>NW_008825108.1:9584779-9589280 GCF_000699105.1 Pygoscelis adeliae | reverse complement strand
AATGCACCCGGGAAGCCAGAGACACCCCTGCCCCCCTCCGCCCCAGACCACAGGGTACAGGAACTTGGAGGCACACAGAGTTTGTTTCTTTATTTTACATGAACATCTTCGATGGAAAAAGGACACTTTTCATCAAAGAGGTCAAATCTGTTTTTTCCATTAAACCATTATGTCGCTTTCACTTTTCATTTAAACACTTGGGAGGGAAAGTTGTTGACCAGATTCATTACTTCCCTTTTTCTTACAGTGCTTCTGCTCATGTTGAAAACAGACATTGATGGCATCAGGTGCAAATCACTTTACACTGATTATATTCTCAAAATTTTTATAATTGTGCAGTTTCTTAGGAAAGCAGGACTTCACGTGCTGTATGTGGCAGAGATACCTAACATGCCACTCTTGCTTTCCTTATTATTGCTTTTTTCTCCATACAATATTACCAAGTATTTTAGGTATTATCCTGATGTTTTTATCCAGTCCTGACTCTTTGTGTAATAAGATATATCTTTCTATGCTGTACATTGACCCTTAGGATTGTATTATCTGAGTATCTCAAGAGTTCTGCCTAATTAAGGATTTTCTCACAAATCCACCTTTAAGCACAAAGGAGATGAAACCTGAAAAGGTTCAGCATGCACAGATGGGACACATGGAGAGATTAGACATAGAGATCATTCCCTCCTTGTAAGGCCAGAGATGTCATCTGGGTGTGAGGAGGTAAATTGATCTCTAGGCTCATTTTGGTTTTGGTCTTTCTTGTGACATGACTAACAAAGGCACCCAGCTGGCAGAACCTTTGCAATATGAGCCACCCTTTGTTAGCTGTTGGGATAGCATCATCAGCTCCATTCAAATTAATACGATGCTATTAGATGGTAACTTTTTGTAGTTTCCCTGAAATAAAGTAAAACCCTGAACTAGTAACATGGAGATCTCTTCTGAGATCTGACAATACAACCAATAGCACCTGTAGACAGCTATCTGCAGTACAGGTGTACCAGTTTGAGCTAGTTGTCTACCTGCCATTACAATCAATGAATAAACAGTCTTCTGCTCCATATATAAATGGAGATTAGGGCAGTGTTCTTCTGATCGGATGTTGACATCCTTCATATGATGACTCCCTGGACTCCAAAAACTAGCTCTGCCTTGGCTACTAAAATACTCGCTCTTGCTCAGATAGACACACCTGCATTGTAGGTACATTCACGCAGATGAATTCCACCTTTGTGTCCTCCAGTTTTGAGTGCCTATATTGAGGCACTTGGGTCATAAATTTGGGAAGAAATGAGAATCTGTTGTCTAATTACACTATGCCTCACACTGTGATCTCTGTGAGACAGAGGAGCAAGCGTTAATGATAAATCTTATGTTGAAAGAGCGAGTCAAGCTGGGATTCTTTATGGCGCTTTGGGTCATCTCATCTCCAGTATAGCATATTTAAAATACAGCTTTTCAGGGGAATTGCCATAATAGATGAAAAAAAAAAAAAAAAAAAAAAACCACAAACAGAGAGAGAGAGAGAGAGAACAAAGGCAGAGCGCTCTCCTCATTTTCCAAGCTTCTGTTCAATTTAATAACATGTTGCTAACTGATAAGCTTCAAAGCTATTCATTTAATAAAGAACATCTGTAACCATATATCAGAACTTAGGATTCCTGAGCCTCTGAACATCAACTTCATGGTGAACTAGGTTATCAGAGATACATACAGAGCTAAATCCCTGCTCATTTCTTTTGAAAAAGACAGGTACAATTTGGTTTGGGAAATAAGATTATATATAGACACACATATGTATCATTTAGTTTTGTTTATTATTTATTGCATATAATTTTTTGTTGTCCTGACTGCCCTCACAGTGTTTGGAGTACTGGAGATAATGGGACTCCAGAAGGACTGAAATCCACACGAATGTCCAAGTATCTTACTGAACTCAACCCTTAGCTCTAGTGTCTCATGTCATACCTGGAAGCCCTCCTTTGCTCCCATGGAAACACTGAAATGCCTCACATTTAGAAAATATTATGGTGGCTATTCAATAATGTTTGCTCCTTCTCTGGAAGAGAATTACTCAGATTAAGTGTGTGGCAAATTAGTCTGACGATTTGATTTCCTTGTTTTTCTGATCTCAGCCAACGCTGGAGTGAATTGTTATCGGTGGTTTCCTCTGAGGTGACCGACACCTGCAGCATTTCAGAGAATGCATTTGTCTGTGCCTACCCCAGTTTGCAGACGTCTACTGCATAACTCTGCCTGCTTTACAGTGAGCTAGGAGAGAGCACTTGCTATCCGATTTTTTGTTACTTTTGCCACTATTTTGTACAGTTACTAGTCTTACTTAGAAAAACATTTGAGCAGTGTCTAAGCAAGTTTCTCCTTTTGGTAAGAATGCTACAACATTAAATGCCTCCTAATCCTTCAGGTTCTTCATCCGCTGCTCCTTACTTCCACAACATCTTCAACCAAAAGCTTTCTAAAACGCTAGGAAGACTGTTGCCTTTTAGCTTGAAGATTTAGGCATCTATTATGACATTTAGCCTGACTTTATCACCTCTTTCCAAAAAGAGGATTGGTATTTATGCTTCTTCCTTTCTCCTCCCTGAAAGCTCTGTGGCTGCCCACATTTCCCACAGGACATGTCTGTATTGTGGGGGCCAAGACCCTCAAGTCACATGTTGAATGTTTAACTTGAAGAGATCGTTGTCCTTTTTTAGACATAGCCTTGTAGCTAGCCATCTCAGCAGAGATACTTACTAGATTTGTAAGGAGCTTCACGTAGTTACAGTTCCAAGATACAAGGGGCTCCTTTTCTAAACATATAAAATATATCTTACAATTGCAAAATGGAAAGCATCTTGATACTTTCAAATCATCTTTGGGCTAAGACATGTTGCGACAGGACAAGGAGGAATGGCTTTAAACTAAAGGGGGGTAGATTCAGACTAGATATAAGGAAGAAATGTTGTACTCTGAGTGTGGTAAAACACTGGCACAGGTTGCCCAGAGAGGTGGTGGATACCCCATCCCTGGAAACATTCAAGGTCAGGTTGGACGGGGCTCTGCGCAACCTGATCTAGTTGAAGATGTCCCTGCCCACGGCAGGGGGGTTGGAGTAGATGACCTTTAGAGGTCCCTTCCAACCCAAACTATTCTATGATTCTATGCTTTATTTGCTCTCTGTGTCACCAGTTCATCTCTCTCCCAATATTCACTGTGGGTTTTTTATTTGATAGGATCCACATTCCTCCCTCCAAAAAGAGTTTAAAATGAATGCATTTTAATAACAACCCTGTCTGCTGCTGCTCCTGTGGTCCCTGTCCCCATTCTTGCTGCAGCCATCATCACCAGGGACAGGAGAGGCTATGGCAGGAGCAACTACGGCAGTGGAAGAGGCCAGGACAGCCACTGTGCCAGTCTCTGGTTACCTATTCCTTATCTTCCAGAATGGGCTTCATGCCCTGGAAAGCCAAGTAGTTTGTAATGTAAAAGCCAGTTTTGTCATGTTTTGCTTCAAAGGTGTAAAAGCTGATGGGCCACCTACAGCCTGCACTGCCAGTGCTTTGCTTGAAAAGGAATATTGAACTCATATGTAGCACTTCTTATCCATGTGTCCTATAAGAACTTAAGGAGGAAGATAAACATCGTTAGCCTGAACTACAGATGGATAACTCAGGCACCAGTAAATTAACTTGATCAGTACTGGATATGCAGCCACTGTCACTTGGAGGTACAATCCAGGCCTCCCACTGGGCTGCCAGTGCCTGAGCCTTTGTAAGAGGGAATAGACAAGAGTGAACATGGGGCAGCAGCGGCTCCCTACCTGCGCCTGCCAGCCGGGCTAGAGAGGAATGAGACAGGTGAACACAAAGAAGAACAGCAATGGCAGCATGGCTTTTGCAGTAAACTTTTGTCCATATGATGTCATTGCCCAGGATATTCATGCCCTGCAGGAGTAATCCTTCCTAGGCCCCGGTTCTAAGGCTCAGCGACTGGGGTTTTTTTTTTCTGCATTAGACTGAAAACTCCTTGGTTCAAGGGCCACAGCTTGGAATGAAAAACACAGAAGAAACACACCCGAACAAGTCATTCATAAGTCAAAATGGGATCCAAATCATGGGGGTTCTTTTTCTTCAGTTCTGGTAAGGCTGTATTTTTTGAGCAGTGGCAGAAGTAAAGCTCATAAATCTGGTTAAGCAGGTCTCACAGGCCTACCACTTTTGAGCAGGAAAAATAAAATGTTACAGTCCTAAGTATATAAAGTACTGCCATGGAAGGATGCCGGTGATGTCAAAACTTTGTCCTATTGCAGAGTAGGAGCACAAGTTCTTGGGAATTACTTAATTCGGCATGAAATGGAAGGGAAGGCACTCTTGCACTTGCTTCATCAGTAAAAGGAAAAAACCTAAGCCAATGAAGAGGTGGGAAATTTGTAGATGTCCTTCCACTGATCCTGACATTTTTTCTGAAAACCTTCCTTTGCTTGCAGAGCACTGAGAAAGTG
>NW_008825108.1:9578655-9584744 GCF_000699105.1 Pygoscelis adeliae | reverse complement strand
CACCCCCCTGAAAAAAAATATTGGAAATGGGCAATAGGTTGGAAATGTGCAAAATACTGGAAATGTGCAAAAGACTCTCCTCTGCTTAGAAGAAAGTCCACCTGTACCCAACACCACCTTGGTCCACCTGGAACTAGAGAGACTTGCGGGTTTCCTCACCATACAGCTGGGAAGAGAGCTTTGTGCTCCTGATGCTGCCTCACAGCCTTGCTTTTCAGAAGTGGAGCAACCCAATGGACTGTGTCAGGAATTCAGCTAAAAATGTCCTTATGAAGACCTAAGGCTAATTTGCATGTAAACGGTTACTCCAAGCAAGTTTATACTAAGACATGGCAAATTACTGAGCAGTTGTACCAAAACAGCGATACAGTATTAATCTATTAACACAGTACCGATCCAGGACTTTCTGCAGGACTAGTCCTGGGAAAGGCGGACCCATGCTGGCTGGGTCTAACGAAGCTCAGCAGAGACTAGTCGTGGTTGTTGTTTGCTTGCTTTTTACATACCTGCACAAACCATTCTGCGTGACTTACTTACATTACCTTCGACAGTTGCCTGCCTTTTTCAGGACTAGCTGGACCTATTCTTGTGTGAGGGACTGTTACCTGAACCAGCCGGGACCGCTCCCTGTGGAGCAGCTGTGATCTGTTCCTGGACCTTGAAACCTGTTCATTTACACACCCTGTAATTCCTTTACCCAAGTAGCAAGTGCTACATTTTCCAGTAAAGCCCAATCCTAAAGAAAACCACAGAAAACTATCTTGTAACAGTAACTAAAGCTCCAAACTAGTGTTCAAGCACACTAACCCTTTTCTGTCTCCCCAGTCTTCCATGTACAGAGAGGACTTCTTCCCATCCTGTACAGAAGGGACTGTAAAACTGAAACTCAGGCAGACACTTTTTAGAAGAGGACATTGTATTTAATTAGTCCTTTCCGTAGGTGGGAACTCAGTCTAGGACAACTCCATAAGAGCTTCCCCCACGCAGCAAGTAACTGTATTTTAGCAATAGCTCTACTGTAAGATCTGGGTTCGCTTCCCAAAGCTGGGTCACCAGTACATGCCCTGGGACGACATCTAGCTCTGCAGCTCCCTTCCTTCTGCCCTGGTTTCCGTATGCACGAATTAGAAAGGAGCATGTGTGCACTTTAATAAGGTTCTTCAATCTGGACAATTTGGAACTGGCCGTAAGATTTGCGGCAGACAAAACCTTTGTCTTTGCAGGATTGGGCACACATGAACTTGTGTCTTCTCGTAGACTTTGGTCTTGATGTGGTAATACAAAAAAAAACCCCTATTTTTCTGAGCCAACAATATGTTTACCTACAAATTTAAAAAGAAATGAATGAAAAAAAGCTTTTTGGCAACTTATGTTTCTTATGTAAGAGAACAAAATCCTTTCTATCTTCTGTATCATCTCACGTGCTCCACTTCTGCCATCTAATTGTCTTTAAAATGCTGCAGTTCTAGTAACACCAGCACAAACAACAGAGTGCAGGCTCATCCATTCGATCGTGTTTTACGTTAGAAGCTAAATATTTTGTTCCCCAAAATTAAAACAAAAATATCAAAATAACCCCTCTAGAACGTGAATGACTGCTGTGTTACATGTTTTAACAATGCTAGCAGCATATAGTGGAAAGCCGACTGCACGTTCCTTCTTTGCATGTGTCCTTCATGCACTATGTGTAATAGGAAAACATTTTAGTTTTGTTCACTCCTTAAAGCTTTTCATGGAAACCACTCATTAAAATTAATGAAGAAATTTTACATTTTGTAAAATATATGGAGCATCACCGAATATGTTTCTGGCCCTGCAAAATCTAGTCAAGTGAAAGAAACAAAATGCTTCTCATCAAAACAATATAGAGGTTTATTAGAGCATGTTTCCATGTTTTAAACATGCAATGGTTGCACAATTTCTTGTTTCCTTCTGTTTTCGTTAGTGTGCCCTCATGATAACCCAAAGCAGCTGTTAAAAAAAACCAACGCATCTCCACAGATGAACAATTAAAAAATATGGGCTGTGCCTTCCAATGTTTCAATTATGTGGACAACAAAACTCAGTATTTACAAAAATGCCTGGAATCTAAATACTGCTAAATAGTGTTGTCAATTTAATTACAGAAACTGTAGAACACTCACAGGGTACATTTATGCTGACAAGCCCCAAGTGTAAGCCTAGATTTTGTAACATATTTGGAAGAAACTGAAAATTATAATTTTGAGTCTGTTTACTTTTTTTTACATATTGGTCATTACCCAGCTTAGTTTTATTATCAACATTATTCTACATTTGTTTTCTCGTTGTCTTCTCTGTTTGAGTATAAAGTGTAATAGAAAAATAATTCAATTCCGCAAACATGAAAATTCTGTTAGTACAGCTAATTACTTTTTAATGTATTTTTATGTACAAAGAAAGTAGTAACACAAATAGAAAACTAGGCAAAGGATAGTGTACTTAACTTGAAACATTTGCAATTTCAGTAACTGTGAATCACCTACTTGCGAACTATATGCAGTACATATAATGTGCACAAATACACACACACACAGCGCCACTGCATGCATTTTTTTGGGCTAAAATATAACTTAAAGGTTCACAAGCCTTCACCCAGAACTGGCGAGACCTGTAGTCACATCTGTGTACTAAAGGTGGTCAAAAAGATAGTCTGTTAAATATAAGCCATTCCACCACGCTGTCCTTTGGCTCTAGTGTTTTGAACAACAACAACAAAACGTTAGACCAGATCGCTCTCCTGAAGAGCAAATGATAACAAGAAATGAAGAGAGAAGAGCTAAAATTTTCTGTAGTGACAACAAAATCTAATTTTTTTTTTTTTTTTGAGCTATAATCTTACCTATTCTTTGCCTGGAATAGTCAGTGATATGTCTGGGAGCTTCTGGAGTGGACAATGGGTTGAATATGATCTTATCCTGCATCTAGCTCTATTAATTTCTGCTACCATTATTGCGACAGGCTTGGGGCCAGCACCATCCTCAGTGAAAGCCACAGTTGCGGGCCCAATTTTTTTCTCTCCTCAGGCAATTAGAAAAGCAATCTTGTTTGTCTGGTTTTGGTGGGAAAGAGAGAAACCTGCTGCTGAGGTTCCTCCTTGCAAACATAAGCATGCACGTTATGCAGCCGTGCACGTGTCCCACGGCTCTAGCAAGCCAGCTGGGACTGCATCAGAAGCCCTGCGTGGTGCTAGGGGAACGCCTGGATTTCAGGACCCAGAGAGCTCAGGAAAATGGAGCAGACAGGTAGCTGTACTTCTCAAAGAGACCCTCAGGACTTAAAAACCACAGCAAAACTTATTTATTGCAGTTTACTGCCAATTTCTAAGCCTATATTGCCACGATCTGCCAACCCCCCCCCCCAACAACAACATTGACAATTTTAATATGTTCCCAGAAGACTTGTAAGTTTGATTCTCAGATCTGTGACTTGGAATATACCGATTCTTCAGCTCTTACCAAACGGCCACATTCTCCCGAATTTATGGGGCTATTTGCTTGACAACCAAATGTGGCTTGATCCTAGCTGTCTTAGTGAAGAAAAAAGAAAAGATGCAATTCTTACCCATAGAGCAAGTGGTTCTGGTAGTCACGATGAGTTTTCTTGGTGTATCTGTTTGTAACAGTGCTGAGCTAGTCATAGTTTATCACACTTATTTATCGATACATTTTTTCAAATTAGTTCAAAAAAATCAAGGTAGGTGCAACAACACAAAAAATTATGCTGTATAACTTCCATCAACAAGACGGGAAGAGGAAATACCACCCTAAAAATGAAACCCCCCAGTACACTTACAGACATGGGCAGCACTGAAGGATTTGCCTTCACAAGGGCTGTTAGATGTATTATCTGAGAATTGCTAGACCTTTGCAAGATAAAGCAGTATGATCAATTAAATTCCCAATAACTCAGACACTGTCTAACCATGTTCCTTACCTGGACAGTCAAGACTTTCTCCCAACTCTTTTCTTTTTGTGTTTAAGACTAAATTGTGATCTTGCTCATATCATATTCTTTCCCTGTGACTTCATTGACAATCATAAGAAGTTTTAGGCATTAACACTATAATAGAGCGGAGTTACCCCAACACATGCCAACTCCGCTATTTTTACTGCTTTGAACAACAAGCAAACAATGCACTTAGTATTTTAGAAACAAAAATAAAATAAAATAAAATAATAAATTCTATTTAGAAAAATAATTGCTTTATTGTTGTCACACCTTCCTGATCAGTTGCCCAAATCCTAAATACCTTTCAGAAAATAATTTACATGCTGCAGAATAGCTTATCGAGCAATGCGGCATCTTTTGGCTTACGGCCATCTTAGTCACTCCTTGTTACCACGACTGGTGCCTTTGACCAGCGTAAAGTGCTAACCTTCCCGAGCGCTGTTAGGGGGCTGCAAGCCCTGCCTGCCCCGGGGCCTGTCTCAGGTTGGAATGGGGATGAAGCTGGTTGATTTGGAGTGGGGTGACTCTCTCCAGGTGTTCAAGCTGTGGGTTGGGCTTCTGTTGTTGGTAACGGAAGTCTGTCGCCTGCTGTTGCTGTTTGAATCTTCTTTACTCAGCGTTTGCTTTATTTTTTGGCAGCAAGGGAAGCTCTGTATGCAGTCTTGCAGGAGGTGCCCGCTGAAGAACATGTAGATCCACGGGTTACAGCAACTGTTCAGACTGGCCAACAGAGCCGTGACGGTAGTCGCAGTGTTTTCAGAATCTGGGGAGGGGGGAAGAACGTGGTTTAATCATCGAAAGAACATTCGCACCATTCAGTCAATTGCTTCATTAACTGTTGGATTTATTTTCCTGAATAATTATAGGTCTAAAAGTTGAGCAGCAGCATTTGAAATTAATAATGAAGACATAATCAGGAAAATTCTTACTTATGTAAGGCTGCCACTGAAGTCAATGGGAATTTGTCTGAACAAACTTCAAAAAGCTGTGACACAAGAAGTTAGGGGGCAATCCATCCAAAATAATGCTTTAGTCCCGTTTCCACTGATATTTAGCCATGTGTTGATAAGCTCATGCTTTAAATACTGAACAGTTTTTATTCAGACTTTTGTTTTAAAAATTGGTTACCCTGGGAGGCAATGGCAAAATTCCCACTGCTTTCCCACTGCTTTCAATAATACTGAATTTTGCTGTATACATTTGCATGCTGAAAAGTGTTGAATGCTCAAGTAACTACTGGCTGGTGAATCAAATCTGGATTTCAGAGATTGAACCCATTTTCACTAGGGGAAAAATGGAAGTTAGCACTATGCAATAAAACAGTTATGGTCATCTACCTTCAATAACTATTTAAATTATCAAATACTCTAAATACATATTTAGTCTAATCAATTATTAGTGACCTTTCTTTGTAAAAATTGAATTTCCAAAGAACTATAATTGCTGTGTTACGCAGTTCCGTAGATTTAAAGAATCTCTTCAAACAAACCTACCAAGTACCCATCTGTTCAATTAGGTCTGCATTTCTTTTGAAGTAAAAAAAAAATCTATTTGTCTACTGCAAGCCTTTATTTCTCTGTAGAGACCTGTGTTTTAGGCTTGACTTTAGTCCCATATTAGGGGCAATCAATGCTTTCACTACAGTAAGTGATAATTTGGGGATTTAAAAAAATAACAAGAAATTATGAATTCCAACATTTTGATTTGCATCTCTTTCATTATGAGGAAACGGGGTATATGTTACTATGTTGCCTGTCATTCCCATGTAATAACTTTTAAACTCATCAAGTATTTTCAGCCAGATTTAATAGAGGGACAGGTATCTCCAAAACACTAAATCGCCACTCTTTCATGAGAACTGGTGGCTGACTAAAGGCGCTACTCAGAGGCGACTGCCCTGTTGAGAGGAAGGGTTCGGGGTGTGCTCAACCCCGTTATTAGACAGCGGGGAATGCACATGTAACGCTGTCGCGGGAAAGCAGGCTTGGTAAGTTCCCTGCTCGTGTAAATTACTCGTGACATATATGTGTGTATGTTCAATAATAACACAAAAGGGTTCTAAAGTTTTATTCATCGGCAGCTTCAAGTGGAAGAAAACGTTGCTGGTTCAAATGATCGCA
>NW_008825108.1:9577476-9577870 GCF_000699105.1 Pygoscelis adeliae | reverse complement strand
GTGATGAGGATGAGGACGGGCGCGACGAAGATGCCGCCGGTGATCCAGGTGATGTAGGCGCGGGGTCCCCAGGGCATGATGAAGTGCGCCCAGCAGTCGTAGACCTGCGAGCCGCGCTCCACCTCGCTGAGGGAGAAGATGAAGTACTGCGGGGTGCTGAGCAGCAGGCTGAGCGCCCAGGCGGCCGCGATCATCCCGTAGGAGCGCTTGGTGGGCTGCTGCAGCGTCTTCAGCGGGTGGCAGACGGCGATGTAGCGGTCGGCGGTCATGGCCACCAGCATGTACGCCGAGGCGAACATGCCGAAGACCTGCAGGTGCTTGACGACCCGGCAGAGCCCGTCGGGGCCGTGGAAGCGGTGGGGCACCTCCCAGCAGAGCTGGGGCAGCACCCGGG
>NW_008825108.1:9541114-9576830 GCF_000699105.1 Pygoscelis adeliae | reverse complement strand
GTCCCAAAAAGTGCCGCTCCGAGGGGGAACGGGGTCCGCCACCCCTTCCCTGCCTCCGCGGAGCCCGGCGGGGCGGGGAAGCCACACGGGGCAGCGGGAACAGCTGTTCTGGCCGAAACGTCGCGCCCGGAGAGCTCCCTCACAGCCACTTAAAGCAGCTCTTAAAAGTTTAATTGAGAACAAAAATCTTGCCGTAACCACGCGGAGTAAGTGGAGGTCTGTCAGTCTCGGTCTACACGCCCCCGGGTCCCCTTCCACCCAAGGCAAAGGGGCTGGTCCGTAAGAGGTGCTGGTTTGGCTCTAAGAGAGATCCCATCTGGGCCTTTGGCATTTCACAGTCGTGCTGGGATAAACCCCAGCAAGGTGAACGATTAGCAAAAACAGCACAGAGTTTGAAAGCGACTCACTAAACCTAATGTTTTTGAAGGTTTCAGGATTTCGTCTAGGACAATAAATGTCCTAGATGTATAGGTCTAAAAATCATGTTTCCGCAAGTACAATCAAAATCTCCTCATTTCCTAGAGAATTCCTGGCAGTGGGTCAATTAAATCTGTGTTTTAAACATATTCGAGCTGAAGAGTTTTCTTCCTCTTGGTAGAGTGGACTTGAAGCAAATTCTGGTCCCATTGCCAGGAGTGTGGATTTACACCCCGATTTCACCGGAACCTGAATTTGACCCTTTGTTTAGAAAACGTTTCCTTCAGTCACACAAAAATGCATAAGATTACAACAAAGAAATATTACATTAGATGCCAATCCTACTTTGTTTTTAGGAAAACTCTCTGGGTCTGCTCATATGTGATTGCAGTTACATTTAGCTGCAAAAAATACGTGGGGTTTTTCCTACTGGTTTTACAGGGAGAAGGAAAAAGGGTGAAGAACTAAAGATTAAATCTTACTTCGTTGATTACAAAGATGTTTCCAAAAGTTTTGCCTCCAGAAGAATCTTCCGGCTTAAAATACAAGAAGATGCTAGAATGCTAGACGCTTCCGAACATGCTAGAATTGTGCAAGGCTTTATCCCAGGCTTTTTGCCTTTTTCTGTGCTTGTTAGCCTGCGAGAGGGTACGTACACCCACGCCAGCGCGCCACTACCCTTCCTTTCCTTGGGGGTCAGCGGCAGTAGTCTAGAAGGACACCTGCTCCAACAGTGCAAATAATTGGCATGAGCTTTTCTGTAAAAAGCTGCAAAAAAACCCCAAAACCTGGCTGTCTTAAGTTTCCAGTAAACTTATTTCTTTAAAGGTGCCTCTGTTCCAAAGCCTAATTTTTATGAACAGTTCAGTGCAGCATTCACAGCTTAGTGCCTATTCCATCTTACGTTGTGAACATTACTGAAGGTATTGGTAAGAAATTAAAGCTTTGTGGAGTCAAAAACTTTGTAAGTCAAACTCACAGTCGCGCGCGCACACACACACACACAGAGTGTGTCCCAACTTTTCAACAACAGATCCATAATGTTACCTTAGCTATACATTGTATTAGACTTAGGAAACCGTATGAACCACACAACACATCAATGTGTGTGACTATAGGTTTCGGGTCAAATACAGAGGGAAATTAAAGCCACGTATCACAGATCTCTCAATCCCGCGCAGCTACCAAGGCCTCTTTCACATCCAAAGCAGCATACCCTGCCATGAGAAGAATTCCTTGCCCGTCTCTCTGACATGCTTTACAGGAGCTGAACGCTGCGTAAATAAATGGTGTTACTCAGGAAACTCTGTGCAAACCGTGTAAAGATCATAAAGCTCTATTCGCTACCACGTATGTTATTCCATTAATAGAAGAGGTGAAAATTTCAGGCATAAGAAAGACATATTTTTAACGGCCAGACGATAAGGGTGATTGTGCTGGTTCAGAGTACTGAGAGTTTGTCAAGCCCACATCACCTCATATACCCCTTCCCGACCCATACTCAGTTCCTCTGAATAGTGTTTGTAAGAATGTTTCCGGAGCAAAGGGCTGGAAACTTGCCTCAGCATCACTGCACTGGGCCATGCCTAGTGCTTATGTGCAACGTTATGCATGAAATTGATACTGGTTTTGCTGCATTGTACTCCGTCAGACAGAAGTAACCTAGGGCTAGTCTTTATGCCTTTTTTTTCCCATTCCCAAAATTAGTCAATATTGATGTTTTTATAGATAACATATCTAACCAGGCTGTTGCAAATTTGTTTCTTTCAACAGACCTAGGTAATTCAGCAGAGAGTTTTATTTATATCTAGTACTTCAAAAATGTCCTCCTGCTCTAGATATTAAGTAAATTCAGGGCTCTTGAGGTTTCTATACTAGTTTAATCAGCACCTAGTCTGATCTTGTTTGCTTAATTCTAACAGTATCGGTGTGTAGATAGGGGAAGCCTTAGATAAGATCCTGTTGTTCAAATTAATCCGTATAGTTTTCCGTTTTCCAGGTAGGTGTCCTTTATGAAGCTGAACGAGTAATGCTCTCCTATCTCACCAGGCATGGAGAGGGTTCCCCTGCCCACAGAAAGCTGTAACATGGCGAGCAACTTGGGGGAAAAGCAGTTAACAGAAAACTTGCAGAATACCCTTCTAAAGAGAAAAATTGTCACTGGGAAGGCCGCTGGAAAGAATGAACGTCTTTGCCCTGTGATTCACCTGGAGCTCAGCTTGGAGCTGAAGTCTTAGTAAAGAAAATTGAGGTTGGTGTTAAAAGAAGCCTTTATTTGTTCTCGCTAGGCATACAGCTTTCTACAAAAATGTCTAAGGATGGCAAGGGTTTCTAGCATATTCTCTGCTGGCATACAGGTTTCTGTAAAAGTGCTTAACGGTTACCAGATACCTTTCTGTATGTCGAACTAATTGATGACTGAATGGCTTCTGTAAAATACTCAACAACCTAATTGGAACGTGACCTGGTTTGTTGCCAAATGCAGCTGTTTTCCGTTCATCCCTCGCTGTTGCGGTGGTGACTTTTGCTGCCTTTAGACAGTCTTAGTCTCTTCTTCCATGGCTAAAGAAATGCTTTGAGCAAGTCAAAGGCTCAGGATTTTAATCCTGGGAAATTGACGGTGATTTGTTTTCTCCAAGATAACTTTTCACCAAAAAGTAGGGGGCTTTCAGCATAATCTTCTTCAGGAAAACTGACAGTTTTGAATCGTAGCTACTCATAGTCAAAACATGATTGTCTGCCAGGTTTTGTGAAGAGTTGCTCTGGTTGTTAGAGTTGCAAAAAAAGCAATATTAACAAAAAAAAGAAGGTCAAGCTTTTTTATCAAATAAATTCCTCACGCAGGATGAGGGTTAAAGCACTGTTAAAAAAAGGAAGCCTGTTTATTTGTAGAGGATTCAGCTGTCTTGTTAAATAGCACATAAACCATCTACATAGATACGAACAGTTGTCTCCTGTGATCTGTCTCCAAGTTTGAAGTATCTGCTCCAAGTTTGAAGTATCTGTACTGCTCCCTTCCACACACACTATTTAGTAAGTAAGGCTGAGTTTGATAGCCCTTCCCAGAGCCACAAGACTTAGATGCTGCAGATCCCAAGCTTTAAAATCACAGCTACAGGAACCAAGTATGGGAGAAAGCCTGTGTGCTGAGTGAGGGACTGCTGAAAGCTGGGGACAGCAGGGAGGCAAGCAGATGCCCCATCCGTTTACCACCCCCGGGAAGGAAATGTCACCTGAAGGCAGGCAGGAGGACCTCTGGGACTCAATGCAGCCTCCTGAAAAAATGCCTTGTTTAAAACCTGTATTGGTCTAGCTTTTTGGCTACTGGAGCAAAAATAAGCGGAGAATTGCCCCCAAACCACACTCAAAACAGATTACAAGTCTGAATTCAAGGTTCTGAAAAGGCTGTAGTACAAGACCAAGAAATGAGTAAGACTGAGGGCAAACTCCCACTCAGGAAAACATGGAATTAAGAAACCCACCGCAGGAGACAGGCCTTCAGGATTAGCCTACAGGATTCAGTTTGCAAGAGCCCAGTTCATTGTCTGGAAATGTCTAAAAGTGGCCAGGAAACACAGAACCTTAAGATTATGCTCCAAGTTTTCTTTTGCTTATTAACAGAAACCACATCCAGATCCAGATTCTAGCATTTTTACACATAGGAAATTGTATCTGAACATCCCTGTCTTACTGCGTTTCTCTCTTTCCGTACTGGAGGTTGAGTGTGATATTTAAAGCAGTACCATAGAGCAGCCTATATGGCTAAATGTCACCAGAAGAAGCAGCATGTTGCCCTTCTTCTCCTTCATTGCAGCCTTGCTGACCTGGCTGATAGCAATTGGGGCCTTTGGGAGTCAGAGAGTTCAACCATTCCCTTGCAGAAATGTTAGCACAGCAGCTTCCCAGCCCGTCCGGATTTCAAGGCAGCGAAGGAAACGGGCATTTGGAGGGACAATGGGCCTTTGCATGTTTATAAGCTTGTGGAAGGAACGTACCAAAAACCACAGTGAAAGCTCCTGCCTTTCCCCATTACGTCACGTTGTTCAGACTTTCAGCACGTCCGAGGCACAATAAAATCTGTCTGAGACAGTTTAACTAGAGCCTCAGCCAGCAATCTCTCATTTAATCTGATGGATTAAAATCATCGGGACATAAATCCACGGACTCATTCAATGCTGTCGTTGGCAGAAGAGGAAAAATTTAGAACTGAGCTTCCTCATGTTGTATCTACCTTGTGAAATGGTATAACCTCAGACTTTCCAGACCTGAAAGAGGCTTAATATACATTTTGTACTTCTACAGATACTGCATCTGTGTTTTTGCTTTAAGCGCATAATCAGTAGTTACATCTCTCAGTTCTCTTATTTCAGAGACGTTAAAGGCTCTCATTGGTGATCTTTAGTATGCCTTGAGCCAGTTTTTAAAGTACTCCTACCTAGAGTTTCATTCCACCTGTAACCTACTGTTTACATCACTGTGTTAACACCTACCTTATGCTTCCTCATGCCTTTTACAAGTTTTGATTCATCTAGGGGCAATTTAATAATGATTTTTGTGTTCTCTCCTAGTTAACATACACTAAGCTGAATAAAAGGAAAATACTTTATAAAGTTTTGTGGCAAAAGTAATCAGTAAAAATGAAGTGAAATGAACACTTGTGGTTATTCATGTGATTTCTTCTTAGAAAACACTTGACATGGTGAGATGTCACTCTCTTACAAAACTATTTAATACTAGTAAAATTCTCTTCAGGCATTGAAAGCAGTTGGAAGGAATACAATGTATGCACGACATAATATTTCTGAGCGATTTAACTCAACTGACAATGACACTATCAACTGATTCCAGGAAATGGTCCAAAATAATTGTGTAAAAGCTAGTCATTGTACAAAATTGCCTTATTTATCCTGGAACTATGCCAAGAACTGAAAGCATACTGTATTTGAGAATAGGCTGGCAGAGTGTTACTGCTTCATAATTCTAATTGAAAGACAGAGCCACTTAACGTTTATGGAATAAAGGGAATAGTGTTTCTGATTATGACAAAATTTATTTTGGTAGCTACCCTTAAGAAACACATTCTAAAGCATTTTAAAATTAACTGGTTTTGAGACCGTGTATGTCAGTATTCTCATGGTGATCATTTTGAAGAGTCTGCCGATATGGAATATTGGCGATTGATGCAGAATACTGATACAACCATTCATGTAAAAAAACCACCACGCAAATAATCTGTACCGAAAATATTGTGGCAGCAGCATTCTCACAAGCTTGGTAGTTCAGGGTGCTAACACGACAGTCATTTTAACATTGCTTTACCGAGAAATAGGATCCAGACTGGAGGAAGTCCAAATGCCAGCTAGTCTTGTGAATGCTTATGGGACATTCATTGTTCCAGTTTCTACGGGACTAGCCTCTGCGAGACTGTCCTCTCAGTCTAAAGCCCAATCCTGTCTGGAACAGAGCTAGCTAAAAATGTTTTCATCAAAATGCTTTTTCATTAGAATGCCAGTTTGTCAAAACTGCAGTTTTTCATAGATGTCTGTATAATGGCTTTGGGAAAAACCTTTTTTTCATTCCAACACATTGCTGGTCAAAATTTAAAAGGCTGAGGGAGATGGAAAGAGGTATTGATATGCCCAAGGGTAATTTTTTATCTTTTCCATATTGTAGGAGGAATTTTCTGATGCTACTTTGTTGGCATGGTGCTTTGCATCGCTGCCTGAGGAAACCTCTAGGGAGGAACAGGGTGTGCAGTCCAACTGGCTCAGTAGAGCTCACACTTGATGTCATCCAGGTTTTGCTCGTGGTGATCATTGTGCCTCCTTGTGGGTCTCCAAAAGAAAAGGCCTCCAATCCATGATTACCACAGCTCTACACAAAACTTTGATAGTTGTATGGACTGGCACAGGCTTCTTCAAATCCAAATATAACGTGTAATGTATAAGCTGTTCTAGTCCTTGCAGCTGTGTGATAAATTCCTTGAATGGATGAGACCTGGCAATACAGAGTATATTTCAACATTGCCTTAATGTGCAAGTTGAGGCTCCTGAACGCTGCAGATGTGTTGCACTCTTTAACCTGAGCTGTGGCATGCAGCATGGTCAACATGCAGAAAAAACAGAGCACACTCCCTATCTGCTTCCAGTGCATCTTCTCTTATCACATCTGCTGCCCCTATCCAAGCCAGCAACAAGCTGACTCTCCTCTGCTCAGGCCGCTCCAGAGGTAAAACAAAATAAACAGTGGTATTGAGGAGGGCAGGGAAGGATCAGACACTGAAAGTCAGAGAGAAGAAAGCTGAAATACAGGGCAGGGAGGTAGATGGATCTTGGAGCAGAGTCTGTAGGGTGACGCATGAGAACGTAAAAGGAGAATCCAAGCAGGGTGATGAGGGGCAGACCTGTGTCTCGGGCATGGGCACAGCAGAGATGCCCTGGTGCCTCGAACTTTAGTTTCTCACACTGATGAGGTAGATTTGGTGGTTGAAGAAGACCGGAAGAAGCCGAGAGGAAAAGGGGGAATGATTAATGGTATTTAGATGGTGCGTTGAGTATCTTGGCTGCTGATTTCCTTTTTTAAATGTTTTTTTAAATGCATGTGGGTGGGGAATGGTACTCAGCAGTCCTAGGTCAACTATGACAAGACTTTTGTGTGGGTATGCAAATTGCTGTAAGTTAAGTTGAATCATGGCAAGTACTTAGAACTTCCTGATGTTAACTACTGTGGCTTAAGGGCCCTTTGAGGTATTCTCACTTTAAACTAGTACAGTTTATCATTTTCACTCCAAACAAGTTGTCTAGCTGACAGTTTTAAGCAGTCTCTCATTGCACTTCCCTCATCATCATATTTAGCAGCTCTATATCATATAACATTTTACTTGTTCCTTTTATGACCAGAGGAAAATTTGTGTGCTTCGAGGATAAAGGAGGATAATAAAGAAATAAATTTTAGGGGATAGGAGGTACTAACGAACCAACTAGCATGGCAAGAGAGGAAAAGCACTCCCATGAGATATAGCCAAGCTATAAGCCAAAGTATATAATTTTATGTCCAGTAAATAATCATTTTTTAATGGTTTCTTGGTAAGTTTTGCCATTACATTGCTTATATTTAATTTGCCAATAGCATGATTAGTACACCATGTGAAATGGCTTGTTTGGACTACAGAAAACAGGTTTTATAATTTTGTTTTTCTGCCAGCTGTACAGGGAGGAACACAGGTGGTTGTAGTAGAGTAGCTAGATCCAGATTGCATACAGATAGGGCAGAGGAGTAAAGAGAATTCGAAACAGAATTCTGGAGTTAGAAGCCAGCACATGGAGATTTCCTGAAATTTTCTTAGGCTTCCAGGAGGATTTATATATATAAACCTCCTATATATATGTGTGTATAAAAACCTATATATATATAAAGGATTTATATAACCTTTTCAAAAGGAAAGGAGAAAAAGCTTTTGATGGCATTTGCCCAAAACTAAAAACGAAATCTTCCTAGAACTGACCCTATGGAAGGCTTCTATCAGTGTTTGCTCCCAGTGGCCTCTCACGAATGCCTGTATCATTTACTGAAGAGTAAATGGCACTATTTCATACTGGTTGTGATTTTCTCTGAATCTTTTCTGACTGGTATGGAAAACACTGTGTTATGTATTTCATCTAGGGAAGCCGTGGGAATTACCAGGAGAGTATGTATACGGAAAAGTGTACAAATACAATAGCAATGTCACCCAGAACAAGCCTTCAAACATTGCACTAGTTAATTTCAAGATATTACAAATGCGGGAATGGGTTCTAAATGTGATCTAAACCCACATTTGTGCTCAAGTTCTTAGGGAGGTCAGAGCTTGAATAAATTGAATATGCCATATGAAAGAAAATTCTTTAAAATTATGGACTTCATATTTAAATCAGCTGCTGTTGCTTTATTTCAGTCTTTCCTGTCTTCTGTCTACAACATTGCAATAGAGCCTTGTATTTGATTTTTAACACTTATACCCCTATTTGTAAGAATCCTGATTTTCTTTACTTCTTTCACCCTGAATAATATGGGTCATCACTGTCTTATTACCTCATGTGAGTTCAAGGAAATGCTTGTCCTTGTTTTGAACAAGTCAGCATCCTTAATTTCCTTCTGTCGCCGTCACCACCACCACCACCATTATGAGAGGAGATCCAGTTAAGGAGAGATGATCTGATCTTCCCCAGGAGGCTGAGTCTGTTTGTGTGGGGGGGGGGGGGCAAGGGGGAAGTGTATCCCTACAGCTGCCACGGAATGCACCTATTCTCTTGCCTATTGCTAGTAAAGTAATTAAACTGCCTATTACATTAGTACTTTCAATTAATATTTATAATGTATTTCTGGTTAAAATTCACATTGATTTGTACTAATATTACTTACCTATTAATTCCTTGAATTGATTAAGATGAAGTAGACTGCCATTTTCAGTTCCTGGACATGGTACAATGTCTTCAGCCCCTGTAAGAATACAGCTCCTGCTGGAGTGTGACTTAGTGTAGTGCCCTTTTAATAGAGCCTCCCCTTCTGCTGCTTCATTATTACCTTGTGCATAACAAACATTTCTGAGTTATGGATCTAGCAGGCAGCTTACCAGCAGCAATAAGAAGCTTTGTAGAGAAGTCTTTTCTGGCCGACTCACTAGAGAAACTCTAAACTTTCAGGGTAGCTACAGCAGATAACAAAATCAACAACCAGAAATTTTAAGTTGCTTAAAACAGGTTTTCAAGGAATTTAGAACTGTCAAGCTGCCACCTTACGGACTGAAGCAATATGGTAATCATGACCCAAATTAATTTGAGGTTAGTATAACCGGAAAACCTAGTGCAACAAGTAATTAAGTCATTTAAATTTATATTCTGTTGGCTTAATGATTAGTGAAGGGTCTTTTGAAGATTTTTTTTTTTCAAACTGTGAATTATTGCAGCTTTCAACCTCTCAGAAGGAAGCCTTGGATAGCTGTCTGAAATTAGCAGAGCTAAATCTGGCAAACTAAAGAACTAAGAGCTGGTAATGCAGGAGGTACACATGAATTTACCTGGTAATTCTAGAAAAAGGTTTGATCAGTCAACTCACAAGTTGTGTATGCAACAAGTTCAGGAATAAAAATGCCAGGGGAGCATAATCGCAAGTTCAGGAAGACTCTCAAGGCTTATGAGATAGTGTAGGGCTGTCTCAGTCACCAATGAGACCCTAAAATACTAGCTGAAGTCCTTGGAAAATATTTTTTTACCTCTGCCGGCACTTTTGGAATAGTGTCACAACAGAACAGTAAAAAACAGATAAAGTAATGTGATGCAGTTGTGAAAAGACTCTGATTTCCTGAAACAATAGGCTGAAGGATGATCCAGGCAGCTGCTGCTAGTCCCACAACCTGTGTCCCCAACAAACCGTATGTTGAGAGTGCTCATGTATTTAAACGTGAAGATGCTGTTACTCTTTAGGTTTAATGGATTTGGATACCATCCCTATTATTAAACTAGTCCAGGTTAGAAATTATAGGAATAAACATACGTAGCTGGTGGTGGTTGCTAGAGATGTGACTGGCAACTCAAATGTATGAACGATGTAAAGAAATTTCATCGCCAGTGAGTGATTCTGGACAAGACACTGGTCACATACTTTGGATACAAGAAATCCTGGAAAAGACTACCTTAAATACTGAGAAATCTTCATCTCAGTCCCTTCTCATCCTGAAGGACTGGCCAGAATCAATCTTAAAATACCACACAGATTTTCATGGTCCATCATGCCAGGTACTCCTCATTCTCATATGCCATTTGATAAGCAAGAGCATTAAAGGTTTATAGCACCCTGCCCACATTAGCACCCAAATTGTTTTCAACTTGGGTGTTTCCTACAGCAAATTCATGCTTGTCATGACTGCATTGCAGGATAGAGATTTAAGTAGCTACATCAGCTATGTGCAGCACTAAAGAGTACTGCTGAAGCTCTGAAAAGGAGTATATAGCAAGTCCACGTGTACAGTTTGGGAAAATCTGTCTTTAGCAAGGAACTGCGATCTTTTTGTTACAGTATTCTGTGGTTTGCTATCAGACTCATTTACTAGGAAATGTAAGGTCTTGACATTCTCCCAGCTCCACATTTCTATGATCTTGTACTAAAATATTCTGATGCTTGGACATTATAATAGCTTGCATTTACATGATTTTTGATTGCTTATTTTATTCCATTATTAACTAATTTTATTTATTTATTATTATTTATATTATTATTATTATTATTTATATATATCATTATTTAATTATACCATTTATTCCATTATTAACTAATTCCAAAAAGTTTTAGCTTTGTATTACACTAGGACAGGCTAAGTATTGGGAAGGTGATGTTTCATTTTCCCATAAAATTCATTTATATATACAGACTTGAAAATTTTGCTTTTATGACACATTTTGTTGCTAATTTCCATATCATACTCTTTTATGATTTGTTTAAAAAAATACATTAGTAAAGAACATTTGCTTCATAAAAATATGTAAGAGAGATCTTCATTTGCAAATTGAATGCAACCTGCAAATAGAGGCTGCAAATCAGTTACTTTTTGGTCTTGAGGCATATCTTGCTCTTTTTCTGTTTTTTAAGATAATATCAGTTTCTTATGTCAAGAAAATGTGATAAGGAATGGAAAGACTTTTTAGGAAAGTCTTTAGATTTTAAAAGACTATAGGAAAAAGTTTTTACCAAACTCAAATCGATGAGAGCCAGAGCCACAGTTTTAAAGGCTTTACAAATTTGGAGCAACTACTCAAGTTTAAAACTCTGAGATCTTGTTTACTAATGAAAGATTATTCTGAAGTTGCTATACTTTCTGAATCTAGAAGCGTCTATACTTTAGAATCTAGAAGTGTTTGGACTTACTTAAACCAGAATTTTAAGTTTTAATAATTTCCAGCAGAACTGTAAAAGATTGGAATAGGGAAAATGCTAAGCTTAAAACATCCTAAGAATTTCCTATTGCAAGCATAAAGGCAGTATACCATTAACTTGAGGAAAAATCACAAGTCTGGTGAATATATAGTAACGGACAGCATATTCATGAGCTTCCCATGGAGGTACTGAACTACTGAAAGAAGGACAAAAAGGACAAAAATGGACTTTCTAAAATCAAGACAAGCTATAAGATCAATATAAGCTTTCAATTCCCAAAATACTGTGACAAGAAAAGGTATAGCAACTCCAGAGCTAAAAAAGTGATTCTTCGTTACACCTTCTCCTCTTTACTCAACCTGATTCTACAAGGAAGGCAGGAAAAGAGAGGGCAGCTACAGAACGTCAAGATGAGATAAATACCTAAGCTGGCAATATTTCTTCAGCTCAGAGGTATCAGTTAGACTGCAACATCCCAGATGAGTTTGCCAAAACACACTACAGCAATTAGATTAAAGAACTCCCTTTAATAATTGCAGTGTGATGTAAAAGATGCCACTTTAATTTAAGCATGAATAGCAATGCCCATTAACAAAATTATATTTTGAAAGCTGACATGAACTAACCTCAGCAGAAATTCTTAGCAACTATTAATTTGCTGAATAAGGTCTTTGAATGTCTCCTTTGGAGCGACTGCCTTACACAGTTCCATAGATGTTTTGGAGAGCACTAGTTATAACTAGCAAAGTGACAGACATGTGCCTGAATAGGCATTCAGAGAGCTCATTAAGGTCTGGTCTGCTCTTTTTTGTTTCTCTGGATGTTGCTCCTGCATGTGCTTTGAATAGAATCACTCTGCACTGCATTAACGCATCCTCACCCGCCTGGCAGCCTTAATACAATTACTACTGAAATCAGCAGAGAACTCCTCCAGATAAATTCAGAATGTGCAGTAAGGACTGGTTTAGTCTTCATAAATTTTAGCTTCTTTGATTGTACTGTAGATGCTCTTTCAAGATGACAGCCAAATTAGTATTGGCTTGTAGATTAATTAAGCAATACAGCCCTTCACAGCATTATTATGCACTTTTCTTTTATGCAGTTCAGTTCATCAATATGCAAGAAGTTTGATTTTGAAGTGCACCATGCAAAAACATTGCCTGATTGCTCTGCATGAAGAGGAAAATTCTCTCTTAGATGTCCCTTACCAGGTTCACTTAGTAACAAAAGCATTTTTCTGAAAGGATTTGGTTAATCTGCAGAATGAGCCTATTTCTTCTGTAGTAAGAATAAACACAGATAAAAATTATGTTGGACCATACAGATCTCTTTGGACTTTCTGGAACCTAATGATAAGACAATCCCCAAGGAATATATGCGCCTATTGCACATTGCAGTAAAATAAACAGATACGCAGGGCAATAGGAAGAAACAGAATGGGTTTTAATGTAAGTTAAAGTCTTGGTGGTTTTGTTTCACTTCCTAGAATGTGAATTGAATTTTTTGCAAGTGCATTGGGATCTACAGATACAAAGTGAGCATTTGCATAACAGGTGATTGCACAAGATACAAAGCTAGGGACACTGAGCCGTCCTATGTATGTGCTATCTAACATTTGTTAAGGAACATTGCAGATTTTCTTGTGATGCAGTGGCCATATCCAAATGTTTTGTATGAGAACTCTTGAGGAAATTAATTTCCTCAAACAAAATTAATAAATGTGTACAACCATTCAAAAAAAAATGCATGCAGCATTTTCCCTTTGCTTCTCTTGCATAGATTTCCTGTCTTTCTGGGTTTGTAAAAAAACATACAAGGACTTGGAGCAATTTGTATGTGCTTTGCAGATACCACAGGAGCAGCCTCGTTGTGTGCCTGCATTTTTGCAGAACAATATGTAGAATGGACCAAGAGTTTTGAATTGTTATCTGTTGTTTATCATTTGTGCCCTGATTCAAGAAGGCAATGGGGCAGGTGTCTAAATGCTCCTATAAAACAGAGATGCTTTCCCAAGTTAGGAACTCTGATAACCAAGCCTTACATAAATGCTGTTTATTTTCTAAATTGACACCATGCAGTAGGTAAGGAGCGTTGCAGAGATGAAATGCACTTACAGAGGTGTGAACTCTTTGCCAGAATGACACATGCCTAGCATTTTGGGGACTGAACCAAATTTAGGAAAAAAAAAGTCCTAATTCCTTTCTTGTGCCTAATACATTAACTCAGATGTCACTTATATAGGCAAGTGAAATCTGTCCTGCTTGTAATGTACGGTTTGCAGAATTTAAGCTTTGATTTACAAATAAAAACCTCATAGATTTTGTAGGTACAAGAACATATTCTATTCAGGCATGGGAGTTGCCTAATAAACTGAGTCTGCAGACAGTGTGTAACAGTGGATTTGAAAGAAGAGAGTTTCTCTTTAAAGACTCCAAATCTGAAGCCCAGTTATGACATTAAGGGGCAATATGTAAGTATTTCACTGTTGATCATTTTAATAAAGGATAACAAGCTCTTTCTGGTGAAATCTGTTTCAGGGAGGGAATGAACAGTGCTGCAGCAAAGGAAATGCAGGAGTGACAGGAAAGGAGACAAGAAACAGGCAAGAGGGAGGCAAAGAGAACAGAGGAAATGAGGGAATATCAAACACAAATAGAAGACTGCCCATAATGATGAAATAGTTGTGGTTTTGTAGCTGTAACAGTCAAAGGATACAGGAGAAGCAAGATTTGTAGGTGATATCATTACTAATGATTTATATCAGTTGGTTTAATAAACTGTATTATCTTTGCCTACCAGTGTGGCCTCTGGTACTGACAACCACCAGAGGTAGCTGAAAGTTTTCTGTCAGAAAGTTTGGCTGGCTTGGGTTTTGTCTGTTTGCTTTTGTTTGTTGAAAGTATATTAAGGAAATATTCACCTCAAATTTGTTTCAGGATTTTGTGGGAAATCCTTTAACCTAAACCTCTCAAACTTTTCATTTTCCTGTGAACTGCTAGCAGCAAAAAAATAATTGAAAATTAACATCCCCTTTTGCTGAATAATTTTAATACGTATAATTTTCCATTGAGTGTCATTGAACATGACAATATTTATCAAGCAAAAAGTTTAAAATATCAGCAACTAACTTCACTCTATCAATGGTGATTGTTTTCTACCCAAAAGGACTGCCCTGGCTCACAACAACTTCTCTTCTTATTGCCTAACTGCTGTACTAATTTGTGACTATTTCCTACCAGCACCTCAGAAGACAGAGGAAAAAGGCACAGAGGAATTGGAACCACACTAAACATACCCTGAGAGCCGTGTCTTAGGGGTGCCGCTGGCAGGAGCTGCACTGCAGCTTTACAAAGTCTCTTACAGCAACTACAGCAGATGAAGCAACAACTGCTGGAAAGTATTTCAAACAGCAACGAGATATGCCACCAAGGTGCTGTCCCTAGTGCATATAGGGAACAAATACAGATGGGTGCATTCATCTCCTAAACAAGACTGATCCCATCAGGCACCCCTACTTTGCTCAGGGTTACCCCAAAAGCAGGAGGTTTCTTAGCACCTCTTCTCCAGCTGTGGCTGTGGATCTTCTAAGCCCCAGCCATCCCCCAATGCTACTCAGGGCCAGAGTCAGCTTTATCTGGGCTTTGTGGAGCCTCTGATGCCCTGACATACCAGGGAGGGAATGTCTGCACACAATCTGGCATCCTGGAGCAAGATGTGGTTCCCTGTGGATGATGTGGCAGGCTCAGGGTCAGAGAAGACAAGGCTGAGAAGTGGGCTTCCCTCAACCACTATATTTCCACTGGGACATTTTGGCCCCCTTTTGCCTTGGGAAATTAAAACTAAATAAAGGTTCTGCATGCTACCCTGTGTGCCTCCAGACACTCTCTTGGAGAGACATTGTCTCCTCTGATACATCCCCTTACAAGAGCCCTCTAAAAAAGGGAGCTTTTGGAAAGCCACAGCCTAATTAGATAAAGGCTTTCCTGGTGAGACATGACAGAGGGCAAAAAGATGACAGCCCCATGCGGGCTCATCCTCCAGGCACACTTGTCCTGAGCCGAGCTCACTGAGTTGTTTCTGAGGCATGTGAGGCTGCCTGCACGGCAGCCCTCCAGCAAGACAGGGAGCATGGCTGGAAAAGGAAAGAGGGGCAGGAACTTCTTAGGGGCCTCTTTGGATGTCCTCTTCTGCTTGACGATTTCCACCTCTCAGAGGAAGGGTGTCCCCACAGCACCATGCGGTTGAACCCTTCTACCAGCCCACAGGCCAGCACTACTGCCCTCACATGCCTCACATGAGAGGGACCCACAGACCAAGATACGTCCCCTCCCTCTTTTGTTTTTGGATGAAGCGAGTCTGGAGTACTTTGTTCTTGTTTTGTTGCCCTTCTCCCTTGCCCCTTTCTTTCAGCTGAAAATCCTGTGCAGAGGGCATGCAAAATCTTTGGTTGCTGTAGCAGAGCCTTTGAGGTAGGACAAGCTGCAGAGGTGGCTGTGACGGTAATCATGAGGTGCAATGCAGGGATGGCAGCAGTGCAGAGCTCAAAGGATCCTGGGCGGCCGGCAAGGCATAGAGTAACCCAGCAAGCTGGTGGACAGTAGCCCAAGCAAATCATGTCTTGCACAGAGGGGACGGGAAATATTCTGTGAGTTTGCTTTTGCTGTGTAGTTCAGAGAGGCATCACAGAAAGTGCAGTAAGAGAGCAAATTGCTGGAAAAATGCTGGGAGAAATTGCTGGAAGCAGGTGGGGACTTAAAAGTGAAGAGTGGTGGGAAAGGAGGGACCATGGTGGGCAGCAAGAAACTGCCTATCAAAAGTGCAGCAGAGAAAGGACACAGCAGGGTGAGGAGAGGTTGAGGTTGCACACATCAGAAATACAAACCAAGGGAGAGAAAATAGATCTGTTTCCTGACTGTTCTTAGGGCAAATCATAAAGGACGTTGTGGCTCCCATTGCTGTGTTTGCTAGGGCTGTGATGGCAACAGGGGGCTTCATGTACTTCTTGGAGGTGTCTGTTACTGAGACAAGGGAGGAAAGTGAGGCCAGGGTAAGTGTGCAGGGCGTGGAAGGCATTAGCGATGCTTCTACTGCGAGGTGCTTGCACAGGTTGTTCGGGCATTAGCAGTAACCTGCGCAGTGACCCCAGCATGTCTGTCCCCCGGTGTCTGTGTCCAGCTGCCCACATCTCCATTCCACTGAGACCCTGCAGGATGCAGGGTCCAATTTCAATGTGAGTGTGGCCTGGGCTCAGAAGTTTGTAGGACTCTTGTCAGGGTTGCTGCCAAGTAAACACATAGTTTGTATGCAGCCACCTTCATTTGGGGGCAGCAATTTTTGGTACATAGATATAGGCTAAGCTTCTCCTGTTGACCATATGGTCAGAAATCACTGTCAGGCTCCTTCTCGTTTCTAGTATGGTTACAGACATGGTCCCCTTGCAGGCAACTGAGTTTATTTGGGAAAGAATCACCCTCCACTCCAGCAGCTGGCTGATTTTAGCTCCTCTCAGCAGATCGTGCATTGCTCCTCCTGTATATGGGCCACCAAGCTCATTCTGCTGGCTCGCAACTTCAGTCATCGCCTGTGAAAAAGTGTTGCCTTGAACTTCTCATCACCTTTGTCCCTTCTTCAGGAGTTGCAAAGGGGTTAAAATAGCTTTTGGTTAGTCTAGTGGCCGTGAGCTCTGCTCTGTATCCCATTTGTGTCAGTGTAGAGCTTGGAGAGGAAGTGACAGCAATGCATGTACATACAGTGTTGCGCTACTATAGTAGCAATTGCAGCAGAAACCATTACCTTACTCCACATCACCCTTTCAGATCCTATGAAAAGCAAGGAAAAAGAGGGGGGAAAAAGGAGATACTTTGTGAATGGCAGGTGAAGGTCAAGTGCACACGCGCACAACACGCACCCACAAGCTTTCTTTCAAGTTCTTGTCTCTTCTGTTCTGCTTGACACATTGATCATGGAAATGTGTGCAGGACTCTGCTCACAGGGAGCAACTCTGCTGGATCAGAGAGGAAATACTTATGCCAAGAACATGACATTTCATCTCCTTCCTTTGCTGTTCAAGTAGGATTATGATAGCTTCTCAGTTAGCATTAAAATAAGCTGAAATACTTCAAGTCGGTGCTATTTAAATTAAAATTAATGTTATCCTCCTGCACTGTGGAATAAAACAAGCATTTGTCAGTGCTCTGGGTAGAGAAGAGCTAAGATCAAATATGCCCTCTGTGTGTAGAAACCCCTTTCAACATCAATAAATATAGCAAAGTCAATGCCTGCCATGTCCCAAATTCTTACACAGATTTCCTCTTTCAGTCAATTTCAACAGATTCACTGACACCCAAGTGCTTTGTTAGAAAGATTGATAACTGCCACAGTGATGTGAGGCAGATCCATCCATTATCCAAATAACTTTGCAGACAAGCACTAAGTAATGTTTTAATTCCCTTATCAGTATTCCCGGTCATCTTCCAGTTCTCCATGAACATCCCCAACCCAAGTTCCCGGGGTTTGAGATGCACCTGCAGTTTCTAAACCGTTAATACTTATATGCATGACATAGAAGATTTTAAGTAAAATTTCGTATTAATAATACCAGAAATATAATGGTTTCTTATTGAAAGACAGATTGTTTCACACATTAAAAATTCCTACATTTTTCTTCCACTAAAGTTACAATCTTCCTTGTTTCTCCTCCACCACCAGAAAAGAGGTAACCTTTGGTTTTCTGCTATTAGTACATATTGAAAAAATTAAGATCTCCCTCCTTGTATTTCCTTGGCCTATAGCTCCTGGCTAATTCACCCATTTGACACCCTGTTTTTCTTCTGTCAGTTGATAATAACCATTTTCCTGAACTCTTTGCTGGGACCCAAGAAACAAATGATAAACAGAAGCTTAAATCCACCACTTGTGTATTTGGAAATAGCACGTGCAAGGGCTGGCTTTCATACTTGACCCAAACAAAAAGCTGTGACTAGCACCATTGCCAGAAGAAGAAATCTCCCAGCTTCAAATTTTAGGCACAAGACATGTTTAAATCACAGAGCACAGAGAATCTGCTAGAGGTCTCAGCAAAAAACATCTCACGAAACATCAGGACTCCTATGCACTTGGAGATGGAGATTTTTGCACAGCCAAATCCCCAGGAGCCCTTCCAAAGGCGGGAATTCTCTACGCTGTGCTGAGGGGGAAGAGCTGGGTGATGCTTCTCCCCAGACAGTGTACAGCACCAGGAGAGCGCTCAGAGAAACTGCTCATGGAGTGGAAGGGCAATGGAGGAGAGTAAAAGGAGCAACAAACCCACATGTTCTTTCAAATGCTCCTAACTCTTGTCTTGCAGAAACAATTGGGACCTGGACGCAATGACACTCCTTCATGTCACCTGGGGCTCTGCCTGTGGCCATCCAAGGGTTCAGCAAATGTGTTACCCGTTTGCTATCAGGGCTGGCATGGAAGAGATCTTTTCAGCTGATTCTGTTGGAGCCCAGGGTTCAGTCCTTGCTCATGTCTCTCACGCTCTTACTCACTTTGTTTGGTGAAATCAAGGCTTCACATGAGAGTTATCACCTGTAGCTCCAGAACAAACCTAGTCCAGTGAATGGGACTGTGTTCTTCCCTTCCCCCTTGCACATCTCTTCACCTGCTTTCAGGGGATCTTGCACTGAAGTTTCTCTGTGTGATCAAAGATGATAGAAGCAAGTTTCCCAAGCTTTAAAAGAAACTCTAGAAAGACTGGACCATTCCTGTCCTCATTCATCCAGGATTTTGTTAAAATATTCAGTTCACACCATGTTCAATATTGGTGCCTGTCAGACCTGAAGGTTCTGCTTGTTTATCCAGATATCAAAAGAAAAAAGTAGAACACCCTGGGCAATTGTACTATACTGCTGCCTCCCAGTATTTCTAGTAACCTTTCACTTATGTAGGAAACCTGTTTGAATTTTATGTACCGTTTCCACTTCATGACACCATAAACAGACAAAGATCTCTCATACCCTTCAGTAAAACTGCACCATCCTTTCAAACCCTGCAGTAGATTACAATTAGTTTTCATATTTGCATCAGAATATTTGAGAACAGGGTACTTGCAGCTTCTGAGAAATAAATGAGGCACTAAACCCCCTTTGCTTCCACACGACCTTCAAACCAAAGGACAATACATATGCTCAACACTTTCTTTGCAGATGGTAAATTTGATACCACACTTCTGGCATGAAGGACAATTTCTGTGTCTAAAGTAAAATATAGCTGAATGCTCTAAATTTTGCCAGTATAGAATGACTCAAGAGACAAGTATGTTGTTGTTCCAAAGTTGATGGTGCTGATGTGGGAGTTCAGAAAGGTGGCTGAGAAAATTATGAGACCCGGTCAGTGGAAGAAACAATTATATCGTACTTCTGAGAGACTTTCCTGCTTGAATTTGACCTGGCATTTCAGAGGAACGGACCTGCCCAGATACCTGCCTGTACTGAGCTTGCAGTGGCAGAAACAAAACCAGCACATCACAGCTGAATTTCTCAAGCTCTGTGTGTGTCACAGAGTGGTTTAAAATGCCAAGTTCACAAGACAGGACTTTTCTATCAGTGAGAATGTGCACAACACATCACAAATTACAGCAGATTTCTACACTCAGGGCAAAATAGGAAGACTATTTTGCCATGATATGACATAATGTGAGCCTAAGCAAGAAGTTACATTATTATGCCAAGTAGTACTGCCTTGACTTTGCTGTGGGTGCAATTATACACATGGTCTTCTGTTATCAACACAAGGAAACTAAGTAAGCAGGATAAGCGTTTATATCACTACTCACTTCTGATACAGCCGTCACTTCTCTGTACACTATTTTCAGCAGGGAAGGAAACCAAAACCAAGCATGATTTACTAACTTGCAACTTTTCTGGGAGAAAGAAACTTCCTACTGAGAATATCATTCATATATATATATATATATAAAATCTCCAGACAAATGAATGATTCAAGAGAATTTTGGAAATGAGGTGGTAAGCTATCTACCTGGCATAAAAACTTGGAGACCCTTTTCTCCAGACCACCTGCTCCTTGTGCTGTCTGCCAGCAGAGCGGCTACCTGTTGACTTATTGCAGGAGGAAGCATGCAAAAGCTAAATATAGCTCAGTCATAAGTGTTTCTACTTGAAACACCTGCACAACTGGATACAAAACAAATGCACTGCAGCAAAACACACACAAAACACAGTGAAACCCGTGACATGGCACCACGAGCTGCAGTCTGGGGGTGTTCTGAACACAAGAAAACACTTTTTACTGTGAATGTGGTCAAACAGGTTACCCAGAGAGGTTGTGGAGTCACCATCAATAAGAGGTTCAAAACCTGACTGGACACAGTCCTGGGCAACGTGCTCTAGGTGACCCTCTTTGACCAGGTGGGTTGGACCAGGTGATCTCAAAAGGTCTCTTTCAACCTAAAGGCTTCTGATTCATTTGTATAAGTACTAACACATGCAGCTTGTTTAGAAGGATAGTAGGTTCTCATGTCATGCCAAGTCTACCCACATATTACTTCCTCTCTCCTGTGTGAAAGCACAACAGGAATTCATGCAGATCAACAGTCTATGAGTCCCAGGTTACCATCTGCACAGGTTATAAGACATATTATGAAAATAAGCTAAAATATCTTAGCCTTCTGCCTTGGTCTGTCCATTTATCTTACTAATTTTCCCCCCAGTTGCTTGTACTGACTGTAAAAATCCTGAGTATTAAAGGCAACACCACATCATTGTTTCCTTACTGCAAATACTTCATGTGGGGAGTGTGCGCAGCTGTAGTACTGTGTAGGATAGGAGGGAGCATGCTTATGTATGTTCTGGGTCAAAAAGAAAGCTAAATTCTTTCATTTGCTGCTGCTATGTTGGGCAGGCCAGTTGCAATTTCTCTTTACTTACAGTGAACATGTCACAAGTTCTCTCACCTGCTTTCCCCAGGTTAGACACAGAAGCAGTACACAGACAAAGGCTGGAAGAAGCATTAATTACCATACCAAATGTCAGGCTTTTTTTCCAAAAATCTGGAAGCTCCAACTCTAATACTGACCAGAGATTTTCTGATAGTAGTTTAGTGACAGAGAGATTGACTCTTCTCTTATCCTTCAGGTTTGCTGGCCTCTGATCCTGTTTTCAGGTTCCCTTCACTACTTACAATGCTGGGTAGCGTTTGGCTAGAAGCACATTCTGTAATGATCTTTTCCCGAGTAACTATTTGTCTTTTCCATTGTATGTGACTCAGACCTCCAAGAATTTTAAGCAAGGCTTGCAAGCACCTTAAACAGAAACTATATAAAATAACTTGCTGTTGCTCTGCAAATACATGATGTTCTGAACGTTCATCAGACCCCACAATTCTGCTTTTGCTTCTCACAATGTTAGAATTCTAAATGATTTTTTTTAATTCCTCTTCATGGCACTTGGAATGATAAATGGCCTAATATTAAAAAACACCTTGTCCTCTGCACAAGCAGTTTATGAAGTGGAGACTTCTATCATGCTAAAAAAATAGACTGCTGCCATGACTGAAGTACCGTATCTTTCATATAAGCTCAGAAAGAGAACAAAAAGTCATTCTAGTTAAAGGAGATATTTTGTGGCAGCTTGCTCTATTTTACCATTTTTATTTTTTAATGTGTGATTATTCTGTGGAAAGATGGGAGATATCTTCCCATTTTCAATCCAGATCAATCTCTCCTACACTGGGTGTCCCAAGGGCCTCTGCTGATTCCTCAAAGAAGCCATTTCTCCAAACCAGATGGCCAGTTTCCTTTTCGGTGGCTTGTCCTGCACCCCGATGGAGCAGGTCCTCTCTGCCTGCTCCTCTCAGAGCCCCTCCTTTGCAAAAAGCTAATGTCAGGATGGCTCTACTGGTCAGAGCAAGGGGCCATCCGGGTCTGTACCCTATCACTGCTAGTTGCCAACACCCAAAGAAGAGCAAAAGCATGTAATTGTACTTTCCAAACATTTCCCCACCCTCCAGCAGTTTGAGGAATAAGGACTTGCTGACCCAGAGGGGATGAACATATTTAATGGCTGTCAGTGGTTCTTCTTCCATGAGTTTTGTCCAGTTGCCGTTTGAACTCTGTAAACTTCTAGAGTGGCCAGGCATCTGCTGCTTGATTATGTGGGAAGAACCAAAACCCGGGACTCTATTTTGTACTGAACCTACCACTGACTAGTTTCTCTCAGTGCCTTTCATTTTTGTACTAAAACAGACACTGAAGGAATGTTTCTCCAATGCTACTCATGACTTCAGAAACTTCTGTAATATCTCATCCCCCCAATTGTTCTTTTCCAGACAATTTGGTCATTCCTTGTACAGTATATATTACGTATTTTGATCATTCTCGTGGCCTAGCTCTGTAATTTTTCCATTTGTATCACCCGTTTTGAAATGGAAGAACAGAAACGTAATGTAGCATTTCAGATAAAAGCACACCATCAATTTACAGTGGAGTAGCTGTTTTGTTCTGTTCCTTTTCTAATGACCCCTAACATTCAAGTGTTTTTTGACTGAACCTAATATCTAATAGTTAAGCTAATAGTTTTCTAGGATCATTGTAAGGCCTAAAACTTGTCCCAGTTTGTGGCCCACCACCATGTATGCAAATTCACGACTATTTTTTCTGTGTGCATCTATATTGAATTTCATCTGCCTTTTTATCGCTCAGTCATTCAATCTCACAATGTTCTTCTGGAATTCCTCACATTTAGCCCGTCTCTGTGTAATGGCTGTCCTGTGTAATGTCTTCAGAGGCCTTTGCCACCTCATTACTTACACTTTTTTCCAGATCACAATGAATATCTGAACCAATAAGGGTACCAATGGGCCTACAGTAATAACTTACTGTGAAAACTGACCACTTATTCCAACTCTCTGTTTCTTATTTTTAATCAACCACTTATCCATGTGAGAACCTCCCCTTTTATTCCTCAGAGTCTTAGCTTTAAACGCTTTTGGAAGCACAACTTGTCAGTCAGTTCCTGCCAGCCTCCAGAAGACAATAGGGTCATTCAATAGAAACAGCAAAAGATATTTTTCCCCCGGATTTGATTTTAGCCCAATCAATTGCATGTTGATTGTGTGTGTTTTCACAAATGTTAATGACAACGTGTGCTGGGCACGTGCAGCTGGGTCAGGAACAGGACCTTCCCTATGCTGCTTTGAAATAACTCAAAACCCATAGACATTTAAACTGGAAATTATTAAATTGGACAAAACTATGTATAAACTTTGTGACTAGCAGGGGAACAATGTGTTCAAAGCAATAGGTAGCAAATTCATGACATCATTGAAAAACAACCAATGTAGGATATGAAAACTGGAACTAGATAAGCAATGATAGGATATCACCAAGTACCTCCATCTCCAACCACGACCTCTGTGTCTAGCCACTGCCAGCAGCATCTGGAGGGCAGCTTGCTGTGGGGCAAGTGACAAGGTCAGGGAGGTGCTTGGGATCTCTCCCTGTTTATGTGGGAACTTAGCCCCTTCCAGGTCAGCCCAGGGACACAAGAGCCCAGAGTGCATCTGATCAGAAGCTGAGCACTGGGGTGTGGAAAGACCTCAGGCCCTCAAGACCTCAGTAGGAGGGATGGGGCCTGCACTCTGTGGCAAGAAAGATATTGCAGGCCACACTCACCACTGTGTAAGAGGGAGCCAGAGCAGCCTGGGTGGATGGGGGAACTGGCCGTCAAGAGTGGACACTGCATTTTTCAAGTCCTCTGTGGTGGTTGGACCAGATCCCTCCTGCCACGTGGCAGCTGAATTGAAGTAAAAGGCAGAGAATGCAGAGCAGTCATCTTTTCTGAGTTTTGTTCCTACCACTTTTCCTCCAGGGAGCTGCAGACCATACATCAGTAGGCTAGGTAAGTGTCCACCATGCAAAAACTCTTCAAACTTCTATGAGCACCCGGACCCAGCAGACTATCTCATATAGGGTCCTACCTTCACTGCTGCAGTGCCTTGTAGCAGGTTTGGCCTCTGGGGATACCTCCAGTGAGCCTGTTGGCCTTTTCACTAGAGCTCCCAGGGATAAGATGCTCCCCACAAGCTCTTTCCTGTTCCAGTTCTTTCCTTCACCCACACCCCTCCATCTATAGCCCTCATTTCCCCTTAGCTAGTCCTATCCTTAACATCTGTTCTAGTCTAATCACATGAATTAATGCGCTCTGCTTCTATCCCCCCTTCTCTTTTCACTAGCTGGGGGCCTCTCTGAAAGCCTGTGGGAAGCTGCTCAGAATGGGAGGAAAATCCTGAAGTTTGCAATGAAGATACAGAAATCACAGAGGAAAAAAATAAATCACTGAATCTGGAGCACAGATTGTCCTGCAGCACAATCCTTGTCCTGCAATTGCTTATGCACAGCAGTACCCAAATGACCAAAATGAAGAGAAGTATAAGCTCAGACACGAGTCGTGCAGTTTACCAACAGCCAGATGTTCAGTTGTTCCTGAACTGGTGCTGCACAGGGCAGTGCTGGGGTGGGTGTGAGGGGGACTGGAAACAACAGAAGCATTTCTTTGGAATATTCTTATGACAACCGCTTTATCTGCTGTCCAATTATTATGCCATTCACCATTTCAGTAAAGTAGTTGTCATTTTTGCATTTAGGTTTTTGTTCATGACAGTTTTTTCTCCCGCCTCCACTCACTAGACAAGGATTTTTGATGTACTGATGACATTTATGTTCACATAAATGATCACATGATCACATAAGTGACATATTTTACCTAAAGCCATTCTTGAGAAAAGGTCTATTTTTTTATGATATGAAGAGGACATTTGTGATGGGAAGTAATGGAGGTGAGAGCTACAGACACAGTAGGCTTCCCACTGAAGTGCTTCAATTATTTCAGTCGGTAAAAAGAAGGTTCAGAAAGTAAGATCAGCCTAAAACATGAAGAAATTGGAGGGGGCAGGGGCAATGCTTTCAGTGGTTTCTGCTGAAAGGGTACTGAATTTAAAAAAAAAAACACACAAAAGCCTCAAAATAGATTGACAGAAACATAGCATTGAAAAAACCTGTTTAATTTATGACAAAAAAGCTTTGGCTAAAATTTGCCATTTAATTTTTTAATTCTAATTACTAATTAGCTACAAATTTTGTAAGAGCTACAGAAGCTTTGCTAACTTTATTGTAACGCAGTTGCTAGGTTTTAGGGCTGCAACATTCAAAAATGTGTGAACCTTGCCCAGTGGACACAGGCCTTGTCTTCATCGAAGGGCCTAGGAAATAGTTGAAAGTATGGTGACCACAGGCAGACACACAAATCTGATTTAGGCTTGTAAAAATAACCTTAACATCCTGCAAGACTCCCTCCTAGAAAGGCACAAGGCCTCAGCTGCATGTGTGGAAGACGGAAAGGGCAGGATGTTGGTTATAACAGCCTTTGAGTAACCACACCATAATGTCCTGCTTCATGATGACCACTGTGGTGCTAACTTGAACTCCACTGTTGGAGGTGATGGTAGTAGGGTCAACAATGGCAATTAACCCACTCCCAAACCTATACCTGCCCCCATAAACATGGAACCCCCCTACACCTCTACTCTGATATAAACTTAAGCCAAGGTCCAGAACAAGGGGGGAATGTCAAAGGGAAAGCTTGAGCCATGATACATCACATGAGCTCTCTTTCACATGTTCTGGATAGGTCAGGCATGGTCAGGACATAGCATACCCCAGCTCTGTAAAGGACTGAGCTTTGAGTTTCCCCTGCACTAGTGACCACCAGTGTGAACAGAAAACTGACCACCCTGGAGCAAACATATCCCCTTCCCAGCACATTTTGTACCCCATGCGCAAGTCAGTTTTCAGAGAGCTGTATACCTTCCTTGACACATGGCAGAACGATGTCAGATATCCTTAAGAGTCCTCTGTGTAAAGATGGAAAGCGCGGTACACACATGAGTGCTAAGCACAGAGTCAACAAACACCTTTCACTTTTAATGATGTCTAATGCCCCAGCACATTTACTGCCCTCTCCATTTACTTTCCCCTTTTACCTGTATGTGGCAACAATGTTCAGCTTCACAACAGATTTACTGGTGAATGCGACAGCTTCTGACGGGTCAGTAAATGATTATTGTAAGAAGGCATTTAAATCAAACCCCACTCTCCAAATAAGGCACCAGGAAAAACAGTCAATTCTATGGCCCACTGTTAAAAACATTTTTGATGGTCTCCTCAGCCATAGTTGGAATTGCTGTCTGCCTGCTGACCTTGAACAGCCAGACGTATTATTCCACTTTACTCTCTGCCTAGCCAGTAATTCTTTCCTTTTGCACTTCAGCAGCATTTTGTCATATCAAGCATGGAGCAATAGCATGAATACTCATCTTGTTGAGATCCAGCCAAGCCATGAGGCACTGCAGGAGTACTTTTAGTCCCCCAGTGCTATGTACAGGTCTCATCTGTCACTGGCAGGTGAGTTTTGCTGTCTGGAGTTTTGCTTTCACCAATCAGATTTCCTGTAATGGCTTTGGCATTGCTCTGCTTGTGTATTCTGGAAAAATCTTGCCTTCAAGGGTAAGCATGTTCTCTCACCAACCAAGATTAAAGTAGGTGAAACATCTGTAGTGATCCTCCAGTGTTCAGGTAATCCAGTCCTAGCTGAATCAACCACTATGTCTTCACCCAGGTGGCATTTGCTCAGCTTCAGCTCCAGGCTCAGCCATTTGCCTCCAGATCTGAGACCCAAATAAGTCCTAGTCCCATTGGGTTGCTCCAGAGCCTATATTTGTCAGACTTCAATATGTCATCAGAAAGGATCATCAAGACTAAGTATATTAATGATAAAAGGGCAACTATTCAGGAGGGACCTAACCAACTGGAAAGAGAAAAGACAAGTTCTCAAAAAAAAAAAAAGTGTACAAGTATTTTCCTTGCTGTTCGAGTGACATGTACAAGGCCTTCTTTGGCCTCATCTGTCAATGAAGGAACAGGGACCTCTTTGCCTGTCCGTGCATTTTGCTTCCTACTCGGGAAAATAATGATGCCAGGACAGATCAGGTTACTGCGATAATGACTGCAGACATAGCCTGACTGCTGAAGGAGGATACTTCTGAAAATGTGTTAGCTGGTTCATGGAGACAAGAGAAGGCTGGGACAGTGTGCAAGGGATGCTAACCAGGAAAAAGAGTCCTACAAGGATGGGGCGGTGCTATTACAGAAGAGTGCAGTGAGTATAAGGTATTTTCCCTTTCCCACCTTGCTGGAAGGAACTGGTCAAGAGTGGTTTTGGGTGAACTCAGAGTGTGCTCAGGGAGAGGGACCCAGGAGGATGCCCTGAACTCTCTGGAGACAGTTCAACTGTGGCTGTTGCAGCAACTTCTCCAAACTCAAATAGCAGCAGGAGCTGAAAAATAAATCAATGTTACAAAAAGCACAGAAAGGGGATAGCTGGTGTGTAGGCTTCCTTCTAGGAGCCATTTGAAGAAGTTGCTGTGATGTACTGATTTCACAAAGGAAAAAAGATATTCCTAGCTCATTCAGCTGTATCAAGGGGTCAGGTTCTGGGTTATAGAAAGAAAATTGAATGGTGAGTACAAAGATAGCCATAATCATGGGCAGGCAAAAGCATTATGAGAGACTTTTCCCTCTTGGTGAGAATCTGGCAAGATATGTTTAAAAGCAGTAAGATTAATTCTTTTTTGCAACAATTGGGTCAGAAAGTCTACATAACAAACAAGCAAATAGCTACATCCCTCTGAGTCCCCAGGCTAGGGGTTCTGTATACCATCAGCTATGATTTAATATAGTGGCTGGTAGCCTAGGCATAATGAGTTTGGCAAAGCATGGCCATGAGGGACAGGGTACATCTGGTAGAAGTCTGTTGTAGACAGCATGGCCAAAGATCTCTGTAGCAAGAGATGGAATCCAGTAACTGACTGTTAGACCTTGAATTTGGAGAGGTGTCCCTTTGCAGAGGAGACCTATGGTTTCAGGCAGAACTGGGTCTTTTCCCTTTTTAATCTAATACATTTCCTAATGAAACCAAACCAAGAAAGTTTCATAACACTGCAATTCTAGGTTGTGTGAATGCATATACCAGCTATATTGCTACAAATACATTACTGTGAATTAAAACTGAGACCTGTCATTTAATCCAGCAGCTCTAGAATATACTATCTTTCACTTGGGAATCAGCATCAAATTAAAGCTGGCTGTCTATTGAAAAATATTCTCTCACTCAGCAACTTCATTCCTAAAAAGGATCTTTTGTTTGTTCTTCCCACCACTGTTGTATTTTTCCATTAGTATTTATTGATTGTTGCCTACCAGTGAATCATTCAATTGATTCCCTTGATAGGCCCTCAGGAAAGGAATTTAAGTGAACTCAAGCCTAAATAATCCTTGTTGCACCAGGTACTAATACCTTTGCAGCACTGAAATTCTGTAATATATTGTCAAGAGTGCACATCCTACTGTACTAGGTCAATTACGGGCTCAGCTTGAGAGGCCCCTATTTTGTAAAGCCAAAACTCATACAGGTGTAAAACTACAGCTCGTTATGTGCATGTGCTGTAAAACATAAACTATTCATAATAAAAAAGTAGTGTTTCATGTTGTGTGTCAGAAAAGTAGGCATACCATGGACAATGTGTACATATTTATTATGCGAGAGAAAGAAGACACATAGGTGATTAAAAGAGATGGTTCATAGTCCAAATATCCTGTAGTTCAGGCAAAATGCATAGTGCCACAAGAATACAACTTGGCATATATTTGGACAGCCATAGTCTTAGAACCCCATCCATATAACAGACAGTTTATAAGTGATGGTGGCTATCAGAAGATGCACAAACTCATTTTTTGGAAGTTAAGAATGGCACCCAGAGAAGGACAGATTCAACTTGCACACATCTAGGCTGCCTTTCAGGCTGAATACACAAGATATTACCCCTGGTTCATAACCTTCATGCTGATTTCCCTGTCCACTCCAGTGTCTGGCAAATAATTTGTACCGATTGGCAATGCATGTAAGAACTGCTCCTCCAGTCACCAGTGCACAGAGCCAACAGCCAAGGGCTCCCACAGCTCAAGGAGATCATTATGGCCCAGCATTTAAGTCTTCCAGCTAACTGTGGCAGTCTATGGAGGAAGAAAACTTACTTTGAGACATTGGAAACAACCTTGGTTGTTTATTCACGGTGCACCTCTGTGAATAATATTAAAGCAAGCTTTATAAACAACCATACAATCTCTAAATTAAGGCATGACTGGAAACAGAACACAGGCATTCCCTATTTTCATCATTTGTTAAATTCTTGGGACTACCACGGGTAAGCAGACATGTAGGTTGAAAAATGAGATGTGCAGAAAACCAACAGTTCCTCATTAGCAGGAAAATGCTAAATTAGTAGGAAAATGCTCTTCACTTAGAGGGGTCTTTCAGGCTTATATGTATTGTCCCTTTGTGTACACCTTACTTACTACTCCTGACTAACCAGCTTGGAGCCAACAACTTCTCTTAATGCTTGTTTTATTGAAATGCTTGGAGTTAGATTAGCAGGGCCTCCATGAAAAAGATTAATGAAAATTATCTCAGCCTCCCCCTTCCAAGCCTAACTTGGGAAGCCTAACTACAATAGGGAATTTATTTATAACTGGGCTTTGCCCTTATAGCAAGGCTTTAGCTTGGGTTTGGGACAATGCAGTGAAACCAGCCTCTGTTTAACACAGCAAGTGTTCTACAGTGGCATGACAGGATGGCTCCAGATGACCTGTACCACATTTGTTGGAGATGCTATTTTATCCTACAAGGAGGAAGACTGAAAGCATTCAGTCAGACTTCACATCAGTCTGGTTAAAAAGCTTCAGGCTGAAGCTGAGTCACAAGAAACTTAATCATGCCTTATAAAATATAAAAACTTTCCTCTTCAAATCAAGTTTTTGTAATAGCTAACATATAACTTTGCTCTCCTCTTCTACTTTAGCTGTGGCTTTAGTCAGTTCTTTCAGAAAAACTGTTGGAAATCAACACAGTTTGGGGAAAAATAAACAGTATACAAATTCAATATACAACATACGTTTACCAGAATAACTTTTATAAGAAAGTAAAAAGAGGCAATCACATAAGCCTTCATCTGTAAGCAATGTAGTACTGTAAGCAATGTAGTACAAAAGCATTAAGTACTTTTGACTCTGTTAATCCAAAAATAGACATTTGCAAACAGAAAGTTTTGTCTGCCCTATTTTGCCATTCAGCCACAGTTCCAGTATTTTAAATTCTGAAGTGTAAAATATTGATATATTTAAAAAAAAGGACTTAAATCTATTTGACACATAAAACATAACAAAGTCCATATGATCACATAGTCTGTTCTCATCACATAGCCATAATACCTAGCATAGGATTTTTCACGCACAAGATAAAAGTAAAAGATGCTCTCAGAAGGAAAACAGAGAATGGTTGAAGTATATTAAGTGACATAACTAGTGCACCTAACTAAAGAGGAACTCCATCACGTGTGATAAATAGTACACAGCTAAAGGAACGCTTGTTTCATGCAGAATCTTGATCAGACAAGAACCTTTGGGACACAGACCAAGGCAGAAAACTATCAAGCTATTACATCTAATATGCTGATTATAAAAAAATGAAATTCTACCTGAAGTCCTGGAAAAGAAAAAGAACAGAAAAAAGATTGTGCACATTATTTTTATGTCTGTAAAGCACAATGTCAAAGAAATTCTCTCATGCTTGGACTGTGAATGATGGGATAAATGAAGCCAAAGAAATAAGTCTGCTCTTCTCATCTGTGCAGCTAAGCTTAGGGAAATGATGAAACTGTACCCTGTCTTGAACCAGCCTGCCATCAAAAGGGGCAGCTTCACCCTCCCCAGCCCTTCTAGCCAAGGATCTCCCACTTATGGTAGCAGAGCAGTCATCGATTAAGTTGGGCCAGTTCTAAAACTGCATCCTCAAAAGTGCCTTCTTAAATGTTTTCCCTTTGGGCAAATCCAGTAACTTGACAAACTGTGTATAAATCACCTAGGTAACATTGGAATTACTGCAGCTAACAACAGCAAAGTGTTTCTGTATGAGGCAGGTAGCTGCAGAATGCTGCTTTCTTGCAAAATGTATGAGAAATGCAGTTTAAAAATAGATGCCATTGCACAATCATCACACAGCATATAAAAGTTCACACAATCATTGGAGCACTGACCACTTCCCTAAATCATTCAGGAAATACTGAAGTTGATTCAAGGGAGAAAGGAGTGTTCTCATAGAGCTGCCAGTAATGGAACCAGGGCATGAAGTTATACTAAGTTTGGTAATACTAAGTAATACTGAGTTCGGTATTGTAGTACAGAGTAGAAGCTCTCATTTTGAAGGGACATAATTAGTCCAATGCAATTCATACCAAACCAGGTACTAAGCGTCCTCCCCACTCTCTGACTCAACCTCTCTCAGCTAGTCTGTGAGTCTCCACGCCAGCTTCCTTCCCTGAACGCTAATATCATTTCTCATACACGATTTTGGGCTATATAGAAACTCTTTTCTTTCAGTGTTCACCACAGTTGACCATCTCTTCACTTGCTTTCCAATTACCTGGCTCAACCATCTCAGCACCAAGCAGTTTAATTTAATCAAACCAATAACAGCATGGCACTGTCAATTAGCCAAATGCCTTTCAGAGATCACCTTTCTCGGATAGTGCCTCCTGCATTCCCAACTACATCTAGGAGTAATGGTCCTACTCAGACTCTGTGGTAAGCATCTTGCATGCAAGTTTTGCTTGTGTGATTAAGGCTCTACTTACTGTACTACTTCAGTGCAAATGGAGACCTCCCAATAGAGATCTACTAACTAGACAGGGTTGTGGCTAGTGCCCTGAGAGCATGACCAAGAGCAGCAGGGTGTCCTGTGGCTGTCAAAAAGAGTTCAGTCACATCCTCAGCCAAGACATAGGTATGCAACAAACAACAAACACCCTGTGGGACAACTGGGAAATCCCTCTGTCTATGGACAATACCAAGGGACAGAAGAGAAATGAGAATGGAGACCACTGGGAGAGAGGTGGGCTCCTGAGAGTAAAACTCTCTGAATGGAAAAAACCCTAAAAAGATATCCAGGGTCACAAAACCAAGCAGGCTGCCACCATCCAAGGAAAGAGGCCCACTTTGCTGCTTGCAGTTTTACAGCAGCAGCTGAAAGAAGGCTAGTGCAGACACAGACAATGAACCAGTCATGTTTTATTCTGAAAAGAGTTTCATGCAGTGAATTGAAGCTAGACAGGCCCATGTCCTTCACCTCAGCTATTCCTGTGTCCAACCTCAATCATGCAACAAGAGTTACAATGCTGAATTGCAGTCTGAGATAGTGAAGAAATATCCCCTGAGCACTTTCTGGCACTGCACTACACTGATACAGTCTAGGCTGACTGTCCTCTCCAAGATTTCATCACCTCCTGTTTTTCTGTGGAGGGAATATCTCTGGTCTGGCTGAAGAGCAGCTTTTGCTGACCTACACTGTGTGTCATACATACACACTGTGTGTGTAATAGCACTTTGCAGGCATAATAGGTTACCTAGGCCCAGATAAGACTGAAAAGAGTCGTGTCAGAGGGATGAGGAACTGGGACAGGTCCCTGTGAACATGTGGAGGAATTGCTGTTGATCCCAGGGCACACAGCAGAGAAATGCAGAGGACCGGTTTAAGGGGGCCATCTCTGTGTGCCTAAGTTAGGGCAGATGAATCCCAGCCAGAAACCACTGGGGAGCCCTATGGATTAGTTGTTAGGTTTGTCAAGACTCAGAACTTGGACTGTGGTTGTGCGGCTGAAGCGATAATTCCCTGACATCTGTTTCCTGGGAATAGACAGGAAGAAAGCACCCTCTGCAAGGTGCTCTGACGGTGTCTGCTGCTGGAGTTAGCCCAGACTGCCTTGCCTGCACTGAATTTGGGTTTTGGTCATGGAGACAAGTACACCAGTGCATACGCTCCTCCAGGGCTGCCACAACTTGCAGAAACATGACGTAATGTCAGCTCCTGCAGCACATGCTGTATTCAAGTGGAAGAAACAAACTATTTTTGCTCCTGTCATCTCCCTTGCCCAGCAAACTCCCAAAGAGCTTTTGGTAAATGGGAGACAAGCAGAACATTGAAATCTGAAATGCTGATGGATGCTCAAAGGAAGCAACAGGGACTATTCACCTGCCCCTCCTCATCCTTTCCCCCATTCCTTTAGCAACAGTCCTATGAGCTGCACCGCATCAGTTACCACGCCGTTAACCAGTGCATAGGGAAGAGCTGGTCCCATGGTCCCACCTCCTCCCAGTCGTGCTGCACCCCTGCTAGATACCTGAGCCAGCCTGAGGCCTCCCCTAGCCTGCTGCAGGGCCCCAGAATTATTCAGACTCCAAGATTTCCTCAGTATCCCCCCAGGCATCTTTCTCTCCTCGGCCCAGACAAAAACAGCTTGTCACCCAGAACCGTAAAAAGTGGATATTAAAGGTTTTATTAGAAGCAATAAAAAATGATGGTATTTCTCTTACAAGAAGCTACCAAGTAAGCAAATACAGCTGAGTTATGACAGGCTACAATTAGCTTAAAATTAATACAGTATAAGTATTAATTTTATTATTCATTCCATTCATTATATGAGAGAAGGTTAATAAGAATATAAAAGTTTGTCTAGACATTGTCAGATGTCAGACTACGGAGATGCAATATATTTTTTAGTAGTATCACAGAATATATTAATACTGAATCAGACTTCTTTATTAAACCACAAACCATGTTAAAAACCAAAAATCTTCATCCCATTTCACAGGTAAAACCTACCTCCCTCCTATATTAATACCGAATCAGACTTCTTTATTAAACCACAAACCATGTTAAAAGCCAAAAATCTTCATCCCATTTCACAGGTAAAACCTACCTCCCATCTGTATGGGACTATATGTTACAGACTTTAGAAAGGTTTTAAAAAATCTCTTATACATGGCAAATGAAGTTGTTACAGTTCCATACTGAATACACACAGGCATCATCTGCCCTGCCTAACACCGGCATGCTTCAGGATGCCACAATGTGCTCCATTTAAAAAAGCACAAGGAAATCTCCCTTCCTTTCTTTTTTTCCTACATCTTCATGCCAAAAATACTTCCTGTCCATTCCTCATTACAGTAGATTTAGGTTGCTGTTATGTTTATAATTAAAGATTAAGATAAGACAGCAACAGTAAGAATATCTCTGATGATAAGCTGTTGTGGGGAGAAGGAAAGAAACAACTTTTATATGATTTAATGAATTTTACAGAAAATCACACAGCATAAAAAAAAATCTGTCCTAAATGCAAGCACAGGGAAGATTTTTTTATCTACCATGGCCCTAACAGTGAACAATGCCTTTCCATATCATTGCTTGCAACTTTCCAATCTCAGCCACATCAACAGACATTTCCCAGTGTGCTTGTAAAGCAGTGGCTAGTTTGAGATATATAGGTAACTAATGGGCAGTGAGTTACAATTAAGTCATTAAAGTGTGTAATTTCCTACTGGTGTTGGTATCCAACTTGTTTTGGATTTCAAAAGCATTTCAACTACCTACTGGTAATGTTCTAGCCTTATTAAAAATATTTTTGTATATTCAGTGATAGACACTCTTTTTCCATTCCTAGGAGAAGGTTGTACTGATGTCTGGAGTATTGAATCTGGTTTTATTACTGTTAACTTCTAAGTCATTAAGTATCTTAGCAATCCATTTGGCAAGACATATGGTGTAAGAACTTCATTTGCTAAACCAGAGTTGACCCCTTCTGTATTTCAAGCAACAGATGCAGGTTCCAATGGACCATCTACAGCCATTTCACACTCTTTTGAATGAAAAATAGGAAACCTTACATATCATGGTTGATTTCAGGATCATTGGGAAAGACTTTGTGTCCCTTTCTAGTCAATAAAGCAAAATAAGCGTTTTGTAAGGTGTGATCCATCTTATCGAAGATTTAGGAATCAGCTATATAGATCCTTCTTCTTTCATGCAGCCTTCTATGCTTGAGAGGGTCTTAGCTTGAACTTTCCCCTAGAGTCCTGAGTGAAAGAATGTGCATTGAGGATATATCTTTTTCTTAAAGCACTTATTTTACTTTGTCTTTGGTGGGACTGTGAATTTGTCTTTTTTTGTTCTTGCTTGCACATGCTCACTAGAGATATTCACTGGCATTTCCAGACTTTGAGAAGGAGAAACAGGAGATTTGGGTGACAAGAGAGAGGAGGGCCAAGGGAAGAGCTCAGAGAAGAAGCATCACTCTTGAGATATCATACATGTGTAGACAAAGCACATAGATGCACATCACGCATATGTCCCCCTGTTCATCACAAAACTCAGCACTGCCACCATAAAAG
>NW_008825108.1:9537298-9541099 GCF_000699105.1 Pygoscelis adeliae | reverse complement strand
ATTCCTGCACTTTCTGAACCTCACCTTCTTCTCTCTCTCTTTCATGCCTGTAACACAGATCCATGAGTTTCCCATGACAGTGGTCACCAAACAGTCCCATCTAAACCCAACATTCTGTCTCGGACGGGATCCTGACCATCAGGCAGGAGTGTGCATAGATGGCACCACCAGGTGTCTAGTCCACACAGCTGGCACAGCATCACACTGTAGGCATCTTATTTAGAAGTGACTCATTTCAAAACACTAGTGATTAGTACGACGACACCTACACAAGCGCAAACTTCTGACAGAGCAATGCAAAATGGCTTCCAGCCAACCAGGCAAACATGGAGACAAGGGGAAGCCAAAGAAGGGCCAGACTGGCAGCCAGGGCACATCATCTCCTGAGCAGGGCAGTGCCAAGGGACAGTGTGAGGTGGGGGGAAGATGCGACAGGGAGAGGAAGGGCAGAGATGGCTACCCTTAGAGAGACAGCAATAAATCCAGTGAGAAATTGCCAAATTCAGACATGTGAGCCACCTTTAAGAGGCCTCCAGGACCTCTCTGATAACTCTCTGTACTGAGTTACTCTGATAGCATCTCCTGTGGACTAATTCCATCCAAAAACCTCTTAGAAAAAATTGATTCCTTCATTTTTTCACTCCATTAGACTTCCCATTCAAAAATCCACTCTTCTCGATACCTACACATTTCTATGGTCAATGGCTACATTTCTTAAGTAAAACTTGCATAATCTGGTCCGGTAATTCCAGGCTTTTTAACTAAAGGAGCTATAATCATAACTTTTAATATAGAAATGCTGTCTGTAAAAGGCTTCTACATTGTGAGGGTTATACTAAGCAGTCTTGTCTGTATAATTTAACAGTTCATGGCTACATGAAGGACCATACATAACAAGGCTGAGTTTTTTCATTCATTTGCAATAACAAATGATTCACCTAACCATTTTTGTTGAAAAAATTACATAGCATATTACAGTTGAACTGAAAACTTACAAATGTAAGACTAAGAAATCTTTACATTGTTTACTACTTGCCTTTACAGTGTGCTGAAGTACAGCAATTCTTTAACTGCCAGTAGAGCCACCGTAAAATATTTCTCTACAGTTATCCTACAGTTGCAGTCACTGAAGCTTTCTCTAGCTTAAGATGAATTTGTTGCTATAGTTGTAGCAGCTTTAGTTTGCAAGTTTCCATAAAACAGTGGCTATTCTTTTGGTAACAAGAATGGACTCATTCACCACAGTAGCTTCAGAAAAGTTCCTAAAATGCACATCTCCGTATGGAAGATTTGGACCCTCTGTGAGTTATCCCTTGTACATACGATGGCATCAGTTCTCCTGTCCCCATCCAAAACTTCCCCGTGGAGGGACCTGTAAGAATAGTGACCATCATCAACACAAAGTCCTTGGGCCAACCAGTATTCACCTCACCCATGGGTCACCTCATCCCCAACAGCCCCTCAGCCCTTCGATCTGCAGGACACAGCAGTCGAGTGTCCCAACCCTGGAGGAGGGTATTTGTGTTGGAGAATTGGCTAGAGCTTTCTACAGAGACCTTCTGCCAGGCAGGCCTGCAGGACAGACAGGCTAGTACAGCAAAATGAAAGTGCAGAACATCTCATTGTCCACAAACAGAGTCTATAGCTGGTTGTAGCTTTGCAGAAGAAATGTTAGGCCAGCAAAATACAGGAGTAGGAGCCTGCCAGCTGACATCACTGACAACAAAAATGCTACTAGATACCCACTTCACAGCAGTGTCAAGTGAAGGTTCTAGGGAAAAACAGAAAGCAAACAACAAAAAAGGTCAAGTTGAACCATTTGCCTTACTCCAAAAACCAGAGATGGTTCCCAAAGTGTAATTGAACAAATGTGATTTTTTCCATCAGCAAACATCAATTCAGCCAGCATAAAATTGTGAAGGTACTAAGCATACGTATTGAGGGAAGGGGAGTAAAGTATTTTAACATATAATGTTTCAGTTCACACAGAATTGAATTTTAAATTGTTTTGAACTTTGTGTATTGAATTTTATGCTGTGCCTCAGTAGAGTCCTCCAGTAAAGTCATTTCTACTGAGATGAATCCCAGCACTACTGGGATTTTGGATTTAGTAGCTTTCTGTACATAATTGCAGGAAGCTTGACACTTTGATGCAAAACTAATTTATAAACATATTTTGAGTGCATATCTTGTGATTGAAATACATTATTAATGTGCTTTGCAAGTTGATGGAGAAACCTTGTATTATCAGACTAATTGTTGCAAGCAGCAAGTTAAAAAAATTAGGGAAATAAATTTGTGTCTCCTTGGCCTATGATCAAGGCATAGGAATATCTTTTGCTCCTATTACACTGCATGGATGTTTCATAAGTGCAGCCAAAATTATAAAATACTTTGAAGGAACTGTGACCTTCTATTTTTACGCCATTAACTTTCGAAACACATTGGTTTAACTGTACCCTTTTCTATATTATTCTGAGAGGATGCAATTCATCTGTAGAGGCAAAGTCTGAACACCCCTTTTAAGAACATAGTTGAGGGCAACCACAATATATTCTTGTATAGTGGCCAAAACATAGCCTATACATCCAGAGCAGAAACTGACTTTAATCCCAGTGAATCCTATTTTAGGTAGAAGGCCATTAACATTATTAAATCAGTATGCCATTAGGGGAAACAGCAGCAGCACAGGAATGGTAGTGACATTATTCATTAGTTGGTCCCAAAACACAAACCACGATGTCTCTATTCCCTGGTCTCCCATAGAGCTTAATGGGGCACCATCAAGGTCCAGGAATCGATTTTCAAGTAGGAGCATTTCCCCTGCGCAGCTCTGAGACAAACAGCGGCGTTTGCCCCAGCAACGTGCTTAGGAAAGAGCAGGACAGGTCCCTGGAAAGTCTGCCTCAACCTCTCTCCTTGATTTGCCAGCTCTACTCCCTTCAGCTTGGGAAGAGGTCTCCTCAAGAAATGCCATCTAAAAGCAGACAACTCACCTTGCTAGGGAGTCCAGGGCTGCAGCCAGCTTTCTGCAGAAGCAAAGCGAAATGCTTGGCATGCTCACTCTCCTGAGGAGCAGGGTCCTGGCTCAACTTGGGAGCTCCCCAGCTGCCCTGTGCCAGGCAGGCTGCTGGCCTCTCATCCCATGTCCTCATGCCCATCATCTGCTGGTAGCTAAGAGTGCTTTATCCACTTCCCCATGATCTAGAGGTCTCAGACCAAACCTTGCACAGTTTATACTACAAAAGAGCTTTCTGGGAGGTAGGTAATATCCAAATCAATGTCTGGAAGCCAGCCAGAGCATCTCTAACCTCCCACAGGGCAAGCACTGAACACCTCTGCCATCTCTAAACAACCAGCTACATCCTGTATGGACATTTCCTCTAAATTGGTGTGGTGCGTGCATGAACACTTCCACACTGCTGAGTAAAACAGCAACAGGCTGTGCTTTGGAGCACAAAACCCCAGTTACCACCCCAGGCCATGTCAGATGTACCCTCAGCAGCATGCAGAAACGCTCTCATGGCCGTGGAGAGGAGCATGGCAGCTCCAAGAGGGCAACACCAGGCAGGGAAGGAAGGAGGCACTGGTGTCTGCATGCCAGAAGTGGGGGGTCTCTCTTGCCACCCCAGAAAGCATCAGCACATGTCCGCATTCACAGAGCCATATGGCTTACCAAAATGAAGCACCCACCACGACCTCGATGTGGCCAGACACTTTCAGTCCAGCCCACAGAGGGGCCTCACTGGCAGCTTTGCTCATGGTCCCCATCGCCACTGCAGATGGATGGACCAGGGGCAG
>NW_008825108.1:9530529-9537182 GCF_000699105.1 Pygoscelis adeliae | reverse complement strand
GGCTTCTGCCCCTCCTCCCTCACCTCTGCCCTATGTCTCTCCTCTAGGCATGGCTGAGGAGCCCCCAGATAGATTGTTTTGGAGATAAACCCATTTCCCCATCTCTTTGCCTGAACAGCAAATGTATTTGTTTGTTCCTCAGGAAAGCATGTATGTGCTGTAAATAACTGATGTGCATGTGGCCATTGAATTAAGGAGGCTGGGGAGGGCCAGCAGGTTTGGAGATGTCGCTGCGGGCAGGCAGCAAGGCACAGTGGTGGGGAGACCGCTGTGAGGCAGAGATGAATGGTGGGAAAGCCAGGCTGGAGCCGTGGTGACAGGAGGAATCCATGCCACTCGAGTGGCGGCGGTGGCACAAGGCAGGCTGCTCAGGTGGAGAAGCTCAGCAGGCCAGGGGCAGCAGGCAGCCTGGCAAGCACGAGGCACTGTGGGGCAGCTGCCTGCCGGGGGGCCCCACACATGTGGGAGCACATCCCGGCTCACTGTTGTGGGCAGCCGGGGGAGAAACATGGCCTCGCAGGCTTCTCCTTGCAAGAAAAGAGGCAGACATCAGGGGCTCCAGGGCAGTCAGGGACATTCCTTAGCCAGGGAACAGCAAATGGCTGCAAGGAGAACAATGCCCCTTAAAGACTTTATTATTAACAAAGTATCAACTCTACCCTTGGCAATCCCAGCAAGTGCTGCAGCCTCTCATACCAACATCCCTCACACACACTCAAACCATGAGGAGCACACTGCATGCCACGCTGTGAAAACACTGCTCTGAGGGGTGCAAAGCAGCCCTCCTGTTATTTGTGTGGATTTCAGGGTTAGCAACAGCAACCCTGTCCAAAGGACACTGTAGGGATGTGTGATGCTCCAAAGAGACAGATGCTTTATTGGGATATAGAGGACATGGCCCAGAAACAGGAGGTTCCTCCTGGATCCTCTCTACAGGAAGACCCCATTCCAGGCAGTGGATCCAGGCCATTCCCCAATCACTGTGCACGAGCACATTTCAAAAATTTAAGTGGCCTGTGTGTGGGCTGGGGATGCAACGCACCAATCAAGTGTATCTTGGCATAGTTACCATGAGTATGTTGAGCTGTCCTGGATGGCTGACTTGTACAATCACACGTTTGCCCTTCCTGTCTCCCCATGATCTAGGGCTGCCATACTGCCAGATCACCTTTCCAAAATCACCACATCCCAGTCTGGGGCAGCTGAACAGGACTCAGGAAGGAGTTGCAAACCACCGTTGAGGCCATCTCTTGGCCCACCCAAGCGGGGAGCAGAATGGCTTTGCTGATCCTATGATCTGTCATTCTCCTTAATCCACTTTGTTTTAAGCTCCCTATGTTGCATTTATGTCCAGAGCCCTATAACTATTTTCTCCAGAAAGCATGATCCTAAATAGCCGTCAGAGACAGAGGAAGTCAGATCAGACTGATCCAATTGTATACATAAAGTCACCCAGTCTCCCATCTATTCATAGCAGAGCTCACTTCTCTTTGTGAAGATGGAGGATGTTTTAGGAGCTGTGTGCTGACTAACCAGATGGAGTGGCAGAGGAGAGATAGCAGTGTGAGGGCAGTCCCTTGAGCAAGAAGTTCCTAAGGGACTCTGGGGTCCACCTAATACCAACTTCTTCCAAGTTGTGTAATATTCCTACAGGAATATCTACTGTGTAGATATTCCTACACATTAAGAATATCTGATCCTATGACACTGATCATCTTCAAACTGCTTTTAGTCACTTGGGATGTGTTCTAGACGACACTGTCTCTTTGACGAGGCAATATCATAAAGATTAGAGCAGATGTAGGATCCCAGAGGTTTTTTTCACATATATTGTCCATAATACAGAAATAAAAGCTGATTGACATTATACATCTGAGCTTCTTATGTGTCTCCTGTTGATAAGAGCCCCTATTAAATTGGGAAATGGCAAAAATAAAATTTCTCTTGTTAATTAAGTTTACAGTTTTCCATCATTAACTTAGTGTCTGTTACAGAATCCTCAGAAGAGAAGTATGGGAGGGATTTTGGCAGTTAATCAAATTACATCCAGAAGGGTTGATTTGGTAATTGACTTCTCTTTGAGGCCTAGTCTTAAATTTGTTTGATGTTTGTTAACATGTAGATTGCTAATAAATAATAAAAAAAAAAAGACAGAGAGACTTGACACTGAATGAGGCATGCTTTGTTAATCTTAGGACATTCAGGAGGAAGTTTTGTCTCACATACTGAAACAAGCATTTATTAGCCAAACAAACATGAGTGGCATTTGGTCTAGCAAAGCAGCATTCTCACCTGCCAGGAAATGACACAGTATTTGTTTTAGCTGGTTTTCCCAATCTTTCTTCTCCACAATAATTTAGAAGAGCATACCAGAAATGTTGGACTTGCTCAGACATTCTGAGGGAGTAATGGCTGCAACCTGAGATTTATCAGCTGGAAGAAAAGATGAAATCCATATGAGGATGTGATACCACAAGATGTGTCAGCACCAGAGAGCAAACTTCAGACGTGAGGACAAATTGTTGCTCCTGGGTCCTTTCACAGCAAACCAATTAGCTGTGTCAGAGACGACAGATTTAGGGGTCTTTGGGGAACTGTTCTCTATAAACAACATGCTCAAGATAACAACAGTTTGGCTTCTTCCACCAAATATGCAGGCCTCCAAAATGATCCTGAGGGGCTCTGCCCATTCACATGCTCCGTGCCCCATGATGTGCCTCTGGGCACATCACACCTACTCTGCTATCATGTAGTATGAACACTACTCCTGGAGGTGGTTCAGTCTTGCCTGCAGACAGCCACCCTCAATCAGCAACCCACAGCAGGCAAAACCAGCCATACAGTCCCAGCAGTGTTGTCAAATGCAGACCTCCCTCCCACAGTAGGTGCAGCTGGTGGCCTCTGAGGACTTCATCACGGCAAGTCTTCTGTGGGATCAAGGTGATGAGGCCCCAGAGAGGAAGGCTAGCCTCCTCTCCCCTGGCACAGGCCCCAGGAGGGGCAATGCTGCTGTAGGACGGCAGGAATACTTCCCAGCAGAGCACTTCAGAGCCTTTACATCCACAAGTACTGACCCCTCTGTTGTTCATTCAGATGTGTAGTGCTATCTGGGCCCAAAATGCTCATTTGTTGATGGGGAGGTGGCCATAAATGGTGGCCAGGGCTGTCTCTTTGGAACAGAGAGTCACACACACTGGTCCATCACTTGGCAGCCATCAGTCTCCTCCATGTCATGGAACATCAGTGCCTACAAGGTGGTGAGATATATCAACCTTATGGCACCAACCCTGTGGCAGCACACGTGGTCCTAGCACAGACGCTCAGCAACAGGTTTGAGAAGTTGGTAACGTTTCCTGGGCAGAACAGCTAACAAAGGTTTTTCTCTGATGCAGGCAAGGGACAGGCTTGGGCAATGCAGATAGGAGATGCTCCTCTCGTGGCAGGGAGTGAGACTCGCTCCCCAGAGAAGGCGGCTTGTTAAAGCCTTGGTGACAGCTCCACTGTGCCAATTTTGGGGGTTTTATAGCAATATCAAAGAACAAACCTCCTGTGAGGAAAATGATCAAATGATGTCCATCCCACTGAGTCAAGTTTTGGAAGCCAGTAGAAGGCTTTGTATTAATTCCTAAACTTTGGACAGGCAGGAACAGTCAGTTCAGGATCTGTGTATTTATATGTGAAAGAATGTATTTCCAGAAACCCGTAGTTCAATACAAAAGGAGAAGACCATGAAAACTGAACACCAAAGGGGGAATTAAAGAGAGGGATGCCTACAGCCAGCATCAGGGCCTGTACTGCAGGTTCTTTGGAGTTCTGCAGGAGACTCCAGCCATACCCCACGGCTTCGGTACACCGAGTGCTTTACAGGTATAAAAGACTGCTTCTTACCTAGACATCAAAGTGGAAATGTAGACAAAGAATGCTAGAGGGGTTTTAGTGATGTTAATACACTTTAAAAAGCATTAAACCTTATTCCTAAATCCTGCTAGGGCATATATAACAATCTTGCTTTATAAGTTAGAATTTTTAGTGTAATTTGGGCTCAAAAAATGTGAAAGAAAGATGACTTGAGAAAAATGATCATGGATGACAGGCAGTAAAAGCAGTGAACTTTTCACCTCAACATCTAGAAATGATCACAAAAGATCACGCTGGATCAAGTATTGAAAATTAAGCTAAAGGTTAGTTCTAGTCCACTCAGAGTAGGAAGATAAATTAAATACATCTCCTTGCTGTATCTGTGTTATATATTTTTCCTCATTAGTAATTAAATTTTGACAGAAGGGCTCTGCCTTGATATTGAACTCCTCTCTGTGCTCAGCTGTCTGTGCTCAGGTTGCAGCCTACTCATACAGAAAAACTTTTTCTTCCTTGCAACTTGTCATCTGAAGTTTGAATGAGTTTAATTCTGAGCATCTGGTGTTTCTTCACCAACACTTTAAAAAAATCTGAAAATCACAATATACAACTCTTTTAAGTTTATAACAATTATACTAGTTATGTATCACTTTCATGTAACCTTCATAATAAGTTTAAAGTCATTTTAACTGATTTGATGTAGCCCATCATTAACAATTTCAACAAAGTTCTTTTATAAATCAGTTCTTTCCAGCACCTGGTTTTTCTGGAGCTAGATCCTTGAACATTTGAACATGGTTTCAAGTTCATGTCAGGAGGGTCAGCAAAATATTCTAAGAAATATTTTTTGTGAACAGAAATCACTATAAACACGGATATTTCCCAAAGCCTTCTGACTCCAGAAACATGGAAACATTACTCCCTCGATTAACATTTAAGTGCTTAGAGTAGAGGTTGTGATCTATTAGATGACTGTCTTAACTTGAGCTGTATGAAACATCACTTCTTTTCTGTCTGATTCATTTTTGTTTTCCCCTCACCCCCTAGAGCACTGCAGGATGTTTGATGTTTGGATGTAATCATGGTTGCCACATTAGAGATAGTCTTAAAAACTGTTAAACTGAAATAAAAGATTTTTTTCTTGCAAGACCATTTCACAAACTCTCAAGTGGGAGCAGATGAAAGGAGAATGAGGTTATAGGGAGAGGGAGGTTCTTGGACTATTAAAATGCATTTGTGGTTGTTTTGACAAACAAAATATTCCCAGATGATACTGGGGTACAAGCCAGCCCTCCAGTTACAGAATGAGTTTTACAGGACAGAAACATACAATGATACCTACTTGCCTAACCTCAGGGAAAAATCTCTGCCCATATCCCAAACCTGCCAATTAATTTAAATGAAAAGCTTGTGGCTGAGACATAGGAACTGGCATTTTTGAGATTCCAGGGTGTCTTTCTGCTGTGTCCTTGTCCTTGCAATTTCTGAGAAAGAAACTGTTGCTTCTCCCAAAGAAGAAAAGAAAAAATCCTAACTTCTGAGCAACAGGACAGTTCTTTACCGGCTAAATTATCTCCCAGTTGCTATTTCCATCTGCACAAGCACTAGATATTCCCAGCTGATCTCGGCTGTTCCTTTCTCTGACAAAAGGTCTGACAAAGAAAATCCTTCAGAAAGAGGGTTGTGCATTGAGCTGGACATGTTAGAGTGATGGAGTTCTGCAATGCATATGCTGCATTGCTTATTCTGCAGCTGTAGCAGCAGATTTGGTCAATTCTGGGCTATAGTTATTGAATTAATCAGTCTTCGTTCTCCAGGATTTTACAGCATAAAATTCACTGAGTCCTTTTAAATGTGAAGCTTGTGTAATTATGTTCTTAAGTTCCCTCTCTCCTGACTTGCCTCCATGTCTCTGGTTACTAAGTGCTTTGCCAAACTGTGAAGGGCAGAGAGATGCTAGGTGGAAAAAGACAAGCAATTCTTATGGCAATGTCTGCACAAAATAAATAATCCCAAGAGGTATTTCCATTAGCTCATTTCAGAGGAGCAAGAGCTCTTCTGAACTCTGAATACAACAGTCCTTGGACAAACATCCTTGTTCTCATCCTGCTATTTCTGATCAATGAGAGGCTCCGCCAGCCGACTGGGTCTTTTCATTCATTGCTTTTTTCCTGTGTCACCTTCTCATAGCTCTGCTGTGAAGACAGGCAGCCATCCCTGAGAGATCCTTGTTTGCTTTTTGCTTTTATGGAAAAGCCATTTCCACTATGCAAATACAAGGCTGCAATTTCCCATTCAAACAACAGCTTTCAAAATGGGAAAAATAGGGCATACCAGGTTGAGTATCTTTCTGCATCAGTACTGCATCTAATTAGAGCCTCCGGTCTCCACTCCACACCACGTGTACCCTGGTGTAAGCGTCACGCAGACCTGAAGGGAGGCTGTTTCAGAAGCTTGGGCTTTCCTAGTCAGAGAGTACCTACAGCTACTACTGAGGCCATCCCTTGTCACACTGCAGCACAAAATGGATGCGATACATAGTCGTTCGTAAGCTCTATAGCCAGCTAAGAACAGGCATAGCTTTCTTGGGATTATTAAGATAAATCCATAGCACCTCACTACCTGATTATATGGTCAGGTTAAAAGAAATAATTCAAATATTAACAAATGTGAACTTGCAGTGATGGACTACACTGTCTAAGCTAGCTCGTGCATCATCAGGAGCCTGTTTATATTATCATAAAATCACTTCTGAAATGAGTCCAGGTCTTGTGATTATGCTGAAGGCTTGTTTA
>NW_008825108.1:9499868-9530507 GCF_000699105.1 Pygoscelis adeliae | reverse complement strand
TTCATGCTAAGCATTCTTTTTCTTTTTCTTTTTTTCACACAGCACCAAACTCACCCTCCCACCCTTCTTTTCGGACCTCTACTAGCTCCTCAGTGCTCTGCACATCAGATTCAGAGCCCTTGCTTTGAAGGCTTGTCATGTAGCAGCATATGTGTATGGCAATGAACTTGCCTTCTTTTACAAACCATATTTTCTATATTAGTGTCTTCACCTCCAGCTCAAAAGATATGCAGTTCCTTTCATACTGCCTTATAATTCTGGAATGCCCACCCTAAATCTGTCCTGGCTGTATGGGTCTACAGCTGTTCTTAATCTTCCTCTGTTTTCTTAAATTAAATGATTAGGCTGGTTTCAATGAAATTGAAAGCTAGTAAAAACTTTGTCATATAACAATCACCTTCTCCTCTGGTCCCTCAGACATATCTTGACACACATCAAATCAGAAATCTTGATCTTTTATACTGTCAGGGGATGCTTACAGTTGATCCAAAACTGTTACCTTGACGGTAAGGTATATAGGGCAAACAGCTGTAGTTGCTTTAATTCTTGAAAAGATATTTTACACCTCATCTTGCTATCCTGTGGTTAAAATGGAAGAAAGAAGTGTCTGAAAGAAGCATATATGTAATATATCAATATATCAGTAATGTTAATAAAGCTAAAGATGAGACATGGGCATGGACTGTCAGGTTAGTGAAGTTTGTTGTGGAATTACTAATAAGACACACTGAACTTCCATTTTCTTAATTAGAGTCTGAAGACTCTTCTTTCAGATGCCCAATTAAAAATGATACAGCAGTGCTATTCTGGATTTCTATCAAACTCCGTAGTAACCACGGTATGAATATCTTATAACAGTGAAAACAAATATATATATAAATAAATAATATGCAATATCCATATTATTACCTATAAATAATGCATGAAATAATGCATATGCATATAAATAATGTGAATGCGCATAAAAAATATGCAATTAATTATGACTAAAACTAAAAAGCACCCACAGATCTCAGTGCAATCACTATGCATGCTGTGAAGCTCTAGAGACCTCTGAACCCTAGAGAAGTCTACTTCTGTTGCTTTGCTTGGGATACTCTGGTGGCTCAGACCTAAAGTGAGCAAAAACACAAACCCCTGTATTATTTCAAAGTGCTTTGTGTGTGGGTTCAGGTCTTAGAACTATTTCCGCACAGGAGATCTCAATTCTTTTTGGAGGATCCAGGAGAGGACAGCTCACTCTATGCCAATTTCCAATCCAGCGTGGACACGTACCTCAAGTGGGCTCATAGATCAACATGCCAAGGAGGTCCCCTCCATGGGACCTGGCAAACAGGCATTGCTGGACATGCAGCCAGCGCAGGGAGCACTGATCACTCGGACTCCCTGCCGAGTTGGCAGCCAGGGTTGCTCTTAGGCAGAAGGAGTTTGAGGGGAAAAAGAAGAAAAGATGTCTCAGATTCCACTTCTGAGAAAACTAATATGATTTGTCTTGACTAGGTGAGGTGGCATGTTCCTTGGTGCAGCTGCTCTCTTTAGCACTGATTGCTAAGGAAATGAGGAGTGGAGGGTCATGCTACCTGTTTATCTCCCACATTAACCCATGGGCCAATTATGGCAAGTTTGGCAGGGGAATAGAGACCTCAAAGATACTACCTTCCTCTTCATTTCCTGTAAATAGGTAGCTAGGCATTTAAAGCAGTCTGCATGACAAATAGCTGTGACCCTATGAGAAACAATCCATCTAGGAGGGAGATGCTATGACTGACCAAATGCAGGGGAATACACTTTGGGACTCATTTGCTAAACACATTGGAGAACCCGAATGCAACACATGCATCACCAGGAAGCTAGGCTTCTTGCTGTGTGGCTGCTAAACCAACCATCTGCATACCAAGCATACGATACAGAGCCTGATCTCTTTGGAGACCTTGCCCGACAATGATGCAAGCAATAAACAAAGAAAGATCCAGGCCAGGTTAGTCTGTTGAATAGAGCTGATCTATGTCTAGCCGTGACCCCTAGCATTTCAGGCAATTCTCAGGGATGTTGTAAACAAGTGCATTTTATAAGCTACCTCTTAACCTCCAGTAACATGACCTGCTTTAAGTCTCTCTTCAGCAGCTAACTCACATCTGTATTTCTTCCTGCATCATTTGGAGGATGGAGAACGTTAAGTTAAATGCTCTAGCATCCTTCTGATAGCAAGTCTCTTCAGTGTTAGCTCTGTACCTAGGACTTTACCACCGAACACCAAAATTTTCATGGCCACGTTTACATTTGGATAATGAACCTTCATACAAAGAATGTTTCAATGTCACATTGTCTCAGTAGTAACAGTCAAGTCTGGGATTTTGCTGAGTTTCACAGAGTACTTCAGAAATTCCAAAACCAGTTCCAAAAGAGTCAAATTTGTGTGAACCAAAATGTCTGAAGGGAAGGGCACAGAATGGTGGGCGTTTCTCTCCTCACCCTCAGGTTGAACACGGTTGAGAGGTGCACATAACTCAAATAGATTGAAATGTAATGATTACGCTATTCTATTTTTTATTGCTCCTTATAATTCATTCCTTTGTTTCCCTGTCTTGAGCGACATTACATTAACTAAGGATACATAAGCATGCCATTTTTGAAAGATCTCTAATTACCGTGTGCTGCTGGGTTAATAATTCAGGTGATTTGAGTTATGGCTCTAAGCAAGGGTCTTCGGAAATGAATCTCTGATGAATATTCAGACAGATTCCCTCAAGTTAACCCAGGCTGGCACTGCAAGAAATACTTCCTTACATACTAAGGAAGGGTGAACCGTTCCTTTACACTCAATAAATGGGGACCAAAGAGTAATATCAGTATTTGCAACAGACCAAAAACTGCCTTGCGTGTTGATTATCTCTTATCTTTTAAAGGGATAAAGGCCATTTTATTCAAGGAATTGAATACCGGCACACTTACAGGTGCCGGTATTCACCAATGTATAAGCATCCTAGCCGGCTAACAGGAAAGAAGTCTACCAGGAAAGCAGAAAGCCTGGTAAACTCCAATGTGGTGAGTCAGCCAACATACGTTTATTTCTATAAAAACTAAAGGACTAAGGGACCCTGTCAGAAAGAAAGAGAATTTTAAAATAATAATAGTAATAAACAATAGCAAAGATAAATACAGCAGTATCCCATTACAATAAACCAATTTGCAGACCAGTGATGGAAAATACCTGATGACATACACACAGCCCTTATATTGATCGTGAGGACTGTCAGTAGGAGAGGGGCAAAATTGTCATTATTTTGTCATTTGTCCTTCCTTGTAAAAGATGAGCTGTTAGATACTGATAGCAAGTGTGTTTGTATCAAAGGCACCCTGAAGGGAACATTAATGATAACCTCTATATGCACGCACAAACAAGGACAACCCTCTTAATTTTTTAGGGGAGTCATAGTAAATTTTGGAAAAAGAAAGGGAAAAGGAAGAGAATTTCAATGAGGCCATAAAGGCAGACTTCGATAGCCAGCAGATTGTTAGGACAGGATCTGAACGGTGGTCGGAGAATGAAGGATTTTGAACATAAGGGACTGTGTTTGCCAGGCTACAACTACATGACTCATATTCTGGGATCAATATACCCCATTTCTCCAGCACCTTAGAAAATCACTCGACTGCAACCTCAAGAGAGTGAGGTGATCTAATAAATCATCACTGTATCTGGCATTATTCAGACAGGAATTAACCTACACATAGTAACTTCTTAGGCTGCTTAAGGTATTTACAGACTTTTAAAAACAGCCAGGAGAAAACAGTAAGGACCCAAGAGAAAGTAAGGCAATAATGCAAAGTATTATTACTAAAGCTTTCCATCTTGGTAAACGAAACATAAAGTGAAAAGGAATAGGCTTCTTTCAGTTTTGCAATTAAGTGTCAAAATAAATCCGTAAATTCCCAAACTTTGTGAGAAAATACTGGAAGTTGAAAAAAATGGGATCTCCCAGGAAACTGTGCCAACGTAAAGAGGGCAGGTCAGAGCTTTGGCAGAAAACCTAAGTAAAAATCTCATAGGATGGTGAGCCCGTAGGGATAAGGGAGAGCTGACAACTAGCACAGATGAGGTAGAGAATGCGCTTGGAAAATTTTATAAAAACCTGGGTATCACAGAGTAATACTCAAATCAATAATAGAATAGCAAAGAAAATTACTACCTCAAAGACCGATTTTTTCTTTATTTAAAAACAGAGGATAGATAATGCCTGTGTAGCTCGTATTGCAGAAAAGAAAAGCGAGGCTTTTACAGGGTTTTTAATGTGCACATTCATTTATTCATTTAACAAAATCAAACAATGAGAAGTAGCTTAAGTCCTCTTTAATAGCAGCTTGGATGGTTCAGATGCCTAAAGAGGCGGGAAACTGGACTAGCTGTTTTCTGCATGAGCCAATTTTATTAATAAATGTTGACACAGCAATTCTTGCCAATATGATTGGCAAATAAAGAAAAGTGAGTATATCAGGGTTATGTGCAGCTAGATAAACCAGGATTTGTAGGTTGCTGACTTTCTGTGGAGTGCAGTAAGAAGACACCTGAGCAATACCTAATTTTCAGGGAAAAAAGACTGTTTTCAGGGTATTTTAGGCTCTGTCTACATGACTACTTACCCTGTTCTTATGCACTAAGAGCGTCATAAACTATCTTTGTGGTGTTTGATCCCAGACATTCAAAAGCATATCGGTATAAGTATAGTAAACACAAACTCATTCTTGCCTAAAGCAGAAAAAAAAATCTTTTGACCAAGCAGAATGTGCACTGAAGTACACGGACTGCAGCAAACACTGTCGTTGAGGATTTTAATTTCTGCCTTACTTAAGGATTGCAGAATTTCTCTTTTGGAGAGTGAAATTATCTTAAATAGATTTATGTTAATAAAAAGTACCTGGCAGGGTGCTCTCTGTCCCCCTTTGGGGCATATATCTGAACCACGAAAACTCCTGCCATAGTAAAACCCTAGACCCTCCCACATGAGGAATAAATGTCAGAACAGACCCAGATCACAGCTTTATGCAAATAATTGCTACTTTCTGTACAACACCCCTGTTCTTCTTGAAAGCAATAACATCCTTGTTAGATCTGAGTTCTGGTTCAATTTCTATTTCACTGCAGATCCCCCTGTCATCCACACTAGCCACAGTGGTAGTTCACTCGAATCTGGGGTAAACCAGGCAGTACCCAGCAGGGAAACTTGGTGTTAATTAATCTGAGAATTAATCACAACATGTTTCATTCCTGCCACCTGAGATTGTCCTCCAGCAACATCCCAGGAAGTCCTCTGACCCATTGATCTCCTTGCTATTGGCCAGCATACAGTTAGCATTTCAGGATTTTTTGGAAGTGAAACAAGAATTGTAACCAGTTCAATTTTGAAATCTAAATGTGACTTACCAATCAAAATATTTACACCACAGAACACGAGTAAAGTGTTCTTTTTTAAGTCATTTTATCCAGTAATCCAAAGAATGTGAAGCACTTCTATGTCTCCATATAATTAATGTGTCTGATATTTTGAGAATGAATGAGTAATACGATGTTTGGAAAAAAGCTATTCCAACAACAAGTAAGGATATTCTTTCTGCCCTAACTTTCCCATGCATGAGAAACAGGCACAGCCACTATTCATTTGCTTTACTATTCCTGAATAATACTCTATGCCCCTACCAGCAAGGCAACAAAAGTACAATCTATTAACGAACTGAATTGTTAGTGAAAATTAATATTGTTTATTTCATTTTTTGTAATAATTTATTCCATGACACAGATGCTCATTAATATCTTCTTCTGACAAGCGATGGTTACAAGCACAAGAGTTTATTTAATGATGTGATCTTCCCCTGCGAATATTCCAGCCATTACAATTCTAGTCAGGGCTAGCAAGTACTTTTGACAAATTCAGTGTATCCACAAACAGCTTATTAAATTCTGTTAAAATGACATTTGACATTACCTTTAAACAATTGTGCAGGCCAGATTCTTTGAGAACAGCGCTCTGCTACCGCATCTATCATTCAAACATCACCCTACATGAGCCTGGAGACTCTGCTCTGTACGCAGTGCACAAAAGTCCCCATCAAGCCAAAGGGTAGGGCACGTCTACTCGGTTGGAACAGAGAAAGGTGATCTGACACGTTGGGAGCACCACACTGAGATGCCAGAGCTGTGGAAGCAGTACCTCGGTGCTCACATGAGTGAGACAGCCAAGGAGCGCAGGTTAAAGGCAGCAGTGCATGAGTGCAGGGGACTTGCCAGCTCAGGTGAGCACGACCCCATCGCATGGTGTGCACGCAATGCACAGTGCTGGTGATTCACCAAAGTCCATGCTGGGAATCGGGGATGGAGAACAAAGCTAAAGCAGGTAACTGTTGGAAAATCTTAACCCGCTAGCCTGTACTTCCTGTTTCAAAGGAGAAACCCAGATTTAGGGTGTCATAAACTTTTTATCATGAAGGTTGGCAGATAGTGCAGGACCTTATAAAGAAGGCAATATTGTCTTTCTGGGGCTGGGGTGTCCAAAGCTGCTCGGTGGGGCTTTCATTCAGTCGGAGAACTCAGCAACTGCAGGAATAAGATTGGGCCAATGCTGAGCATTTACAGAAATTTCACTGAGATTTTTAAAGCAAAGCTTTATAAATATCAGTTCATTCACAGTCAAGAGTGTTTAGAAAAATTACGGTCTTTGCACGGTGAGGCCTTTCCTGAAGCTGTTGCAGACTGATCCAAGCCTCCTGGACTGAGGTTTTGCTCCCATTTGCACAAAGATACTCTGGCTGCTGCGCTATTTCACCAGGAGTTTCTATATGCTTCAACCATACTTTCAAGTTAAAGTTTAATGTTAAATTGAAACACAGATTTGACAAACCGATTAGGTCACTGTACTAAGTGAAGCCAGTTAAGGTTTCTCCCAGGTATCCTGGAGCCTGCTGTCTGTTATAGGCATAAGCAGATAAATTTCACCGCTGTGTCTGGAGAACATTTAGCTCTTTTATGAGCTTCTGGTCTTCCATGTAGTTTATCCAGCTCCATCTACCCTTTTTTACTGCTGTATTCTGAGGCATTACAAATGCCTGGGAAGATGGGACTAGCAAAGGTAGTATCATCTTTAGCAATAGAATAGCAGATAAAAGTTTCTGTAATTTTATCTTTTTTTCAGTGAGTAAATGTGTGTGATCCTTTGCTTTTCAGTGAAGATTTCTTCTCTCTCATTTTAGAAATGTTCCTCTTACTTCATTTTAAATCATATTCAGCCTGCATAGAATACAGCCCTGAAAGCTTGAGCTGATAGTTGTGCTCATCTGAAGCATTTGCTATGATCATGACCAATGGCAATAATGAAATTAAGGAAAATTCTTTATAAATTGGCATTGCTTGTAAAATCATGATTCCCACAATACCAATGCAGAGGGGCAGATCCCCCTGCTTTCCTCCCCTGTCCAACAGTGTTACTCCTAATGTAGAAGGTACGAAGCATTTTTCTGACTATTCTTGCAGTTACATTAAGAGGAGGTAATAAAAAAGTAAATGGCACTGTCATGATCTTATTATTCTTGCTTCACATTCCAAGAAAGTAACCTAGAAAATTCCTCAGCCTAGGCTATATATGAATAAATAATATACATAAGATATATGAGAAACACCACAAACAAGCCAGAGCTGCTTTGTCTCAGAACATTTTTATTAACATGATGTACAAACGTTGCTCTTTCCCATCATGATCTCACATCATTCCAATATTATAAAGCAACACATAAAAATGACTATCAGAAAGGAACATTGAGGGGAATAAAACCTTTTTGGGATGACATCCTACCTACTCCACCAACCTCCTTTCTCCGGGTTTGGTGTGGTATGTGTGGCATGTGAGCAAAGGAATCTTTTTTTCAGTGCTCCCGTGGGAGGCGTGTCAGGCAGTGACAAATCTGTGCAAGGTCAGAGCAGGAGGCCCGTCTGGTACACACCATGGGAGGGGGTATGCAGCTGGGGGTATCCAGGACCTGCTGGTCCAGCTTCCTGCTCCAGAAAGGGCTACAGCTGTGCCCCTGCAGCTCCCGCTGCTTGGAGTGGGTCAACGAGGGGAGGGAAGACCTCACCCATTTTTCTGATGGTGGCTTTTTCATCAGCCAGCAGGACCACTGTGCTTTCCCCCAGGAATGTGTACAGATGGGATGACTGGCACCATTCAGGTGCCAGCCTAAAATCATCCCTGCTGCCTACCGAGGATACCACCCCGTGGAATAAAACCCACTGAGTCTGAAAGGACTCCAATGGTTGAGCATGATAATTAAGTGTGAAGTCTGGGTGAAGACTTTCATTACCTGTGCACAACAGGATCAACAGATATTGACATCACCTCTCTGCCACAGCTCAAAGCAAACTAATTTTTTGGACCAATTATTGTTGAGGCTTAGAAGAAAGAAGCTCTGCATTTCATTAATTTCCTCATCCATCTCGGTTCGTAGGCAGGTAAAACAACAGAATTAGTTCACCCAGCATCAGAAGGACTCAGTTTTTCCCCAAGGGAATTAGATAGTCATCACTCATTAAAATGTTACATTCAAGAACTAGCCCAATCCAGGATTTGCAGTGTTGGTCTGACCGACTGTGGGCACACTGGAATTCGCTGTTGTTTATTTTAGTTTTAATATCCACAATAATCAAGAAAAAGATTAAATTAATCCACTGGGTAGGAAATGAAGCAATCATTACATTTCAAGATATTGCCAGCTCTAAGAATATGCTAATAGAATAGACGACCTCTTCACCATCTTGCACATTTGTCCTTGATATGGCATAGTGACCTGTTCAGATATTAAAAAAATTCCATGGGCTCAGTACACAGTTTTGCATAGAATGTTCTAAAGTGCCAAAAATGATTTAGGACCCGTTTCTCAAGAGCAGCTCCAGTAATTTCAACAGTGTAGTTGCTATATGCTGGTATTTTGCTGAAAACATGGTCTATCCGTGTAATGAATGGGACTATTTGTGTATGGAGAGTAGGATTTGTTTTCGAAAGTGGTCTTGAGCTATGAACAAACTGTTTCAGCTACAATTAACAAGCAGCTTTGAAACAGAAAAGGAGCAGATGATAAAACTAAAGCAAAAACTATGTTACCTATAATACAATATCAAGTTGTGGGACTGCAGAACAAACATTTATAAAGTGTTTTCTGTAATATTTTTACTGGGATGATATTACACTAAGGATTAAAAAACCCCTTAAGACTTCACCATAAAAAATTTATGGAGTCATCCAATCGAAAAGCTGTGCAAGAGCTAGTAATGACCACCATCTGGGAAACAGATGCAGATAATTAAGGAAAATAATTCCTTGAGTTTTATGTTGTCATTGATTAGACATTAAGTTTACTTAAGATGATTAAAGCACAAAATAATTTTCAGCAGTAGAGCACCCTGTAAGTTGTAATGATACAGTGATTGTACCTTGTTTTTGACTAGGAAGTCTGGAAGTTTTACCTGGGAGAGAAATATCCAACCCTTTCAATGGAGAATGGAGAGGAGAGGGCTGTTCAGCCAAACATGGTGAACAAACATTAAGTAAGAGGAGCTTACTTAATGTGGAAAAGAAGGTGGCACTACTAGGTCAGCAAGAAGATAATATAAGGATCAGACTGTCTTTATGTCGCTCAGCCAGACAGTCACCATAAAAGGAATTGATCTAGCAAGTATCTAGTACAGCTCTTTTTTGATTCCAGTTCAGCAAAGCATCAAATTCATTCTTATATTTAATACTTCAATACTTTAATACTTTGCTGTGTTGTGGCTATTTGGATTCATATTTTGTCCTGCATCTTCTAGTTTTGTGAATTTAAGCATGCAAGCCCATCTGTATGCTGACACCTATGCCACAGTTGTTCCAAATTAATCCGCAGTTAAATCTGAAATAACCAGTTTTGTTTGTATGTGTAATCACCACAGAGGTAGTTTTGTAGTCAGCTCCATGTTTGGATATAAATACCATCAAGAGGCAAAAAAAACAGCTAAAGATTTTGAGAAACCATAGATGGCATAAAAAAGGGCAGAAAAACAGTGAGATAGAATAGTAATGGAGATACTAGTTCAGAAGAGAATGCAAGGAAGTGCTTAATTGTATGTGCCTAAGTGGGGCTGTGCAAGTGCTTAAATTTAGGCATATTCTCTAATATATTTCTGGATGTGTCAGAATGGGGACATTTTCTATACAAAAGTTAAATTTCAGACACTTATATAAAAATATTATCACCCGTAAGCTGCTAGATATTGCGACTTAATGTTTTCTCTTTCTTTGAAATACAGCTAATGGGTCTCATGTCTAGACACTCTGAGCAGAATCCAGCTCTTTGATAAGGATCTCGTGCTGTAATTCACATCCCCAGGACCGAGCTCAGTGCTGCTGCAAAAGTGAACTCTGCTAGCTAGAGTCTCTGTGCAAAGGCACAGCTAAAAACCAGACGATTATTTCAAAATTAAATTTTACAGCACTGATATTTTCATTCTGATTTATAGCAAAGTAGTTCTTTTTACAATCAAATCAATAATTCACAAGGCAGTACAGATACCACTGTGTTTTATGCTACAGTTTTCATTGGATTATTCATGGCACTGTTTCTGGGGCTACTCTGAAAAGCTTTTTGTTGTTGCTCCTGCTTATATATGAAAATATCACTTAAGACTATTTTGACTACCCACTCTAAGAAGCCTCTTTACAGAAAAGAACAGTAGGATCTTAGTATAGGTAACAGTAAGGACTAGAAGGCACACTATAATTAACTGAGCCATGCAATCAATGAAGAAAAGATAATTAAAAGAACAAGTGTAATATGCGAAAAGTATATTCTCTTCATTCATTTTGACAGGTGATTTTATTAATCATAAGATAGCAGACTGATCTGATTAACGTATTATGTATCGTGGAAATAGGAAGACGATGCTATAGCAACAAAGGGTCATATTTAAGTTTCTATTTTTATGTGTACTTAAAATTGAGTCTAAAGAGTAATAACCAATTAATATGTTTTGCTTAGGGGATAACCAGCAGCAATAGATTCCACTGGAAATCCCAAAGGATCCATGAAAAGATGGTGTCTCAGCCTGGGCTGCTGTTGACAGGCAATTCTGCAGGTCTGGCAACCATCCTGCTCACTGCTGGAGATCCCCCAGGACGGACAGGGACCAGGAGCAAAATGCCCACGCTGCTGGGTAGCAGCCGCCTCTCCCCAGCCCACCTCCCCAGTGCAGCCAGCACAGAAGAAAGCCATCCTGCAAAACCAACTCCCCCAGGTAGCCTCTGTCCTGCTGCACCAGCACCGGGCTTCCAGGCCAGACTGCCTAGCAGCCCAGAGCCCCAGGGAAGGGTGGCAGCCCGGCCCTGCTGGAGCCAGAGAGCCCCCCTGTGCAGGGGCCACAGAGGGGCAGGTGGCTCTTTTCTGCCACTCAGAAATATTGATACTTTCCTGGCCAAAAGGCTGGCCACCACAGACCTTGAGCATTTTCCACTGATGCGTGTAAAACCTGCTGCTGAAATTCACAACTTGTTATCTACAATTATTAATCATTGGTTATCTCTTTATAAACCATTTATAATCTTAATATCCCATGATCCTACCTCCAGATTCATGCTGCCAAAGGAGAAGAATTTGCTTAGGCTGTAATGTAGAAGAGAAAAAAAAGTGAAGCCCTACCTAGAACTTGGTAAATTTGGCCATCATCATCACCCTATTTGTGCTGGCGCCAGACTGTCTTTTAAATAATATTTGCAAAGTCAATATGTGTACAAGCTGTTACTGATTATATGGCGTTGCTACAATGCCACAACTCTAGTACATCCCTTATTTTGAGGGGAGGTAAAACATATGAAATAGAAATGGAAAATTATTTAGACAAATGAGAAATCTTTCCATTATAAAAGTTACTGTCGATGACCAGCTCTGTGAGATTTTACTGGTTGTTTTATTGAACCATCCTTGCAACAAAAGCGTAATAAATAATATAATTTACCAGTTAAAATGTTTGAAGACCTTGTGAGGGAGGGTGAAGGTAGTTTGCAAGAGATATCGCTAATATCAATGACTATTTTTAGAAACAGACATTTGTAATGTTACTCAATTCTCTTTCAATCAGCCCTGAAGCACAGATAGTGTTCTTAAGATTTGCTGTGTCTAAACATGAATATTTCTTATACTGCTCTATACTTCATTAAAAATAGTGGTAGGAAAGACTTTCAATGCTCAACATGAACCATCTCTCATAAAACACCTGGTCAGTTGTTTGTAATAAACAGACATCGCTATCTTCAAATTCAAATAACCCTGGTTTGTTTTGCATAAGTGGAGTATATGCCTTGTACTCTGAGCCGTTCCTGAAAGTAATAGTAAAGCCATAAAACCTTCCATGTCCCCTCCTTAATTTCTGTATCACCTGTCCAGTTTTCACAACATGATTTCTGTCAGAGTACTTTCAATCCAACCATGAAATTAATCTCCTTATAACTAACTTTAACCTCTGGTTCAGTCTCTTACCAAACATCATGCAGTGTTATTCTTTTGGTTCACAGACATACACAAATAAACCTTTTGAGGCTTTCTGCAACAACTATTTGCATTAAAATACGCTAAAAATAAAAATAACAAAACTTTTTGGAACCATCATTTGGACCAGTTGTGCCACAGTGTGATACCCAAAGGAATCAAACATTCATTACTTTTAAACAAGTTCTTGAAGCTCAGTTCATCCCGAAGTTATAAAAGAAATAATAGTATTAGAGTACTTAGGGACTGTCATAATCTTTTTTTGACTGCTGAATTCTATGTTGTGTGGTGGTCAATAAATTTGATTACTACATTCCGATTGCTTCTGAGTTTGGACAGAATCAATGAGAAATAGCTGCTAACCTACTGCCTGTGATGCTCTGAAGTATTCTTCTGACGGGGAGAAAAAATAACAAAAAAAGAAGAACTTGGAGATTTCAGTAGCAGCAAGCAAAAATACATATCATACTGAGTGTAATTTTGCCAAAAAAGAATCTGCCTGGGGTCGCTGCCAGCATGACAGCTCCACGTCTGAGACTGCAAATGAACATCTCTGCAGCGTAGGCGCTGTGCACAGGGTGCTGCATTTGGCAGCCGGACACCCCCACAGCCACCCGGCCTCTGGGGCACAGGGAGCGGAGCTCACTGCCCGGCGAAGCTGCACCCCAGGGACATGCACCGATGGCAATAGTGCAGGGCTTTCTGGAGCAAGCTTACTGTCCTCTGGTAAAAGTAAGGAGCAGTTATGGTGAAAACCCTTGCAAACAAAGTGAGTGGAGAAGCCATACTGCTCCAGGAAGAGGGTGGAAACCAAACGGTGTTGCAGCATTGACAGTTTGATTCTCTAATCAACATGAGGGAGAATTTCACTCGCCTCTTTCCTCACTTGGTTTGCTTTAATCTCTCTGCCGTCTCAGCTGAGTTGGGTGGTGCACTGCCCAGTTAAGGCTCAAGCATTTCCACCATGGCAAGAGTAATTACCTATGAGTTTCTGGCCTTCTTCACACAGGGCTGCAACACAAGGCTACATAAGGCCTGGCAATGCATGGGTCCCAACAGAAGTGAAAATGATTGGGAAAACATTCTGAAAAATTAAAATCCAATTATTCTCTCAGTATCTGCAGGCTTCTCTATTGCAGAGCTACATCTTATAGCTCAGTAACACAAGTAAACAGTAGAGATCATTCACTGTTAAACCAAAGAGCATTTGCTGAGCTGAGACAAGGTACTTGAAGCATGTTCCTGAGCCACACAGGTGAGGACTGACCCTGCTTCGTTCTCAGACTGCCACCATGGGTTGCAGCTCCCCCAACAGTCCAAAACAAGTTGACTTCAGAAAACCCTGATGACAGAAATTCCTTAAACTTTGTTATTCTCTTTCTTTTTTTTTGTTATCTTTTGCTTTAATAAAAAAACGTTGAACTTTTCCTTCGTTGGCATAAATGTCATCTCATTTACTGAATGCAAGTCAAACTGGTTGACATGGTCATACTTCCAAAGACCATGTCAGAACGGGCGTGTCTTGGAGAATTAAAAAACATGGCACACGTCTCTGGAAGGTTTCCATACCTTAGCAGAAAGTGGTACAAGACCTCTGCAGTTGGGTCAGAAATTTTTAGAATCCAAAATCAGTTAAAAGACAAGTATGCCAATACTCTTCCCAATACAAATTTTTCCTGATCAAAATATGAAAATGATTTTTAAGTCTGAAGTTGAAACTGGTATTTTTGATCAAAGGGTTTTGTGTTGGTATCCGTAACTATAACAGATAAGTTACCTTTTTTTCAGTAAATCATTTGTTTTATAAATAGATCTTTTAGAAAACCAATAACGTCATTATGATGCTGTTAATCTTGCAGGTTGACGGCTATAATGGCCTCAGCCCCGGCATTAGAAGGAAAACACTTGTGAACTCCTAGCTATAAGCCATTTCTTTTTATTTTCAAATTCTATTAAAACTAAGAAAAGGTTACTCTGTTTAGTTTGGAAATATTACACCCAAAGGAGAAGTTTAAGCAGCAAGAAGAAAACCACCAGGGTGCAACCTGAACAAAGTTATTTGTAAAAGCAGGTGATATATTATTTTACTGTGAGCAAAATGTTATGCAGGAGTAATTTGTCTTTAGGAGTAAGTTCATAGGGCAAAAATATCAATCAGACTGTGAGTCATGAAACGAACACTGAGCAAAATGACTACAGGGACTTTGTCTGAATTAACTTGGATAAAGTAGTTCTTAGGAACCTTTCGTTAAGTTACCCTCAAGAAAACAGTAGCAAAAGTGATATTAAGCAACTGTTTTCTGCTGTTGACCCTGGATCACGTGCAGAGGGCCAAAGCAAATACTTTCATCAGTAAGATACAGTACAGTGGCGGAGCCCGTTTGGCTCACCGGCCCGCAGAGCAGCAGCCCCCACGGCCAAATGCATTCCCCTCCTGTCAGGGCACGCAAGCAAAGGGCAGGTCAAGCTGGCGAGGTGTTTGATGGTGCAGACACAGTGACATATGAAGCAACGTTAGCACGTCTAAAGAAACCCCAGAGGAAATGACAAAATTAACTATTCTTGCTTCTGTGAAGAAAACTTCCCTGAACAGATCAACTGCAAATGAATTGGTCAGGAAGTATTCTGGGGACCTTTTCTCGCCTTTTTTTTTTGACAGGTCACCGTGTCTGCCCTTTTCCAGACCATGGGCAGAGATCAAGCGTTCCCACCATGGTCCAAAGAGTCTGATCTCTCCAGATATCACCCTCAGGGAGCAAATGAAAAATCAGTTGAACTCCAGAGAGTCATGGCGAGCACATCGAGACTCTAGTGGCACAGTCGCACTTGAGATTTTGTTGGTAAATCAAGGTTCTTCGGCATTCAGTCATTGAGACAGTGATGGCTTAAACTCTATGGAAGTTAGTCACTGAACTGTTACAATATTTTACTACCTATATATTCCTACATCCAATATTATTTTGAGATAAACACATCTTGCTTTTAATTAATTACATAGATTTAATTACTGATTTCAATTTATTTTATATACTTTTATATTTTTATATGGCTACTCATTAAGAAGAAAGGGCATCTTCACATGAAGACATTCAACGAAATTGATCAGAATTAATTTTTAGAATGAGCTGATTAAACCGAACCAAATCCTTTTGGGACACTGTGCTTTTAATGGGAATTAAGATGAATTGAATTAATTTGGCTTTTGCTTTGGAAATAGAATATAGCCATTTCATTTCTCTATGACATACAAAACATAGTGCAGTATAACTGATCCACTATAAATTCTTGCTGTTACTTAATACAGGGAAATTTTCCTAAGTTCCCCCCGCAGTGATAGGCCCAAAGTACCTACTCCCTGTGCCATCAATCACCAAAAAGCTGTGTAGTACTAAAAAGCCAACACACAGACAGTTTGTTAATGTATCACCTTTTCTTTTTAGTAAGTAGTACTAAAAGGGCTAACATTTTCTTTTCACTCATTCATTTGCCTAAAAACATTATGAGGCATGTCACACTGAGCAGCAAAGTTATTGTATCTTGCAGCATTGTGCAACGGAAGGCATTTAAAAGTGTGTGTTCTTCTCTCCCCTTAATTACACAGCCTATATTCCGCCCAATTATCCATCAGAAATTAGTGGGAACTAGGTAACATTGTTTGCTAGAGACTGTAACTTACATCTATTCAGGCTATCACAGCAGTGCTGGGATGGATGACCTTTGCAGCGCCCGTGGTTGTGATTCAGCTGAGTTTCAATTATGAGCATTGTCCCTCTTTTTCTTGGTCGTGATAAAGGCAGGTACTGACAGTCAAATTCACCATCCTTTCTCCTTCTGTGGTCAGCAAGGTAACTAATTTCTTTTGTAGAGCCTGAGGTGCTTTTCCTGAACCTTTGATATTGTGTGCAACTTGTTGAAGTCTTCAGAAACTGCCTTTATTTCTCTAGTAGCTGTAGCTGTAGGGGCTTAGGTTTTCGGTGACTATACAAATCACCAAATACTGACTGCACACAGTTATTCTGTAAGATAATTCAAAATTTAAGCCTCACTGATTTTTATAATCAATAGCTCATTAGTCCCGTTCAATCTAATTACTTAGCTGTATAAAATTTTAAAAGACAGTATTTCCTAGTTATTGCTACCTATATCGATATGTCAGCCATTATGGTTGTTTTCTTGCCTAATTATAGAGAGAAACCCTACCATTGTGAGTAAATATTAATATTTGAGAAATTGATACTGTATATCCAACTGACCGGTTTGTTAACCTGGGCCAAGCTATTTATAGTAAACACAAATAATGAGGTTGGCGCTTTCCCTTTTTTAGTTGATTTAACATATTAGTAGGTGCTTGTGGGAAGATAAGCTATCACCCTTTGAACATCAGAAATAAATGCAGCAAATAGCCAAATGACATGCTGTCTCTCCTCATCAGTACTCTGACTCACTTGCATCCATGCTTTGATCAAATCAAACTGCAATTTGTATTCTAAATTTTGTATCCAGTGGGACTGCGCTTGCAGGACAGCCACTTGACCTTTCCCTGAATGTCAGAGTGAAACATATCTCCCAAAGGTAAATACGCCCCGGAGTTCCACCAGACCACTGGGCACTCACGGTAGTCCACATAAACCTAAGACTGTTTCTGCCTTAGCAACTGATTTAAAATATCATGGAAGAAAAAATTCATTACAGAAGGCTTTTATGAATGTATGGGACCTTACCTAAAGCATTTTTTTTCTTTGAGTAATTAGAGTCCAAGGTTAGTTACAATCACCCTTTCTTGCAACTGGGGAGACTGAACTAAATCAGTCAGGCAGCCCTGGCGTGCTCCCCCCAAGAAAGGTCCTTCCAGTGGAGATGATGCCCGCAGGTGGGGGTGTCCAGAGCTGCACCCTGCCTAGAGGCAACAGTGAAAATATTTAGTGGAAAGGTGCTCATTCTCATGGAGCACAGTTTAACAAGTTCTGCGTATCAACAACTCGCTCGAACCTTCAGCTGCCAGCCCCCACCTTGTGCTTCTCTCCAGAACTAACCACGTATAGCACCGTGCTTGCTGTGGGGAACGTGCTGTCAGCGTTTGCTTCGTGTCTTTAATTGGAAGCTGCTCCAAACCCACAGTACGGCCCAGCTAAAGGGCTTTAAGGCAGTATTTAATTGATTTGATGTATCAATTAACAAGCCTCCTCTTGAATGGTCAGATACAATTTACTCCCTTTGTCCTCAATTTTCGATAGCTGGAGAAGGTATATGGAGCAGGCTGTAAAGTCCCAACAGCAAATGAACCGTAGATGATTTTGCACATCTTGTAGCCTTTCCTGAAATTTCCAGAGTTCTTTCCTAACGGTATTGTTGACAAGCTCAGAAATGATCAGCGAGCTCTTTGTTCAAAAGTAGAGTTGGCCTTTCTGGTTCTTCTTTGGCAGTGCCTGGCACCACGCAGCCAGGAGTAGCTGAGAGATTTGCTGTTCGATCAGAGGCAATGGAGGACAAATATTAGTGGTGCTACTGGAGGCATTTTCTACATGGATTGCTCTAAGTTGCCATCTGACCTGTTACATCTTATGGTATCTGGCAGGAGCCAGGAAGGACTGCTGACAAATTGTCTGAACTTTCCGCTGTCTCCTCTACTCCACTAAAGCCACTTAGAGGCAGTTTCTGTCCTCATAACTGCACCCAAAATAAAAATGATCTTTTTCTTTTTTTTTTTTCTCTTGAGAAAGCCCTCAGGTCATGAATTTTTTTTGGATGGGAGGGATCAAACTTACATTACCGTCTACTCAAATTTATTTCACTTGTGAAAGCATGCAAGAACATTCAGCCTGGAAATAAAAAACTTCCATTTCCTTATTTCTTTTTCCCTTTTTCAGGAGGGACATTATCACTGGATACCTGTGAAGACCCTCTATAGTTAGAAGACAAGTTCTCCTCTCAGAAATAGCAAGTCATGAGCACAAGGAAGATGGGTACTTCATGATTTCAAGATATGTTTCAGCTAATGCACACTGAGAAACCTTTTGGCCTCACAAAATGAGGGCCTAGAGAGGGTCAGAAAAAGAGAAATGGTTTACAATATCCCTTACTGACTTTTATTTTATTTGTGCCTGGACAATTTTCAATGCTGGAAGCATTAAGTATGTAGCAATCTGTTGCAGGAACTAGGACAAGAGCACAAAACTTTCTTAATATCTTGAGAAAATTAAAGACAGAAAACCCCATTCCTCTAAAGAAATTTCTCAACATGGAGGAATATATAGCCACAGCTTGATTACACTCTCCACAGATTTTCTAAGCAGAGTTTCTCGACCACCAGACTGGTTTGAAAGAGTATATTCTGTCTTTGGGTTTGTCCTGCTGTTCTTGTTTTTTTTATCTTGTACATCTAATGGTTTGTGTGTCCAATTCTGAGTTGCTGGAGCGTTTCCTCATGAGGAAAAAAATAGACTGAACCTTCCCAGAGGTGTCATCACAATATAAAAGCAGGGAAGCTCCAGAGACAGCAATGTCTATGGTGCCACTGGCAGTAGGAGGATGGAGCTCAACTCAGCACCTTTTTTGTATTCCCTGCCATGGGCAGGACCTTCCGGGGCCTCATGCTCTCCTTCAGCTGACTCCCAGACGTTGAGCGTCTGCCCAATAACATGTGACCACAGCACTTGACCTCAAGCATGATGTTCTCAACCCTCTGTTCTGGCTTTACCCCCCTTAGGGAAATAGAGCTGCCTGTCCCAGAGCTGTTTTTCCCCTGTTGGGTGGGTACATACCCACCAACCCAGATGGATCCATCCTTGCTACTAAAACTGGTCTCTGCCAGATTTGCTGGAGAAGGGAAACCTGTGTAGACGGGCTGTGGAGCACCTACAGCACCTGAACTGCCTTCCTTCCGTCCGGGATGGAATTTCAAAGCTTTTCCTCCTTTGCCTTAAGCTATCATCAGCCTGGCTCTCTCCCTAGAGCTTTTATGGCCTTTGCCAACATAAGCCCCTCACAGAAAAGAAGCAGAGAAGTCTGTGGGCACAGCTTTTTAAAAAATGTCCTGCAGTTTCAGGATTTGCCTTAGCATTAGACAAAATCTTGAACTCAATATTAATCTAAATATTAGTAAAAATGTTTGGCATGTTCCTCAGAAAGCCTTTGTAGCAGCGGAGGTTGGTGAAGCTGGTAGCCACAGTGGTGGCAGGAGGCAACAGCTCAGTTACAATGACTGGCAGGTTTTGTTTTCATCCCAAGCTGCAAATAGGCTGAAATATCCCAAATAATGGCCCGTGGACCTTAGCACAGAGCACAATGATAATCTCTCTCAGTCACTAAAATATTCCTCTTCATTATAATTGGCTAAGATGAAAAATACCTCAAACAATAATTTTTTCTCTATCCTATTTATGTTGAGTTTTTTCAAAATCCCATTCAAATTGGTGGAATTATTATTCTTATGTGATTTTACGGCCAAGATCTTAACATTCACTCAGAAACTGACAGCCACCCTGGTGCTCAGATAACTCCTAGTGTACCCAAATAGTTGTCTTGCTGCAACACCCTTTATGTTGTATTAGTATGATAGCCCCACATGTCAAGGGTATATTCCGATGATGAACATCCGTAGGGACAGGAGGATTTAAGGCATTGGAAACACCTAGGTCCTGCTTTTTTCCTATGCCACAGTATTCTGAGCTTTATTTTTGTCTTTGGTACTAAAGTACAAATGTATACGTATACAAAAGTACCTTATAAAATGTAGGGGAAGTAAGGGGCTAGTAGTCTGTACTTCTCCTCTGAGGTGAAGACAGAGCAGATGTCCTGGATTTCACATCTGTATTGACTACCAGAAGACACTCGTCTTTAGTCGCAGAAATCTCAATTTTATGGTGCTCTCTGTTTTCATGTTCCTATTTTATCCTCTTGTTGCGTGTTTGCATCTGATAGTATCTTTGCATCTGTATCCCATTCCATCTGCTGTATAAGGACCCCAATCTGCAAAGGAAAAGTTACGCAAGAGTTTCCAGCATACAGCAAGAGCAGTTTACGTGCTCATCGAGGCAAATAAGGGTCTCTCAGTACTCATGCATGCTATGTTTTCGCCCTTTATAACTAATCCTACTAATCAGATTGGACTGAGTGACTTCAAAGAGCTACAAAATACTGCCTTAAAACCACAAAGTACTGTCTTTAGACACTGTATTTGGGCTGTCAGGAGAACTCCAAATTCATCTGAACAGCAATATTTTGAAGACTTTTTTTCTACCTTTCTTTTACTTTTAAATTGTTTTTCATTTCAAAAACAGAACAAGCAAACAGAAGATGGTGCAGAAGGAGGGTGCCAGAATGGGGGCTGAAGGATTTATAACTTTGAAGTTTAATGCCTTTGAAGTAGTACTAAATAGCACTAAGTTCATAGCAGTAACTAAAAGTCACGGTGGTTTAACTGTTTATGTGGAATTCTACTTTTACTAGCTAAAACAAGAATACAGGCTGTCAGGAAACATTCCTGCAATTCTGTGTTGCTAAATACTGCTTTCTATTTTTTTTCCCGTCTCAATTCTCCTTAATTTCTCTTCTAAAACTTGAAATTATTCTATCTTTTTCTAGCAGCTGTAATCTTTTCATGTGGCAAAAATATTTTTTTTCTTTTGACTTCAAAAGAAGTACATAAATTTCTAGTTTACTTATTTCCTGGTTTGCCCATCAGTATTTTGAAGAGAATGTATTTTTTACAGCCAGGATTTTCGAAGTAAACTTGGACTGATAGATGTGTGAGTTCCAATGAAAGTCTTTAAGGACTATTGACAATCCTAACCTAAGTGTCAGAGCAGACCAAGCACTGATTATTGGATTTTTGTGACAAAAAAGCAAAAATAATTTTGTGAGGCATTGCACTTCTAATCACTATTGGCATAAGTGAGAGTAAAAGCTACAATGGAGAGTTACAGGATTTTATTCCTAGTACAAAAAAGTATAAACATAGAACTAGGCAAAACCAGATCACACCCAATGACTATCATGGTTTTTTCATTATTTTGAAGGATCTTTTTCTGGAGGTAGCATCTTTACTCTTTCAACAATACCATATAGTCCTCATAAAGCCTCCGCTGTTGAATAAAGAGACTGCCTGAGGATCTCAGCTTTCAGAGTATCCAGAAACGATTACCAGATCTAGCTTGTGAAGATCATAGTATTTGAATGGGGTAATTTGCAAATATTACTATATTGTACCCTATTGTCTCAGAAACCCAAGCAAACAAAATGAACCCATCAGTTTTTTGCTGTTTCAGACTCTTAATTTTTATGTGTAAGTCTTGATTTAGGGGCTTTATTTATGATTTTTCAACTTCTAGTGTTAAAAAACCCCTATAAAACATGACTCTACACCTCACTGTTTAGTCCAGCTTTAAAGTTCCCTTCTGTTATTGAGAAGAGGGATGACACTTGTACCAGAACGTGGATCTGTATGTGTGTCTTTTGAGCTTAGTAATATACCATGTTTATTTAATTCTGTATTTAACAAATCATGTACAGTTCTTTCAGCTTCTTAATTTGATTGAAGTATGCTTTTAAGAAAAAAAAATAACAGGCTATGCTTGAAAAATATTATTTAAAATTTCTTTGAACACGAAAATGCCTCATTAGGTCTGAAATGTGTTTCTGAGTAATAACGATTAAACAATAAATCACTGTTTGAAGTCAGTTGATTCTCAAAGATACTAATTAAATACAATCTGTTTTCCTTTGTGAAGCAATTTAGATATATTTGAACATAACCATTACATTAGAAATTATCCACATCTTCTCAGTAGGGTACATAAGACCTAATTCGTGCTCCATTTAAATCTGTAGCTAAACTTCATTAAACTTCCCAGTGCAAGACTAGTTTTACAACATATTGTAATGTTTGATTCTTCTCTTTTTAGTATTTTTTATGCGTGTCACTGGATTTGCTCCATACAAATATAAAAATAATATTGTAAGAAAATTAATAGCTTTCTTCTAATAAGAACCGCTGCTTCACTTCAGCAATACCGTTGCTAGCTGAAGGAAGGACTTGCAGATTTTTTTTGTGCAAGCAACAGATACAACTTTTTGTAAAGGATGAAAGTCATCAGGCTTAATTTGGTTAGCTTGGCACCTCCCCTAGTGTGTCCATTTATTTCACTTGTTTCATTGAAAAGACAATTCAACTGAAGTCCTCATCATTCAGAATAGATAATTAAATGTCAACAACTACAGCATGAAGGAAAAGTCACGTCTCTTCCCTGACTAGGGCTCCCCGAAGCAAGGAAAGTGTTAAGATGTCCCAAAGCTCATTTCCTGTGCTTGACCACAAACTGGCTGCAACTCAGATTCCAAAAGAGGTTGACGTCTGCCACCAGGCCAGCTCCTTGGCAGCCGCCAGTGGCAGCTCCTGCCTGTTTGACCTTTGATCAGCTCTTTCTTCCCAGCCAAAGACATCTGGAGATAAGTCCCCCCATGGATTATCTGAAGCTGTATCTACATTATACACCCGACCCCCCTCCAGGACAACTTACCAGTGTTTCTCAGTGTCAGGCAGCTGTGACAATGTGAATGACAACTCCAAAAATAGGACAGTGTCTTCAAGCGTGCATATGTTTGATCTTTCTTATGAACAGAATGGCAAAATGTGACAGCTGTGTGCAGTTGTGGGTTTGGTGGTGGTTTCTTTTTTTAAAGTCTCTAAAAGACATGCATGGTGCATTTTTTGAGCTTCTTCACTAGAAGTCACTTGGAGTTGAGGTTGGGGAAATGGGGAAAGTTATTTTGTTGCTGGAAACAGAGTCTCTGATTGGGAAACATCTCCCAGATTAATCAGCCAGACTCAGAGGTAGTTACAGGGAATTGGTCAAAACAGTCAAAGTTGGAAAAATATCCGGGTTGTGACTGATGAAAATCCTGGGTGTCTGCCCTGGTGACTTGCAAAGTCCCTCCAGCTGCTTACCCTGTGTGGAGAGTGCCAGTGGCGGGGAAATTTCCAGTGTTGCCCAGCCCTTACAAATCCCTCTGACCACAGATGTTTCTCCCCCTTTTCTATCGGCTCTTTTCCTTGCAGGCCACATCCCCGGCAGGGAGCCCGAAACACCACTGTTTCGTTTCTCCTCTCCTTTCCCTTCTCAGTACAGTTATTCAGTCATCACTGAGTCTCTCTGGGCTTCAGCTGCAGGCTGGACATGAACTCCAGGTTTACAAAAAAACTAAGCAAGTTTAGTAAACAGAAGGGATTATTTATACCATCTGCACCTTAAATGCCATTTTGAGTGTTTCGGGAAAGGTCACTTAAAACTGGCAGTCCAACACCAGCTCTATATTTACATGGGATTTTAGTGCATTTAATCACGGGGTGCGTAAAATTTACAACATCCTAATTCATATGTGCAAGACCTTTTTTCACTGTTCTCTACTTAGCATGAGACTTTTAGTATTTTAAAATCTAATTACTTTTATCGTTGACCTCTGGAATAAATTCTAACCAGTGGTTCCTCAAAGCTGATGTGTTTCCTTATCAACCTTTTGCCAGTGTTAGCTTTGAGAAAGTCAGATTGTAACTCCAGGGCAAATCCAAATATGCTGTACGTTCTCTTTGGGAGAGGTCACTTCCAAAATAGGCTGTAAGACTGGACAGGGCTTTACTGTTAAAGTAAATATTTCTATGCTTTTAAAATATTTCTATGCTATCTTACATATATATAAACCCCAAAATATTAATATATGCTTGGTTTTCACACTTTGTCCCTGTAAAATGTTTCATACTAACTTTCTATAAAAGTTACAGGAAAATGCACAAAACGGAAGAAAATGACTTCAAGTTTCATTATTCAGGTACATTTTTAGAAGGTACAAGATATGGAATGTATTTTTTTTTCCGCATAGTGTTTTGTGGGCTACTGTTGAAATATGTATGTATATGTATACACATACATATACATACATACACCCTACTCTATAAAAAGCATACATATAATCTCTAGTCTACACACTGTCTAGTCTATCACTAACCTATGACACAAGATGAGAAGCATAGTGGGAACCAACAAAAACTGAATTTTGACATTTTATTTTTCTATTTTCACATGCCATCCACAGGGATACTTCTTCTTGTGTAGCCTTATTGATCACATTATGATACAAAGAAGAATCCAACCACAAGAAGATGAAATAGGACGTTCGAATGTAAATGAGAGACATGATTTTAATATGTGAAGGACACTATTGGCATATTTTATCAGGCAATAACATGTTTAATTTGTTTCAACCTCAAGCTATTAGGCTCATGTAATTTATTTTCAGAGCACGGCAGAATGATTCCAACTGTTGCATGTGCTCCTGTTGGAAATTTTGTTGTCCCTTAACACCTACACTTGCTGGATGACAAAGTGATCTTCTGGGGCTTTGAAATTAATGCATGTAAACTCTTCAGTGCCATCCTAATCATCACTGAGACCTTTAGGTTTTACCTTAATACAGTAAAAATATTTACAGAATATATACAGAAAAATATCACTATAAGAAAGAAGATCTCAAAGAAATATCCAAGAGGGACTGGAGGAAATAACTCCAAATATGAAATCTCTGATCTAACACCTATTGAACTCAATAAAAAGTAGGAAAAATAAAATGTATACAAAAGGCAATTAACTAAACCACCCTAGTCTCTACATGCAATATTGTGTCTTTATAATTTGCCAGTAGATTTGTGAAAGCATGACTGATCGAGTTTGTTAGTTATGTGTTCTCCCAAACTCAGAGGGTTAGCATTGCAGGGTATGACAAGCAAAGGAAGTAGAGAGATTTCTTTCCTTACTTCCATTTTTAAAGAAAACTTTCCTAAATTTCAATCCTAGGCACATATCACCGCCTTGCACATTTTTCTTCATACTGCAGTCAGTGTCTGAGCAATGTTAAGAAATCAAATGAAAGAAGGAAATCAACATAAGTAGAGCCAATATAGCAACATAATTACTGATAACAATGACACCATGTATACCACATTGCTTATCACCAAAAAACACTGTTCTGAACCATGTCATCTAGAGCACAGTAAATTGTTCTTTTATTCTATAATTAGGAAAAAAAAAGAGAAAAGAACACTTCCACCATCAGAAGTTTTCCAAAACAGTGTACATTATTCCTCAATGTACACAGGAAATCTTTAGCGAGAGTTGCTAAATATCCCATCCCTTGCACAGTATCAGGGCATTGGGTACACATGCTCTTGGGCTTTTAAGGCTGCATGTAGACGAAACAGCCTGAAACATCTGCAATATGGAGGGACCAACCTTCATCTTTGATGCTCTCTCACAGTCCCTACCACCCCACAGAATAAAAAATAGTATCCTAGAAATTAGAGGCAAAAAAGGGCAGGAAGAGCGCTGTGTCATCAACCTTAATGATGAAGGAATAACACCCCTGGAAGACCTGCTATCAGAGTTTTATCACGAATATGCCCAGGCACAGACATGTTGGCAGGAGAAACCAGTGAGGCAGCAGCAGCAGCTCCTTCTCAGCTGCTGGGCAGGGCTGGGAAGGGCATTCAGCCTCATGAGCTTTGAGGGGGATTTCTGTACTGATTGCTTTTCCCAGAGCTACTCAGGCAACTCGTCTAACCCAGTCTCAGCTGCAACTTCGCTCAGCCGAGAGAATGATCCCCAGGACAAGACCCTCACCTGCCTTGGGACCAGCAGCCGCTTGCCCAGGTAGCTACAGCAGCACCCAGAAATGAGGTGGGGTGTGGAGGACAGGTTTTTAAGAACAAAGAAGCTGAAGAAAATTTAACAAAACCTTTTTTTGTAAATGTTTTCTGCTCAAATTTGTGTCAGAGGAAACTTTAGACTGACCTTTGCTGTGAATGGAATAATAAAGGAAAGTCTTTTTAAAATAAATATAATTCATTACTATCAACCCCAGATAAACTTTCCCTCAGCATGAAACAAATACACTTGTCCTTCCATAATGGGACCACACAGAGCAACTCATGGCCTCATCTGTGACTGTTCATTCTTCACCTTACCGTTTTTCACTCTCCTTCCTTCAGCTCCCAGCCAGTGTCTTCCCATATATAATCAATTTTGTTGTGCTGAATTAATATTGGCAAGAATACGCCTTCCTCCTTCTCTCAGAAAAATGAATGTAGTGTAATAAAGATGAGCCCCCAAGCTGAAACACCTGTATAGTTCAACATTACCTGGTCTCACCTTCAACTCAGCTGGAGGCCTGCATCTTCCTTCAGTGTAAAGTGACAGAGTGCTCTGAAAAGTCACAGAGCTCTGTTGTTAGCATCATGTACTAGTTGCGTTAGTTTTCCTTTTGTTTCCTAGCATGATTCTCTCAGAAACACTATGTGAAAATGCTTATGCTCAGGTTTTACTTTCAACAATGGATGTAAATAAAGGCATTAGTAATTCAGAAAGAGGTATGCAGGCATTTGGCCAACAAGGTTAGAACCAATAACAGCATTTATAGTCCAGTACCAAAAATGTATCCTATATACACTAAAATGTATCCATTTTAAATATGACCATGACCAGAAAATCATTTCAGGGACTGGTATTTTATGAGACTTTCAAAAACAGGTGGTGAAGAGCTCCACTCAGTTCATTCTGAAGATGGAGCAAAACAGCTGTTAACTGATGTCCAGGGACCACCTAGCAAAAGGAGGGGAGGTTTGTTCTCAGTAAATGTGGGATAATCAAGAACACCTTATGGCATGGCATTATTCACTGCATATGTTTGTTTGAACAGAGTTCATTGCAGCTAAATACATTAAATCCACAACTTCCAGCCCAAAGCCATTCACTTAAATTTAATGTGCTCTTACCAAAAATACAGCAAGGCAGGCAAAGGGAAATTTTTGTTTGGAAGTTGTGGGGATCACAAGGGGGTTGGCAGGTCTTTCTTTTTATCCTCCCAGATAACAACCAAATGAGGGTTAGAGGCACTTTATAAATAGCAACAGAAAAGCATTTGATCATGGTATCAACTAACTAAAATGCCGGTTTATTTGTCTTGGCTGATGACAAGATCATTCTTTTCAAAGCACAAGTTTTAATTATTCAGTTGCAAAACAGTCAATTTTAGTGAATTTCTCCTGACACTCTCCAAAGAAATCCATATGCTGTGAAGCTGCATTTATGGACCAATTATTTCTAATAGAAACACCCCACGGTTGACAAGGCTGCTTTAAATCATCTGACACAAATCCAGCGAACCAATGGAGAAAGCATCCCCTCACTTTTAACACTCCCATGAAATATGTCCAGCAGTGGAGCATGAGGCTATGTTCTTTAAATATGTTAGAGTATATATTTCATTCATTATATATCTATTTTTTAAAGATTAGTTGTTGTTTTTCCCTTCAGGCCACATCAAAACTTAGGAACAGCCAAGTGACAAAGGGCTTGTATGCCGAAAGTTCGTCTTTTTTATCCAGCTGCGTAAGATGACTTAATAAAAGATATTACTTCTGCTCACAACCCAAGCTCCACTAAATGTATGATAAACACACTTTTTGAAAGACCCACCCAACCTGTATCTGCAATAAATCTTTACAGTTTATGCAAAACAGCATATGTTAGGGCTATTTGTGAGGGTACTTTTATCTTTCTGGCTGGTCTCTGTAACAGCCAGAATAAACAGAGAAGAGGAGGACAAACTCCTCCTAGCTCCTAACAGCCGCCTAGGGAGCCCTGCAAACACCTTGTCATTTCTGAATGCCAGTCTGGCATACGCAGCCATGAGCTGATCATTGAGTTAATTATTCTACAGCCAGACGGTACAGGTTGGTATGTGAAGGCTGTTGTTCCCATCGCTTTTAAGCATTATTCTTTGAGGCAATTCTCCACTCCCAAATTCATTTGAAGCATCACTTCAAATATTTAGGGTGTTTTTGACAGCGAGTCTGCAGGCGAAGTGCCCTTTACAGGCTGTAAAGTTAAGTAAAATCATCAAACCCAAACAATTAAATCAAGTCTGTTTCTGTGCACAACTGGCAACAACTCATTTCTAAAACATTTTTCACCGAGATAGAGGCAAGAAATTGCTATATTAATTAATAATGATGGATGGATGACATCCTTGTTCTTTTCCCTCTGCCATGTTTCTTCACCGGCTGCAGAAGGGGGAAACAACGTGTGGAGAAGTGTGGCCACTCGGTCCCGTCTGATGCTTTCCATACCCAGCGTGGGCACCGGCAGCCAGAATGTAACATTTCATTGCATTTTAAAAGAGTGTTTTCAGGAAGAGTCTCTGCACCACACATCCTAGTTCTGTGCTGTGCTGATGAGCATTGCAGGAGCTGGAAACCCTAGTGCAGCTAGGACAGTGGTGAGCACTCCTTACTGTGTTAGAAAAGCTTCAAAACATGCTCATTGCCATCAGGCTCAGGAGGCCCCAGTTGTGGGTCTTGCAAGCATCACAATTCAAACTTTTTAAATTTACTTTGCACTGTTTTCTATTCGTACCACAGTGGAAGCTGCCATACAGTGTATTGGTATGACTGAGGAATCAACTAACTGAACACCAGTAGCAGTATAATCTTGGAAGTGTACTTCTAAACTGCTATGAATCTGAAGACCTTACTCAAACAGAAGAAATCACTAGCTGAAATCTTCCCAGTTGGTTTGGAGTCTGACACTGGGGCTGTCCTTTGCCTCCTTTGCCCCCAGATCACCCCCACAGAATTAGCTGAGGGTTACTGGCACAGTAAATGCTGCTCTACGCTGCTCCGGCAGCCCTGCACTCGTCTGAACTGGCAAGAGAGCCAGCTAGCATCCAGCTTTTTGTGTTGCCAAAACAAAACAAAATAACTGCATTGAACGGTTTTCCTTGCTTTGTATTTTTCTCTATACATATGTAGTCCACGGAGCAAGCGGTTTTGCAAGATTCATATTCTTTTGCATGTATATATTCAATGTAGTGAATAGTTTTCCTTGAAACTGTGTGTGTGTGTGTGTGTGTGTATGTATATATATGCCATGAAAAGTCCTTGCTCATCCCACTGTTCGGGTAGCAAACTCCTACTGAGGTGCATCACCCACATTGAAATCCAACAGCGTAGGTACCGAGTGGGACTTAGACACCGATATTCCAGGAAGATCTTGGCTAAAGCTGCTGAATTAAGTTGCTAAGCACTGTCCTCGTTAATAACTGACTAGGAACATGAAAAGGGAAGCGGCAAGTTTTGGCAGACTTTGACAAGCTGGGTAAATGGAGCACTGAGTACACAGAGGGCTTTTAGGCCATGCCAGATGCTCGCAGCCAGGTTCCCCCCCCGCCCCCCGCCTGCTTGCCCTGCTAATGGATTAAACCCTCACTGCGTGGCTGAACATAAACATGTGAGCAGCAGAGCCTTAACAGCCGGTGCCTGGGGTTCAGAGACCCTGAAGCCCTGGGGGGACAAGAAGGAAGCCACTCTGAGCCCAGTTGTACCACCCCCTGGGTGCTGGGTGATGCCCCCTCAAGCATCCCATGCCAGAGCCCTCGGAGGGGCAGGGGCTGGGGGTGGTAAGCCCAGGGCTCCCCACTGCCCTGGCACTGGGGGATTGCTCTACTCCCCTCTCTCACCCAGCTGATAGCTTCATCTCAGCTCCATTAACATTAACCGGAGCATTTATTAGCACTGCTGGAAGCCACCTGTATAGAAGCGAACAGGCTGTTTGCTACCTTTGCTATTCCAGTTGCTGGCCCCCTTCTGAGGACAGAAGCCCATCAGCCCGTTTCCTTACCCAGTAGTCACAAATCTGCTGAGTGACGACACACATCAAATCTTATCATGGGGAAGCAGAACCGATATATGTTCTTCTTAGGCACAATTAAAGCGAAGCATTACTTCTGGGTGTAGAGAAGGCAATTGATGGTAGCCTTTGGCTGCAGGGCTCCCTCTCCTGGTTTTAGGAAGATACTGTGTGGCGTAAGGAAACAGCTCATTTTCAAAATACCTAAGAAATGAGGACATTATTGATATACCAATTAAAAACCTATGTTATTCTTTATTTCTGAAGCAGTGCAAACATTACCAAAATTTTATGATAATATATGCTGCTTCTGCGTAGCTTCAATCTTGCTTCCTTGAGATGAAATGAAAAT
>NW_008825108.1:9498608-9499835 GCF_000699105.1 Pygoscelis adeliae | reverse complement strand
TCTAGGCTGAAAGGGACTGCTCTTCTGCCTTAGCCTTTGACTAGTTGCTGTAGGTCCCTGACTCTCTTTGCATTGAATAAAATATACCTAGTTGTTTTTCTCAGCCCTATCATCTTCAAAGAAAGTAGAGAGAGCAAAACGCACACGTCAAAACATTGCAAAGAGGCATTTCACTATGTTTTCCCTTTTCTAGGACAAGGTCGCTGGGGACATCACCTCAGATGTGGGGAGTGGAATGGCTCCTCCAGGACACACAACTCTGCAGATCCCCCATCATCTTCCCCTATAGGCTTCATCTCACCAGCACCCCCAGCTCTGCCCAGATATGCTGGAAGTACTGACCGTTAGTATGGGAAATGTCCTCACTAGCACCAAATAATTTTGAAATGCATTCTCTTTGGGGTTTTATCTCAATCGAAAAGAATGGGAGAATCCTTTAATGTAGTTATCACCCACATGCTGCTCAGAGACACGTAAACAGCAATGTGTTCAGGTCGCAGACCCTACCAGCGTAGGGATTGCCGCATTTCCCTGCGCTGCCTCGGTGCAAAGGCTGAGCAACTCAAAAAAAAAAAATCACAGCAGAGCATAGTATTTGGGCCAACCACTCTAACAGCAATCCTTGTACAAGAAGTGAGACCCAGCTTTACTCCCAAATACTATAGTTCAAAAGCAGTTTTACACATACATAAAACATACCTGAAAGGTAGGATGAAGGTCAGACCTTGAGGTGATCTGCAAAGGCAATGTCAGTGGAGGAAATGCAGCGTTTGCAGTGAAATGAGTAAGACAACTTGGTATATAAGAAAGAGGAAAGTTTAGTGGAGATGACCCAATGTAAAACTCCTGCCTATTATTTTTAATTAATTATGAGAAAGGTTTTTTATTTCAAGCTATGTATTATTAATGATGACTCACAATGCAGTATCAGAGGCGGCATTCAGAAAAGTCAGCATTCATCACAGTCATTATTTACAGTTAATATTTGATCATCGGTCCAAAAGGCAAAGCATGTCAAGGAAATACCAGAGCCCTACATCAAAAACCTTGCGGTGTGAGTTTCTCTCTTCTCACCTGTAGTTTACACAGCCAGAAAAATCCTTTCAGTTCTTCCTGTACAATATTCTAAGGGACCTCTCCCTGTCTTCCCACTCTCTCTGAAGTCAATGGAAATCTCCTGCTTTGCAGTGGTGATGCATCTAGTCCCAGCTCTTTAAAAATACCACT
>NW_008825108.1:9486737-9498590 GCF_000699105.1 Pygoscelis adeliae | reverse complement strand
ACAATAGATAATGCTCCACATGGATCTGACATTTTCAAAGGCTGGGGAGGTAGACACGCAGGACTTAAAGACATTTGATGCAAGTTTCATTTTGCCCTGTCCTTCTCACAGTCTTCTTGAACATCACACATTTTTCATACAACCATGGATACAAAAAATTTTAATTTTCTGTCATGAGGTGCTGTTTCAGCTATGTTGCCAGGCATCTATTTTCCCCAAATAACATTTTGCCTGTCAATGGATGACATAAATATAACCGATGGTGTGATGTTGAAAGGCAATTTCAATGTAAATGAGCTACATGAGAACAAGAAGATTTCAAATGTAGCAGCTTTCCTGCGTCTGTAATAAACAGCAGGTTACTCTGCCCAGTGATCTCAGTATACGTTGAGGAGTATTGTCGCAGTTAAGTATGTCCAGATTTCAGGCAAATTGCAATGCAGTAAAGTGACCATTAACAAATACTTCAACCGACCCTTTTGATCAGGCTCTGGTATCTTTGATCAAGCCATGCAGCATTTTCTGCTGCATCATTCCCATTGAAACATGAAAAAAGCATGGGAATGAGTCACCATTTTGTTCTTCTTTATCTTTTTTTTTTTTTTTTTGGAGGATAGTACTTATGCACAACCAGGTTACAAAACACTATTTCATATCACCAATATTTGAAAAAAAAATTTGGCCAAAACCATTATTTTGTTAAAATAACTTAAGCATAAAGCCAAACGGAGGCCAGAGCTTGATAATATCTTGAAATCAGACCACCCTTAGATTTGCCTGTGTTTAAAATGGCAAGTGAGCCACTGGGAACCAAATCCTCCCAACCTTACAAAGGCAAAATTTTCATTAACTTCACCCCCTGCACAGCTTCCAGATATTACCCATGAGAGTATTGTACATGATTACCATGTTCCTCTAACTTACGCCTTTAATTGTTGCCTAGGACGGTGGCTAGTGGCTCTGTCCTTTCATGACTCTCTGGAAACTGTTGCAGGGCTGGCTTCTGCGAGGCTATGGCTGAGGACACAGGGGTAGGGCGCTGTGCTCCCTTGCACACCATTCAGGCTGTGCCCTGCACAGATGATGGTAATGGTAAACTGAGGGGAGAAGGCCTCTACAGGTGTGGTGGGTTGACCTTGGCTGGCCACCAGGTGCCCACCAAGCCGTTTCCTCACTCACCCTCCTCAGCAGGACAGGGGGAGAAAATATGATGAAAAGCTCGTGGGTCGAGATAAGGACAGGGAAATTGGTCACCAATTACCATCATGGGCAAAACAGACTTGACTTGGGGAAGATTAATTTAATTTATTGCCAATTAATGACAGAGTAGGATAGTGAGAAATAAGATTAAATCTAAAAACACCTTCCCCCAATCCCTCCCTTCTTCCCAGGCTCAACTTCACTCCCGATTTCTCTACTTCCTCCCCGCCGAGTGGCGCAGGGGGCACTTTGTCTCTGCCACTCCTTCCTCCTCACACTCTTCCCCTGCTCCAACATGGGGTCCCTCCCACAGGATACAGTCCTGCATGAGCTACTCCAGCACGAGTCCTTCCCACAGGCTACAGTTCTTCAAGAACAGCTCCAGCATGGGTCCTTTCCACAGGGTGCAGTCCTTCAGGAACGGACTGCTCCAGTGTGGGTCCCCCATGGGGCCACAGGTCCTGCCAGAAAACCTGCTCCAGCGTGGGCTTCTCTCCGGGGGCCACAGTTCCTGCCAGGAGCTTTCTGTGGCACGGGCTCTCCATGGGCTGCAGCTTCCTCCAGGGCATATCTGCCTGCTCTGGTGTGGGGACGTCCATGGGCTGCAGGGTGGATATCTGCTCCACCATGGACCTTCATGGGCCGCAGAGGGACAACCAGCGTCATCATGATCTTCACCACGGGCTGCAGGGGAATGTCTGCTCCAGCATCTGGAGCACCTTCTCCCCCTCCTTCTTCTCTGACCTTGGTGTCTGCGGAGTTGTTTCTCTCACATTTTTCTCACTCCTCTCCCTCAGAGCTGCTGCTCGGCATTTTTTTACCCTTTCTTAAATATGTTATTGCAGAGGTGTTACCAACATTGCTGACGGGCTCAGCTTTGGCCAGCAGTGGGTCTGTCGCGGAGCCAGCTCTCCAACATGGGGGCAGCTCCTGGTGTCTTCTCACAGAAGCCACCCCTGCAGCTCCCCCGCTACCAAAACCTTGCCACACAAACCCAATACAGCAGGCAACCCTTTCAGTAGTCCACCCTCATGATGAATGTCAGTCAAGCCCAGATCTATTGTATTTTAAGTCTGCTTATGGGAGTTAGTATCAGCTTTTGGTCAATGTTCCTAGGGAAACGGAGCTGCTGCTCTATCAATGTACAGCTGATGTTATGAACTCCACATCACTAGGTATGGTGAGGAAAATCGGAGTCCGCTGAGCAGACAGCTAGAGACTGAGTTCTGAATTTTAGCACAGCAGGTAGTCCATGCTTCAAGCCAGTAGAAATCAAATGTGTTAAGTGCCATGAATTCTCCCACTTCATTCCCTAATTATATTCCTGACTCATTTAAAGCTGAATTCTGAAAATGATTGCAGCAGTGTATGATGCTTAATGCTTTACGTAGCCTACATAAAAAGCTATGCTGCTTCTTTTGTGGTATTTGTTTCTTTGTTTACTTTTTCCCTTTTTTTTTTTACACATTTTTGTGCGCAAACTTCTTCTGTACACAGTTTTGAAATGCATAATGAGATGTCAAAGTGTAATGAGGTCACAGAACTATAGCCTCAATTTTCCTGATTTTATTTACTATTGAATTTCAGAATGCACATCTTCTACTGCCCTGGGAATAATGAAATTCAACAGAACTATTTAAAAAAGATGGGGAAATCTATACAGTGTTCTGGTTTGTTCTAAGGAAAGCTGCATCTGTGAATCACTACATTTCCATTATGTCCCCAGACTATTGTTACTTGCCTTTCCTCTCTACAGCGTATTATTCTCTGACTCCTTGGGTGTACCATAAGGATCAGTGTTTGTTCCTGAAGGCGGACAACAATTTTTTTATCCTCCAGTTGAAAAGGGTGGTGTATCATACATGCCTGCATTATCTAAAACAGTGTTTCTCAAACAAGGGACCAGGGCTGATAAGGATGCGTGTCAGTCTCGAGTGCAGATAGCAACCCATGGTAGCTGAAGCCTTTGAGTAGGTCGCTGAAGATTTCAAGGCAGACACCAGCCTGCTCTTCCAGACATAATCCCCCACGTGTCAGCTGTGGCTTTCTTAAATATAAAGGTATGGATCAAGCTCTTTATTTTTGTTCCCCATTCCCAATAGCTGTGTTACTCTGAGGAGGAGTGGCAACATGTTGTGCAAATTATATCCTGTTTGTATTTGGTGCTTGCTAAAGTAGCAGCTCCATTGCCTACAAGCAGATAATTCCACATCTAATATGGTGATTTACAGAGACCGATTATGAGTTTCCCACAAGCGAGTTGTCCTTCATAATCATTATCATGCAGCTATGGACAGTCCCCACCACTTCACGGTGCAGGCAGGAGGAAGGGCTTGTCTCAGAGAGGGTAAGACAAGAGGCTGGCATGGTGCGATGCAGCAGGCGTGCAGAGCAGGTCTTGCTGTGGATCCCGAATCTTCACAAGCGGTCATCAGTGCTGGAGAAGCACCCCAGAGGGGATTGGGGAGGGCCTGCTGGACAGGACCAGGGAGAAAAAGGCTGAGGAAGTGTGTGGCTCTTACCTGCTCTTGTCTGCATTGATAAAAGATGTTGAACCTGTTTCAGACACATACCTTTGATATAGGAATTATTTTACTGGGATTTTTGCTGCTCTTCATTGGACACTAACTTTTGCCTGATGTATCTCTTTGTAATTAATTTGCTTTCCTTCCTAGTGAATACAATATGTTCAATCAATAAGGACAAATATTCTGAGGCCACTTTTTGTGGCTAGATCCATGTAAAGTGGTTTTAGTGTAATCAGGGCTCTGGCTCCGAGGTCTATTCCCTCAGTCAATCATAGGGCTTATGGAAAGGCCATGTAACTCACAGCCTGAAGCCAGCTCTTCACCCCCTTGAGGGCTCAGTTTGATGGTGGTAAGTAAACATTTACTTCATAGCTTACTTGTGGCATAGTGCAGAGTTAAAACAAGCCAGAAATTACTATTTTACTTTTATGAGCCCCAAAATTTACTGCTTTAAATACAGATTATTTGGATATTTCATTATACACCAAAATTTACATAATTGCTTTTGAAACTGATTCACAGAGATCTTAGATATGCAGGTAAGTTCTCATATCCCTTCCAGCAAAGAAAAAAATTATCACCCCAGAGTGTGTAGAAGGGTAGTTTCGCTCAGTTTACTATCAGACTTGCTCTAGCATAAAGATGCAAATATGAAAATCGACAACACTTTTTCTTTTTTCTGATTCTGCATGACTCTTGAAGCTTCCAAGAGTTTCCATTGCTTTGCTCAGATAATTTTGCCTCTGGGAGAAAAGGATGAGACTGCTGGGAGTTGCTGGTGCGAGACGGATGGGAATCTCTCTCATAAATGCCTACGTATTTCCAGCCTCCTGTGAAGAGCTGATTCCAGTCCCCTCTCTCTGTCATTCAAATGCCAGAAACAACAGCGGTAGGCAACAGGCACTGGAGACATCAGAAGGACTTTTACAAGGTGGGGTGGCATCCCCTAAATGCCACGTAGCTACGATGAGAGACAGAACATAGCATACACAAACATAATTGAGTTCCAGTTTTACTACATGACATTTTTTATTCATAGGGTGTACTACTTATTTTTTAAATTGTTTCTTGCCATTTAAGCAGGTTTTGCAGGGAGAGACACATTTTTTAAACCAGTTGATAGAGTTGGAAAAAGTGGGCAAGTTTTCTTGTTCGGAGTTCCTTCATTAGCCCTGACAAGTTGCAAGTCCCTGCTATTGCTTGTTCAAATTACTTTCCTTAACAGTGAGGGGGAGGAGAGAAGAAAAGGGGAAAAGAGAAAGAAGGATCATGGAAAGGTGGCACACAGAAACACACTGTCTGTATTTCCATTGTGAAACTATCCACCAGAAACTGTCCCAATTTTTCTATATATATATGTTTATTTCAGAAGCTTCAGTGGAGTATTCTCATTTGATTAGACCTGCAGTTAGAGAAGTTATATACAAGTGTACAAAAGCAGTTATATAAAAGTATAAACAGAATGTATATGATCTCCTGTCAGTCACTACTAGTTCACCCCAAACTTCAAGTTTTCAGGAAAATGTTGAAAATGCTGTGTTTGGGTTAAACACAGTACATTTCTGGGTGCTCAACCTTTCTCAGACTTCAGAGAAATATACTGACTCCGTGAGCCTGCATCATTGCTGTTAGCCATTTGAGGACTACAGGGTACATCTGAGTTCGTGCCCTGCCATTGAGCTTTGAGAATGATCACTTCAACTCATTACTCTGCCATTGGTCTACAGTGTCCTGGTTACGCTGCGATTTTAGTCAAATCACACAGAAAAAATTTGAACTTCATAGTTTCATGCTGAGATCTCTGCTTCTCCTCCAGCCCTTCATGGTACAAAAGAAGGATGGAGATCATAAAGGAGCCCTCAGGGACCATGGTAGTGCCGTGGCATGAGGCAGTGCAAAATGTTGAGTACTGCTGCAAGCCAAAGAGACAAAGGGAGCGGCGTAGCTCACACCAGGACCGTGTCCAGCTGCAGCTGGAAGGCCCCCTCATCTTCCAGGGCTGTGAGTCAGGGCTGCACAGATGCTCACCCAGAGTATTTCCAAATGTTAACGTCCTGCACATCATACAAATAAATACGGAAGGTTTGCATCCTGAGCGCGATGCAGGATTTGCAGAACAAAGAGAAAAGACTGTTTTTTAATTCAGTCCATTTTAAGGCAACTACTCTATCTGAAGGCACTTCCCCTCTATACGTGACATACCGTGATTGACGTTTGCTTGAATTCAGTGACTGGAACAGCACAGCTTTCTCCCCAAATGAAAGCTGCCTTTTCCTTGGGCAACCATATGAAATTCCTCAGGGAGTGAGTGCCTCTTTGCTAAGGGAAATGAACCACTAGCCAGGCTGAACAAGACACCAGATCTCACCTGGCTCCACCACTCTCCCAGCTACTGCATGCATTCAGATTCCCAGATGGGGCTTCAGCGTGCAACAGCAGAAACCGAGGAGCCAATGTGCAAAAGACAATCCCTGTCACAGAGAACAGCTTCACACAGGTTGCTGTCATTTTCCAAGCCTGGCTTTGTGAAAGCCATCTCACAGGACAGAGTTTGTTCTTGTTTGCATTTAAATCCCTAGATGAATTCCTATTCAGTAGGAGCAATGTCTAGTCACTGCAGTACACATGTACGCACTGGTCCCAGCCGTGAGCTGTACGTGGGTCTCTATTTGTAGTAGTCCTAGAAGGCAGCATTTGGGGGAGAGGCAGCACAGCCTCATAGCTCCTGTGTGTATTTCCCAGCAATATCATTAGGACTATGAATAGCAATTTAATGCTGATGAGCAGAGCCCTCAGATTTGGATGTATTTAAGTAGCAGAGAGAACCTATATTACTGTGAAGCTTACTTCAGTGAGGTCTCTTATTTATGTTCATCACATTACGAGAACTCGAAGGTGGGATTCAACTCCAGTTACGGCATACAACTGTAAATGCTAACTTATGGGTCTTAAAACATCCAACATACGCCCCGAGGATCTGGTCAGTGGAGGCCAGAGGGTGATTCAGCCCTGCCTAAGGCTTGACTCTGCTGCACACGCAGAGCCACCTCCTGCTCTTTGAGATGCCCGGAGGTTTCTGAGACAAGTGCCGAGGCCCAGCAAATCTAAGGCACAACCTACACGAGATCTATGCTGCTGTGGAGTGTCTGCTGGTGGTCAGCCAGGTGCCCTCACACCCTCTCAGGGGCAGTAGATGCCCATGAGAGGACACTGCTGGCTGCTTAACCGAGTGGCTCACTACCAGCTGTTGACTGTGTGGGCTTGATCCCACGGACTCTTCTGGGAGCTTTGATACCCACATACCGTCTCCTACGTTTAGGTGTGTGAGTCTCAAACCAAACCCTGCTTTGGCAGTTTTTACGGAGTGTTTGCCACATCTCCCTTTGCATGATTGCAACTCTCCTTGAAGGGGGATTTTCAGTTTTGATTATTTTGTTAATTCCTTTTAGTTTTATCTGAGTTCATAAGGATTTCTGAGGTAGATCAGGCATCACTGTTACCTATATCTTTTTATGATGGAATACTATTATAAAATATTCCTATCATACAGCTATCACATACTGACTTCTTACTTTTTAATCCAGCACCGCATTCAAATTACAAAATGAAATAAAAATATATTGTTGTAGGCCCACAAGAGAGACAGTAGTGTCAGAACTAAGATGACAACAGGAAAATACAGATACAGGGTGCGTTCTGTCACATGGCATGTAGCACGTCAGCTGCATATCCAAAACCCCAACCACAAACTTACACAGTAATAGCTTTTTCTGTTCCCCCACCATCCTGTTCACAAGAGTGAGCAAGCAAGGGGAAGTCTGCTCAGAGCCCTTGCTTGTGTAGTCTGCTAACACAGCTACAACACAGCGGTGGTCCAAGTGTGAGCGTGGCCTCGTGGAACAGAGCAGCAGCAGACAGTGCAAGAGGGCTTCACGCTACTCATCTGGGCAGCCCATAGGCTTTCAGTGGGTAACCCACAGAAAGGCTACTGGGTAGGAACCAAGGTGGTCTTGAAAGGGTTCCCCCGCTCCAGTGGAATATTTGTAAATTTGTTGATGGCCAAAAGAACACCAGATGAGTTTCAAAAGAAGAGATGAGTGTTTGAGGGAGCGCTGCCCTTCTATAACACTGTAAGTGCAGCAAGAACTTTCTACTTTTTGGCACCTGGTGATCAAATCCTCAGATCAAATCCTCATTTATGTTACAAAATGCCTTTGTTGGGTAATACTTCAAAATTAAAAGAATGTTCATAAAATACATCCACTTCTATCCTTGTTACCTTTGAAGGTATTAAAAAGCATATTTATTACGCAATTGTGGATATATATTAATTCCTGTTACATTAACATAGGACGCTGCATTTTTATTAAAAAGTAACTGAGGTCTAATAAAATGAAAAAAACCCAAAAATCTTCAAAAGTAAATAAAGCTGACAACACCATTACAGCTGTTATGACTTGCAGAAGCTGAATAAAATAAATAAATAACATACACTTCTATGCTCAAAATAACCCAACTGCTGCTATAAAAATATTCTTAGTGCTTTCCGTTTCACAAAACAACCAATGTTTTACCTAAAGATGTTTCAGGCATTTTCTTCTTCACTGCATCAGCAGTGGCTAGGCATGTATTCATTAAGATGTAAATAACCTTTCCCCACAGGCTGTATTAACTTCTGTGGGAGGACCCTGATGAGACCAATGTGTTTCTGCACTGGAGCGTTATACGTGGTACACGTATGCTGCAATACAAAAATCATCTCTGCTAGAACATGAGAAAATCTCAGAATTAATGAGCAGCTGAGTTTTGTCTGTATCTGAACTTTTCTCATGTAAGATGTTTGCATCCAGGATTTCAGCTCATCCAGAGAGAGGGACGAACACCAGGCATGTACCTCAAATGCTTGAGTATTCAAGAGTGATGAGATCTGGTGTTTTGACCTCAATCCAAGTTTAATTCACAAGTGGCCACCAGGTCTTTTATACAAGATTGGACTTTAGAAGGTGAGCCTCAGAGGTCACAGAGGAGTTACTCATGTCTGTGAAGACAGGTTGTCCTTACCATGAGGCAGTCTGCAGGGGTAAAGTTTGGTCACTGGTGAGTCATGTGCAATTCAATTTATTTGATTAATTTTAATCTAAACCTTTTCTATTTTGAGCTTATTCATGATTTGAACTCTTTCTTCTGAAGCCTGTCCAGTGAATTTTCAAATAGCAAACTCTCAGGGCACCCTGGCGCCATATAGTACACACCACTGTAAGCATCTCAGGATCAGCTGCTAAGATTGTTCTAGTGTAAGCAAAATATTGAGAGTTTAAATCAGAAACAAACGATCACAATATCAAAGGTTTAATGTAACTCCTCAGCATTCCTTGTCAAGGTTTGAAAATTATAGCTTGCCTTCTCTTGTGTTTATGAAAATGAAAAGTTTGTTGAAAGCAAGTACCCTCACTCCTTCTGCCCGATTTATCTAAACACAAGAATGGAAAAGTCAGAGACTTTTCCCATCATAAACACTATTATCTTCCTCATGTCATTTCTAGATTGTGTATGTGATTAGAAGAGTATTATTTCTAAGAATGTGTAAACTAGCAACAGCTGAGGTGAAGAAACTTTCATATCCAAAGTGAAAGAAAAAGAACCCGTGAAGTTCCAAAAAGTTTAGCAAAGTTCTTTTTCACTTCATTTTCTCTGGTCAAGTTTAATCCAAATTTTAATGTATTAAGTGCTATTAGCATTAATCTCCAGGTGTGTGAGACAGATGAGGCCTAATCAGTTTCTATGCCATATCATCTAGCGTTCATATGCAAATATGCCTGGATCATTTCACCACGAGATATTGTTCCTTAATCAAGCTACTGAAAACAGAAACCCTGCTAAAGAAAGGAAATTATCCCCAGAGGTAAGACAGAGATATTTTCAATTTCACATTTCTTTTTTTTTTTTTTACCTCTCACTCAAGAATTCTTGTGAGTTATTTTAGAAAAGTTAGGAGAGCACATATCTTATGGCCTTCGGGTTTTTTTCCTAAGCTTTCTTTTAACCTGGTCATTCTTTTCTTCAGCCGAATGACCAAAGGGAGCTGGAGCTCTACAGGCACACCTCTGCTTGCTGTGGGCCCTGGGGCTATACAGCGTGCAAGGGAGGTTATCAGAAACATCCTAACTCTGTAGTTAAAATGAATGGTGATTAATTAGCTAATCCATTTGTTAAAGTAAATAGCTGCTGGATTAACAAATAAAATGCTGTTTAGTAAAGCAAAGCATTCAGAATTCCTTTTTAGTTTCCATAAAATTGAATTTGTTTATAGACTTCACTATCAAAATGGAAAATCAAGAATCATGATGGAAGTCCATGCGCTTTGTTTGGGATTCATCTCATCTAACCTTGGCTATCTCACATCAGCATTTACATCTGAGTTGGTTATTCAGTCTCTCTCTCTAGTGAGCAGCAAGAAATTTGCATGTAGGGAATGCAGTTCATGCAATCGATTTTATACGTTTATATTTGAGTGAGCAATATTCTAGAAATGCCTATTTCCCTCAATTAAGTAAAGTGGGACACTGCATGACTAGCTCATCTGTAAATATTTAAAGCTGGTGAGATGCACCTCTCCCTTTTTTTGTGTATATCAAAACTCCCCCTCTCTCTCTTTCTCTCACACACACGCCCAAAGAAGCCCTTTATATTAGAAAAATTAGGACCTAAAATCCAGCATCCAAAAATTTGGGGATATGTGGGGATTATGATGGCTTGAGCACCTTTAATTCACCTGTCTTACATAATGCGTTGTGATACAGTCTTTAATTACAGGATCACATCCTTTTTTCCCCTCAGATGCCTCCTTCACCCCGTGCACAAATAATGAGCTCTCATTCAGTGACTGGGAAAGGGAAGAGAGGTTACATGGGATAGTCAGAATCCTTTAAACCTGGCACTACACAACATTTTGATAATTAAAACAAAAGCAATGTGGTACATAGGAAATTAATTTTAAAAAGTTGTTGACAGGTCTCAAAATGCATTTGTAAACAGTGAGGCCTCATTAAGGGGATGTGTTCTTAAGGCCAGTTCTTGGCCTTCACATTTTTATTAATGATGTGGAAGAAATCAGAGAATCCTTACTCATTAAAGTGTACATGTGACACATGAAGAGGGTACACTGAAACAAATGAGTTGATAAGCTGCTGCAAGCAAATGACATGTGAATCAATACAGATAATTGTAATTCAACGATATTCAGGAATTATAGACATAATGAGACACTATCTTGGGAACCGTAACTGAAACGATTGGGGCATCATGTCAGTCAGCTGGACGTGAGCTCCTTGTACGGTATGCAAAGGGAGTAACAGCAAAACAAAAAGCCAGTCCTGGGATAAACGAGCAAAATAATACCGAAAAAGGGTTAGAAAGGTTATGCAACCTGGCACCAGCAAGTCTTCTTCCGAGATGCTGTGCACAGTCCTGGTGCCCACAGCTCAAGAAGGAATAAATTGGATCTCTCTGGTTCAGAGATGAACCAGGAGAAAGATTAAAGGATTGGAAAACCTGCCCTAGTGGAAAACTGAAGGTCAGCCTGTTTACCTTAACAAAAAGGCTAAAGTGTGCCTTGATCACAGTTTCTAATTACCTCTAGGGGGCATAGAAATTCGATAATTGAGGGCTCTTCAGTCTCAAAAGCACAAACATAACAAGATCAAGTGCCTGGAAGCTGAAAGTAGAGACATTCAGAAATTATATGCATTAGTATTATGAAAATCAATCACTTCAATAATTTAACAAAAATAATGATAGATTGTCCATACTGCAAATATTTAAACTGAGATTTTCTATCTTTTAAAAAGAGATGGCCTAGTTAAACAAAGGCTAATTCAGGGAAGAACTGACCTGTGCTACATTGGAGGTCAGAGTAAACTATCATCTCTGAACTTAGGATCTAGGATTACGTTGCTTCATTTCATTGCTGGGGGGGTGGGGCATGTCTTATTTACAGTACTTTATTCAAAACCTCATATGGTTATAAAATATTCTTTTTTCATGGAATTTCTTTTACTGTATTGTTAGGGTGCTGCACCAACACTAATCTGTACAACAGGCCAGTTTGAGATGGAGGAGTGGAATG
>NW_008825108.1:9485958-9486698 GCF_000699105.1 Pygoscelis adeliae | reverse complement strand
AGCACCAAAGTGAGATTACATTTGAAAGCGCCTGTTAATTGTGGATGCACAGTTTGAAAGGCTTGTACCTGATCCTTCAAAATACCTTGCACTTCTGAGCACTTCACATATTTAAAGCACAGCTCCTACTGGCATCAGTCATGGCACAGTACTTCCACAAATCAAACCCTAGCAATTCATATGGAAACTCAGAAATGTAGATCACACAATTAATAACCATTTCTGGATGAAAAATTATTTCAAATGATTCCTGCAATAGAGAACTGCAGGAATTCAGTGTCCTAACCCAGTTCTACAGGGCAACGTTCAAAGATTTAATTGTGAGATCAATCTTTCCTATTCTGAAATCCCCTCCTTCGATCAGTAGAGACCTTTTTGCTTCTGTAGTGTAGGAGGCAGGGATAATAAATAACAGTCCCCTTCACTGCACAACCCCAGTTCATTCTTAGAATATATCCTGCCACCACAGTCAATCTCGTAAATGTCCTATAAGAAAACAATGCACAATGAGGAAATAAATGTACAGTGTAATGCACGTGAGGTTGTAGAGAATTTTTCTGCAATTCTGGTATTTCCTAGTTATCAAGCATCTGAATTTGCAATCTTGGTGCTTTTTCTAACAGTTTCAGTTTCAAATGTGTCAATTCCTGGGTTCTCCTACTATCTTTTAAGCAGAAAAACTATCACTGCCATTTTACCAGCTGGTTCCTCAACGGAGTAAAAATATTCAGACTCAGCAT
>NW_008825108.1:9479809-9484701 GCF_000699105.1 Pygoscelis adeliae | reverse complement strand
GCTCACACTAGACAGCTGCCATCCTTCTCTATCCTCGCACGCTTTCTCACCGGACTTCCTACGTGGTTGTCGGAGCGGAGGAGGAGTGCTCTGCTACCGCAGACCACTCTCCCTCATACCTCAGCATGGCCCAGTCCCTCCCAACATATCGCTGGTCTAGCCCTTTCCTGGTTTCACCCACGGCTGCCTATCCATCCCTGTGTGTGCACATAGGTAGAGATACAACTGTGAGCTCTTGCAGGTGCAGAAACTAAGGGACGGATCTTCTTGGCATGCGTCTGGGTGCAAGAAAGGTAGGAAACCAAGGGGAAGTCCACAGAAAGCTGAACGAGCTGAGCAGAGAGGAATCTGGAAAAACAGCTTCTCTGGACACTACAACTGCTGGAAAGGCAGGCCTGGGAACCGAACCAGGGACCAGCTCCCAGAGCTTTGCATCCCAAAAAATTCCCTTGGCCGCTAAGCACTTAGGGATGCACCAGGAGCACGGAGCAGGCTGAAGGCCGGGCAGAGCTGGCAGGGGGCCACCGGCTGCCATCCACCCCCACAAGGCTGCTGCAGGCCGGGCACTGCACAGCGTCTGCTAGGCGAGCAGCAAATGCTTCCCAAAGCGGGCTGCAGACATGCCTGCTGTATCAGTGTGCACGGTCGAACCGCGCATCGGCAGCACTGCGACAAGGCTGGGGACACCAGGCTGATCTGCCATCCTGGCCTGACTCACCCAGATATGCTTTAACTTAACTACTTTGCATAGCGCGTAATTTTTTAATAGTGTAGAGGTGCCTGGGGGGGAAGAGACTTTCTCTGATATGCAGGGAGTATATTGTGCCTGACTAATTTTATGGGTCCCTATTGACAAAAGGCTTTATCTGTGCTTTCTATCCATTTCACTATAAATCTCTGTATTTGTGAGTTTTGACTCATGGGGACCCATATAATTTAGTTTGATGAATGATTCTGTGTTCTTTGATAGCGCAATGAAATCTTTTGGTAAGATGTAGTAATTCATTTCCTCATAATTAATGGGTGACAGACAACACAGTACAGAACTAAGATTGTTGAATCAACTGATATATCAAGGTGAGCCAAAGCCTACACAAAGTGCCAGTTAAGAATTAGAAAGTGCCTTTGTAACAGTATAAAATCCAACACAAAGATGTAAAACCAAAATGTGAACACATTTCCAAGCAGTCTCGGGCCCAAATATCTACTGTCTGTAGTATTCCTCTGAGACACCTTTACCTCCTTCAGTGCCTTGTGTACACTGTGGTGCTGCACATTGTATGCACACATTTTGCTTTTCCCAAACATAGTAACTTGGTCTTTTCATCATATAATAATCCTTTTACATCTCCTGAATATTGAAATATTATGATAATGCACTAAAGAGCCACAAGCCTCCCAAAAAACTTTGACTTCCAAGAGTTAACTTCCAAGATGAAGCTGAATAATGTAAACGTGATCAGTAGGTATCCATTTATGGGCATTTAAGGTCTTTAAAAAGTAAAAAAACTTTTTTTGTTGTTTTTTAATCAGAATTTCTCTATCATCTATCCCAGCACATTTCGATTTGCAACTACAGCACTAAGCCTACTGCCAACTGCGAGGGATCTGGAGTTGGCAGGCTGTCCTGACAATTCCATTTTCAGCAAGGAACTGTAATCAGCGGTCAATGCCTTCACAGCCAAGATTAAGAGGCTCTGCATCACTGTAATACATTAGCAAAGGCCCGCCTGCAAGGGGGGCTTTTGTAAGTCTTTCCACAAGAAGTGTGCCCCTGAAATTGCCAATAGCATTGCAAGCCTGCTCCTGCAAGACTTATTGTGTTGGGCCGGTGCGTGTAAGTATTTGCCATCTCCCTTTTTGTCTGATGTTGCTAAATGCCTGTGGCAGGTTGGAGGAGACAGGATTTAGAGAGGGAGTGGAGACAGAAAACAGAGGATAGACATTTGATACAAAATCCTCCATATCAGCCTTGACAAAAGCAAGGGAAATCTACCCCTTTGACAGTGTGGATTCTCAGAGGATAGTAATGGAAACGGCAGGCAGCACTTCTGAGGCTGAGGCACTGCTCATGGTTCACCCCTTGGCAGCGGCATGAGGAACAGCTGCTGGTTACCAGTAATGCTTCTGCTCCCTCAACACCCGACCTCGCAGACCATGGGGCTGGATTTGCTACAACTGCCTTGTCCTTCATCATCACTTCACATGCAGAGTTGCTGCCTCTGCAGGCAGCTTGGTGATTTCCAAGGACCTTTCAAGTGGACAGTATTGACCAGAGAGTGGTGGGGATGGCTTGGGTCTGCATTGTTTGCAATAGAGAAGCAGTCTGTGTCATGAGGGTGATGCTCCACCCCAGAAACATTCCTGTGACATTTGCCATCTAACTAATATGCCATTTGGGTCCTTATATGTTCAGTATTTCTAGAAACTTGTATTTCAGTCAACACTTAATGACTGTGTGAATATCAGTTGCATGATTTATTATCAAAAGCTTTTTATTCTCTACATAGAGGGTCTCAAAAAGATAATGTTTCTTCATCTTATTTGTGGAAAGGTCAAAATGGTATTGCAGAGGATCCTGCTGGTATTCTTTATATATTCAATATCTATTTGGAAAAACAAAAAGTATAGACCACAGCTGACAGGCTAGACAGGATAACAGATGTTGATACCTGTAAATAAAACAAGTCCTCTATAATTATACCTTAAAGTATTCAATTGTGAAAATCTATTTAAAAATACTAGTGTTGCCTGTTTCCCACACAGTAGCCTATGGTAGTGCTCCTACAGTTCATTAACAACATGAACAAAAATAAGAAGCAATTTAGAAGCTTTTATTTTCTTGCTGCTGGCATATCTCCACAGAGAGTCTCCTCATGATCAGCATAATGATTTGAAATTTGTACATAGCTTTCATCAGCAAAGACTTTGTCTGTCTTGTCTTACATATTAACAGATGCTTCCCACTGCAAGTGCTTGACCGCTGTGGCCTGTCAGCTGGGCCAGCTGCCACTTGTATTCTGAATATAATGAAAGACGGTGGTTTTAACATTTAAACCAGCCCATAACTTCCACAGCTTGATGGTACACAAAGGAGACAAGCTCACATGCCTGATGTACAGGAAAAGCTGTAAACTCTACACTGCTAAGTTAGACACAGATAAATTCTACTTACCTGCATTTATCCTTGATGACATGCTGGCAGAACACATCTGCCTGCCTCCTTGCAGGATGTGCTGACTGCTGAAGCCACCTGCCTCTGGTACAGCAACGAAGAAGGTGGCACGTGTACATTTTATGCTGAAAGGTTAATGAGTTTTGCCACCTTGGATCATGCGGCTACAACCACTCTGCTGTTGCAGAACAGCCAGCCCCACACATGGCCTCAGAGCCAAATTAGCTGCTGCTGTCTATTGTCTGTTGCACGGTATGTCATGACATGGTGACAATGGATTTGAGAACATGCTCTACAGCACTTCTAGGGTTTGCTTACTTGCCTCAAATATGTCTCTGATGCTCGATGCAGTGGCTACCTGTCCTGGAGGTGACAACATCAGATAGTCCAGTGACACAGGGTCCTCCCACGGAAGTCCCTGGCCACTCCTGCTGGAAGGGCTATAATTTACAGGCAGTCTGGGCTGAGGCTGAATTCAGGAAGAACCCATGTGGTTTTGTGCTCAGGAAGACGCTAAGCTGCATACTGCTCTTCAGGGTGGTCTGTTGAGTGCTGCAGGCAACTTGATAGGGTCTTATCCACTGTGGGGTCTTACGATGTCTCAGCTGGTGACCATCAGGTACTTGACAAAGTGGATCTTTCGTCTGATCCATATGTAGGCAATCTTGCCTTTGGACATATTGACCTTTACAATGTACTGCAAGAGAGGCCTTCCCAAAATTTTATGAAGAAATGGAGAAATCTGTGAACTAAAGTTGGAAGTAGAGGTCTTATATTAATGTAGATGCCATCAGTGCAAGGGCAGGACGTGGTGTAAGGGAGATGTTGGGAAGTTAAGTTTTAAATCCTGTTCACTGCATTAAAATTCACTTTTGCAATCTGCTTAGAATAGCATCAAGACACGATAAAGACTAATTTTAAGTAGAATAAATAAATGAGCAGTAAGATAACTACTTTGGGGAGTTCGCTGTAGGACTATTATAAAAGGCAAGTGAATGCCTGTGGTGGGGCTTCAGTGTCTGATTAAGAAACCTATCAGCAGTCATTAAGTCCCTGTCTTTCCTCCCAAGACTAGCAGATCCTGCTGCTGTGGACTCTGTCCTCAGCCTTTCTTGGAAGAAGAAAGTCTGAAAAAAAAGGTCAGCCCCTAGATAGGAGTGTCTGAGGGAAACTCTCATGCTTTGGTCTGATTCGGGGATCTCTTATGAAACAGACTGCCTCAAGTCAGTCTCCCCATTTTTTTTTGAATGAGCAAATTGGGCAGTTTCCAGTCTCAAAGCTACTCTTGTCACAGGCAGTATTTACAAATGCTTTTTAGCAAACAGAAATTTCCTTTAATAGAAGCATCAACAAGCAAATCTTTACCTACGATCATGTTGGTCTGTGCAAGTCTCAGCATTAACCAAAGAAAAATTTTCTGCAAAAGCTTTCTGCAAACACCCTAGTTTGACTACTTATGAGCACTACAACATTAAAATCAATGTATTTTAGGAGTTCATAATCCACTTCAAAAGTTGCATTGCAGACAGCCAGCAACAGCCAAACCAGATGACTTGCTACTCTGAAATTAGTCAGCCAGGCTCCTGTAGCAGTCAGAGGTTGCCAATATCTGTTTAGCTTCTGTGTCTCTACAGAACAGTTTCTCTCCTGTGAAACTGTGGAGCTTCATGCAGCGCTCCAAATGCATGCACATTATCCCTGTCGTATTATGATTCCT
>NW_008825108.1:9477810-9479775 GCF_000699105.1 Pygoscelis adeliae | reverse complement strand
TGCCACTAAACAAGATGCTGAAAATGATGTTGATAAAAAGGCTAGCGGATGCCCAGAGAGGAATCATGGCAGGTTCCTAGTCCCATATTTTTTCTCATTAACAGTTCAATTGCATGGATTCATTCCTGTGAATGTACCATTTATTTATTCAGTGGCATAATGATAGTACTGTTTTGTTTTCTACTTCTTCCCGAATGATCTCTAATGTGAGGCCCTTTTGACGTTCTCTGAGCATTACATTGATGTTTTTAGAGCACTAGCTGCGATGACTCCAGATCTTTTCTCCACAATTCGTAACAACTTATTCAGAGACAATCACTATGCAATTCTTTCTTTTTTCAAACCAAAAGCATTAACTCCCCTTATTGGCACTGAAATTCATCTGCCATCTTGCTGTGCAGTTATTCCAATGAAGTCTTCTCTACCTTAAATGAAGCCTATTGTAATGCATACAGCAAGCAAGCCAATACTACGTAACATCATTGTACAGACATCATGTAAAACACAGCAGAACCAAAGGTAAAAATTTGCAGTCCCCACACACACTGTAGTCATTCAAAGGACTGAACATGATGTAAACCAAAGAAAAAGATCTCTCTCTCTCCCCCCCGCCCCTTCTCTCTCTTCCCCTCTGTTTCTCTGTTATTACCTGGTGGATTTCTCTCTTTCACAGAATATTCCAGAAAAGGATCTCGTATTCAAAAACATCATGGAGTTGTACTTAGTATCACCAAACATTTCAAATTTAATGAGCTGTATTCTTTCAGTTACTTCATATGAACAAAAATTAGAAATAAACCCCTCTCTATTCATTTTAACTGTTAGAACATATACAAATGGTGTTCATGCTATACTGTATTTATTAATGAACAACTCTATAGAGTTCTCAGAAAACTGTATCTTACTGAATACTGATAAAAACAAAGAGTTAATCATAATGGAAATGTTCAAAAGGTTCTTTTATTGGTTGCATGAGTTTTTGTGAGGAACTGCTATCTTGAAAACAGAAGTTGCTCTAAAATTAACTGGAAAATAAAGGAACAAGCATTTAAAACAATCAGTCCCAGCAATGACTCAAGGACACTACCAGCTGACCCCATACTGTCACTTCTCTGCCAGCTTCAAGCTGAAATTTTTTATGTTTATGGGGCCACACTGTTTTCAACCCTAGTAAATGAGCACGTACCATATGACTTCCTGCTACCATGCAAAATCAAAAGAGAAAAAAATATGCCAGATATATAACCTTCTAGGATAACCTGAGAAAAATCAGCTGCTATTCCTGTTGCAGCAATGCTTAACACTGCTGATTTCTCTTATGCAGGTCATGGTGTCCTAGCAGGCAGACCAGACATGCAGTCATGGGGACCAAGACAGTGACTAGGATATTAGCAGTACAAAGGAGCTCCACCAGCAGCACAAAGGAACTCCAGCCAGTAAGACAGCTTCATTGGGGGCCCAACTTAAATGCCTCTATGCAAACGCACGTAGCATGGGGAATAAGCAAGAGGAGTTAGAGATGTGCGCACGCCTGCAGGGCTACGACCTTATTGGCATCACAGAGACCTGGTGGGATGGCTGCTATGATTGGAGTGTTGGGATGGAAGGATACAGGCTCTTTAGGAAGGACAGGCAGGGGAGACGAGGAGGGGGTGTCGCCCTCTATGTCAATGACCAGCTGGAGTGCATGGAGCTCTGCCTGGGGATGGATGAGGAGTCGACCAAGAGCCTGTGGGTCAGAATTAAAGGGAAGGCAGGGACAGGTGACATTACGGTGGGGGTCTGCTACAGGCCACCTGACCAGGAAGACTGAGCGGATGAGGCCCTCTATAGGCAGATAGGAGCAGCCTCATGCTCAGAAGCCCTGGTCCTCATGGGAGACTTCAACCACCCCAACATCTGTTGGAGGGACAACACGGCAGGGCATAAGCAATCCGGGAGGTTCCTGGAATGCATCGATGATAA
>NW_008825108.1:9474607-9475516 GCF_000699105.1 Pygoscelis adeliae | reverse complement strand
TATACTTGCTATCCAATTTTCTTGATTTTTGATCATTTAATTTCTTATGACAACCACCAAGCAGGTCTTTTACCAAATTTGCAACTATGCCGTTCTCAGAAGTCCTAAGGACTTCCAAATCAGGAAGCACTGGAAAATTTCCCTAAATATTGTATCAGATTCATCTGCTTCTCCCTCAACAGCAGTGCTGGTCCTGTGTCTCCTCTCTGGACCACTTCCCTGTAGAGGCCCCAGACTAGAGGCACTGACATCATAGAATAATAGAATCATAGAATCATAGAATCATTAAGGTTGGAAGAGACCTCCAAGATCATCGAGTCCAACCGTCAACCCAACACCACCATGCCCACTAAACCATGTCCCTAAGCGCCTCATCTACACGTCTTTTAAATACCTCCAGGGATGGTGACTCAACCACTCCCCTGAGAAGCCTGTTCCAATGTTTAACCACTCTTTCAGTAAAGAAATTTTTCCTCATGTCCAATCTAAACCTCCCCTGGCGCAACTTGAGGCCATTTCCTCTCATCCTATCGCTTGTTACTTGGGAGAAGAGACCGACACCCACCTCGCTACAACCTCCTTTCAGGTAGTTGTAGAGAGCAATGAGGTCTCCCCTCAGCCTCCTTTTCTCCAGGCTAAACAACCCTAGCTCCCTCAGCCGCTCCTCATAAGACTTGTTCTCCAGACCCCTCACCAGCCTCGTTGCCCTTCTCTGGACACGTTCCAACATCTCAACATCCTTCTTGTAGTGAGGGGCCCAAAACTGAACACAGTATTCGAGGGGCGGCCGCACCAGTGCTGAGTACAGGGGCACTATCACTTCCCTGCTCCTGCTGGCCACACTATTTCTGATACAGGCCAGGATGCCGTTGGCCTTCTTGGCCGCCTGGGCACACTGTCGGCTCATGT
>NW_008825108.1:9460324-9473404 GCF_000699105.1 Pygoscelis adeliae | reverse complement strand
ACGCATGTTTTGCCTTTCTGATTGCCTGTCTGCACGGCCTAGCGAAATCCCTGTACTCTTCCTGAGTCACCTGCCTCTTTTTCCACAAGCGGTAAACTCTCCTTTTTTTCCTGAGTCCCAGCAAAAGCTCCCCGTTCAGCCAGGCCGGTCGTCTTCCCTGCCCGTTCTTCTTGCAGCGTACAGGGACAGCCTGCTCCTGCGCCTTTAAGACTTCCTTCTTGAAGATCGTCCAGCCTTCCTGGACCCCTTTGCCCTTCAGGACTGTCTCCCAAGGGACTCTCTCAACCAGCGTCCTGAACAGGCCAAAGTCTGCCCTCCGGAAGTCCATGGTTGCAGTTTTGCTGGCCCCTGAAAAATCAGGAACCTGACAGCATGTAATCTAATTCTCCTTAAATATTTGCTCAAGCCAGCAGAGGTTATGGATATTCCCACCAAGAGTGACTGTCTTAATTAATTCAGTCTCTGGCTGAATTAATCTCTCAGAAAATGGCAAATGTCCTTTCTGAATTAGTGCAAGCACCCCCAATGTCAGCCATATTGACATGGCAAACCCCCCCCCAGCTGAAATCAAACTCTGTAACCAATAATTATAAATCTGTATTCAAATGTGGGTATTTCAATATGTATTAGGTCCATTAAGTCAACAGGCAATATCCTTGTGTTAACAATCTACTTCCCTGCACAGTGAGCTGTGGACATGTCCATCTGAAGGCTTTTTAAAATGGAGCAAATATATACAGGTGGATCAAATACATACAATCAAAAATACAAAACGAGTAGATCAAACATATGCTAAAGTCTGCAACATTGACGCATAAGCTCATTTCAGTGGATTAGAAATCAGTGCACAAACACTTTCACTCTCATCTTATTCCCATTCTAGAGGATGCTACAGCGTGCTGGCTGTGTAACTCACTGCCTGTAAAAAGTGGAATGGCACTATCGACTTGCCTGAGCTGTCTTCACCTGAGGATGATATGATCAGAGACTGCCCTTCCTCAGGTCCAATGTGCTGGGCTGGATTTTACCTTCTCATGACAGTAGGTGGTGGGCTAGGATCTCACTCTGGAGCACAAGCATAATATTCACAGAAGACCAGAACTGGACTTCAGGAAAACTAAGAACATTGATGTGTGGACACATGCAATTTAACCACTTCCTAAAGTCTGTAAGGAGGCTGTCACAAAGATGTATCAAAAACTTCTCCTTGAACTGCTAGATACGTGGTAAATAACTTCATTCAATCAGATCTTCTTGTCAATGAAGCCTGAGTGATTAAGTCCCACAGCAGCACCCATGAGGCCCCTGCGGAGAAGAGATCATGTTACTTCTGGCCAGTACAAAAGATGCAGTGTTAAAAATCAGTACCTTCATCATGCCAGGATGCCTAAGCAGCTTCAACAGGAGAACAGATTTGGCCTACTGTTAGAGTGTGCCCCACCTGATGGACAGAGAAGACAGGCAGAGCCCCTGTATTAAAAGAGAAAACGTTCTGTTCTGATTTAAATAGTTTCACTTCCCCCATAACTTACTTAATCATTAGGGAACTGTGAGATTGCATAAATAGATGCCATTCAGAATATAAACATTGAAGTCACTTTGATTTGTTCCCTTGTAGCAGAGTACATCTGAAAGAATGATAAGCAAAGATAACATATCTTGAAATTCCATCCTAACAAACAATAAATTACCCTGCTGAAAGCAGGCTTTCAAAGTACAATTCACGCAATTTCTCAGCCCAGCACACAGCCAGATGCCTTGAGGGCAAATAAGCCACTTTAGAAGCAACAGTAGATGGCAGGTCATGTAACGGGCCAATAATAAGAGAATCACACGAATCTCTGAAAATAGGAGCAAATTAATTTCATTACAGATCCATATTCAGTTTCAGAAGAGTAGGAGTTCTCAAGCTAAAGAGCAGTTTTAATAATTTTCCATTTACTATCTATCCGAGGACTCTAAAAGAATTTGCCATATAATTAAAACCTTTCAGTGGGATGAAAGAGCTCAACAGGAAAAATCAGATGCTCAAAAATAAAAAGGTGGCTTCTAAATATAAAATCATACTACTTGTTACAGCTTTCATAATTAGCTGCTTCTTTAGTTCTTTTAACTCACTTCCTACTGCAATATATTCAGAAAGCCTAGGGCTTCCATTATTTCCTTGTCTAGTAAGAAAAAAATATAAAAATTAGGAAGATGAAATAGACACAAAGGATTTGATTTAGACTGCATACATAAGAAGAAGGGCACAGCTGCATTTCCTCAGGAATTTCTGGTATAAATAACTGAGAGCAATGCTCACAATCGTGGAAAAGATGAGTTAGTGTTTCAAAAAATGATCTTTCTTCCGCTGAAAGTCGCCGCTTCTCAGCTAAGAAGCAGTAACTAACTGATTTTGTGTGTATTCTTAAGACTTACACAGTGGGAAGTAAACAAGATTCACTTAAACCACCTTCAGGCTGACCACTAACATGAAACACAAACATAGCTGTGACAGTAACTCTTCTTGGTAGCTAGCCCAACTAGCACATGGAGGAGTGAAGCTACCATACTTAAGGCAGAAGAGAAGTTTATTTTGGTTCATCTCAGAGCATTTTCATCTGTTTTATCACTACAGATGTTTAAAAAAAAAAAAAAGCTTCTTTTCAAAATGAATTTTTACTGAGTCCAGAATGAAGCAATCTCATTCCAGAAGGTAATTTATTTTATTTCTTTGCACTGTTATTTTGAAGTGATAAACCAAACTGTTCATTTAAAACATGTCAAAATGTTCACAGTATTCCACCTTTTAAAAAGTTGCTAAAGCACTTATAGATAGTCTCAGATTCATGAACAGATTTAGTTAATTGACATGTGCCGTTCTCAATTAATGAAATATTTGAGTGAAGGATCATCCATGTACAATATCTTTTTGATTGTTCAAATGGCACGAAAGAGGGTTGGAACAGAGCATGCACAACAATAATTCATTCTATGGTAGGCAGCAGAAGATGACAAAAGGGATGAAACCTGATTAACAGCCATTGTACGGAAGCATTCAGAGAAGGCATAAATGATAGGAAAGCCCAGGCCTTCCTGTTCAATACAAAAGTCTATGAGCTGGAAAAGAATATGGTTCCCGTCTCCTTCTTGGAGGGGAAGTCATTCCGAGAAAGAGGTCAGGTACTAAAAAGACATTCACAGGTGAGAAGCACAGCCTCCTAGGCTTTAAAGAGGAACGTGAGACTGTGAACAATGCTGGCAGAAAAGGCCAAAGGGAACAGCAGGAGCGTTATGAGCACAGACAGTCATGGAGGCACTACACTTCCTGAGCCTTTGACAGACCGTAATAGGTGAAGTTTCATCCTGTTGAATCATAATACCTAGATCTATCCTTTACAATCCTTTCATGGGTGTCTGGTCCTTATTAAGCATATAAACATCCTTCTTCATTGATCTACAGGTTATAAGTCATTACCTCTGTGTTCTGATCTTATTGTTTGTTCTTCTTCCATTCTGTTTCTAACTATATAATGTATTATTATTTTCTTTGGGATAGTCCTCTGTGTAAAGATTCCTTTCTGCTTGTCATGGAAGTTACTTATCTATTAACTGTATCACAATTTAGTATAATATTTTTAAAATAATAACATTATGACTGATTTCACCCAAAAAGGAGAAGTACCTTATATCAGTAATTGTATACGCGCATTACAACAAGCTTTTTCTAACCTCCTAAGAAAGCAGGCATAAAATGGTTTCCATGTACTTTATGATACCACAGTAGTGTAAATAGGCTGAATATGTGATACACCTTGTCCATGAGAACTTCTGCACTTCAGCTAGAATACTGATGACATTACAGCTGCATGTTACATACCCATCCATTTGACAGCATGGGAGCAGAGGACCAAGCCGGGCATCCGGCACAGCCAAAGCCAACACCCAGGTGGTGAAGCCACATTCTTAAGTGTACTACCGAGTCTCACAGCAGCAACCAAGTCTCAACATGTCAGCAACGCTGACATATAATGTAATGTAATGGCTATGTGCCTGCCTAACATTAACTTAGTGAAGGAGCAGCTTCTTCTGATACCATCATTTCTAACCAGCTGATGAGATGAAACATGGGCAGCTGTCTGCCTGCATCAGGCTGTGCTCCAGACGAGGGAGAGGCTGTGCAGAGAGTAACCTGCTCCAGAGCTGAAGAAGGAATAACGTGCCCCATCATTATCCTTTTCATTTCCCCTCCCACCAGCTGGCAGGATGCCACCCTTTTGCAAAATACTCAGTATTGGCACGGGCAAGGCACACAAAAAGCAGGACCATTACTGGGGGCCAAAGAACACATTTGGGTGGCATTTTGGGAGACTGGTATAGGAGCCATTCTGCTGCCAATGCAAAGTTGAATTGTCTTATTAATTTGTCCTCTTCCTGGGGTCAGCAAAACTCTGTTCTGCCTACACCCAGAGCTGGCTCTGTAAAGAATTACTGGTTAGGAGTGGCAGAACTGCTGTACCAGCACTGGGTACCAGAATTTCCCTTAAGCTCTAAGGTGATTGCCTTAACTTAAAGTTGCTCTAAATCACATGGGAACAAGTTGATGCTTGGGTATCTTTTTCGTTCCTTGCTCAATCATGAACCAAATCATCACTATCCCACCCTTCCTGATGAAGAAAGTGAAGCTTGACCTCTGCTACAGATCCAGTCCAAGGTCTCTAAATGCTCAGTACTCCCAAAAGCCTTTATTCTAATTGCATCTGTTGAAAGGTTCATTGCACAGTGAACAGACACTGGTGAGAACATCAGTGTTGGGGAATAATCACACTTCATTCTGAGAATGTGGTCGCATTCAGACACATCTGTAGTTACAGCTGAAACGATATTCTTTCAGACATAGGAAAGGTCATTTCAAGGATTGTATTTCTTCTTGAGATTAATTCACCAACATGGTCTTTAAAAGCAGATTTCTTTTATATCTTTCATATCAATCAGGAAAAGTAGCATTTTTTAAATCACATCATCCCTCAAACTACAGCAGCATGATAGCATTCCTTGATGTTGTGCTCTTTGTCATACTTTAGAGGTGTGATGGTTGTCTGAGCACTTCCACATCTGCTAATAAAGGACTGTCTCCTGAAAAGATTATACATAGTGGGTTTGGATTTATGTGCAACCACATAAAACATTACTCATAAACTGTCCAGCATGAAGAACCCAAAATAATAGCTCTGATCTTTGAACACACACGAGATAGAGCAGAAGTAGTAAAATGGATTGGCATTCACAGGACTGCTCACACCCCAGGAAGGGTCTCCAACCTCTGCTACTGGTGCCCTTTGGGGAAAACCCAGATGAGCCAAACAGTAATCCGAGTTCCTAGACCAGTAAGTGAGGTTCAGAAGAAGCCTAAGGAAGGTATGGTTCAGATCAGTTCTAGTTCAGAAGATTTTGATTTAAACGTAAAGACAGCAACTTAAAGAGAATGTTTAAAATAAGGAGGCAGGGAGCCTTTGAACACCTAACTTTTTCCATTGTATTTTTTTCCAGTCAGAGACTAGGAATACCGAAATCAGGATGAGTGAAATGAAATATTTACAACAGAGGCCTGTGCTCAGGCTTGAGACTAGCAAAAACACAACTTCTGTTAGCCTGTCTTCGGGTCCCAATAGACTTTAATTCATTCAAATTTTGGCAATGAAGTTTTGGGTAAGAAAGACACAGTGCCATATATGCAACCCTTATGTCTGTTTTCATGGGAGTGAAATCAGATTCCAGCAACAACAGACTCTGACCAATTAGCAACAGCTAATTCTTCCCCTTCCCCCAAACTGTGAAACTGTCATTATTGATGCCATTAAAGAAATGTTAAATCGGAAGTCACCGTGTAAGAATGTCCAGCTACTACAGGGACTAGGGGATGCTATCTAAAATTTAAGCCGTATTTTTAATAAGAATTGAAGGTGACTCACTATCTCAGAGCCCTCCTCCAAATATCTGTGTCCTCTATTGTCGCAGAATGGAGTGAGACCGCTTCACTCGTAAAAGAGAAGCAACAATCCACTTTATTGATATAAAACAGTGAGTTAACAAAGTTCAATGGTAAATGCAACAGAGGTTTAACAAGATTCGATGGCAAGGTACACTCAATTATTTACTGCATAGAGGACAGGGTCAGACAAAACTGTCAGGGAGACCCTCCCATTGAGTCATGAGGTTCAGAAAGGACCCCCTTGCTTTCTAAACTCCTTCTCAGAGAGGAGTCTAGGTGTGGCTGGGACCAGTCACAGACTTGGTCAACGGATTATGTCTAAAGGATTATATATGCGCAATTAATCCTTTATATCACTTAGCTAAGATTTCAAAGTTTAGCATGCTGTAAGTCACTTACCGAGGATCTATTGCTGCAAGGAATCTCTCAACCTTGAGGAGTAACCTTGAGAGGCATCCCTACTCAAGGGGAGATCCTGGCGTGCAGCCTGCTGCTGTGCAGGAGAGCTCAACAGGCCCTGGGCTGTCCACTATTTATGGCATAAGATGATTGACTTGTAGTCATATTTGCATATCAGCAAGACATTTGGGTCACTGCTCTAGACAGCCCTTGGCTACTGTGTTGCCATCCATTCCCAAAGTCCAGCATAAGTGGAATGCAGCCATCAGGACCCCCACTGGTGGTCACTGCTTACGCAGGGGGTGGGCGGGGAGCACACCGCCACACCTATCTAATGCATCTTTAAGAGATCTGGATTTTAAGATAACAAAAACTGAATCTGGGGCATTCCCTACATGCTTCACCTCAAAATAATTAGAAACACTGATGGGAAGAATCATAGAAATCTTGGTAGGAAGGTACCTCTGGAGTTCTCTAGTCCTATCTCCGGCTTACAGCAGGACTACCACCATAAGTTCAGTCAGGGTTTTTCCCAGCTGAGTCTTGAACACTTCCAAGGATGAAGATTCACAGCTTCTCTGGGTAACCTGTTCCAGTGCTGCACTACCCTTCTAATGAAATGGTTTCTCTTAATGTCCAGCTTGGACCTCCTGTGCTGCAGTCTGTAGCTCTCTCACCTTGTTTGAGTAATCTATCAGTACCAAGAACATGCTGGCTCCACCATCTTTGTAACTGCCCTTCAAGTAGTTGTAGGCTGCTATTAAATCTCCCTTTAGCCTTCTTTTTGCTAAACTAAACAATTTCAGCTCCCTTAACCACTCTTCATTTTTTGTGAGCTCATGTGCTGACCTCTCGGTAGCCCTCCACTGGACCCTCCAGTTTCTCAACATCTTTGCTGAGTTCAGGGTCTCAAAACCAGGTACAGCTGTGGCTTCATCAATGTCAAGAAAATGTATGACTTCCCTAGATCTGCTGGTCACACTCCCTCTAGAGCTGCCCAGTATGCAGTTCATCTTGTTTACAAGGAGAACATTCAGTTGAGTGATAGTCAATTTGGCATCTACTGTAACATCCAGATTCTTCGAGAAGGGTTGCTGGCTCCCACCCTGTACTGACACACGGGGCTACTCAATCCCAGGTGTGAAACTTTGCACTTCTTTTTGTCAACTTGACAAGATTTCTGTTGGCCCAATTCTCAGTTTTCTCAAGATCTCTCCAGACTGAAAGGTCAGCATGCCACCCACCCTCCTGCCCAGATTAGTAGCATCTGCAAATTTGCTATCTCATCATTCAGGTCATGGATTAAGAAATTGAACAGTATAGTCCTTGGTATGGATCCCTGGGTAATTCTGCTCGTTACCAAACACTAACTGGGCACAGAATCATTGATTACTACTTCTTGAATGCTCCTTCTTTGATTTTTAGTTCATTAAGAATTTACTTTTTGGGCAAGAAGGCCCTCTGCTGAATTTTATAGTCTTCCTGCACAAGAGGATAGTTTGTTTCTGAGTGCTTACTATGTTTTCCTTAAAAAATTAGCCTGCCATAGCGAAGCACCTTTCCACATTATGGCAGCTTCCCAGGTGATTCTGTCTGGCAATATCCTGCACAAACAGAAGTCTGCTTTCCTGAAGATTAGAGTCCAAACTCCACTGCTCACCATTCTAGCCTTCCTCCAGCTTTTAAGCAACTCACTGCTCTAAATAATCTTAAAAAGCCATTTTTTAAAAGAACTTGAGCTTAAGAATAGGCTAAATTCCTCAGTATTGAAGTCACCAGCCAAAGAAGTATTGGGTCCCAAAATCCAGAAACTTTAACCGAGTTCCAAGCCAGGTATGGATGCACTTTCACAAATTCATCTATTTCATGAAATATTTATTCACTTACAGCTAACTGAAATTTCCAGACCTACACCGAATGAAGCCTACTGCACATCCATGATGTGGCCTTTGAGCCAGAACAACTTTCACACAGACCTGCCCTGTCTGCTGGTAAGTCCCCAGATATAGGCAGTGAATATACTGCAGCTCTTCTGAAGTGTTCAGACAGGTCACACACTGCCGCTCTTTGCCAAGTGCTCTGTGTTCCTTCTCTTATCACCTGTGTAACTGCCATGTAAATAAGGCCCATATATGAATATCACAGGAGATAGTCTGATCAAGTGCCAGAAGCACAACCACAACTGTTCTTGTGCCAGAGGGAACCACAAACTACAGCTCTAGAATTCCTCCATGAGAGATTACATTGCTTGCTCTCCGGAAATTAATTTTTAAAGAAATTGCAGTTTCAAGTGATTTTTAAATGGCACTGCAACCACCTCAATTAACACTGTAGACTTTAAATGATCCCTTCTTTCCCATGTAAGTCACGTGACACAGAACACAGTGTGATATGCTAATATAGTTTTATTTTAAAATATGGCCAAAATTCCTGCTAGTATAAAACCTACTACAGTTCTTCCTATAAGAATAAATTATTTCCCTTGGAATCTGTTAGATGAATGTGATATACAAAATATGTGTCTTTATGCTACTCAAAGCAAGCATCGGGGGAGGAGAGATTATAATCCCATCTATGCACAAAGCAATCATTTATAGTATTGAAAAACCTTGAAGATTTATGCAAAAGGCCAATGTAAAGGTGTTGGTTTTATAAATATATTTAACACATTTATCTGTCTTAGATGTGTATTTAAGATTATAAAAGATTGTGAAAACAAGAGTTTTTAAGAGGGTGTATTTAGCCTATTGCAATAGCAAATGAGCCATAAAGCTTTTATCTGTGTGGGAACATCCAAAGAAATCTTAAAGGAGCAAGGAACTGACTTTACTGCCTTCCTTCATTATATACCAACTTAACAAAATACTGGAGATGCAACAGTTATGGGAACAAGGGGGAGCATGGTTGAAGGTAGGCATGGCTAACAACAAACCCATTCGGGTTGTTGGAAAGGTCTAACCTAGTCCCGACACAGATATTAAAAAATGTGTAAGACATGAAACAGTCTTGGAAACAGCAGCTATGAGTCCTTTCTTTGTGTTACAGGAGGAGCCACGGTGTTTTGAATGGCTTTATGCTTTGACAGGAGAGGAGAGGAGAGGAGAGGAGAGGAGAGGAGAGGAGAGGAGAGGAGAGGAGAGGAGAGGAGAGGAGAGGAGAGGAGAGGAGAGGAGAGGACAGGAGAGGAGAGGAGAGGAGAGGAGAGGAGAGGAGAGGAGAGGAGAGGAGAGAATAGTTGTCTATACAAACAACAGCCTGGAGATACTCTAAATGTAACACATGTCACATGGGAGGAGAACATGTAAAAATGTCTTCAGATAGGTATGTCTTGTATCTGAGAGAAACATAGAACTAAATATGGCAGTTGGTTTTGTCATTTCATTAGGCTGAAAAAACCACTTTATTTGGATGCTCCTGCAGTGCATTAGTTTCTCAGGAAGAGGCTGTTCTCATTTAAACTAAGAAGCTACAAGGCCATAGGTGGACACCCTGTTATTGATCCAGCTGTACCAAAAAAAGAGGTCACTGCCCTAAATTTTTCACCACTATTGGCAGTCCCTTACCATCACCTCTCTGCCTCAGGTAATCACCCCGCTGAGGTCACAGTTCAGGCACCGTAATTAGTTTCAGGTAAAAGTGAAGTTAACCTGAGCATGATTCTGCCTGAAGGATGATGTCAGGCTGTACGAACCAGAGCCAGCAGAGCGAAGAAGTATTTCCATTATTCGAGCAGGGGCCATTCTCTCTCTCATCACAAGACACCTATCCAGAGGAGAACCTCTGTCGAAGCCCGGGAACGGATGCTGTGATCTGCGGCCAGCAGAGAGGCCTCTCTCTGGCTACGTTTCTTTAATTGCCTCCTGCAGACTTCTCCCTTTCATTCAGCCTTGTGCCGTGCAGCCCAACGGGAGACTCAGGCTTTTGTAGAAAAAAAAATTGTAACAGCAGCTGCCTACTACGTTCTGCAGGTGGCAGTAGGAAACCCTGCAAACTTCTTAATTAATCAAAACAGGACTAACAGAGCAGTAATTATACCCCAACACCTTTCTGCAGAGATTCTGGCAACAACTGTCTTCACTCCATGTCAGACGTGTAACTGATGCTTTCTTTCGTTCCTAGCTGTGCCCCAAAATGTTGCTCAGGTCTGCATATGTTACGTTGTGGTCAATACAGTTTTCTAGAACTTCCCAGTGACATCTGTCAATCAATTCCAACCCAACAGTCAATGAGCTGAGACTAAGATAAGACAAGTAATGCTGCAGAATTTAACAGCAGGTTTTGCTGGAAGGGTATAAAGGCAGCCATGAGTAGTAAAAACAAATGGCAGGAATTCTTGTTTTTATCATAGTATGTACAGAAAAAATTACTTTTCATAGACAAAAAAAAGCTTCCTTTTACAGCTGCTTACTCAAATTACCTGATGTATAACAGAATGTATTTTGACTTAGGCTTCCAGCCACACTCATAATCTTAATTTTGAAACTCCAGGTTAATTTTCATTTGTTGTAATGAACTCTTGAACAGAATAGGCATTTGTTGAATGTACTTGACACTTCTGTGCTCTTTTGTGTTCTTTTTCCTATCTCTAAACACAGTTATTGAACCTGATGATACCTCTTTCCCCTGTATCTCCTAATTTATAATGCCTTATAACATAAAGAGCTTGTAATGTTTAACTATTTACTGCTCAAAGTCCTTGTTATTAAATAGATTCTCCTTTTTTGTTACAACTCTTCCTGTCTTTATTGAGAACCTGTCATTCAAAGAAAACTTCAACTATTTTATATCAACTAGGATTCACAACACTCCCGGAAGTTCAGTGTTACGAACATTTTACAAGGAATCAGTTGGAGCACCGTGAGACAAGATAATTTGCCACGAGATCATACAGCGAGCTGTCTCAGATCTAAGAAAGAATCTAAGCCTCCTAATTTACCAGGTCTGGGTTCAGGATTTTTCCAAGTCTCATTAGCTGCTACTGTTGGGCTTTTCACCCTCTTCTACACTGTAGGGCACGTCTGCTTCCTAGTATCACCTAGGAGATATAATTATCTTGTTTGCACAGCGGTCTAAGACATCACTGATGCTCTTGATCTCTTCTCCCTTCTTGTGACATATCACTTGGCTTTTGGTCTTCTACAACATATCTGAAGTTTGTTATAGAGTAGTAGGAAGTAGTACTTGCTAGGACTTTGCAGGCCCCCACAGACACTGTGTATGAAGTACAGGCATTTCCTAAATTTGGTATCTGCAGAATGGTTTCCCATGATTTCAGGGAACTCCAGTTCCAGTGGTTCCTTCCAGTTTTATGTTCCTATAAGCCTTACCTCTAAAGTCCCTAGACAAAGCTCCTACTGTAAGATCCTAACTCATGTAGGCATTTTGTTAAGTCCATCCCCTCTCCCACCCTTAGTACATTCTCAACATTAAATATATTCTTAAGTCCCACTAGTTTCTATGTGATTTGAGTTTGCATCATAGGTAAAACATTTACTTGAGTCTGTCCTGAACTGGCTGGATATTCTGAACAGGAGCCAAAGCTCTTTTTATAAAATGAATATCCTTTTTTACATTATGTATAGCTTTTTCCATCCTGTTCTGCCCATGAAATGAGCCAATGCAACTTGCAAAATGTACAATGAATTAATATGGGTAAGAAATGTAAGACTAAGATGTTATGCTCAGGATGTATATGCTCTTCCTTCTCTCACGTGTTTTCACTACATTTTCACTGCATTTGAATTTCTTTCCAAATGATCAAACATTATCATCTACTCTGAGGCCATAATCTACTACAGTTCTAAGACTTTGGTTGTTGTTGCCCGTTTACCTCACTTCGGCTGGTATGCCTTCTCCTCTGCTGTAAATAAGATGGCTGTATCATCACCATTGTGAAAGACCCGCTGAGCCATGATCATGACTGTTCCAAATCACATTCGCTTCTGCATCTTGTACTGAAATGCACACATTCAAATGCAGACTTTCAAGACACTCTATTTATGAAATGGTCTATAATCCAAACTCTTCTTAGGTTAATCCTTATTGACTTTTTCTTTTCAAGCCTCTTCTGTCATTTTTATAAGAAATTAGCTGCATCTGTGTGGGGACAAGAGAGAACTTTCTAATCATCATTCAAAGCAGTGAAGCTGTGCAGTAGGAAACCTGTGTTCCCAAATGATTTAACATTTTACTTTCTTCTTTGCCTTTCTTAATTCATTTCTATTACCCTCTTCTTTCCTTTTGAGTCTATGTTTATCATACTTCCATTTTCATATTCTGTTTTAAATTAAATAGCAAAGTCTTTGTACAAGGGTTTTCTATGAATTTTTGCAACTCAGCACATGGAGCCAGTTACTGCTACAGTCTAGAAAACAGACTGCAGTTAAATCTGAAAATAGTTTATTTTAATATCAATTACTGGAGATATCACGTCTCTGATCTTCCTGAAGTGACTGTACCACTGTGCCACTTCACTGTGCATTCACACAGATCATAGAATCATAGAATCATAGAATCATTAAGGTTGGAAGAGACCTCCAAGATCATCGAGTCCAACCATCAACCCAACACCACCATGCCCACTAAACCATGTCCCTAAGCGCCTCATCTACCCGTCTTTTTAATACTTCCAGGGATGGTGACTCAACCACTTCCCTGGGCAGCCTGTTCCAATCTTTAACTACTCTTTCAGTAAAGAAATTTTTCCT
>NW_008825108.1:9458109-9460038 GCF_000699105.1 Pygoscelis adeliae | reverse complement strand
TCGAGGTGCGGCCTCACCAGTGCCGAGTACAGGGGCACGATCACTTCCCTACTCCTGCTGGCCACACTATTTCTGATACAGGCCAGGATGCCATTGGCCTTCTTGGCCGCCTGGGCACACTGCCGGCTCATGTTCAGCCGGCTGTCGACCAGCACCCCCAGGTCCTTTTCCGCCAGGCAGCTTTCCAGCCACTAAGATGCACTAAGCTAGAAAGGCAAGAGAGAAGCTCAGTCTTAATTTTGAAAGCGTTTATCTGGTGAACTTTTTCCATAAAATTATAAATCATTATAACCAAAGCAAAGAGGCCATGGTGCATAAGAGGAACAAGTATACTGAGCTTCAATTCTGCAACAGATTACTGCTAGTACTGACAAGAGTCACCTGCATTATATGCAGGTTTTAAATGGGTAGGATATATATTGAATATATATATATATTGAATATAAAGGGGTCTTATAAGAAAGATGGAGAGAAACTTTTTATCAAGGCCTGTAGTGACAGAAGGGCAACAGTTTTAAACTGAAAGAGGTTGGATATAAGGAAGAAATTTTTTACAATACGGGTGCCAAGACACTGGAACAGGTTGCCTGGAGAAGTTGTGGATGTCCCATCCCTGGCAGTGTTCATGGTCAGGTTGGACGGGGCTTTGAGCAACCCGATCCAGTGGAATATGTCCCTGCCCATGTCAGGGGGTTTGGACTAGATGATCTTTAAAGGTCCTTCCAACTCTTCCAACCCAAACCATTTTGTGATTCTGTGATTCTATGAAATCAGGGTTACATTTAGGATTAAGAGCTGGGTTGGAAGAAAGTGATGAGTCAGGCTAATGCAGACAATCGGAAAAGGATGTCTGAATGAAGGACTCATTGCTGCCACTGTGGGTCATCAAGCTAGATTTCTAGTTCAGTGAGTGTATAGGTCATTAATTCAGATTTAGGATTTGGCAGTGGGGTGACTGTAAGCCTATTTCAGACGGCCTGCTAAGGTAACTAGTTACATTTTGGTTTGGAGCAAGCAGAGGTCCATCGAATAAATTTTGAGTCAGGGTTAGAGCAAAGTTTAGTGTTCATAAGGCTAAAAAAATTCATCAAGGAAAAAAACCCTGAGATCCAGAGCAGGCTGTAGGGTAGTGCGTTGTGTTATAATCTATACTGTACTAGACGCTCTCTCTGCTTAGGGTAGGTGAAGGTCACTGTGCTTTTGGCTATTGTTAGGATCATGGTGTTTGAAAACAGGCTGGTAGAGGTTTTACAGAAGTTGTAGCATCTAGCCTTAGAAAGTACCCATGGGTAACCTAAAAATCCTCCCCGACTTTCTCTTACTATGTAACATGACTCAGCTCGGTTGGTCCACAGCTTTCCCCATCATATAAAATTCCCATGACTTGACAGTGCTGTTCACCTACCCATTTACAACCCGGTTACACACCACCATCACGCAGTGGGCGCCTGCCGGTCCGGACCACCCTTCCTCCCACGCCCCGCGAGGTACCGAAGCGCCAGGCACGGACAACATGACCTTCAGCCCACGCTGGGACCGCGTATATCGAATGCTAAAGGCGACGAGTATTTGTGTACGTTCGACCGCCTGAAGTCGTCTGACGCTCCTGAACCGAGCTTCAGTGCGTATTGATTCTGTATTTTCTAAAGCCTTTGGAAGCTCTCGGGAGGAGGAGGAGGAGAGCACACCGCGGAGCCTGCTGCTCCGAGCTGCTGGGGTGGCAGCCGCAGGTAGGAAAGTGCCAGCACCGCCAAGACACCCTGCACCAGCACGAGCGTGGAAGGATGAGGCCGGGAGTACTCAGCTCTCGGCTCCAGGCACCAAGCCGCCACGGAACAAGGGTCTTCAGGCGTTCACCGTGTACCTGAGGCCGTAACGGCAGTGCGCGGGGGGCTGTTGGGGCAGAGGCAGGCCATGGTACGGGAGGCT
>NW_008825108.1:9453140-9457472 GCF_000699105.1 Pygoscelis adeliae | reverse complement strand
GGGGCGGCGGGCAGGTTGTCAGGTGCTGCCCGAAATTCTGAATTCAAGAAAATTCTATAGTTTTCTAAACTTGTAAATCTGTTCTTTCTATGTAAATTACGCTTTGGGGTTTCTTAGATCATGTTGCCTTGGGAAATGAAGAGTGGAATCCATGGGAAGAGGACGAGAAAAATGAACTGGTTGCTTCTCAGCAGAGATACGAAGCTAATCTTAAGATGATAAAAAATGCAAGATCTCACCTAGAACAAACCAGTCTTAGAGTACAGATTTGGGGCAAAGCAGCAATTGGTAAGCAGATGTAATCAATGCCTATTAATCATTTAACCTTTCTGATATAGCACTTTTCTCTGCTTTTTTTTAGTAACTGAAATTTATGTGTATGATTAAATAATATGGATATCTGTACATGAAGAGGATTAAAGAAGTGGTAGCTGTTACTCAAAATTATGTTAATACCAATGTAAGAGTAGTTAGACTCCAGTTTCTTTGTATCGGTTCTTTTCAAGGCTGTTTTTCACATCTGTTGAAGAAAATCGTTCAAATGGCAGAGAGACACAGTTATTTTTTGAATCCAATCTAGCTTACAGTACAACACAAGGACAGGCATCTTAGTTGGCTATAACAGAATATTTATTTTTGTCACATTTACACTTTGTGAAATAAAGCATCGCACAGTGAGAAATAAGGCATTTTCTGTACTGCAGTACTACTGCCTCTGATGAACCTAGAAATTCTTCAGTTGTAGAAGACACCAAGTCTCTGCATACACTGGGGGCCAAGGTCCTCTCTCAAGCTCTTCAACTATTGCTGAAGACATATCATTGTTCATATTTTAGCTTTTTTGAAAACGTAAAATTTCCAGCTCCAGTTGAATTTTCATGTAGCATTGTAGAACACATTGGTATATTACATGGTGATGCATTCTATCACAAAAATTTGATGTGTTTCACAAAAGCTTAAGAGAACTATGCCTGTCGTTAAAATGCTGATTAATATTTGCTCATTTTTAAGTGGTAGGTGTACCGGAAAGAGATGCTGACATACGTGGTAGGGTGGTATATCTTCATCTACTGATATTTTGGCAGCGAAAGAATCTTTTTAAATGCCCCAATGTGTGAAAAATTCATCTTAACTAATTCCAAGTCATACGGAATTTGGGAAACAATGTCCATACTATATAGGAAGCTCTGACTTTTTTCCCCCCAAGTTCTTATGTTGTTATGCTTTTTCATTTCCCAGAAATACTTTCTCTTTATTTGCTGGGAGCGTAGGCTAGGCAATATCCGTGCATTCAAATTCTCCATCATATCTTCATTTATGTAGGTCTTTACCTTTGGCAACATATTTTTGGAGGGCACCTTCAGCCAGCTGATGTGACTGCGCAGTGGAGAGAAGGAAGCCAAAAAGTAGGAAAAACATATTTCAGGTACTAGCTGCACGATGTTGATTCAATTGTGTTAACTTGAAGAAATGATGCATTGGAAAGTTAAAGAAAATGATAGGATGCACAGGTGCATTATTTTGTCTATCTCAGAGTTGCAGTTATTTTAATATCAGTTGCAAATGCTTTAATTTTGTTATGTTTTGATAACTGAGAAACACGCACACAACTGCTCATTCAAAATTATCATAAGGAATGGTTACATTTATTCATGGAAACACATAATTGATAAAACCAGCAAATTCTAGCCCAAACATGTTGCTATTAGAAAATAGAAAACTAGGGAGCAATTTCATCTGCTGTTTTATGAAGATCTGTTTATTTGAAAGAAATGTGGAAAGACTTACAAATGCTGAGAGGGAAGACAGCCAAGAGACCTCAGGAGGGGAGGAAATACAACCCTGAGAAAAGTCTAAGAGCTGGGGTTTGGGGCTGACAGCTGACTGAAAGACGCTGGGGGGTTGTGAGGCAAGAAGATGTCTCCTGCTATTTGGTTTCTGTTGTATTCAGGGAAAACAGACTTCACTTGTTCATTCATAAATAGGTTTGTATCAAAACCATAATTTGTTTCTATTTGTAACAAAAACAATCTGTGAGGCCTAGCATCTGGTTAACTACTTCATTTGCAAAGCAAAATTTCATATGTAAAGGAAGATGACACTTGAAGCATTGTTTGCTTTAAAAATGGATTTTGATCTGTGATCGTGCATGTCTTAAAACTGTTGTCAAATGTTTTCTATTATTTAGTGAATGATATAGAACTTTTCTCTAAGGTCCTATTTAATACCATTTTTAAGGCTTTCTGTAAAAATAACAGTGAAAGCTGAAGGATTTTTCATCTATTTGGCCAGTTTGCCAGTCTGCAGTAGTAGCTCTCCTACAACATTTAGTCACTTGCACCAGGACCCACCTGTTAAAAAAGTTTTCTTTAAAAGCATAAATGACACACTTAAGTGAATTTAACTTCTGAAAAATGTGTTGCTTCAAAAAGGTGTTTTTTCCTCACACAATAAGACAGGGGGTTCTAGTTTAAATTTGCAGATAATGTTTGAAGTAAATATGTGATTGTGAACTGAAAGGGGTTTTTTAAGTGATCACAAAAGTTTTTTATCACTTTGAATTGTTTATCAATGTATCTGACTGTGTACATGGTGCAGGCCATAGAATCTTTTCAGTAACGCCTACATCACATTCGTAAGTGATCAAAAAATGTTTTCTAGAAAGACACGTAGGCTTAATTTAAACATAGCAATTATTAAAGAGTCTGTCTTGCATCTAAGGAAATAGACGAAATAACATACTCTTTAGGAAAAAAAGCTGTATTCCTTGTCTGCAAATATAACCTGATCCTGCAAGATTAGGGAATCAAGTATGAATGATGCTACTGCATCTTGGTAGTCTCCTTGGCAGAGCAATAGAGCTTTCCATTCACGGACTTGGAGGAAGGATACAATACTTTCTTTGAATAGGGAGCAGTGCCTGTAGTGTTATCTCGGTGGGAAGAGACTTTCTTGTTTCTGGAATTAAAATCTTGGAAGCTATAGAAATCAATGACACTCAACCAGATAGCTTGTCTTCTTGGTATGGACATGAGGATTATTTTCAAGCCCTTGCTTTTCATGTTTATAATATGAAAATAATTTGCTGCACTTAATGAGTCTGTCACTTGACTGATTATGGTTATTTTCTCTTTGGTGTGCCTGTTTCAGATGAATAATAACCTCACATGGTTCCTTAGGGTATGCACCTCTCAAAGACAGACTTCTATACTAGCATTTAAATATCTTCTTGTTATGTTTAGAGGAACCAGGGATAACAGAGTCTTTATTTTAACCAACTTGGATGCTCGATCCTATAAAAATATAAAGTTTAAGCTTGATACCAACACAACAGAGGTTAAAATTTGACAGGCTAGTAGGAACTTGTGCAAAGTATAGAAAATATGCAAATATAACTGTTATTTTAATGATTAGGTTTCTGAAATGAAATAGCTGAAGTTCTACTTTTTAGTCAAATTGGAAATGTTATTTTGTATTTTTTTGTGATGAAGAATTAGTACATGGTCTTGGCTGCTCGCTGGTTATAAGATTTTCTAGAATTGTTGACTTCTTTATTGCCTGGCTGAGGTAAATTATCTCCATTTGATTACTAGATGAGGCTAGAGTGAACTAGCTGAGGTGACATATTTGGAGAATATGTGCTCCTGTGCAGTTTTTCGTGGTAAGTCTAATGATTGTTAAAACATAGAGCTCTCATGAATATTTTTAAAGAATATCAAATCTAAAGACACAAAAATGCCAAAATACCACTTGAACACAGTTGCATGACTAAGCCCATTTCCTATATTTATGATGGAGAATACACATATTTAATATAGGTTTTGATGACGGCTTGAAGTTTTTACCAAAGAAGTTGCCTGAAGAACACTAAAAGTATTAACTTCTACATGAAATGCAGGACATGCTGTTTGGCGGCATGGGTGGTGGGGGTGTTGGTTGGCTGTGGATTTTAGTGACACGTTACCGGTTTAGTGGGCATGGTGGTGTTGGGTTGATGGTTGGACTCGATGATCTTGGAGGTCTCTTCCAACCTTAATGATTCTATGATTCTATGATTCTATGACATCTATTTAAAAACATGGGTGGAGAAGGAACTGCATAGCTGTGGATTTTAGTGACATGTTACCACGTTCATACAAGAAGTAGGAGAGCAGGGTTTAGCACTTTCCTTGGCCTGAAGCAATTCACATCCTTCTCTCCTGTCATATGGGAGGATGTTGTAGAGCAGTGTTAAAGGGTGTGTGAGTCTTGCTGATCACTCCTTGGCTCGCCAGTTGACGAATCAGCTTATGGATGAGAATCAGGGAGTCTTGGTTGGTGTGATATTGTCCC
>NW_008825108.1:9426309-9450212 GCF_000699105.1 Pygoscelis adeliae | reverse complement strand
GCTTTTCCCCAGCTTATATACTGAGCATGACATCACATGGTATGGAATGTCCCTTTGGGCAGTTTGGGTCAGCTGTCCTGGCTGTGCCCCCTCCCAGCTTCTTGTGCACCTCCAGCCTTCTCAGTCTGGGAAGCATGGGAAGCTGAAAAGTCCTTGACTACACAACAGCTAAAACATCGGTGTGTTATCAACATTATTCTCATACTAAATCCACACCACAGCACTGTACCAGCTATTAGGAAGAAAATTAACTCTATCCCAGCTGAAACCAGGACAAGGAGGGAGTGCCAAACTTCTTATCGTTTGTCGTTAAGAGCATTCCTAAATTTCTGTTCCATTGAGAGTCACACCCTCTCAGTTTTAACATTCAGTGCTGCCTTCTCCCAGTCTCTGTTAGCCCCAGTTGTTCAGCAGTTCTTCAGTCCCATTCTCCTGTCCTCCTTATGCAAATTGCAACCATCTTGATTCATTCCAGAATGAAAGCATATTGGTTAACAAAGTTAACCAGCAAAGTTTTCTTTACCTGCCAAAGGATTCTGCCAAGGATAGCTTGTGGCAATTTAATTTCCTCAATAGCCTTTGGTGAAGCTTTTTGAAAATCCAAAGACGCTTTGTCTACTGGATCACCTTTATCTGTATTCTTATTGACACACTCACAGATCTCCCTCAGATTAGTGAGACAGGATTACTCATTTCCAGCAGTGTTTATTCACGTATGTGATCAGCGATCACACCTTTTGATAAGATCCAGTGATCTTACTATTTGTTATAGACTCTTCCAGAGAGGGAAGTCATACTTCTCTGCTCCAGAGTCCTCTCAAGTTGTTTTTGTAGATGGGAGTGACACTGGCAGCCCCTTCTCATCAGGCACAGTGTCACTTCGTAATGACAGCTGCATACCTTTGCCAGCAGTTGTGCAATTTTTGTATTTGCATTCCTTGAGAACTCTGAAGTGAATGCCATCCAGGTCCAAATTCTCCATTTGGTGTAGTACTTGTGGTGGTTTACCTTGTATTTCTTGCTGAAGAGAATGAGTTAGGTGTGGGAATCTTCCCTGCTATGGCCTTGTCATCCCTTTTTAAACTGTTGTCATCAGGTAGTCTCTCCAGTTCTGTAGTTGTCTTTTTGGTATATTTTTTATACATTTTGGTTTTTATCTATTTAAAGAACCTTTACCTATCAACCCAAACATCCTTCTACAAGGTGCTTTTCAAATTACTTTTTAGCCTTAGTTTTCTGTTTGCATTTCGTCAGCAGTATTTTATGACCTTTGCTGTCCTCCTCGTTTGGTCAAGCTTTTCATTGTTTTCAATGCTGACCTTTGCCCTTTGACAGCCTCCCTAACTTTTCTATTAAGCGTTATGGGTTTGGGGGAGGGTTGTGTTGTTTCCTTTTTGGATTGAGGCACACAGCATGCCTGGGCTTCTTATACAGTGTTTTTGAACAGCCTACAAGCTGCTTGCAAGCTTCTTGTTATTTGGGCTACTCCTTTCAGAGTTCTCTTTGTTGTCTCATTTTTAAGTAATTCCTCTATTGTATATCGAGTATCTGTATGCTGGATGTATTTGGTATGTTCTCTCCTGCTGCAGTGTTAAACTTAATCATATTGCTATTACAGAGTAGCTGACTAATAACCTTTGGAATTAGGTCTGGAAGATCCAGTCTGGAATAGCTTCTTTTTGTATGGGTTCTAAGACTAGTAAGGAACAAAAAGGAACTTTATGGGAAGCAAGTCATTTATCGAGTCCAAAAATGTAATCTCCACATATCATCCTGATGAGGCATTGATCTAGCCTACATGTGAGTAGTGAAAATCTCTTAGTACTACTGTCTCAATTTTACAGCTTCTGTAATCTCCCTTACATTTCCCAATGCCTATTGTATTCGGACTGGGAGTTAATAGTACAACCTTAGCTCTGTGTTTTTATTATTCGGGTGTGGGATTTCCATAGTGTTTCTTTTTTCCCCACTGTAGTTTTATGCTGTTAAACTTCGTATTTTCCTACACACAGGTCATTGCTTCTTCCCCACCTGTACATCCTGTTACTCCACTGAAGTTGACAGCCTCACAGCACTGGGTCCATAGAGAAAACCCTTTTTCCCCAGGTCTATTTTTACAAGGTGATCATTGGATCAACGACATACCCTGTTCACTATTCTAGGCATTCTGATGCTCAAGGTGTTCTCTCTTGTGAATCCCAGTGATCTTTTCTCATTGTCTGTTAAACTTTGGATTTAAGTCTTGACCTGACTTACATTCAATCTATTAAAAATCTTGATTCCAAATCATAAGTCTCATGAATCTTGGCTCCAAAATATGCCATTTCCACTGAGCCAGCAGCGTGTCAGCTTAACTCGGGTTTAGAATATGCTTGCCTAAGGTCAGTCTGCTTCAGATATCCTCACTGGAGTAGTTTTTACAGCTTTTGCTGTGAATTTTCTTTTCCTCATGAGGCACACTTGAACTTAAACTAGCTGTCAAACTCAGCACTTCATGAGTTAAAACTCATGCTCATTCGAAATTAAGTTTAGCTGGTAGCTGAAAAACTGCAGTAATGCAGAAGACCTAGAAAAGTAACATTTCATTGACTCCTGAAAAAAAAAATTGCTAGTTTTTTTTCCCCCTCCACTCCTTCGCAAGCTGTGTAATCACTAATCCTTTGAGTTCAGTCAATAGTCTGTTAACACAGCAGTTAACTGAAGAGCAGGAGCTGGCAAACACGGGTTTGCTTCATTGCAGTTCATAAATGGCTGTTGTCAGATACTTGTAAATGATCAGCAATGTAATGATTTTGCTACGTGATTGAAATTCCTCTGTTAAATAAATACATTGTTCAAGATCTAGAAATGCAATTTTCTACATAAAATGTTTCTGCTAACTAGCTTGTATCAAAGCCTGAAGTTTGACCTGGGTCACACAAGGAACTTAAGTTTACATTTAGATGCCTACCTCTTGTGTTGTAGATTCTACTCGGTATCAGATGACGCAGTCTTTTTTTGGTCTAACCTTAACTTAACCAAAATTACAGAGAAAAGTAGTATGCCAGACCAGCCAATTGTCCCTCATAATGATACCTGGTTTAGTATACCGATTTTTGGGAGGGCCTCTCTCTTTTTCTAATACTGTATTTATTGGTTATTACTGGAATTAATAAAAAGTTTGACCTTTAGTGAACATCAAAGCACATCCTTCTTTTAAAGTTGATTGATTTATCCACATTTCGATGTTTGAATATGGTAGTAGTTCTGATTTATTGACAAAATACCTTATTTTCATTTAAGTCTAAATCTCCTTCTTTTTCCTGAATAAAGATGAAGGCAGCTTTATTCCTGTGTTATAGCTGTAGATATTAACAACAGAAATGGTTACAGTTGCACAGTTACTTTGCAGTATATTGCATTTACTTTATTGAGGAAAAAAAAACTGACTCTGGAGTACAGACTGTGTAGTAAGGATGTTTAGAGGATTGAGGTCAATAATTTGTCTTAAGGGTGTTTACTGTTTGTGTTTTGGTTTTCACAGCTTCATCACTGGTCCATCTGTAGTTCCTGGCTACTTCTCAGTTGAAGCTGAAAATGTTGTGCTAGTTCTGAATGGAAGAGAAAAAGCAAAGATCACTTACGCCACTCAGTGGTTGCATTACGCACAAATGTTAATTCAGACTCACAAAATACAGCATGTAGCGGTTGTGCTGCTTGGAAATGAGCAGTGCAACAATGAATGGATTCGACCATTCCTGAAAAGACATGGAGGATTTGTAAATCTACTCTTTGTTACATATGACTATGCGTTGGTAAATGAAGAAGATATATTCCAGTGGCCTTTAGGAGTAGCTACGTAAGTGCTGTAGACACAAATTACAATTGAAACTTAATTGTTATGCGTGAGGTATGGAAAATACATCTGAGTGTTACTGCTGATACCCAAAACAATTATAGTAAGTAAATTGTAGAACATGATCCTATTAATGATTTTCTAAAGCAAGCATTGGAATCTTTGGAAATCGCATTTAGCAATAAAAATGATAACAGAGGAAAAGAATGCTAGGATTTAGGGAGCTTTAAAAAAAATGAACCTGTGTCTGGTGGGGTTTTCTGTTTGTTTATTTTTTTTTCAGTAGATTCACTCTTGAGATTTATCATAACTGCTGATGTAATATGTACCAGTGACATGGGAATTAAAAGATATTTATGTAATCAGGTTCCAACTACTGCTTGTTTAGGAAAGGAAAGGGATGGTACTGGTGGTACTTTTTTTTAACCCCTGTTGTGGCTCTCAAAAGGAAATTGTATGCCTCACATTTGGAATTAGTATACTACAGTATCACAGTAATGTAGTCTGGCTTAACTGCTTACTCACAAAAATGTTTTTGTTATACTTACTGCTCAAACTATTTATGTGGAGTAGATAAAGTTTTGGTTCAATTAGATGTACTTTTTTCCAGCTTACTCCTTATTAACAGAGTTAATGGTGGTTTAGCTACTTATCATGGTAATATAAGATGAAAAGAATACAGAATTATTTTCGTATCTTGTGTTGAATTTGAGTTCAATATCCTGTATTGAGCCAGTTGGCAAACTGTATGGAGTTTTTATACATGGCTTGAACTTGCTCACAGTGTCATTGAAATACACTAAATCTGGATTCTTGATGGTGTCAGAGAATTGATGGCATTGGAAGTTCCTAAGCAAAACAAAGTTGAGTTTTGAGATGCCAAGATTAAGGTGACAGATGATAGAAAGCAACAACAGTTACAACAGTAAACCAGGGTGCAAAGCTGGGTGGAGAAAGATAGGTCGGGTATTGCAATGGGGTTTGCAGCCCTTGCACACCAACAGTTGTAAAAATTGTGGTTAAAGGTATGCAAATGTGCCAGGTTTTCCCAGTGAAGAGGGAAAGTAAAGGTGTAGAATCCTTGAAAAATATTTGGCATGAAGAAAAAATGGTTTTCTGAAAGTAAGTTAGTATTAATCACGTAGAAGAACAAGGAAAGGACTGTTCCATCAAAATTTGGGAAGATGAAGAAAGTGAGTATGTCTTCAGAGAACCATTAATAGCAATGAAGAAATCATTGTGAAATAAAGTAGAAACTACCTTTGAAACCAGTAAAGAATTGGGATCAGGGTATAGTTTTTCTTAAAAAAAAGAAACAACAGGGAAGTAGAACAGTGATCCATCAAAAATAATAACATTAGAAGGAATATCTGTCTTAATTTGAGAATGCAAAGGAGCGGAAACTTTTTTAACATTCATCTGTTCCAGAAAAAATACTAACTTTGCGTAATGAAAAAAGTTAGTGCCAGCCCTTCAGCTGAAGCAGTGTTTCAGTAGCTGTCATGCTGACCAAAATAAGTGATGTAAGATTTGAGGAACTGGTCAAAAAAAGAAAAATGCCTGATGTGATGAAAACATGTCTAAAAGGGTGGCATACAGTTTACATTGGATCCCAGGACTTTACATTGGTTTTGTTAGTCCAAAAAGACAAGTTAAATAGCTTGTACGACAAGCTATTTGGTAGCCAAAAGATTAGATTAATGAAGTCCACCCAGATCAAAGTGACATTTTCCTTTGAGGGGTTACCAGTGGTATTTTCAGTTGATAATCATGCCCAGAGGTTAAGGTAGCTGACACTTAAACTCCGTAGTTACCATTAACCCGGCCATTTCAGTCAAAACTGGTGGTTGTGTCAAGAACAGCTGCTTTTGAAAAAGCATGTTTCTCAAGGACATTCTGTAACATGCGCACATAATGTCTCTGATGTCGAAAGAAGACGTAAGTATTCTGGAATGTCTCTGAAGAGAGTGGTGGGGACAAAGGGAATAAAGACCAACTTTTAGGACAGGACTTGCACTGGTTTGCTTGTGGGTCTGTCTATGATTATAGATGTGGATTGGCAACAAATAGGTGGTTTTAGTCTTAGAATCTGCTGCAATAAAGATGAAATGGTGCAAAATGTTTTTTCTTTGACATAAAGCATATCGTTATCTAATGCGTACATTGTTTTTACAGCTACAGAAATTTTCCAGTTGTAGAACCCAGCTGGTCAATGCTACGTGATCCAAGATCATATCTATGTAATTTCTTAGGAACAGTTTATAAGAACTCTTCTAGGGAAACCCTGATGGAAATTCTGAAGCAGGATGGGCTTGATAAACTTTGCTGGATTGCAGCCAGAGATCAGTAAGACTTTGATTTACTTTGTGAAAATATTCAGACTTTTTTGCCTAGTTCATTATTACCGATCCTTTCCTGAGTGTTAAAAAATAGTACAGCTAAAAGTAACCAGTCATGATTAAAAGAGAGAACATTGCCGAGACTCTTTATATAGGTCTTCATAACGTAATGGCCTTTCTGTTGCTATGTTTTACATAAAGCATATTTTTAAATACATAGAAAAATCTCCTATGTATACTACATATAAAGACAATCTTTTTTTTCTTGTATACATTTGATTATGGTGGGAGAAGAAATGTTTGTCTTGCACCTTGTGTGTATTAATGTCTTACTAGAAGAAAAAGGCAGCTGTATTTTGTTGTGTTCCATATAAGAGAGTGGATTTAACCTGTACGGCATGGCTCTTTATTTCAAGTAGGTAGAACAGATCTTTTGACTAACAGGAATAGGGTTCTGATTGTATTTCTTAATTTTGCCAAGCAACACCTGTAAAATGTTTGATAGCAGGCACAGCGGTGCTTAGGAAGACCTCAGCTACCCTGATGAAGAATCTCAGGAGATGGGTTGTATCTGTGACGTAAACTCGTATCTCACAGATGTTCTGAGGCACTTCAGGCAGATGGGTTCAGGTTAACGGATTGCTTTACATCCTAACTTTTGAAGAGCAGACCTCTACTGATCTAAAGTATTTGAGGCCAAAAAAAATTCGTTAAAAGTCCATCAGGTGTCTCCCTGTATGTCTATTTCTGAACTCTGCTGTGAAGTAAATTGACATATGCGTCATCCAAGTCACGCAGAAGATTTAAAATGGCGTTTCAAGTTGCCTCTTACACTTCTAAGTATTAATAATTTCCTAAAAGGACCATATCTAAAAAGTGTTACAATCTATTTTTAACAGTGACGTTTTCAATAAATTTTCAGAAGACTCTTTAAGAATAGTTAAGACTAAAAGTAAAAGCCTATTGATTGTGTGTGTAATATAAAATTTTTACATTGACAGCATTTTCAGTTTTATAAATAATTGAAATAAAAGCATATCTCTATTTTTTCATTGCAGTGCCTGTGGGAAAAATGTTAATTTTCAACCCCTTTACTTTCCTAGGTGGCAGCCTCAAGAAACAAATGAAAGTTTCAAAAACTATCAAGATGCTTTGCTGCAGAGTGATTTGACATTGTGCCCAGTGGGAATAAATACAGAATGCTATAGAATTTATGAAGCTTGTTCATATGGATCTCTGCCTGTTATAGAAGATGTAATGACACCAGGTGATTGCGGAAATTCATCAATGTACCACAGTGCTCCATTACAATTACTAAAAACCATGGGGGCTCCATTTATCTTTATTAAAAACTGGAAAGAGCTTCCTGCTGTTCTAGAGAAAGAAAAAAAAATGAGCTTACAAGAAAAGATTCAAAGGAGAAAAAAGCTTGTAGAATGGTATCGAAACTTCAAAGCATGGATGAGACAGAAATTCATTAATACTTTGGAAACTTCATTTTTGCCCAGTGATAAAGGATAAATTGTCCGTTTTGAAAATCTAGACTAGATTGAAAGCTTAATTTCCATTAACCTTCCGTGGAAGCTTTTATACAAAAGAAATCTCACAGGGCAGATGCATTCCTTTTGAAGTCAACAGAATTGCGCTAGCTTGGCCAAGAATTGCGCTAGCTTGGAGGGCCGACGTTCGGCCCTCCATCCTTAACAATTTTCAGAGAGGTTGTTGACTTAGCGGGGTAAGGATGTCTGTAAGGATGACAACAATTTTGTTACTAGTTTTACAATTTCCATGTTGGTGTGTGACCTGATAGATTTTTTTTTTAGGGGAATATCTTTGCGCATGTGAACTTGTTAAAATGCAACATGAGTACAACAGCTGTGTTTGAAGAAGAGAGAAGAATGAAAGCTGTATGGTACAGAGTAATTTATTATGTAGACTAAAGAAGAAAAGTATGATTATAGCAAAATTGCCAGGTTTAGCACAATCATTAAGATACATCCTGGTAAGAGCTTGTTTTGAAAATGTGAACTGTTTACTTGATTGACATTTCATTTCCAAGAAAGTGGCTAATTAAACACTGTGGAATAAAAATGTATATTTCAAGGTAAAAAAAGAGAACTCTTTCTTAGAAATATTTCATAGCAATATATTTCCCCTTCAATTTCGGGTATCAAAATTGCTTTCTTTCATTTCCATTTAGTCTTGGGTCAACACCTTTCTGAAGTTCTGCCGCGGGAGATTCATTACCTGCAGTTAACAGCTGCGCATTCTGAACCCCAGGCCTTAAACATGAATTTCTTTGTAGCTTATCTGATTTCTCAAAAGCTGCTGAAACTTGTCAACTCCAAAAGATGGCAGAAGCATAATATTGCATGTTTATGATACTACATGTACAACAAACAGTTTCAACCGTTTGCTAAATGTAGCCAAAGGGATCTGTTACTGTTCTTGTACATCAGACGTGAGCGTGTGCTGTTATCTTCAGCGCGTTCGGCTGAGCGGTGTTAACTGCACACACAACGTTGGCGTACTGAAGGTGGTGCAATAGCCAGTTTTCTGTCTTTAAAGCTCAGCATGCCATATGGGTTCCTTCTCATGCAGGAATTCAAAAGCCGGTGCAACTGTACGGCTCAGTAACATTAACATTAAGAGTGGCTGTGGACACATGGTGTAAACTGTTTAAAAGATCGGCTTCTAGAGAGCAATATGTTTCCAAAGAAACTTAACCAGCCTTTGTAACTGTTGGTAATCCTGTAGATAAGGAAGTGGCTTGCAAAGGATCCGGCTGCCGATCGCTTACCATTCTTGGACATTTTAAGTTGTGATAATATATTTCAATGGTTAGCTTTTCCGGTCTTTTTAGATACTGTCTTTCAATGACTGAAACTTACACAAGGAGTGATACAACTAAGAGTTTTGTAGAAGCCTTTCTCACAGCAACTACTAAGTATGAATTAGGATCGCTATGTGCTGGAAGTTTCTCTCTTGGCTTATTGCCCTCACCAAAACACTTGCAAAACCACAGAAATAAAATCCTGTTACTTCTTGGCAAACCTTGCATGTTAGTAATAACCTCTAAGAGCTGGGCAAACTCAGAAGCAGCTTCCATAGTCCTAAAATATTTCCAGGAATTCTTCCTACTGGGATGGGAGAAACGAATGACGGTTGAACGAGATTATGCTTATTTTGGCATGTTCATAAAGACTGATGTTGGGAGAGACAAAAGTATTTCAAATGCAATTCCAACCGTGCCCTAAGAAACTGTTGCTTCCAAGAAAATTGCTACCATAAGGAATGTCGGGACTGCCATTTTCCAGTAGCTAAGAAGGAGTTTAGTGTTTGTGTAGTGCTGTGAGTCCTACACAAAGGCTTTGATGAATCAGCCAAAAAAAAAAAGCTGACCTGATGAAAATGTGCCTGAAAGGATGATGTACAGGTCACATTGGATCCCAGGACTTTGTGGTGTTTTGGGGTTTTCTTTTGCTTTCTGAGTCCACAAAGATAAGTTAAATAGTTTGTACGATAAGCCCTTCTGGGATCACTCCAATGTGACGCTATAAAAATCATGCTGTGCAGCAAAAGTGACAGCGGTTCTCAACTCTTCTTCTCATCCCAACAGCTTATGCAGTTAAAAAGAATTGCATAGATTCCTTACTAATCACCAGTCCATAAATCACGACCAATAATCCTCTTGATAGGGAAACAGCTTGCAAAAGGTCACGTTACCGATAGATACTTAAACTCTTCAGGTGGGTCAAATTTCAGGATTTCTTCAGTGTCTCCTGAACAATAAAAAATAGTAAATGGGTATGTATTTTTATCTTGTCAATATAAATACTTTTCACATCTTTACTACTAATCTGAGCATGGAGGACTGCTTTGAGTGTTGAAGTCTCTCTAGGCGACTCTAGTTTTAAAGAACGTAAAAGCTGAAAAGGCACTAGAGGTGAAATCCGAGGGCCAAGAGGAATGCTAATCAGAGGAGGATTAATGGCTGTGTACATTTCTGATGTATTTCATTCAGAGTGTTTAAGAGAAAATGCATCTGAGAACTGGGAACTACACGGCAGTAAAATGGTGAGGCAAAGAGTTTCAAAACGGGCGTTAGTCCCGTAGTGTCTGGTGTTTCAGTGTGGCTAGTATTTTAAGCGTCTCTGGTTCAAGATCCCATAAAGAGGCCTCAGTCTTCAGAGGAAACTGCTGCATGTTTTGAAAATCAAGAACCTTTTAAGATTTCTCTAGTTCAGTACCCAAAAGCCGCTGCCTGGTTTTGAGAGGCTGGCCACACAGGCAGGTATTTGTACGGTAACATCTCTTGTCTCCTAGTTGTGTTGAGTGCCCTGGCGGCACACGCTTTGCTATTCATGTTTTCTTCTCTGAACACCCTTGGGACGTGAGTGCAACGCGGTGAACGCCGCTATAGTAGAACACAAGATGTTTCTGATCCATAATCCCACAACACAGATGCATTTTGTCAAGCATGCCATGAAATAACATGACTCATTCTCTCAGCCAGTCTTATACCAGCTTAATCATAGAAGGATAGCTTTAGGTAAGTATCCTCAAATTGCTTCCTAGTTGATACTCTGCACAGTCCCATCTGACAATGCAAAATTTCTGGTTTTCGGGTGGCAGCATTCCCCATTCCTATGGTCTTCATTTTTTTCATCTTCAGGAATATATAATTTGTAGCTTGGGCTGCATTTTTAAAACAAACAGGACAGAACTAAAGTATTATGTGCGGTTGCCATTAAATGGGTGTTTTCAGAAGATACGAGATGCAAAATAAATGCATCAAACAGAAATGAGTCATTCACTAAGAGCCAGATGAAGACACAGCCCATTGAAAGACAGCAAGTTGTGCAGGTGGCCACAAATAAAGAAAAATGAATCTCTGAATGACTGAAATTAGCCTGATTCTTTCAGATGAAGTTACTAAAACAGCAGAAATCTGTTAAATGTCATATTTTGAAATTTGCTGTATCAAAGGAGTTTTGTTCAGGGCCCAAAATGCAGGGTTTCTACGTAAGTGATTTCTTTCTTTGCATGTTTTTCCCTCTGCAATGGAGTTCTTTTCTGAAGATTAAGGGTAGTCCCCGGCCATGAGAAGAGATCCACCTTAAATAATATTTACATAGGAGATGCTGAAACATCTTCCTCTGTGGCTGTGTATTTACTACTTTTTAGTATTTGTGACAACCCTTGTCGGCAATGAGGCTACCACGGTGCTAGGTGCTAACGCACGAAATACTCTGGGACGTGAGATACCCAGCTTCGAGCCTTTGGTCCAGCTTGGGCAGAGCAGGGGGGCTGCCCAGCCACTGCCCCAGCTGCCGCTTCAGAAACACGACCACGGGGAAGGTCTGCGTTGAATGTCTTTGCTCCTACTTTTGACTGGGGGGGTGGGGGGGGAAGGTTTCCTTTGTCATGGTGGAAAGCTGGGAATAATAAATCTTGAAATTTATGAGACGTGAAAACAGTCCTATGCTATAGAAGACAGAGTAAACCATCTCTGAAGAAACTCGAAAGACCCAAAGAAAGAAGCTCTGACAGGCTTTAGCACAAAACCTGATTATTTTTCTCTTCTCATCTACTTCCATTTATCTCTTTCTCATACTAATCATGCTTTCTGTTGAATGGCATTTCATCAAAATCACACCACGCTGGAATCATTGAAACTATTTGGACAGGGAGATCTGCCCTGTAATGGTGGAACATAGCAACAATGTTTGGACCTTGCTTTGATGTTAAGGAGTTTCACAGGAGAAGTGATACTCCAAGATGAATTTGAAGATGTTCCATATTCAGGACAGGATTGTGTCACTATTTAACAGCCTTTTATTCATCACAATGTGCGAAACCGTGCATATATTGGGAAAGGTGCTGTTTCACTGAAATTTATACTATTATAACAGTGCTGAGCAAATCTAGTAACTGAACTAAACTTCAGGATAAAATACTTAGTAGACTTTGACAGCCTTATTACTTTGTTTGCTAGTAACATAAATGAGGCAATTGCTGCTTCAGGTGTAGCACAAAGATTTCTTTATATCCGTAGACAAAAAGAATTGTATCAGAAGCTATATAGTTTTTTTTAACAATATTCTGTTGTCTGCTACCATTGGGTATGTGGGAAGTAGGTAGTTTGATTTCAAGAGAGTTACTCTGAATTTCCAGAAACACAGCCCAGTGGACTTCAGCTCATGGATTCTCTTTTTGAATATGGATCTCCATATTCATTCTCTCTGAATATGGAGGTGGAGAATTAAGGACAGCTCTGTTCCCCTAAGGGGAAGTGGAATGTACTGATTAATTGCTGTAGAAATCTAAATGGTGCTTCACACTTCCTTCAAATGCTGGCACAGATTTAAGACAGCCAGTGACGTGTGCTCTCTGGTATGCAGTCTTTAATTGCATATTCCTTATTGCTGGAGGGTTCGGTTTATTCGTTTAATAGTGATTTATCAATCTCTGTCAGCGCAACCCTTTGCTGATGATTGTAGAGTATCATGATTGTTTTACAGTGAAAGCTAGTCTTACTAATGCTAAAACTGAAGACAATATACCATCTGATGAGTATACAAGCAGGAATCTGCAAGTTATGCCACGTTGTACCAATTTTCGTTCCTTCCCCTGTCTAATCAGACTCTGATTGTTTCTTCTTGTACGTCTCTTCTCTTTGCTTTTTTCTCCCTGTGAGCTGATTTTACCCAGCTGACCCTCTTTTCACATTGTTATTTTCAGATTATAGCAAATTGCTTTCTAGCTGGTAGGGATATAATTTCCTTGTCCCCATGGAGAATTTCTACCAGGTACCCAATCTCAGTGTGGATGTAATCAGGCTTTTGCTGAATTTCTGCCTTAGCAAAGCTCTTGCTGTGACACAGCATGCTGCCAGAATATCTCACTGTAGGTTGTTACGTCATCTGAGTGCTTGTTTCTTAAACATTTATAGTCTGTTGTTTAAGATTTTTGACTGTCTGTATTAAAAGTTCAGTGAAAAGGATTATGTTTGTAGGAGCAGAAAAGAGGACTAACTTCAAACATCTCTTTGCTTTCCATTTTACAGCAAGGAATGCTCTTCATTCCCTGAATGAAACTTCACATGCAACTATAGATACCTGAACACAGCTTATGGTGTTTGGCACCGAAGTCTTAGACATTGGCTCATGACTTTTGAGATCTGAATTTGGTTCCTCACAACATAAGTTACCAAGGGCCACATCCACCAGAGGATATTCACGTCCAGTGTAAAACCTAGGGCAGGTCACTTCTGCTTAGATTAACTGTCCAAAGGACCGATCCTTTGAACTGCTGCCAGACAGCCTGTGGTGCTTGGCCTGCTGGTGAGCTGTGAAACACCACAAAGCAGTCCTTAACGCTGTTGCTTTTTTTGTTTCTCAATTGCAAATGCACCTTCCCCACACGCAGATAAATACAGAAGTTCCCCCTGCTGCCAGTGTTCGTGGTGAAACAAGACCACTTCGTTTGCTGCTGATTTTCCGTAAAGCATTTACAAACATGAAATATAACTTTGTTAAAAGATTTATCTATGTGGTAAGTATTTTACTATTATTTCCTCCATTGTCAAAGAGCAGTATGATGTAAGGTGGAGGCTGGGCTCTCCCCCCTGCCCCCCGGCTGTTGCATGCTCCCTTGGTTTAAAACCTACTGGTTACTCCAAGGTTCCCACACTCTCACCAGTGGAAACTCCTCTACTTCTGCACCTCCGCATGCCCCTGAGTTCCCCAGTCCGGTCAGGGCTGAACGACTCTACGCTTACCTCCAGCCAGCTTGCGCTCCTCAGACTATGTATTCTCATGCTCATTTCCCTCGGGGCCCCTTACACATGCCCACAGCATGCCTAATGCACACCTCTGGGGTTGGATTCTTCAAAACAAAAGGCAACCGGTTTTGTTTTTTGTTCAGAAGGCAGCACCTCAGCGGGAGGGGATTATGCCTGTTCTTTCATGTCACTGTTCAGGGGTGAGAGCACTTCCCCAAGAAATGTGAGAGTGGGCTCAGTTCCCTTCTCCACCTGTGAAAACTTGAACCCACATGTTCCAGCTCCCAGAATGAAAAATGCACTAGGTGCCAGCATAGGCTGGATTTGGCCTTTCTCCATTTAAAGTCATCCCACTCTTCACAAAGCCTTTCAGTATTCACTGGGATAGCGAATATGCATGTATCGGTTATGGCCTCTGTCAAGAGGACAGGCATCCCGAGTTCCTGTCCCTGTTCCAGATGTTCATGTACTTCACATAGGATAATCATTAGATAAAACACCAGTTTCCCATCACTTGTTGCAAGCCCCCTTCTTGTAAGGCAACTCACTTTTGTAGGGACTTAGATGCTTAACTCGGTACGAGGGTCTCCACTGCAGAGATCACACACCTCAGTTGAACACTGAAATGCTGAGCATAACGCCGCTTAAATGCCCCAGCCACACCCAGCTCAGCACACCTCTGTGCCCCTGGTCCGGTATGAATGAGAGACGCTACACCTATGTAGCATAAACCAGTGCAGGGCTATAAGCTTAGATCTGAAAGCTGCATTGCTACATCCCTCATGCATCCAAATGTGGTGGTATGTCCACAACCCTCGCAGAGGGGCTCGCGAGGAGCAGCAGCACAATGTGCGTAGCAGTCCCCCGGCTAGCATGGTTGCCACTGGCTGCGGTTCTTGCCACACGCCTGCAATGGCAACGTGAATGTGGAATCAACTTAAATATTGTTAACAAAAATTAGCTTATAAATATTTTAGAAAGAAACAGAGCAGCAGGAGTACTGTACCTTAATAGCAACTTATGAACTCCTGAGTTTAGCGCTGGCTCCACAGCCCCCCTCGCTGCCAGTTTCCCTATTTGTAGAATAGCGATATCTCTCCCACTTCCCATGGATGCGGCTGTCGTGAAGCTGTGCTGATCTGCTGGCGTTTGGTCAGTAGGCTGATGACTCGGATTGTTGTACAAATCTGTATATGCCATCCTTGTGTTGGACAACTATACATTTTTTAAACTTTGGGAGTTTGAGTGTGCCTTGCTATCAGTATCCCAGCAACTTCTACTCTTGGTTTGTATTTTCTGATTGTGATTTTATATATGGTTAACAAATGCATTAAAAATAACTTTTCTTAAACAGAGCTGACAACTGGACATAGTACTCTTCTGTTTAATACTTAAATCAAGCACTTAACCTGCTTTTGGGCCTATAATCAACAAGACATTTCTGCTGCATATAGCAACTGCCAATGTCCCCCTTTTTCTCTGTTGACTTTAATTAGAGTGTTTCAGTTATTGATTGAACCTCTTTCACGCAACATTAAATTGTTTTATGAAAGGATCATAGCTTTTCCCTGTCGAATTCATGACCTACCAGTAACACCGGTGTCTTGATTGCTCTGATCTTTCATTAGAGGCGGCTCTTCTTCAGGGCTTTGGCTGATGTCGGTTCCTCAGACTGCAAAGTCTCATGGCGTAGTCACCCCCCCTCAAAGTCGACTCATGATCATGCCTATCCTTCTGCTACCTTCTGCTACAAATGGAGGTAACAGATGGTACCGAAGGGAGCCATTATTTTGTTATGATCCAAAGTCTTGGAATGACCTTACATCGCTTTGATATACCTCATCTCGGTATGAGAAGTATCAATCTTTCAAAAACTTTGTTAACGATTTCTCAGCTGCTTAATGTAGCAAGCATAACGTAGCGTTCATGTGAAGAGTGTGTTAGATGGCAAAACGCAAAGGGCTGACTTGCAACAGTTCAGTAGGCAGAAAAGAGAGAGAGACAAATACACTCGCTGTATATTTTATGACCTGGCAGCAACACTTGACAAAGAAATATTCAAGTTGCTAAGAAACAAATACAACTGCACCAAAATAAATACGAAGTTTTCACCTTCGTGTTTTCTCATTTATCACGCACAATCAAATAGCAGTCTGAGTTTTGGTGACCTTATTGTAGTGTTTTGTAGCTTGCGTTTCACGTGGATGGGACTCGGGGACGAGACTGAAGGAGCGGCAGGAGGACAGAAACCTGAGGCTCCAATAGCAGGGGAGAAATGAGGACTGGGGACAGCAGTAGCAAGGTCTGCCTTGAATATCTTCAAGCACTGCCCAAGACAGTAGCTTCACTTCCCACTGTAAGAAACTTGGCAGCGTGATATTTTACTACCCACATTAAGTGTATATCCTGGAGGCCACTGTTTCAATAGTCACCAGTGAAGTGACTCAATATTGCAGTGTAAATGCACTCTTGCCAGCGGCTGAGGTATTGAGGATTTGGGTAGATTTTCCCTGGGTTTATCCCAGACACGCTTGACCTCCTGTTCCGGGCTTGCTGAAAGCTAGATACATAGGCTCTGAAGGGAGCTGAGGCCTCTGAGCAGCTGGATTTTATTTAAACAATAAATGCATGGCATGGTGGCAGAAGTGGAGAGAAATCAGAAGCACTGAAGACAACCACAGAGACACAGGGGTTCTGGCAGTGGTAACAAGTCCTGCTACTCCAGTTTTGCAGAAGCAAGATCTGGGATCACTCATTTTCAAAGCTGTTGATGACCGGATGAACCGGAAAACAAAATTTGAGCATTTTAGATGAGGACCAACCCCTAAAGAGCAAAACAGAAGAGGAGCTATGTGTCTGATAAGATTACAGGCTAAACTGTAATGCTTTGATTTTGGTAATTAAAGAAGCAAATTTTTATAATATTTTAATTAACAAATTTGAATAAATATTTTATCTCCTCCTGAAGTATCTTCTACCCCAACTTCAGAAGGATTAGAGGAGGAGTCTGTGCAAAATTTCAGCACATCTCTCTCTCTATTCTAACAAAATATTGCAACATTACTGGCATACTGACATGATGCATGTTAGAAAAGCTACAGTTTGCTACTGATTTGACACTTACAGTAACTGCAATGGCTATGCAAATCAAGAATATGAGGATGTAACAAGAGATGCTGTGAGGTCCCAGTGATCCCGTAGGCAATATTTACGTTGCTGCTCAGTGCTGGTCATTAAAGAAACAACAAACATCATTCTGCTAATAACCCAGTCATCCTGAAAAGAACCAGACAGGTACAGGTAGGCAAAAAATATCCCAAATCACTGCGTGCACCTGGTGTTGATATGTCATTAGACATGCCTATAACGAATGCCTTCTAAGAATACCCCCATGAAGCAGAAGTCACAAAAGTGAGCCAGTGTTCCTAAGGAAGGCCAATTTCACGATCCAGAGCTAACTTCTGCCAACACCTTCCTATGATTACATCATTGGCTCATTACCTGAGCCAAGCCATTGGTCCTTGGACACTGAGACACTTCAGTCTCCTTCAAGATTGACAGTGGAACAGAAGTCATGACCAAGAAGTTGCATAAATCTACTTTGGTTTTCAATTTAAGCTCTGTCCTACTGAAGAGAAACTTTCTGCGCATGAGAAGATGCTTCTGCAGATCATCAAGATGTTGAACAAGCAGCTGTAGTAAAAGATGCTATGTGTGCAAAGACCTCACATCATCCCTGCTGAGCTGCAGTGGAAGTGAAGAAGGAGGCCTGGTCACACACTGAAGTTCTGGGCCACCTTTCATATTTGCAGCACCCTGTAATTCTGTTTCCCTTGGGAAGGCTGTCCACAAACAATTCCAAGTAATGGTCCACAAGGGAGTTAGTGATTCAAGCAGTGAACCTTCTGAATGGCATGTGCCATCTGCACTGATGACTTGGAGCTCAAGAAAAATACGAAGTATATGTGTTATTCTAAATAAGATCCAACTGCACTGACTGGAAAATGGCAAAATTCCCAGGAAGCTCAATGCCAAACTTTGGGTTTTGGCAGATATTTCTGTTGATAATCATTCTGTCTGAGCGATTCAGTTGCCTGCTGTTTGGATTTTCCTCGTCATCTGAGATCTTTCAGAGAAAGAAGAGGCAGTTGCTGGAAAGCCTGGAAGGGATGGTCTGTCATTTTGACAATATTCTAGTTCATAATTCTGTTGTCAAGACTCATAACAATTACCTATGCAAAATATTGCAAATACTTCAGGAAACTATATCATCTGACGCACAGCAAGTCTAAGCTTCAAAGAGACAACATTTTGCTTTCTGGGCCTCATAACCACTAGTGACGGCGATTATTAAAGTAAGGATAAGAATGAAGCCATTTTCAAAATGTTAGCTGAACCAGCTCGAGTCAATGACATGAAATGTTGTCTGTTTATGCTAATTTTTAAGGCAGAGCAGTACCTAGAACTTCTGATGTCTACAACTTTTGCATGAGCTTTTCGCTGCAACAGTAGTTATTGACACTGTTTTAGGAGAAGGCATTTTATTAGATCAGTGAGATTTTTATATCCATTCTGAGTGTGGTCATTTCAATCTGTGCAAAGCAATCATCGTTTTGACTGATGAGTTGTCCAACATCAGATACAGCAAAATAATAAGGTGAGTTCTCTACCATACGTAAAAACTTCTCATACAGAGAAAATAAATTCCTAGATAAGAGAAAAAGAAAAGACCTGGCAACTGCCTCAGCATGTGGATCCTTTTGCGACTCTGTTGTAGACTTCAGTGTAACCAGCAAAAATAACAGCAAACCATCCTCTTTTGGAAATGTTTTGGATCACAATAACTAACTATTCATCAATATTTATCACTGATTATTGATTTTGTGATCAATCCTCATAAATAACTCTGTACTCATTTATGATCCTCTATACATATTTGCGGCAGATGTACTGTGAAGAACCCTTGAGAGTGCTAACCAAGAGGAGACTGAAGAAATTGTGGCAGGTAATCCTTACTGCTTTCCCAGCCACAGATCACCATAGTTGAAATCTAATCAGCTCAGCAAAACAATAAAACATATCAGCTGGCCAGGTGGCAAGCGATTTGGCCTATCACTTTATAAAGTGATTTCTGATTACAGATTGTAATGGGGGCATGGACAGCAGACTATGGTACAAGATGGACCACTGATGAACAGGGTACTTTTGATCATCCCTGCAATTCTGCTAACCATAATTCTCCAGAGGCTACATGATGCACAGCGTCAAGATATCACAAAATGCTGAGCTCTGCAAACCATCTAAAGGCCGAACCATATCTCAGGTAAGTACTCATCAGCACTGCCTGACACGTCTACATAAAGAGAACCACAGACATGGACGGTTGTTGTGGATTGACCGTGGCCAGCAGCTAAGCACCCACACAGCATCTCAGCAGGACAGGGGAGAGAACAGGAGGAGTAAAAGTGAGAATACTCATAGGTCGAGATAAGAACAGTTTAATAAGTGAAGGAAAGAGGAAAAAACAAGTAATGCAACAGCAATCATTCATTGCCTCCTACAAGCACACCAATGCTCAGCCAGTCTCCAAGCAACGGCTGCTTTGGAAGACAAAATCCCAATTTTTTAGTGCTGAGTATGACATCGTGTCACAGGGAATATCCCTACGGCCAGTTTGGGTCAGGTGTCCCTGCTGTGTTCCCTCCCAATTTCTTACCCACCCCCAGCCTACTCACTGCAGGGGAGAGGGCAGAGCGAATAAAAGAGAAAGCATCAACACTGTGCAAGCACTGCTCAGCAATAGCCAAAATGTTGGTGGTATCAACACTGTTTTAGTCACAAATCCAAACCACAGCATCACAGGGGCTGCTATGTGGAAAGTTAACTCTGTCCCAGCCAGAGCCAGTACAACAGCTTCTGCTGTCTACCTTCCCTGAACATCCTCCTTCCCTCGAATGGTCAGTGGTGGCTTTTCATGGCTGATTGCTTTCATGTTGTTTCAGGCAAAGGCGAGGAGCTTTTGCTTCAACACAGCTATCACGTGAATTTCACCTCTGCCAGATGTGATTTCCAAGACACTCTGGTGAGAAGCCATACTGGAATCATTCCAAAAGTGTCCCTCTTCATCGCAATAGCAAAAGACTGGTCTTACCAAGTCATCCCTTGCTGTTCACTGGGAACTGAGCCCACTGAGGCTGCAGTGAACACAATGGCATTTAGAGAAGGCCAGTGATCCAGACAAGGCATTACTAGCTTATCGTAATACCCCATGGGCAAGTGCTTTTGGCCCAACTCATGAAGAAGTGCTTCTGCACCACAGGTCCAGCAGTAAGTCTATTACAGTTTAAACATCCCTGACAGCCACAGGAAGGACAAACAACACTTGGAACAACAAAGGAAGAGTTATAACAGACATTACACGGCATGAGATCTTTGTGGACTCTGGTTTAGACTAATCAGTCCAGTTTATCAGTAGGTACATTGAACAGATGGACAGTTTGTCACATGGACAGCACTGTAGACACCACATGCTTGTACGTCCTTCATTGCAAGTATCTGAGAGAGCAGTATGGACTCAAAGAAGATGCCAGCTGTGCTCCTGTATCCATTCCCTGCTTATCATCCAAGCTTGTCGTTCCTGTTGTACTTCTGGCTGGTAATTCTGGTTCATGCTTCTTCTGCTGAAAGCTGAATCAGAAATGAGGAAAAAAATCCTCAAAGTTTGCTTTTTTAAAGTCACATTTCATTCCTTTCATTGGAAGTAGATGAGCTCCTGCTCACCCTTTTTTTCCCCCCACAGACTTCTGACAGAAAGTACTGGTTTGCTGGAGAAACTGAATAAACACAAACTGCAGAGAGCAGAGCCGTAGCTAGTTTTTATTTAAGCAATAAAAAAAAAATATTGCAATCCTTAATTAAAGGAAGTCTGAGACAATTATGTAGTTTAATGATCTGGTAGAACCTTTTTTATTCTAAGAAGAGTTACTGTTGTCGAGAAAGGAACAATCAGGGAAATATATCCAGTTTATCTCACAACAGAACCGGTATCATCTCCTGAAAATAGCAGAGTTCTCTATTTTAGGAAGTGCATTTAGAGTTAGCTTCCCAGTCCCCTTTTTGTGCCCTTGAGTAAATGTGCGTGGGGTTATTTATACAGGAGTACCCTCAGAAGACATGGAGCTGGCATCACCTGTTTGGTAGCATCCATTCTCATTCATCACCTCATCCCAGTATTTTAGCCATGCCAGATAATAAATTGCAGCACTGTAGAAGAATATTGCAAAGACCACTTGGCAATTCTGGACTACTAATCTGTGTAGTTACAGAATTATTTCTCAAACCCTCCTTTGCTCAGCTTTCTTCAGCTCCTGATCTCTGGGGTCATACATGTACGAGCTGCTTCTACGTGGCAAGGTGCCCTCTGTCTCCACACTGGCAACATACTCTCTACCTCAGATCCATGATCTTTCATCAACAGCAACTTGCCTATAAACGGGAATGGGAAGGGACATAGAATCATAGAATCATAGAATAGTTTGGGTTGGAAGGGACCTCTAAAGGTCATCTAGTCCAACCCCCCTGCCATGGGCATGCAGAAAAAGCAGAAAAGCTGCAGAAAAGCAATGCAGAAAAGCATGCAGAAAAGCACTCGTCTCCTGCTCTGTCTGGAGATTTTCCCCTACGATGCCCCGAGCAGTATGACTAGCCAGAGCAGTGTTCTGCTCGGTTAAGACCATACACAGACATGTGACAACTGCAGCAACACCTTGTGTTCTTAAAGGTTGTTTTGTCATAAAAGAGGATTGAATTTGCATGCTTTGATAAGCACGATGCCTTCCTCAAAGCAGCAGGTGGCTGGAACCATTTAGTCATGTTTGTTCCAGTAATTTTCCTCTGATGATCAGATTCACTCATGTTTAACTCTTGGGAAGCTAATGAGACACATGCCCATGGTATCAAGAGCACTCTGCAAAACGCTGGGAGAGATGTTCTTCATGTTTCTAAGGAGCAGAAACGCAAGCTGACCCTGCTAGTGCTCAGCTCAGATAAGGGTCTTGTTGCTGGAACCACTCTAGCACACGAAGAGTATTTTCAGAACTGTTTTATGAATACAATTTATAAAGATCACAAAAAACATAGCAGGGGAGGATTTTTTTGTACTATTCTTTTCTTTTTGGGAATCCCCATAACTGCTAGGATATTGGACTACAGGTTTTTCCAGGTGGTATGAGTAGAAAAAAGATATTTTTCAGTGGTTACAGGCTGGTACAAATTAGGAATATTGAAGTGCAGTTGCTTTGGGTTTTTTTACCCCCAAATTTGCAAATAGAGCATTTCCATGATGACTATTTAGAAAAATGGTGTGTAGCCAGGCTAGTTTTCATATGACACCTTTCCATCAGAGGAAAATAGCGCTTTATGGTATGATGCTTTTCAAAGGAAAATTTTTGTGTCTTTTTCTGGAAATCCTCTTTCAATGCATATTTTGGTGTAAACCTCATTTATCTAATACATATTTACATAATAAATTCAAGCTGTTTATTTTGGAAAGCTCTCACAGATAACAACTCATCCACACAGTAGAATAAAAAGACCTGAGCAGACCAAATGAAGCAGATCTGATGGGTGTTCCGATAAGGCCTGAGATTAACCTTCACATCCGAAAACTAAGCAGTTAGATTAAACCAAACAACAGCGAGGCTGAACACTGGCTGTAGTGTTCACCAGGTAAGCTCACGAGATGGGACACAACCAGCCATGGTGAGAGGAGAGCAGAGGATCTGTGTTGCCAGATGCACACAGGATGCCCAGCATGGAAACTGCAGGTAGTAACTTTGGAGCTGGACACCCTGCGCTGGGCATGACCGAGGGCAGTTGCCAGTCAAGCAGGATCTCTCTTGGGGCATGTGTTCTGCTAGAAAGAGCAAAGAAAATCATCCCGTACAGGATGAGCAGGTAGCTGGAGGGTGCTGAGGGGTTCCCGGGACCAGCTGAGGCAGGGTTGAATGCATTTTGAGCTGAGTAAGTGAGGCTGCACTGGTGGCCGTGTGCCATGGCCCCTCCGCACAGCCCGTGCCCTTGGAGGAGCATGGAAAGGAGAGGAATATTGAGACCACTTTGAAGCTTCCTCTGTGCCTCTGTAATCAGAGGAAGATTAAATTCTTCCATAGTCAGTCCCCATGGGATGGAAATTGTTGGTGCAGGCACAGCCAGTGCCAGGGTCACTCCTGGCTCCTGGCTGCCGGCTCCCCTGCTCCGGTCCTCGTTGCACCCTGGCAAAAAGAAGAAAAAAATGAGCACTCATTTCACCTGAACTCAGGATGTCAAGAACAAGAACTTATCTAGATGCCAAGGAACATGAAGGAAAGAAAGAAATTAATTGCAAGAGGAATTAAAGCTGTTCCTTTAAGAACATAAATTCTGCCTACTTGGTGTTTTTCAAACCTGTAGGATGATTTAGACAATTAGACTATTAAAACGACGGCTTACAGCCTGCTGAAGAAATACAGAGAGGGCAAAAAGGAAAATGGAGTAGGTCTCTGTGTCAAACACGTCACCATTTCTCTCTGAGTCACTAACAGCTTGAAAATAAATTGCCATGGTTACATCTGGATCGGTGCTCTGTGAAGGCAGAAAGAGCCTCACAAGTTGATATTTGCCACAGACCATCATATCACTTTGGTAAACAAAACCACAAGCACATAAACAGCTGTCTGTAACATGCAGGGAGAAAAACCAGCATTACTGTGAGGCATTTCAGTATGAGTGATTTAAACAGACGACTCATAAAGCCAGAATGAAATATCCTTGAAACTCTTCAGTATTATAAATGATGATTTCCTAACTAGCAAAATACTGCATCCAATATCAGGGGATTCTAGTCTTGCAAAAATTTAATCTTGCAAAGGAAAGGAGAAAGGACTGCACAAGTACAGTTGGAGCG
>NW_008825108.1:9416695-9425274 GCF_000699105.1 Pygoscelis adeliae | reverse complement strand
CATCGCTCTCTACAACTACCTGAAAGGAGGCTGTAGCGAGGTGGGGGTCGGTCTCTTCTCCCAAGTAACTGGCAAAAGGACGAGAGGAAATGGCCTCAAGTTGCGCCAGGGGAGGTTTAGATTGGATGTGAGGAAAAATGTCTTTACTGCAAGAGTGGTTAAACCTTGGACCAGGCTGCCCAGGGAAGTGGTTGAGTCACCATCCCTGGAGGTATTAAAAAGACGTGTAGATGAGGCGCTTAGGGACATGGTTTAGTGGGCATGGTGGTGTTGGGTTGATGGTTGGACTCGATGATCTTAGAGGTCTCTTCCAACCTTAATGATTCTATGATTCTAAAAAGCAATAGTTGTTTAGGTTACACTGACAGTGTTTTGGCCATAAACAGCTCATTTGCTGTGGAACAGGATCTCAGCCAGCACTGCAGGCTTTGGTGTTTGCCCCCAGAAAAAACTCTGCCTGGGTTTGGGGGGGTTCCAGCACTGGAAGTGTTTAAACCAAGATTGGATCTTTTTCTGAAAAACATGTTCTGATTCAGTGTGAACTATTGGACCTGAAGCAGCCATTAATTCCTGAAATCTCATGCTCTGTGTAATGCAGCAGATCAGTCTAGGAGATCATAGTGGCTTTTCTTAATAACTCAGCCTTAATAACTCTAAGCATTAATGTAGGCTAGTGTCATAATTTACTGGTGATATCATATGCTCAAGCACTTGGTATTCTCAGTGTAAACACTATAAGCTAAATTTTAGAAATGAATGAATTCTAATGTTTTAGTTTCTTTATTCACTTTTGCCTTTATTGTGAGGCACTCAGTTTACATTTTGCTTTATATGCTATGTGTTACTTAGACAGAGATCAGCAGCCTTTTCTAACATCCAGATGATGTGGAATATCATTGCAAATATAATGAGAGTTGTTTTCATGTAAGCAAGACTGAAGAAGGGAATTATCATCCAGAGAGTCAGTACTCTATCGACAAGTATCCCCCAGGGACCCGGAGCCAGCATGTTTACAAAATAAAGGAGGAACTGGCACGGTGTCAAGCCGCTCTAGAACGTACACTCGTCTGTCACTTGCTTTTGATCATCTTCTTTCGACAGCTTTATTTTTTTATTCCTGGTCAAGACAGAATGTCAGGTCCCCAGAGCTGTAACCAAATATTTAGAAACTATGCACTCTGTTAGCATAGCTGAATAATATGTAATTAATTATAATGATGATTCTGACAATAATAACATTAATTGTGCTAAAATAAGATATTGGAAATTACGTCTTCTTTTTTTTCCTAGAAAAAAAATTATTATAGTCTGACATTGTAGGTTCAGCATTGTGAGGATGAACTAGTTATCACTCTGGTTTGGCACCGAGACTCCTAGATTTTATAGAATATCATTAAATCTGCAACATGTGAGCTTTACTGTTACAGATGAATATCAAAAGGAGCTTGAAAGGTTAGTAGAGTTGATGGTTTTATTCTGCTGACAAAACAGGATCCTGTGTCTATCAATCAACCAGATCAGCTAGTCAAAACTCCAAATGGTCTTTTATTTGTCTGTAAAATTTGAACCATTCTTTGATCAGATACTATTACACTAGTCAGTCTAGTGCCATGAGAAATACTGCCTTGACTCTTGTAAAAACACCATATTCTATATTTCTCAGCAACTATACTTCCTGAGGCATGTTTATTTTAATCCAGTCACAGGAAAAAAATAAAGCAAAGTTTTCTGTAAAACACCCAGATTGAGCCAGTTTGAAATAACCAGGAGTGTGTTGATAAGGGTACAAAGAAAGTGAGATTTAAGCTATCACTGAAGTGCATTCAGACTCAATTCTTGCTCAGCAGGGTCTCTAAAATGGCATTCGTGGGAGGAAAAGTCAAGTCACCCTGAAGTGGAAGAAAAAGGATTATGTCCCTTCTGGTAGAAACACTGTTCAGAAGCTTTTCTTGTATCTTAGCAATAGTATATTTAACAATGCACTGGTTTTTTTTTTAATCTTGTTTTCTGACTGGTTGCTGTAGGCCTCTGTGCTACTTGGCAGTTTCTGTTCTCATTCAGCTAATAAGCCTCGTCCCACCTGCGTGCACCAAAACTGCTGCTTAGTGTTCAAATTAAACATTTTCTTTCCACCAGCAAATTTTACTCTATTCCCCCAAGAAAGGCTTGATATTTCCGTTGCAGAGATGAAAAGCAAGCCCTCCTGAGGGTGGACTTAATGGATCACAGCAGACTGTGCATACGCAGCTGGAGGAAAGGGACACTTCCCTTAGCATCTCTGGCCCAGCAGCGGTGCTTACGGGAGAGGCAGCATGTCGCTCTTGGCTGCTGAGGAACCACTGCAGTACCTTGCTGTTGTATCTCCATAGAGAAAAAAAGCTGGCTGAGAAGTCAGTCAGTTTATCATTACTATTTTTCAGCTTGTATGGGGCTATTTTTAAAAATATTATATTTATCTGATTTAAACTGAGAAATCCAGTAGATTTCCTCATCTTAGAAATATTCCTTGTGTTGCATATTCTTTAGTGATTAATGCTCTAAGACCACTGTAAATTATGACAGGATATGTGTAATCTAACAGTGACACAGTGCTCGGTGCTTAAAGGCCTTTGGCCTCCAGCCTTGGGCGTATCAAGGACGGAGTACGTTGCTCTTAGATCATCCTGTTCACTCCCTCACAGCTCAGTGCTTGAGGGCCCAAACCTGCCCCCAGTGAAGTGGAGGGCAAAGCTCCAACCTTAATTGGTGTTTGCAGAAGAAGTTTAAGCCTTTTAGCTATGGAGACATTTTCGTTTCACAAGCACAGGGTCAAATTAAACACAGGGAAGAGTCCGGTAGCTGTTTGTCAATGTGAGAAGATTGGGATGGTGGAGAGAGCCCCAGCCTAGAAACCGGGAAATCTGATGACAGTTTGTGGTTCTGCCATGGGCTTTCCATAACTTAGACTTACCAAGTTTGGCTACACTGCTAATCCAAGCCTAGGCTGGCTTGCTGTAGCTGCTCGACTGTGCCAGTTCTCTCTCAGCTTCTATTTTTCAAGACAGATAAATTTGCATTCACGCTATAGACGTTGTTTCACGGTACAACTTTCCACATGGCAGGTGGTTTTCTAGTGAGATGACATTTTGTTCTAGTGAGATGGCATTTTGTTCCTAATCAATGTATGCGGTACTTTGCTCAGGCTAGGTGATCAAAATAAGCCCTGCCAAGAAGAAAGGAAAAAAGCATCCCAGCTTGAACACTGGGCCAGCTTTCCTAACCATTTCAGACAATTAGTTCTGAAGCTGATGTAAAATATATCCTTCCTTCTTGTTCCTCTTATATCTGTTAGATTATGACTATATTGCCTCCTACAAGATCATGGACAAGGTGAGACCTTGGAGAGCAAGCTGCTCTGGGTGATCTAAAAGGGGAGGAGGCCTCTCTGTTCTTCCTTTTCTTCCTCAATGAATTTTCATTCTTGTATAATGAAAATGAATGCTGAGCTGTCATGTATCATCAGAGAATTTACAAGTCCATCCATGGAAAGAAGATCTTGAAAGAGGATAACCTTTGCAAGTTCATGATCCCTTTTGGATAACGAAAACCTGAAGACAGTAGGTGGCAATAGATATTGGCTGAATTAGCAGAGCTCTGGAAAACCACTGGAAACAAGGCTGGGAGTCTGCATCATTTAGAAGTTGGGAAAGGAGAACTGGTGGAATAATTTGTTTACCAGATCCTGGCTTCCAACCCTGACCTTTAGACGACCACTGCATGGTTAGGAGATGCTCTGGCTCAGCACTTGCATTCACATCCATACAGCCCAGTGCAGGCTGCTCATCATGAGCAATAGCTTAATTTTCTTGCCAGGAGCTCAGGTTCCAGAAAGCAAGCTAGAAATGTCTACATGCAGACACAAGACATGTTAAGGCATGTTTTGAAACTGAAGTGCGGGTTAGTCTGCATGCATGGAGACAAAGCCATTATTCACATGCGAGCATAAAATGTGACTCTGATACAGCCTGTCTCCAAGCTCTTCATGATGGGAAAGCCAAACACTAGCACAGGCCCAAGGTATCCTCGTGCAGTGTGAATGCAGCCAGCGCTGGCTGTGCCAGGTACAGTACAGGCCAGTAAATCATTTGACCCATGCTCAGCTTTAAGTACGGCAAAGATGTTACAGCCAGGCTGACAGGTCCTCTGTCCAGACAGAAAGCACACAGTGATGGCTTGGTGTCCTCCTGAGACCAAAGCGCTAAAACTGAAGACATGACTTCTGTGACTCTGATCGCTTTTCCTAAATGGGGCATTGCAGAATTTGTCTCTTGTCGCCAGGCCTCGGCGAGGACCGCCACATAGAAAGAACTATGCTCAGGATGTGCCGTGGTAGGGGCCGTGTAAGTACCACAGATACAAAGTACCTGTATTGCTCCTTATGTTCAAAGGTTTGTTGCTTCCTCTGAACTGTTCCTCAAATGTGGAGTTTGCTTTAGTCACCTAGTTAGTGCCATCATTTCTCGGTAAATACAGCCGGCTGTGTGCTCCCTGCCCTGCCCCCTGATGAGCAAAGCCCGTGCCGCTGTGCCCCAAGGCTTGTAATTTGTAGTCAGACACTTGGAGGATGCTTTGGGTACATCTGCATTGTCATCTTAGCTCAGAGCATCAGCTTGCAGTCAGTCAAAGCTTCCTGCTCCCTACCGTGCTTTGCCTCGCTCTGTGCCCTAGTCCGGAGAGAGCCAACTGCTGCTACTTGGCCCATAGGTATATTCAACCCCCCTGGCAGGATGGATGCATCTGGTTCTGCAGGTTTGTGCCTGGCGGAGCCAGCTTAGCCTCTGCCCGCCAGACTAGCCAGGCCAGTAAAGCAACACAGACACATTGCCCTACTCACTGTTCCTGCACCGTTGAAGCAGGAAGGGTGGCTGCTACAGGGATGGATGCAACTTAGTGCAAGTAGCAGGAGACCTCATTTGCCCCTAGAAAGTGGAAAATGCTTCCTCCCCTCCCGGGGAGGACGGTCCTTTGTAACACCCAGTGAGTAAAGAGGACAGGGTAGGTGTGTGGTGGGACAGATATGGGCCAGAAAGGGTCAGAAGAGGGATTGAACTGACTTTCCAGACCTGCTGACTTGGGCTTATCACATACCTGGAGAGTGTGAATGGCAGGTGTGTGCCCGTGGAGGTGCAAATACCCATCAAAAGGGAAAATACACAGTGGGGAGGGCAGCGCAGGAGAAAAGTGAAGCCTGCTCTTGGGACGAAGAGGAACTGTTCTTCATCTAACTCTGGAGCCTCTTCTCAAAGGGTTTTTTTCTTTAATTCCTCCCACTACAGAGGGAAGTTATTAAAATATGAAAAGATGCTGGGATAAAGCACGTACATCACTGTGTGCTCAGTTAAAAAAATCTACACCAATATCCTAATGAACTCCCAGCTAAAGCACAGCAGTCTCTTCTTCTTACCTGGTACTGTGAGGAAAATTATCTTATTTGTCCTCACAGTATAAGTCATCTACAAAAAAGGAGCTTATTGCGTGTTTGCCATAATTAATGACACCCACATAAAATGAGACTTTTGTCCCCTCTGTGAGCTAAAGCTTAACTTGCAGAAGGATCCTTTTGAACACAGTGGCACTAAACTTATCAGCAGCTGAGCACAAAGCATTTTCATCTTGCTTTGAAGCTGTTTATGAGAGTCTTGCAGTAGCAGAGAATAAAGTTACCTTTCTCTCCTACATGCTCCTTCATTACAAGTTCCCCAAGGATCATAGAGAAGCAAGGAAAATATTAATTTCAAAAAGTTTAGTTAACACTTGTGCATGAAGACTTTCAGTGGGTTTATGCAAAAGCACATTGGAGACTGCTGTGTTTCTGTACATAAACCCCAGAATACCACCCACTCAGAAACAGCCATGGCTGTCTCTTCCTCTAAATTGTACTGCAAGATCTTACTTCTCCTCTACTTCATCTTTTTATCATCAGACAGCTTTAAATAAGCCTTCCTCTTGAGAAAATTACAGGGTACAGTGGACATGCAGTAATCCTTAATAACTTTGTCATAAGACTATGGGTAAAGCTACCTCTTTTTAATTATTTTTATACCTTGAGGAATTCCTTCTTTAAAGCATATGTGTTGCCTTCTTCATTAAAGTTAGTAACCATATTGAATCACATTTCTTTTTCTAGTCATATATTATGCAAAATAGATTTTTTAAAATGTGACTTTACCTCCCATTTGATGCCTCACCTGCCCGGGTTCAGTCCAAGTGCCCGAGCAATACAACCGTCTACTTATTCTTTGCTTTCTTCCCAAAGTCACCTCTAGTTTCCTCTTTTTGAGGACTGAAAAATGGAACAAAATTATAGGTTCTGGTATTTTTAACTTTTTCTTATTACTGAAAGTAATAAAGGACTTCCAATTTTCATCATCTAAGCCACTTTTCATGGCACTGCAAAATTGCAGACAGAGCAGTGTTTTGACCTGGGCCTCCGTGACATGCCTACTCCCACCACCGTCACCCCCATCCTTACCCGTGAGGTGGCTGCTCAGGCAATGGAGCCTCCTGATGTCCCCAGCTGGAATCCAGCCATTTGGCATCCAGTCCTTCGCTCTTCCAGCTCCCAAACATGCAGGAGCCCTCTCCCTGGCTGATGGTCACAGGGCCACCACTACCACTGTCCCCAGGCTCCCAGCGTTTTGCGGAGCAGGGGTCTGCGGTTACGGCGTGTCTGAGCCACAGCTCAGGCTACAGGCAGGAATCCAGAGGGATAGAGAGATCAACTCTGGCTTGGTGACGGGGTAATTTGTTGGGGGCACAGTGTGACAGGAAGGTTTAAGGGGAATGGGTCAGCTGCAAAAGCCCTAGAGGTGCAGCAAAGTGGGGATTGAACTCTCTCTGTCTATGGGGCAGAGTGCCAGTGCCAAGAGCGGTGGCAATCCCACTCATGGGCTCTGCTCCTCAACAGGGTGGTGTCGGGGGGAAAGAAGGGAGATGGATCAGAGCTACAAGAGCTACCTCCTGCCCTCTCCTCCTGGTCACCCTCTCCTCCTGGTCACCCTAGAAGCTACACAGCTTTACCTCCATGCAGCAGCAAGGAAGTGCAGTGCTAGGAAGACAGGAGCCTGTGTCCCACTTCTCATTTGCTCTCATCTCACCCACCAGGAATCCATCTTGAAAAACAAGAATTAAAAACGCTTACTTCTTAGTCTGATATAAGATGAAAGAAAAGATACTTTTTGGCTGGCATATAAGAGTTGGACTTTGAAAACATTTGGACAATTCTGAAGAGCAACATGAAAATTCTAGTGTTGTGGCAGGACACAGCAACTGAGAATGAGATGAGGTCTCAGGTAACTGAATTGAAGCTAAACGGAACAAAAGCCCTGATCCAGCAAAGCCACCTCACACGGGCGCTGCAATCCCCATGTTCTATTCTGACAATGAGGTTCGGCTGGGATGTTGCGGTTACCATTTAATGTCTGGTTTAATATCTTAGTGAATAAGCTACTGACAGCATAGCTGAAGGGGGAAAATATGTTTTTCTCAGCAAAAGAATACAGAATATTGACAAGTAGAGAACTGTTCTCACCAGAACGTAATTTTCTCTTCACCTTTGAGCCTGCTTTCTGTAAAAGGCATTAGCTTCATACTCCCTTGGCAAAGCCAACCACAACAAACATCCACAGTTTGAGCTGTGCAATATATGAACTTTGAAATGTTCATTTTCGGAATAGTTACTCCACGCTCACATTAAAATTTCAGTTGCCATGCTAAAAAAAGGTTCATGAGATTTCTGGCAGTGAGAGAACCATCTCAGATAAAATGCTTTCTAAACATTAGATATAGACTTATTGTATTCCTTTCTAGAAAGGAATATCAAGTCAGAGTACCTGCCCTTTCTTCCCAGTTTAAGGTAAGTTGTAGCCACTCTTTCAGAGAGTTTCTGGGTTGACTCATCTCAAGTTAACATATGAACTGCTAAAAAGAAAAGTGACAGAGGGTTTTTTCACTATCTCTGGCTTTTTTGAAGAGCTAATGGAAGACAAGCTGGTTGAAATTCTGTTTGCCTGAGGCAAATGGTTTTTTTGATGTGTGAGTAAGGTATTATTAGTATTTTTCATCATAGTAAACATAGGACAAGTAGGACTGTGTGCCTAGGCTTGTAAATTTTCACGACAGCTTTGCATACTGGAATGATTTATGTCATGAAATAATGCTGGAAGTTAATAAAAGAAACGCAGCTTCTCCCATCATCCAGATACTCACCAAGATACAGAATCCTACAGCTTCTTGAAGTCAGTAAAATGATGCCAAATGATTTCAGCAGCTTTGGAACATACACAAATTTTCCTTCCACGTTGGCACCTGCCTTGCGTGGTGACTTATTCAGGGCATTGTTCTAGCAGAAGGTAAGTAAAATACTTGCTTAACACTAAAGGTAGAAGAATCACTCCTCTGTTTCATTAGCAAAGTAATGAAAATCCAGGAAAAGAGACAGTCTAGCTCTAAATACCAATCTGGGTGCAGTCCTGTCCTAGAAGAGGACTAAACAGTTTGGCCAGACACCTAACCTTGCTGTGTACACACTTGTCTGCTTG
>NW_008825108.1:9413479-9416676 GCF_000699105.1 Pygoscelis adeliae | reverse complement strand
CCTAACCATCCCCTCCATTCCTGCGTTTGGGCACGCAGAGGATCAGACTCATCTGAGCAGCAAAATGACTGTTCTGGATCTGTAATTAAACACATCCAGAAAACAGAGGCTGCCAATGAGCTCAAACTTAAGCACTGCAGGGCTTAGTGTTGGATGTCTGGGCCCCAAAATGGAGTCCAGGAGCCTGCGCTACAGCTCAATATTGAATGCACAGAGGTAGTCAGGCATCCCATTTCCTACTGGCTACTATTATGTTGGCCTGCTTACGCATCAGTTTTATAGCTCTCCATTCTGATATAATTCTTTCCCCCCATGCACTGCATAGCTTCATACCTGACTTTGTACAAACTTGGGAGATGCCTGACACAAGCCTTGGGACTCTGTTTTGTATGACAAATACCTAAAGGCCGGTGCATCATCTGACTCACCAGCACTGAAGTCCTCCATTGAATTCAGCCAAAAGAAGTAGCAGTTTAAATCCATCAAAGAGAAAATTGGGCCTGAGAAGAAAAGGAAAATTTTAACTGCATGGATAAATGTCAATATGCTGTGGGGCATTTTGGGAAGGTGAGCTGCCGTTGCTGGTGTTCTTGAGAAGTCAGCAAAAGCTGCAGCTCTGCAAAGTGAACCTGATTTGACTTGTTCCCTGCGGCTCCCAGAATTGAGTCATACTGTTCAGTATGCCCAGTTTTGGTACAAAACCTGTTCATTACATCACCTCCAGATCGACTGTGCAAGTAAAATGGATCTGGCACACATTTTTAACTTGCAATGATTGTCTTTGCCAACTTTTCCTAATTAGTGCAGATTCTCCCCATGACCTGTTTTCAGGAACTGAGCAGTTCAGTCAGGCCTGGCTGATAAGAGCCTGCACTTTTACTTCTACAAAATAACGAAAAGCTCATCTGTAACTTCAAATTCCCCTTTAGCTGCTGCAAAAAGGTTATAGGTACAAAACAGGCCACGTATTTTCAAGGTTAAACCTTGAAAGTCCTTCAAGTCCTCAGCACTGCAGACATTTTTAGTCAGAGAATCTCTTCTCTACTTCGTCCCCACATTACTCTATATCTATATAGAGCAGATGTGACTCCCCCACCTCAGTTCCTCACCAGGCTGCAGAGTAAGACTTGCTCTCATTTTCTTTCTCTTGTGGTCCTGCCTGTTTGTTCTTCAGTGAATCTTATTATCCCATCTGAACAGCCTCACAGTTTAACAGGTAGAGCAGAGACCACTTCCCTGGACATCATTGCCTATAGTCTAGTGGGCAGGACACTTTCTTAGGCAGTAAGAGATGTGGCTGTGAATCCCCCTGGCTATGGCAGGTATGCCTTCTGAGGGAGTACTCTAACCTGTAGGCAGCTACACAGTGGAAAAGACTGGACTATGCCCCATTCTTTAAAAGAATAACTGTAGGTATCAGACGCTACCTGCCCCGTATGGCCAAGACACCCGCTCCCACACTGGAGAGCTGAGGAGGGATTCCAGGCTTACTCCCATGCCCGTGTCTCCTGGCCCACACAAGGTAGCTCCCACACAGCACACAGGATTTTCTGGGCAGTCACTTCTCTCCACACACTATAAAAGGGAAGTGAACAGCTAAGATTGCATTTGGCATTAGGCACTGCAGTGCTTGATTTGTAGGGACTAAAATCTTACACTGGGCCAATCTGATATATCTAAAAGACAACATCTGAAGTGCGCTGATAACCCTGTATCAGTCCTTCACAGTTCTCTTTATGAAAAAAGATATAAAGTTCTCCCAGTCTAACACAATTTCAAACCAAAGCAAGAAACTCTCCAACAAAAAAGTCTTGTGCTAGATGGTTCTGTCCTGCTCTGTCCTGACTGCTCAGATGGGATGCATCAGCTGCCGGTCCCCCAGCTCACTGTCACTGCTTGGGAGCTGCCCATAAGGCTCTAGATTTAAGAACTGGCTCTTCTCTCTGCTCTGCAGGCTGAACTTGCCAACTTCTGAGTCACATCCTATTGCCATGGGTTTGGGTTTTGAGATTGATTTTTTTTTTTCTCTGTAGGTACTTTTAAGTTAGCTGAGAAGGTTTGGGGGAAGGGAGGAGGGAGAGACAGATAGTAATTGGGTCTGCTGATTAGATTCCCTTTGCTGTATGTTTCACAGAATCACAGTATGGTTGAGATTGGAAGGCACCTCTGGCGGTCTTCTGGTCCAACCACCCTGCTCAAGCAGGGCCACCTACAGCTGGTTTCCCAGGACCGTGTCCAGACAGCTTTTGAATATCTTCAAGGATGGAGACTCCACAACATCCCTGGGCAACCTGTTCCAGTGCTGAGTTTAATAATGTGTATGTTCATATTCATAGTAATTTTAGAGCATTTCTTACATTTTATAAAATTAGGTGAGGACTCCATACACATAGAAGAAAAAAAAAGTGTAATATGAAATTAGTGTTCAAAATTCTAAGTATGAAGCAATAGTGCCTGAGAAAATCTGGCCTTTGTTCTCGTGTAACCATACAGTGAAAAAGCTGTACAGAGCTGAGTACGATATAAGAGACTACTATTAATACCATCTTCTCTTAGATGATGTCCCAGGGCTATTTTCTTAGAAGGAGTGATCTAGCACTCAGTTATTTCTTGAAGATTCCTTGATAGGCAATTAGGTGTAAAAACACTAAAGGAGAAAAATCTCAATAGGGACTTGGGCCCATATATAAAAATAAATAAATAAAATAAAATAAAATAAAATAAAGACTAGGATTTTGATAAAATATAGAAATAAGGTAAAACTGAATACCTATGTCCAAGAATTCAATTCAAAGAACTCTGCAGCAGCTGGTTAGTAATGCTGGAGGCACCTTACCTCACTAGACACTTGCCCATGCAAATTGAAAATTCTTGTTTGGTGTAGCTGAATTTCCACATGTATCTGGGATTTCTTATCTACGAGCAGCTAAGCATCTCCTTAAGTCTCTTAAGAGGTCCAGTCCAAAAGGCTGTCTTAGAGTTTATTTAAGACCCTCAAATAGGCAGAAGTCCACAAAACGGAGATGTGAAATTGTGACACCCTTTCTATCACCCACCTTCTGGTTAGAGTATTCGCCCCTAAAATAGGAGAGCTACTCCTAATTCACTCCATCAAAGTGGGCTTGAATAGAGGGGTGACTCCCACACTGCAGGGTGTCCCAGACAGTGTGCTTAAGGGAATTGTTGACACCTTTCCT
>NW_008825108.1:9405873-9413459 GCF_000699105.1 Pygoscelis adeliae | reverse complement strand
ATGAGATTTACAATTTCTTCTCTACGAATGTTCTTCACAGAGGCTAGTGCACTGAAGACCATGGATTAGAGTGTGCATCAGAGCTGTGATTTTTAAGTGTTTTACTAATGTGTTCCACTCTCAGTCTTTTTAAGATACAGTGCAGTAGTTACAGTTTACAGAAACCTGGGAATATAGCATATATTGGATCTAATTTTTCAGGTGTACTTAGCTTTCCTAAACCCAGATGAAGTATGTTGTAAACTACAGATATGTGTGAAGAAGGTCTGCATATTAGTGGCTTTCCTTACTGTCATGGTTTAACCCCAGTCACCAGCCAAGCACCACACAGCCACTTGCTCACTCTCCCCCTGCAGTGGGATGGGGGAAAGAATCAGAAAAACAAAGGTAGGAAAACTCGTGGGTTGAGATAAGAACATTCTAATAATTGAAATAAAATAAAATAAATAAATAATAATAATAATTTAAAAAATTGTAATGAAAAGGAAAACAACAACAGAGAGGGAGAGAGGAACACAACCCAGGAAAAACAAGTGATGCAACCACTCACCACGCACCGACCAATGCCCAGCCAGTTCCCGAGCAGCGATCACCGCCCCCTGGCCAACTCCCCCCAGCTTATATACTGAGCATGACGTCATATGGTATGGAATATCCCTTTGGCCAGTTTGGGTCAGCTGTCCTGGCTGTGCCCCCTCCCAGCTTCTTGTGCACCTCCTTGCTAGCAGAGTATGGGAAGCTGAAAGTCCTTGACTTAGTATAAACACTGCTTAGCAACAATTAAAACATCGGTGTGTTATCACATTATTCTCATGCTAAATCCCAAACACAGCACTGTACCAGCTACTAGGAAGAACATTAACTCTATCCCAGCCGAAACCAGGACACTTACATAGGGTAGAGGTCCAAGCCGTAGGAGAGCAAAGTAGCCCCAGTTTCTTGTCTCTGTGGGTACAGAGATGTATGCACAAATTGATAGAGAAAAAAGAAGGAGCAGCATCCCCTGACTATGTGAAGGATGCTTTATAAACCCTATAAATCCTGAAATATTCAAGGAAAAGGAAACAGCTTCTGCATAATTATCCTTGAACTGCAATACAGTAATGTGCGCTTAGGAACAACACCAGAAGCACAGAATGCTCGATTAAGGCAAGGCATACTGATGATTGGGAAAAGGAGCTTTATTTTTTAAAGCAATCAGGCAGAGTCGGTGTTCTTAATTCTGTCGTCATGCGGTATCACAGGGACATAATTAAAAACACTTACTTTGCCAAGCTGGGAGACATGCAGTTGCCAGGCAACATCTTATGTACCTTGAGAACATATAACAATGCACATGATTTATGCAGTGCTGCTGTTGTGTCTCCAGATGCTGATACTAGTGTATCTAATGCAGATTCTCATAGACTGAGCCACCACCTAGCTATAGCCATCATGCTGAGTCTATTCCTTGGTTTGCCAGCACCATCCAGCAGCTGCAAGCCCATTTTTAAACCTACAGCTTGAATCACTACTTAATGTAGTCAGTAGCGTAAGCAGAAGTTGGTTGGAAAGGAGCAGTAATGAACTGCATTAAGCTCCATTAATTACTTTTCTTATCATATCAAATTATCAGTCTAATAATATTAAATTATCAATCTAAAAATTATTAATGTAGGTGGTGTTTTTTACTGTATTTGGGAAAATTAAGGTATTTATAAAATGCATTTGTCACAAGGCATCATCTTCCCAGAAGCCACAAGGATTTCTGGAATATGAAAGTCACACAAAAAATTACACCCAGAATTAGAGATATTGGAGATCTCCCAAAGTAATTGTTCTGTGTTTTCAGGTTCTTGGAAAGAAAGAACCCATTCCTATTCTGGATCTGCTACTTAGCCTGGGCTAGACATTGTCATTCACACAGACCTGGCTTCATGCACTGTATCACTTGAAAACCCATAAAAGGAGGCATCAGCTCCTGTAGAGGTTTAAAAATACCAGTAGTCTGTGTTATGAAAGCAAACCTACACCAACTCACACATGTTCAAATAAATGACGTGTATTTTGTGTTGTATTTGTTGCAGTTATTTGATGTTGGAGAATGATACTTGCAGGATGTCAATACAGGAAACCTTCCTTATCCTAGTACATCTCAGACGTTGAGGTTTCATAAGCTGTGCCACCCCACTCAACGTGAACAGATGTATTTACATGGTAGTCAACAGGAAATAACTGTTTCGAGTCTGTATGAAAATCTGGTCCATGTAGGTTAACTTTCTCAGATTTTATACAAATCTTTGGTTCAAATATTATTATATTGTGAGGAGAGAAGGGAGAATGAGCTACTGTATTCGGGGGGGGGGGGGGGGGGGGTTGGGTATTTTTTTTGGTGGGGGGGGGGGGGGGGAGGAGGTGGTTTGAATATTTTCTTTTTGAGGTTTGGAAGCTTTGGGTTGGTGTCTGCAGAAACCTCCTCCTGGCAGTAGTCTCCTGCCCGCATCTTCCCACTGGAGGGAGCTGTGACATCTGAAATACATCAACAGCCTCGGTTGGAAACTGCCTTGGAGGCCCCCTGGAAGGATTTTCTACACATCTTTTGTCTTCTGCTCTTTTGAAAACTATGGATCATCTTAAACATATATTGTCAGTTACATTAAGTCTTTGATAAAATACATTTTTGAAGCAGTTGGTGTTAACAGAAAGCTTTTGGTTATATGCATGCGTATGAGATGACGCTATAAAAAATATTATTTACTTGGAGACAAGTATTTATGTGTAGTTTGCAATATTTGCACATCCAATTAGTGTGACATTGGGCTGCTGAACAGAAATAACAAAAGGAAGCTAAGACTAAGAAAAGTGAAAATAAATGCCAAAAATGAAAGGAAAAATTGCTCTTAAACTCCTTACTGATTTTCTTCCATGTGGGACACGTCTTCTTGGACACTGGAACAAAAGCTTAAAAGCTTTACTTTGAAGTCACAGTTGTGAGGCTAAGATCATCATATTTTACCTTTGAACTACTGTGTGTCTCCTGCTGATGAGAACCAGCAGCCCAAGTGTGCAGAGAGGGTCAGCTGCAACCTGAGGATACGACAGAAAACCGGATTCAATAAAGGACGTGGGTACCCGCAGCACCTCCTGCCTCCTGGCCCCCCAGAGAGTCCACTCCTCCGCAGCAGGCACTTGGGCATTGCCTGAGGAATCATAGGCATCTCAAAATTGACCCAAAACCCCGCATGCTACATAAAGACCCTCTCACAGCCACACGATAAGAAAAGCCAAGGAGAGAGAAATGTCTGAAGTCTCCCTCCTGCTCAGGGCTACGTGTTTAACACAGAGTTTTGAGAGGGAGACTGCAGCAAGGACCACCTTCCCTTTAGAGAATCACAAGTATCAAGTCTTTAAAAGAACAGTGTTCAGGTTACCCTCGTCTTTTAAAACCTGATGGCAGGAGAAGGACATTGTGACGCCTTTTAATACAGGGGAGCAGCAGCCCGAGAAGCGGGAGGTATGGATTCCATTCCTTCTGCAGCCTGAAACCATTCCAGCTGCCACCACCCAGCTCACCCTGGAGAGTTCTCAGGCCGCACTAGCAGCTGGGGTTTTGGGTGATGTTAAACTGGTATTAAGCAAAATGTAGAAATGCCGGGTCTCCCCAGGCCCAGCTTGGTACCTGTATTCCTTTCTACCTCCATTTGCTCAGGTTATCACCACCTTTAGCCATCTGACACCCCTCCTGCACGATTCTGGTTCGTCTTTTTGCAACAGTGAAGGCAAAAGTAGCTGAGGGGAAAAAAGAACTTGGGAAAGCAGCACGTTGCTGCTATCAATAATCAAAAGAGAAAATGCTACAGAAATAGCCTTTCTTTTTCCATTCTTGTGTCTCTCCACATATGCCTTGCTCTTGGGCAAGGGTTCAGCCAGAAGGTGGGCCAAGGAGCTGAATCAGAGTAATGGCAGCGTGCTGCATAGACCATTAATAGCAAGGCATTTTTTTAGCCTGATAGGCTGCAGCTGTTCCCACCCCTCTAGCCCACACTAATGAATAAGCAGACTAGCTAGATGTTTCTGCGAAAATGAACAAGGCTGACATTTGAAGTGTCATTGCTGGGCTTCAAAATTAATGCCCTTTTGAGATAAATGAGGGCAGTTCGCAACCTTTAAACTGCTGGCGCAGCCTGAAGCAGCCCAGAAAGCTGAGATTCTGCAAAATCTGGATGATGCGTGAAGGCCATATAAGGATAGCAAGACCAGGAGTTGAGTTCCCCTGTCTAAGTTCTGGGGGTTCAATCCAGCAGCCTTATTCATATAAGCATTTTAGTTAAAGTCAAATAACAGCAGCATGATAAAGTACATAGGACTGATTTTTAAAAATACAGTGTTCTTAATTCTCTGATGCTGCTTCAAGCAGTTTCTTCTCCTTTTAAACTTAACCCAACTTTTAACATTCTCCACTCAAAACCTTTAGTGTGAGGTCAGGAGTAATGAAGTAGCGGAAGTATTTCACTTTTAGCTGAGAACTGATAGAACAAACGTAAACAACGCAAACGGAAAATTTTAAACCAAAAGCTGATTATCAGAGTTGCAATTGTCTACTCATCAAAGAGTAGATCAACTTGAATTACCACAAACATGGCCCCTTAGGCTCACTTGGAACAGGTCTCTCAAACACACCGGTGTTCCCCCACCAGGCTTGGAAAGAAAAGTTAAACCAAAAACCACCCTAGTGCTTCTCTGGATAATATAGCTGTTAAATTTAAGAAGTAAGGTAAAGATCCAGAATAATGCTAGCGCATGTAAGCTGGCAGATGTAAGGCACATGCAGTTGCCTAAATTTAGGTGCGTGAAGCTTACAAATTGGACATTTGGCTCATTACGTTGAGAAGTGGAATACCAGAGTCTCAAAGGCTACCAACAGAACAAAAGTAGCCCTACAGAGAACACAAACCCTGCAGTGAGAATGCAATTACTGCTATATTTCTTCTCCTTCAAAATGGCAAGACTGCCTCAGTCTCTTCTCATTAAGTGAGAAAGTTATTACTCGGAATTCATTCCTCCTTGTAATTACTAATTGGGAAGTGAATAGCAATACCATATAAAAAAGGATAATATTCTTAACAACAGTAAAAGGCATAAAGTAGCCTCATCACTTTCTATATATTAGTTATGTCATTAGACTCAGCACTGCTCAAAATGAACATGTTAACAAGGAAACGTTAAACTGCACTTCATGACTGTAAAGCCAAAGGACTAAATATTGACATACCAATTACTGCTTTAAGTCTCATTAATTTTTTCAAACAATATCGCACGCATTTGAACATGGCAAATTGGCTGTATACACACATACACACACATGTATAGAGAAGGTTACCTAATGGTATTTTTCCTGAATCCTCCTTCAGACGACAGGCTGACAGGATTACTTTCCAACGCGACTGCAAATAGTAAATGAACAAATGCAGTCTGCGTATGCTTAGCTGTGGATTTTATTCAGGAGCAAGGGGCTATATATAATCACCATATTTCTAATAGGCTGCTGTTAACACTCAGCATATTACATTCAGGCTTGATGAAGAGGATGTCATTCCTGTCCTATATGACCCCTGGTTATGATAATAAGGAAAACTGCAACAAAATCCATCCTAAAAGAAGTGCCTAAAATAAGTGAACTGTAGTGATCACCACCAAGGACAAGCCCACCTCTCTTGATTGACTTTTGAAGGAGGTTAAATGACTCGGTTAAATAACTCGTTTAGATTATGCATATCAATTTAGTTGCCTAAATTTAGGTGTGCGAAGCTCACAAAATGGACATTCAGATCATTACGCCCAAAAGAAACCCAGCAATTGCTCAACAGACAAAAATGGTAATCCAAAGAAGTACATAGTAAACACCTAGGGCTTGAAAATTATTATGGACCCAGGCATAACATGAATTTAAAGCACATTACCAACTCTACATACTCCACCTGTAGACACTCTCATTGTGAAATAAGAATGCCTTTTCTTCCTTTATTCTGCTTCTGGAAGAGATTGTGTCCCCAGGCCCTTACAATCAATACACCGTGCCAGTGGTCAGAGTACTGTTCTGGAAATGAATGGTAAGTGACAGCTTAGGCTCACAGAGAAACTCAGGTGAGGGAAACATCTTTCCTGAACTACTGAAGTTTGGGCAGCTCGCAAACCTCATTTCATTGCTGTGAAGGTCCAGCTTTAGAGCCACTCACTTTCAGGTCAGCCAGGGTGAAGTCCCGGCTCTTCTGCAGCCTGTGACAAACTCCGTAAGCCCAGATTTCATCTCCATGTCTCAGGAGTTCATAAGCATGGAGCAGCATTAAGTGCTGCACTGATTGGGGGCAGGGGAGAGAAAAAAAGCCTCACTGGTTCTGTATCTTAGATAAGCAACTGTATTTACTAAAATAACCTCATTCCCAAGCAAATAGAGTTGATTCTATAGAAATGTGCATCTTATCAGTGACAAACATTTGAACGAGGTCTTTGAATGGTGCCTCTTACTGATTTTTCAATAACAATCAAATGTTTTGTTGTTTCAATTAAAGCTTGGTCTTTCATTTAGAGAGTTACTGTCCAACTGTAAAATGACTGATTGACTGTAATTATAAAGCATGATGAATTATATGTGTCTTCTTTTCAGCCTAAAGAAAATTAGCGTAGGGTTTTGTTGTTTAAGGGGGTCGATGCGTTTCATTATGTGCTCACAGAGAACAGCTCGGTGATATTCCAGCAATCAGTTACATGGTCTATTTTTATTAGCAGCACAAGAAAGCAAATACTGCACAGTTCATCAGGCTGTGTAAATGAAATGCAATAATGAAGTTCTCAAGCAAGCAGAATCCAGCATGCCTGCGTTATTCCCTGTTTGCACTGAGTGCATGAAGTATTGCAAGAACTGCTCTCTGTATAAACACATCTCTGGTTTATCATACATAATTCAGGATTTCCAGTTCCCTGATGGAGTAGATTATCTAACTCCATACACTGAGGTATGGTCCACAAAGCCTGCACCAGTATTGTACCGCTGCAGTACCCTACTACACTGCATTATTGATACAACTCTGCCTCTTGCAACAGCATATGTGCTCTCAATCAGCTTTATCCTAATACTTTTTAAACGCGTACGGTGTTCTCCCTGCAAAGACCTGGATATTCTCTACATGCAATAATTTAGAGTTCACAAAACAACGCTGTGGATAAACAAGCGTTTTCAAGCATCATCCACAGGTGCACAGGGGTTCACGTAACAAGACCGTTCCACAGCTCTAGCATTTGCTGCCTTGAAATTGATGGGAAGTCTGTGGGGACCCCTTTGGGAACATGTCTCAAAAGACAGGGATTTCTGTAACTCATCTTGTGTGTCCTGTAAGTCACCTCAAACCTGGCATTGCAGAGCCCAGGCAGAGTCTGTTCCTGTGCAATTGCCATCCTTGCAAAGGGATTGCAGGCTGTGTAAATCAGTGTGGAATTGAGTCCAGAGACTTGAGCTGCCACAAACATCTTAAAAGAAGATTACACCCATGTAATAATGCACAATCCTTTGCCAATCCCTAAAGAAGGGCTGGGGCGGGGGGGGGGGGGGG
>NW_008825108.1:9403015-9405694 GCF_000699105.1 Pygoscelis adeliae | reverse complement strand
CTCAATCCTGGTTGTCCTGGAGGCCAACCCTAACTCAGGGAGCCAGAATCTGTGCAGCTCTGAGCCTGGCACACTCAAGCCTGCTGGGACAGGGATCCATCCTTGGTCAGTGGTCCTGCCACGGACACGCAGTCCTGAGCCGAGCAGCTGAATGCAGGGACATCAGTCTCCAGAGCCAGAAGATGGTTTCTGCATCTTCACAGGCAATTGCCTTTGCAGAGAAACAGAAATGCTCCCTCTGCAGCCTCCGGTTGGGCTCTGTGGAGCCAAGCCCATCCTCTGGCTGCAGCATCTAGCGCAGGGAGAAGGGGTGGTGTAGGCATGGGTGTTCAGCCCCCCTCTGCACCCTTCTCCTGGGGAGGAAGATCTGGGCAGTATTTCCCAGCATAGGCTCAGTGGCAAGAGGGGGATGTGTCCTTCAGCCCCCAGGAGAGGAGGAGGCAGATAACTTCATGTCTACACCTCCAACCACATCTCGGGCATGGTTCGCATGCCCAGCTCCTGGGCAAGGGAGACAGGGACTGGCCTGGCCGGAGGTGCCAACCTGCATGGCCTCACTCAGGGCACGAGGGGACTTGACCACCATTCTCTGTCCTCACCAGTTGTGAAAACACTGTGCTCTGCAAGACCAGGCAAGACTCACAGCTAATCTCCAGCTAGTGCCCCGTGTCCCCTGGGAACGCAGCCCACTGTCTTGTAAATCAGCTTGCCCCTAGCCTAACAGATGGACTGGAACAGCCAGGAGGCAAGACGTGAGCATCAAAGGCTGAGATGAAAATCAGAGTTGGGTGGGATTACTGAGATGACTGCTCTTTTGAGGCAGGGCTTCTTATTCAAGGGATGTAATTTCACCATCCAGCTTGGAGTTAAATTGGCTTCAGACAATAACCTCTAGTACTAAGATTGCTTTAGGTGATCTGAATTGGGATCAGCACTCAAAAGAGAGAGTGCTGGGAGGGCAAGAGGAAGAGACGTAATAATATTATAGAGATCAGCACATGAAGAGAGAAAGGAGAACAGGAACTCTGTTACCCCTATCCTGTAGTAGGGGAGAACATGGTACCTAATGAAACTGAAAGATGAACTGCAACGGACAGATGTAGACACACTGCTGAAATGCAGAGGTGTGGAAGTGAATGACTGCAATGCTAAGGCAATGCATTTATAAGAAATATAAACACAAGCAATATTGTACTCATGTCAGCATGAGTACAGTAATTGTGCCATTTCCCCCCGAGGGCCAGGTCCCCATAGCACTAAAGCTCAAATCCAGCCAAATTATTGGGTAGCTGGCTTGAACTTTCCCAGCAGCAGATGATCCCACTGTTCAATCCTGTTTGTCCTGAAGGGTCAGGTTCCTGGTGGTGTCAGGACCAGCTGTCCGGGATAGGATCTCTGGGCACTTTCACCACACTAATCATACAGCAGCCACCTTTGGAAACTCCTTGTGCATAGTTTGCTACTTTGCCTAATCACTCCTGGACATACCTGATGTCAGCAGAGACCTCTGTGCCTCCAGAAAGTCCTCTGCCTGCCTTTAACCTCCTCAGAGCTGACCTCCCTGCAGCCCAACATCTGCAGCTGTGGCGTTGGGGTTTGGCTTTTGGCTTTGACCCATGAACAACAGCCAAATTCTTTGCCCATTACAAGGCAGCAGTGTCCATCACTCTTTGCTTTTTCCATGTTTTTTTTAGCAAGCTCTTCTTGGGCAAAGGCTGAGTTTCAGGTCAGCCAGGGGAAAGGGAAAGGGAAAGGGTTTGTGCAACCTGAGTCACATCTGACTCCTTTTGCAAGTGACTCTCAAGCTTAGAGCCCAGGACGTAGGAGAAGTGTGGCTACTGGGTCTGTGAACCACCGTGCTTGGCTCCTGGCACGCACAGCCTCATCTCAACCTGCAGAGCTGGCAGCCAGCTCATCCTCCGCAGCCCTGAAGGGCTGAGCCAGGTGCCAGCTCTGCAGGCAGAGAAGGAGGCTGTCCCCATTGCTGCTGGAGGCACCCAGGAGCAAGGGCACGCCTTTGCCACCTCTCCCCCTTGGTGACTTGCCCCCTGCTCCCAACTCCAGCTCTTCCTGCTCTTCTGGACCACCTTCTTCCCCTTCTCACAGCCCTGGCTTCGCGGGGAGAGCTGTGCACTATCACTTGCCGGGCTGGAGTCCATCCTTCTGATGCTGACATTGAACGTGACCGTCTGACAGGGCCAGCCCCTACGTGTGCCACGCACAGCACTTCAAGAGAGCAGCATTTCAGATGGCCTCCCACCCCGTTTTCCTTGCTTCCCCCGTGAGCTGCAGGAGTGCCTCACACAGGGGTGCCGGCAGTCCTGCCCTCGAGCACAAGCTGCATCCAAAGGGGAGCACCACGCAGGCGAGGACGGAGGAAGCAAGACCCGCTGTGCTGAGGGACACGGCTCTCCCCTCAGTGCCACCATGCCCCTGGCCCCTCTGGGGACTGGTCCCTGGGCATGCCACTGCAGCCACGCTCCCACTCAGCACAGCCGTGCCCTGCCTCCACAGAAATGGGGGAGGAAAATTGGGTCCCCAGAGGACAAATGTGCTCTCCGGCCTCTCCCCTCCCTGTGCGGCTTGGTGGTGGTGGCAGCACGAGGCTTTAACTTTCCCCGCCGGATCAAGAGCTTTCTGTCACCATATTGCCGCCTCACACCCTTGTCCCCTGAGGGC
>NW_008825108.1:9370602-9401738 GCF_000699105.1 Pygoscelis adeliae | reverse complement strand
CTGGAGAGGGAGATAAAAAGAAAAAAAAAGGCTTGGCAGTTAAACTGAGGCGAGAGACAATAGTAAGCCATGCCCCTTTCTTAAGGCACATGGCTGGTGTCCCCCACCCGCCCCTCAGGGTTGTAGTTTCTGTGTTGGGCTGTGGAAGATGCCTAATAAAGAATTATCTCTGACTATTGAATGAGCCCTTTCAACCATCCCAGGAAGTATTTCAGCCTCACATCGCCCGGCTGTATCGCATCCAACTATTGTGCCAAGGACAGCGCTGGCAGACCCTGGCTTGAGCCGCCAGCGCTTCCAGACCCTCGAGTTTCCTCTCCTTGCATAGCGTTTTCCCCTCTGCCAGGGTCTTGGATGGAACATAGGATGGGAAAGTAGCGGCATGGGCGGTGGAGTGTGGGTGTCTTGGTGCACATCCTTTTCTTCTGGATGCTGTCGGGGAATATATTGCATAATACACAAATTGCAATAAACCCAAGCTTCGAGGATGTATGCGAACCTGAAATGCAGCGTTTAAAAAGCTATGCGACACCTGAACTCTGTTTATTAAAATGATGTGGGTGTGCTCTTTATGTACCTGGGGTGGACCCTCCTTGACGCTGCCTGCAGTCTCTGTGCGGAGACGGAGCGTGTCCGCACGCAGGTCCGTGGGCTTCAGGAGCCCTCCTGCCCCACGCAGGCAAGGGTTGGGGAACCTTCAAACCGAGGTGTCTGAAATGGGGTGGGAGGAACCACTCCACGGCTGTTCAAAGATTTGTTGACTTTCTGTAATTGCACAGTATTTTTTCCTCTTACTTGATCCTGCGAGATCAAATTTTCAAGACAATTCTTGGGGTTTCGTTGTCCTTTTTCCTCTTAAAAGGAAAGAGGTAGTTTTTGAGTTTTTTTCTTCCTAAGCTTAACTTTTTGTGAAAAATACCTGTCACCAGTGAAAGTCTTTTTGGCTCCAGGAAGGGATTTAGGCTTAAAATAAGAGACCTGCCAGATAGGTTGGCAGTGAGGGGTCTTTTCTGAGCTGGCAGGTAGGCCATGCTTCAAGTGTCTGTTTGACATGGGCAGGGCTGAGGCAGCTTTCACGTAGCTGGTGGATTCACTGCCATTGAGCCCTTGGAGAATCAGTGCTTCTGCCTCTCTGTGGAGATGGTGGAGATTTGTCTTGATCACTGAGCAGAAAATACGTTCAAGATCTTAAGCTCTCTGCAGAGTTTTGCAGACTGTTTTTTGCCTCCTCCGTAACACGATTGTTACGGGCTCAGCCTTTATTAACTACAGCCAGTTGCTATATAAGCCATTCTTTTCTTTTAAATAATGAAGAAAAAATACCGTGCCCTTCAGCTACATATTATCGGATCTTTTCATAAACAACAAAGATTAAGGTAGCAAGCATCTCTGATAACCTGGCTCCTTGGTGTCATGGTCCCCCATCATAATTGCAGAGGGAGGTAGCATTTGAAAACATAGCTTAGTAGGAATTTTGACTTGCTTTTGCTCCTTTGTGGTGGTCTGTGGTGTATCTGGTCCCGTCTGCCTCGCTTGAATTGTTGATTAGCAGCTGTTTGAAAAAGTATACTGGGCTAGAAATTGTAGCCAGAGCTTCTTTTTCTTTAACCAGCATCACTACAATTGTATTTCAGGTGGCAAGAACTGTCTGTACTAAGACATAATTCTGCTCGATGCTGGCTTAGTGATACTATAACAAAGTAATAATACCATTGTGTGATACCTTGAAAATCTTTTGGATACTGGGGGATCAAGGCCTAAGGAATCAGTCCTAATTAGCCAGCAAGGTAACTTTAAGTGAATATAACTGCAGGAAATGCAGGTCCCTATATGCTACCTGGAATTTCATTCATTAAGATAGGAGAAAGGGCGTGGCCAAAATGCTTTTGCTGCTTATGATTTCTGGTGTTTGCAATGGCTAGCTGATTTCTCACTGCTGACATGTTTAGTTGCCTGAAGGATGTGGACAATTTGGCAGCAAACTGGCCATTTGAGGTCCTCTGGACAAGCGCGTGCAAAGGAGTGTAACACCACATATATCCCTTACCTTGTTATGAGATTACATTGAGCCCAGCATGCTGAACACCAGTGTTAGCGATTCAGAAACGATACCACTGATGTGTTGTCCTGGTTTCGGACACGACGTGTGCATTTGTAAATCCTGTTGTAAGATGTCTGAATATTGATACTGAAGAAAGAGGGGCCTCTTAACGTACATGGCCTGTAGGGTATGTATATGGTGCCATATTTGGAAATGAGGATTTAATAGTGCCATTCTTCACATAGCTTTTCTGCTCTTAACTCCTCAAATAGGAAGCAGTAACAGATGTTAATTATTCTGCCTGGTTCCTGGGTGGTGTAAACTGACAACTTCTCCTTGGACTTTTAGCAATATCAGTAGATTGGCTGTTGCTTTAGCGGAGGTCACACAGGAACAGTAGAAAGCCTGCAAATGTTACCTGTTTGTCAAGCTGAAGTGGACAAGGTACTTCTGACTTGTTGGGCACTTATTGCATACTTTTTTGCAACATCCCTGTTCTTCAGGCTAACTGCTGTCAAGAACTATCCCAATTACAGCAGTAAGGGAATTGTGTTCACTTCCCTGCACGTCATATAGAAAGCAGAAGGATATTTCTTAACAATGTCTTAATACCGAAGTTAGATCTGTCTAGATGGATACCTATACCCATTGTTTTGGGGGACGTAAAGATATTACGATGACACAGGCACCTTAATTTGTAGACATAAATGTGCATGGGAAGTATTGGTTGGTTCTGTAACTTTACTTGTTGGAAGTGAGCTATCTTGATACTGTATCGGATACAGTTCCAGTATGACCTTGTTACTTGATAAGTTTGCTGAAGCACCTACTTCTCAGCAATGTTTCACTTTCTAATTCAAAAGCTTTAGGAAAGGCATCAGGAGCTTGTTTATTCAAGAACATTTTGACAGTTCTGAGGAACAATTTATATTATTGTTAAAACGGCTTGGGCAATGTGCCTTGTGGACTTCTGCAGAGACTGTATTGGATTACTGAATAAAATCGCTTCTTAAAATATCCCTGATCATCCAGACTATCAATTGTATGTGTTTTTTCTGAAGAACGATAATTTTATAGGCCCTCTGAAGTTATTAGAGGTAGGTTTCCTACCAACCTTGCAAATGGGGTGGGGGATATGACTAGAGCTAGAAAGTGAAGGGAAGCCTGTTTAAATGAGCAACAGACTGGTGGTGTAGTCAGGAGCTGAGTATTAACTTTCTGATACATGACCCTACTTAGATTTATACACAGCATTCCTTAACTCAAAGCTCAGTTGACTATCGTAGCCTATTATTATCCTACCTTTTGTATTCTGAGGACCAGCTGCTCCTTGGTACTGCTGATAATGTAAGGTAGTGTCTGTTGATAAAGTTACTGAGCAATCCAAAGTAGCAAAGAAATACTAGAGCATCCTCTGATGTCCGTGTGGGTATCTCAGGTATGGTGAAGGGTGAGCTAGTGAGATCTTGAATACCTGGCTCACTTCAGAAATGTATCCCTCTGGAGAAGAAATGTGTAGTAGTAGCAGAGGATCAGGGATGCTACTCAATAGCTTTCAGATGATTCAAGTGTTAAACTGGCATGTATACCTTCTTAAGACTTGTAACTGGCCTTTCATGCACAGGAGAAATGTGCTTTGAATAGGTAAGCATTGTGCTGACTGATTTATCTGGGCCTGTCTATTCAGTGAGATCCTCTGTACGGTTTGAACTGTTGAGGCCTTTGGAGTTTAACAGTCTCTTGGCCTTCCTATGCAACTGCATCGCCACCTGAAAAGGACCGAGGGAAGAGCTACTTGGATGCTTCCTTTTTCCACCTTCATTTTCCAGTGAAAATGGAAGTGACTGAGTGGAAATATAAGCCCAAAAAGCAGCTTTGTGAAGGGAGACACTACCCCAAGATCAATATTTGTGTGGTGATCTTCAGAACAAAATACTCCTATTTTCCACCCGAAACAACTTGTTAGCACTCTGTATTACATTGCCTAATTAATTTTTATGGAAAATGAAAGTTCTCATTTGTGAAACTGAATTTCAACTTCAGATTAAAACAATCTAGAATTAAAACAACAACAGAAGCTTCTCTGAGGGAAGTCTGAGTTCTGAAATACAAATTGGGTTGACGTTTTAGTAAACTTATCTGATAACTATTTTGAACAAAATCTTCATAATGAAAAATTTGGTGCCTTGGATGATGCCAGAATTCTTGAGTTCTATTTCAAAAAACTCTGGTAGAATTGGCATAGATGCCAATTTCCAAAGTTCAAGTTTATCAAGTGTGGTTCAGTAGAAATTTTTTTGATCAAAGAACTTGACCACAATGAATTTTGTCTTATACAGAAAGGATATCGTTTTCCGTGCTGTTTTTCAGTTGGAGTTACATGTTGTTCGAGAGGCTAATGAAGGATAGTTCCTTACCTTTTTCCCCCGTTACTTTCTTCCTGCTCTCTGATCCTTCCCTTCAGAGTACAAACTTCAGTTGTCCAAGTAAATGTTAATGAGTTTGTAGTTGGCTACGCAGCTGGAAAGGGGATCTGCAGGTTTAGATAGTTCAGTCATAAACCGAACAATGTTTGTTGTTGTGTTTTTTTTTTTAACCTAAATATTCAGTACTCTTACTCTGCTCACAGCTTTCTTGGAATGAAAACTAAGGAACTTGTTTTAGTTCAGTACTGTGCACCAAATTATTTGGGGGGTGCGGGGAGCCCTACAGATAGCCTACTTCCCAAAGGTCACGACTGAGGAACTTCAGAGGTTTTGGGCTCTTAGTCTTTCTATATAATTAAAGAAAAAAAATGCCTTTTCTTGGTACCTTTTTGAAAATATGACCAACGGTCAGAAAGTAGACTTTTTTTCCTGGTTTGACCACACACTGCAGCTGGTGTCTCCCAGCACTGCAGTGAAACTACGTTTATTATTTTACTTGAATTTAAAGGTGAATAAAGTCCTAATTGCTATAGCACACGTGAAAGGGCGAGCAATGAATGGATTGTCTGACCAGTGTTTCCTTCTGCCAATATGGCAATCATAATGCATACTTAATGTATACGTTTTGTGCATGCCTGCACTTTTTTTGTTAGTCTCTAAGAAAGCTTTAACTCACCTCTGACTCTGAAGCAGTTTGGATCCTTTTATGATCACTTCCTTGGGGCTTTTTTTCCTTTCCAAATGTACTTTCTGTGCAGTTTCACTGTTGCAGAGCAATGCTCTAAATCATGCTAAGGTTCATTTAATTTCCTGCCATTATCTTTTATTGGTCACTTTTTAATGAACTGAAGTCCTAGTTGCTAATAAAATTAAACTTATAGCTTTGAAATGGCTGTGGTAAGACAGAATGGGATCCGAATTTCATCTCATTTTCTGCCTCAAACTTTGCTTGGGTTAGGTTTTGCTTTTTGTGAAAACTGGTCTCCTTGTCAGTCAGAGGTGATGGATGGTAGCACTGGAAAAAAATGGGTCAGTGCTGTTAAGACTGGATAAGAAATCCCCTGCTGACCATTACACAGCCTATTAGAAATCACTGACCATGACTTGACAGTGCAGCACGTCTAATCTCTGTTTTGGACAGGGCTGGATGTAGGGGAGAGCACAAATGGAGCCAGGCAGGTGTCAATGGAAGCTCCTGTGGTGCTTGTTCTTCCCTTTACCTTTTTTCCAAGCCATTGCTACATCTAGCTGTCACGCTATCCCATGTCTAACCTTTCTGGTCTCCCTAGTGGAAATTAGTGCTACCTTAACTTTTATTAATCCCTACTAGAGTCTAGTCTACTCTTACTGCTTGGCTTTCACGGAGCAAAATAGGCTTTGGAGTGTGGGGGTTCATTTTTGTGTGTGAGCGATTAGTCTAAATGTGTACCAGGGCTCCTTGCGCCCTTCGTGCTGCCCTCTTTGCTTCCTGCAGGTTTTAGTCTCATGGCAGCGTTTCCTCTGTGACTGGCTTCTCCCACCTTGCTAGTTACTGACCTGACCTTCCTGGGACCCCCCTGTGCTCTCTGCTCTGAGCTATCTGGGTTGCTCCGATGAAGTGCTGGCCATCTCCAAGGCAAGGCTGGCTGACTTTACTCTGTGCTGGTCAGTCCGGGAGCTGCGAGTCATGAATAGCCTGTTCTGCCTGAAGTTACTTCATGTCTTTTCCTTTCCCACTCCTTGTCTCTTAGGCACGGTGCCAAATATCCTGAGGTTCAAGAGATTGTCGGGTATGTATGTATATATGTATGTATGTATACATGCATGCGGAGGAAGAGCAACAGCTGAAAACTGGAGGCAGTGATTGAAGGTGCAATGTCTGGCATTGCTGCTTGTGTACCACTGACAGGGATGAGGCTGGTGGGCTGTGCAGTAGCAGATACTTGGGATGAAGCACAGAAGGCCATTGCTGAGAGCATGGGACCGTTCCCTGGGTAAGAGGCAGAGCTGTCTGCGCAGGAAGACTGCTTGCTGCATGTGTTTTACATTACCAAGACTATATCTGGCACCAAAACCAAAGGAGTTGGTTATCGCTGCTCTTTTTCCTTTGTTTCCAAGACTTAAACAACTGCAGGCTGTTCGGGCAGTTTGTGTGGTGGCTTGGTCCTGTGGGAGTGCTCTAAGACAAACAATTCACTTTGATCTGTTGTAATGGGAGCGGTAATCCTGAGGCACCACTTCCTCAGGAATCTACTGTTTTCTGTAGCTTGTGGAAGTTATCTTCTGGTAGACATAGAAGTGTGTCACAAGTCAGTTATAGCCACCCGGTAGGCTAAAGGTGGTGTATTACATTTTAACTATGCTCTACCCACTAATCCATCTTGTCCAGGCAAAACGCTGGTATTCTCAAGCCATTTTCTGTTAGCTACAGCTTAGTAAGTGAACAAGAAAAATGTCTTCAATAGCCCCTTCCCTCTCCCTTGTTCATGTCACTATTTTTCAAGCGTATATCTGTATGAATTTCAAGGTGCAGTATTCAATCTTGCATCATACAACCCACTGGAAACCTGGACTTTACCTCCAGATGACTGTTTGATAAATCCTGAGATTGAGATGCAATCTCTATGCAAAATGAAGGGAGTTTTGGAAATAACCCCAAGCAAATCTTCCGTTTCCAAGAACTGGCTTGTATATGGGCATGGCCATGACTTTGTATTACTCTGCTGGTCAGTGAGTGCAAACATTATAATGAACAGTTTATCTTCTCTAGAAGGAGAAAACACTTGTTTTGGTTCATGGTTGGCACAATAAAATCATCCCAGCTCTAGGTGCATGTTAATGAGGTAGGTGTTGCAGGTAGGAAGAGAAGGTGCTCTTCATAGTTTTTCACTTGAAACATTTGGGCAAGAAAAGGGCCCAGCCTCTGTCAGAAAAATCTCTAGGAAATATACACCAGCAAAACCACTAAATGCTCTCAGAAAATGCTGTGGAGAAAGTGTATGCTTTATGAATTGACTCTGTAATAATCATATCTGTGAAATGAGTTAAGGATTACCTATGTCATTAACTTCTAACTCTATCCAGTGCAGGACAGTGCAGTTGATCTGGTTTTAATGAAGCCCCTCTAAAGGTGTGTGGGTACTTGATCTGCATTTACCTTGATCATAGCAACTAGGGGGTTGCTTTTAGTTACAGAGTGGTGAGAAGGGAAAAAAGCTTTTCTTTGTCTATCATTTTTCTAGAAAAAGTTTCAGTAGAACTTGCTTAGAAGTATGATCATGCATTCATTGGTTAGAATATCCCTATTAACTTTGTTATGTTGTCTATTATTGACCAATAAAACCTGTTTGAGTTTCAGTTGCAACCTCCTGAGACTTCCCATTACAGGTGTAGAAGTGCTGACAAGCAGGCAAGGGAGCTGTATTAGCATATTAACCAAAACATTCTCAAAATACAGTAGACTTTTTTTTTTAATTGTGAAGTAGAAGTTAAAAAAAATATAATTAGAACACTTATGGCGTAGTATTTCTTCTTAACCGTATTGGGAATAAAAAGCAAATGCAGCTGGCTTACCGGATGATGACTTCCAGGAAGTAATGATTGTAACCCTTTACATAATTAGCTGTTGTGGGAAACATAACTGGCTACTGCAGATTCATGTAAATGGACTGACCAGACTCCTTAACTGACTCAGTGCTTACTCATCTGAATTACTCCACGTGTAGGATCTGCTAGAAGTTTGTTGGTGCTGCCTTGTGTAGGGAGTCTTAAAGACGCTGCTTTGACTTGTTTCTTCCAAGGTAACAGAAGCAGAACGATGCACGCTTTTGGCTTTGCTCTGTCTGCGTGTTAAACTAAATAAGATGTGCTGATCCGCTTTCACTGTCCAGTGTATATTCTTTCATATGGTAGAAGAAACCAGTCTCTTCTGTTCTAGCCAGTTTCAGAGTATCTGCTTCCTGAAAATCAGAGGAATCTGCTCATGTTCACAAAGTACAGAGTACAGCAGAAGTCTAATAAGATTCAGTGATAGCTCTTGTATGGCTCTGTTCTTTCAACAGCCTGTCGTCTTATGAACCTTGCTGTTCTCTGCTTTTCCCCTCTGCCTCTTTTTTAAGAGAAGAGAGGATAAACAATCTAAAGCGTTAGGTCAGAGGCAAGATAAAATAAGTGTTCATTCAGTACCAAGATGAGCAGGCATCTGAACCTGAACTTTCTAACTCAACAATTAAGTTACTGTTCTGGAAAGTAATAGAGAAATTGAAAGGATTACAAGTCACTTAATTCATTTTTTTTATATTATAGAACAAGAAGATCTATTATTCTGCTTTTTCTGCTGAAAAAAAACCACTTTAGCCTTTCATCATTAACTTTTTTTTTTTAAGATTATAACTGTCCAGTAAATAATCTTTTAGGAAAGATTATACAATAGGATTGCCTGTGGTAACGGCAGACTGGACTTTACCATCCACACAGTCCCTTTCCTTAAAGTTTTATATTGCTGGTAGTTCAGGGCACTGTGTCAGACAGCTGTCTAGTGCCTCTGCGCATTGTTCTCCTTGCTTGCTAGACACACTGCAATACAAGCCTCTGTACCGAAACATGCTGCGACTAAGTTGATAGAAGTAAAGTTACCCTTATTCCTTTGACAGTATTTATGCAGGCATTCAAAAGGTATACTAAAAAGAAAAAAAATTCTCACCCTTATTACAGGATACTTAACACACCAAGGTTGTTTTAAGTGTTTAGATGGCACAGCACGCTTTTCCTCTTGCAAATCAGTAATTTGATGATTAGTAGAAATGAAAGTATATAAACTCTTGTTCATAGGTGCCTTGTGCATGTGGCAAATTGGTGTCTCTGCATTCTTGGCATAAATAATATCAGCTCCATGAAGAACCAGCTGTGTAATGGAAAGCTGGCTTGTTTGTTTTGTGTTGCAAATGGATAACTGGTATGTTTAAGAACTTGATTTAAGCTAAGAACTTGATTTAAGTTTAAGAACTTGATAACTATGCTGTCTTTGCTGCCCAACAAACTACTTGAGGTTAAGACCTGATGTCATAGTGTTGTGTGCATTATGTGCCTTTTCTAAGGCTGCCTTCATGTATTTGTGCCTTCCTAATTTCCAAGTAACAGTGCATAAAATTAGTGAGATTCTTAATGTCATGACAGAAAATAGAATAAAACCGTTAATCTCCTCAGATACCCTTGCACTGAAGTCACGACCACATGCAGAGTGGGAGAAGGTCCCCTGTGCAAAAGAGATGAGGGAACCCAGTGCAGGTAGCAGGTCCCCACTTACTAGTGGATACTCTCCTCCCGGGATGTTGCAGAGGAGCCTCACGGCAGCGAGTGCTGTCGTGCACGCCCGGCATCACTGCTTCTCCAGCAGCCTGCTATGAGCAGTCTGTGTGCATCTGTAGCTGAGCTCATCGGATTATTGTTGACTGTATTGTAATCTTTTAATTGCCAGCCACTTCTGATGCCACGATGTTGTAGTTGTGGGTCAAATCCTGTGCTTCTTAAGCGGTACTCCCCCTGCTGTCTTTAACTTTACCTGTGGGATGGTGGAATACACTACCCCTCACAAACTTGATCGTATGGCCTTATTGAGAAACAGGCAGCCAGGAGCATCTCAAACCAACCTTTTCCTTGTACCTGACTGAGGTTACTGACCTTCACTGGAGTCTAGACAGACAGCTCTCTATCAACAAACTTGTTTAAGCCAGAACCTATAAATTGGGAATATGGAATAAAATGTTACTTTTTCAGGTTTCTGTTGGGCCTGAGAGGTTATGGGGAGTGAGAGTTGGGGGTTTTACTGTTTTTCCTCCAACCCTCCTTTGAGACTTCTTCCTGCTTCAGGTGTCTTCTGCTGAGGTTTTAATGCATTATCATGATAACCATTCTGAATAAAAGCACCTTAGGGAGACACAATATCTGGTCTTGTGGAGATGTCTCTGGTACTTTAAGTAAACAAAAATATGAAAATGTTAATGGCAAAACTGTGGACAAGAAAAATAGGCTGTATTTGAGCAGGGCTCCAGCGCTGCTTCTACCTCCTATCATAGCAGAACAAGAGGAAATGAATACTGAATTATGTGTCGCTTTGGCTGACTGTACCTACATACAGAAAACTGGAGCACCTTTTCCTTATGAGACTGCTTTTATGTCTAAAAAAAAAAATCTGGTGAAGTATATGTATGTTGCACTAGACTGCAATGAGGCATGCAGTACTGAGAGGCTGGCGAAAGAGCAAGGATAACTGACCACCAAAGACCAAGTAGCTAATGTGAGTAAAATTTGCTTAGCAGCTTTTGCCTGTCTTTCAGAACATCTCTGGGAAACCCTTCTGGACAATCCCTGATAACTGGTTTGATAATGCTGAGCAAGAAACCCCTCTTTTTCATATCAAAAGGGCAAAATCAATGAAAATAAGAGCCAAAGTGTAATTCCTCCAATATGTACCACCCTGACTAGCAAAGTTACTGGTTACTGGTGAGAGGGGATGGGTTGGCAGAGGGACTGTTCAAGGAGATACCAAGTGCATGCCTTGCTGGTGGCCCGCAAGCCGGTTCAGTATAGCTCTGTCATTCCCTGGTGGTTGCAGGATGGCCTCTGTGTAATGAGGGAGGTCTCTGCTCAGGCCTGATAGAGCAGACTTTCAGGCTACAACAGCAGTTTTCACACTCTTCCATATGGGCTCAAAGAGGCTTAGGGTGAAAAATATCCCATGGGATTAAATCCATAAAAGAACTCTAACTCCTGTGTTTGCCTTTCAGATGCTATGTTTAGTTCCCCTTTGGCTGCTGTCTCACTTCAGAGGTGTCTGTGGGTTTGTGTATGCAACTGCGTATACTGGCCTACATGTTTATTCTGCAGACTGTTTGCAGGAGTTATAATTTGAAGCACAGCATCTCACTAACATGGTTCCCTTATTTATAGACCAGAAACTGCCTTGCCTCCAGCTGGCAGAGGCAAGAGATAAGTGCCGGCCCCATCCATGCTGATGTCATCTGAGTTGCCACCAGAGAAGACCTAAAAATGTTAGTTTCTTTTGCTGAGCCATGCGGAAATATGTATGATATTGCGGCGTTAGGAATCTGGTCGGTGCATCCTTCCTAGTGATCAGAGCATTTCCATGAGGAGTCTGGTTTCACACCTTGCTACTTTTATAGAATTGAGTCTTGAATCCAGCTCTCCCAGCTTGCAAATGATTGCACTGAGAACTAGGAAACAGTATTCTGGGACAAGTCTCCCTGTTTTCTTGTTTGTTGAAGCTCTTCTGCTTTTTCCCCAGACTTAATGAATATTTAATTATTTACAGAGTGATTATGAATCCATTGCCTGGTAGTTAGAGTGGTCACCTGAGAGATATGGGTCTCACTATGTATTCCAGCAAGTGTGTTTTCCTGCTCTACTTCTTTTTTAAAGAATGGAAAAGGGGGAGGGCTGTAGGATTGACATATTTGTGTGACCATTCTAAATTAAGAATACTTACTTTATTAATCTGGAGGGGGAAGTATTCAGAGGATACCTTATTTATTCATTGCATGTGGTCATACAGTATATGGAAAAAAAAAACCCAACCCTTTCCTTTGTATTGATTTTTCATTTTAACACCCTGCCGGCATTTAAGGCAATTTTTGGCAGATTGCCTCTAGTTTTGCAGAAAATCTATGAAAAAATGTTTGTTCAGAGTTATTTGGAAAGCTCACGAATGAATATTTGTTTGCATGAACCTTTGCTCTGATGACTCTTCCTGCAGCACTCCGTTCACACAGCATATTCAGTCCTCTGTCCCATGGCGATTCTGCTCCCCAGTTGCCTGAGTTGCAAATTCACAAACAGCTTTCATTGCAGCCACCAGAAACTTACTCTGCAAATATTCATGACTTGTTTCGTATCTGTGAAGAATAGGTTTTGGGGGGTTTTTTTTGAGGGTGGAAAAACTATCTCAACTGATGTTTAAGGAGGAAAGAAGGAGAGTGGGACTACAAATATTACTGAGGCAAGCCTGCAGTTGTTAGTCAAATAACAGTGAATGTTTTGGGGTTTAGTGACTAGAGGTGAATGATTACAGTGCATTAATATAGCTGTAAGAAGAAGGAAGCCTGAAGAACTCTTTATCAGTCATGGCAGTTGATCAGGTTATTTCCTTTGCAGAACTGTTTTGGAGGACAGCAGACAGTACCTCAAACAGCCCAAGGTACTTGTAGATATTGGGCTTTACTTGGGTGTATTAACATGCCTATTCTTTACTTGTATTACTTCAGCTGCATGTAGTGAAGTCAGGTTGTTTGAACAGCTGTATGCAAAGAACCATAGCTCAGAATCAGGCAAGAAGATGGAAATCGTGGAAATGTCCAAATTCTTTTCAACTTAATTTAAAAAGGGGATTTAAGAAGTCCCTTCAGGTATGTTTCTGAATTTGTGCACTGACGTATTTTGTGTTGGAAAGAAGAATTTGTTCTTAGTTCTGTCCTGCACTCCACTCAGTTGCCCATTAATTTATCTAGCTATTCATTTGATTACTTTTTTTTTTTTAAATTGTAATTGAATGTTGTATTAAATGAATAGCTAATGCATCCTGAATCAGTAGCAGTTCCTACTGGATAAGAGGATGCTTATAAGCTTGTTAAAGATACTGTAAATAAGGAGATAGAATATATGTGAAGACTTAATAGAAACTTCGTTTCCCTAACTTTAAGTATTTATATGTAATCTGTTGTTTTCTGAGTTGTAACATCTGACTTGAAGAACACATGCTGTTTACATTATGTGGCTTTTTTTTTTCCCTTAGCATTGCTTGTGTTAGGGTATTTTAAAGTAAATTTAATTCCAAATTTTTATATTTTTTTTTAGATAACGTCTCTGCGATTAACTTTTTCTGAGTTCATAAGATATCAGTGGTATGTGAGATCATGGGATTAGCTATGATAATTACCTCTAGTCAAGGAACCTCCGCCTTACTTGTAGGTCTATTTGCAAGATGCTCTTAAAGAGAGATTTTTAAGTTACAACTTGCACATTGTATAGTGCAGTGGGGATTCAGATCTGTTATTAGGATCATATGGGTCATTATTCCTATTACAGTGTGTTTATAACCTTGGAATTACCCCTTTGAATCTCATCTCAAGAGTCTGTGATTTTTGGGAAGACATACCTGTTCTATAGTTCTTGTGCAGATAGACTTGACTTAGTGAAAAAAACACTTTCGGTCTCTCCTTCTCCAAGGTTGGGACAAGAGTCTGCTCTAACTTGGGCAAGAGCACTGAATTTTAAGTGAAGAGAGATCTTAATTTCAGGTGACTGAATGCACTGACAAGAGAATCCAGAAGTGACTGAAGGTAGCCTTACTGAAATCAAAAACCAAGTACCGAGTTCCTTGTAATTTGATGCAGACTTCACAACGCTGAATGAGTATTGATGAAACTGGTGTTTCCCTTTGCGTGTTTTATTTTTCCTGTAATGGCTAAGATTTTTACCAACATCTGGTAATGAGTCAGGTCTCCTTTACTTTAGCTTGCGGTTTCCCAGGCGGTGAGATGGGCCTTGCTGAAGCAGTGCCCCACATGGATGGGGTGGAGCCGGAGCTGGTACGTGCTGCTGAAACTCCCCAGTTGTGTATAGACATGTCAATTCTCTCTAACGAGCCTTGGCTACAGGAAAAGCTTGAGACCCACTGCTGTAAAATTTCAGTCGGTTAAAGCATTAGGCTTTGTAATGTATTCAGCACTCTGAATAGTTGCTAACGAATGCAGGGCTGGAGGGATGAATGAAGTGGTATTGCTTTTACAAGTAGTATAGTAGCTGACGTGTGTGTCCTGTTATGCACAGCCTTGTTTACTTTACACACATCAATTTGTTGATCTCACCAGAGCTCTTAACCTTCCTAGGGCTACTAATCTCCATAAATGTCTGCAGGATTGGGCTTAATTTTGGCATGCAAAACGAATGAATCAAACTGTGAGTCATCGTTTTTTACAGTAAAACATTCTGACCTAGTCCCACAGACCACGTGCCTGGCTGATGCTTGCCTGAGAGCTTGTAGGATCTGACCCGTGCTTTGGGAATCCTGACTTCTTAAGTGTAGCAGAGACTGTACTGAAACAAAGGAAATGTAATGCAGAATATACTGAAGCAAAACAAGAACTGTCACCTGGTTCAGATGCAACTCTCAAGATAAAATTAATGTAGGTTGCGGACAGGATTATGCACACATTACAGAATGTCAGTAGTACTCAAGATGCCTTGTGAAAACTGTAATGGAGATGTTTTCAATTTACTGAATGTTGTTTTCCTTTTTTGCATATAGCTTAACTAAAGTATGGTACAATAAAATAAACTCACTTTTAAAATTTATAGGAGGCACTGAATTGTGGAGCTAATGCAGATAAATTACATGAATGTCACTGTCACGTCTGCACTATAAAATGCAAAAGCACAAGTAACCACAAGGCTCTTTTTGATATTTTAATCTTTTAAACCTTTGAAATGTTGGTGTGCTTGAAAGGGCTTCTAAATCCATTGGTTAGTCTGCACTGTCTCGTATTGTGTTCAAAATCATAGCAGATAAAGGAAGAGTGATCAGAAAGCTTAATGCAGTCAGAGCGTCACGACCTGTTATGTAAAGCAACATTTGGCAGGGCCTTCCCAGCTGCTGTAAATGAATGTTAACAGCATTTTATCAGCTGCTTTCACTGCCTTTATTACATAATCTGAATATTTATGACCCTATTAATATGTTTAGCTGTGAAATTGCAATATTGATGGAATGAAGGTTCCATAGAAGATTGAATGAGGAGAATGATTTTTGCCTCATGAACAAAAGTTGCGTTAATATTAAAAAGCTTTGAGTTCATACTTCAAAGAAGTTTGCTGAATTGCTTTACAGATACGGCATGCTATTTCCCTAAACATTGTCATAGAAAAAATACTTTGGTGACAGGATAGTGTTGCTGAACATTGTGTGTGTCTGTGTGTGTGTGTATAAAACACGGAGCACTAACCAGAAAGTGGTGATTTTTTCTACTTCCAATGCAAGTCCCTGAATCCATAATGATGATACTCTGTAGCCTTGAACAAACAGAGCCAGCCTGTGGACGATAGACCAGACCCAGTTTATCAGAATCACCTCCATCCAGAGAGCTGCTCCAGGTAGGATTTTGGGGCAAGCTGTGGGCCAAGTTATTGTTACAATGATTTTTTTTTTTTTTTTGTGATCAAGATCTTGCTTTCTGCCCCACTTCCTCACGGTCCTACACCCCCTTCTTCTGTTGCGACTAGATATACTGTTGTCTTGTGACCTGAAATGCATGTCACATAATTAGGGTATGTGTGCACCACGTTATACGGCTGGGGACTGGTTGCAGATGCTGTTCCATTACTGAATGCATACTTGCCTGTATCATGATTGTACTTGGAATGTGTGGGAAGGTAATATGCTTGGTCAAGAGATGAACGAGGAGCTGTAAGGCATTCCCCTTGGGAGCCTCCTAGATTATATTATGCTCCCAAACAGAACCGAATGCCACCATTTCAATTAGTCATCTGCAAATTTCTAACAAGAAGATGTTCAGAGGCTTGATGCTGTCGTGTTCAGTGGCTCCCACCTATGGAATTTATAAGTGATGTTGGTATCATGCTTCTTTATCATTCTGTAGGATAAATAGCTCAATTAGCTACAGGCTCATGTCTGCAGGTTGCCTATGAAAAGCTGAGCTGGAAAAGTAAGATTTGCACTTATTTTGAGTGGGATGAGGTTGTTGGTCACTTTTATCTTTGAGTGCAAAATCTATAGCCTGTCTGAAAGCCGCTGTCCTACGTGTCTTGCCACTCATTACCAGGACTAGAATTTCTGAGAAATGCAGCTGTGGAGGTCCCTTTTGTTTGCAGAAGTCTCATGGGTGGTAATGCAAATCCTGTGCTGTGTTCTGACACTATACCTAATTCTGAGTAACTCCGTTTGTCTCTTAATGGTTTCTACTTCCACCCTCTCCACAGTTCAGACCTCATGAGCTGGTACAGGAGGCAGATGCACATGACTGTTAAGTGTACAAAGTGTTAGAAATGTAAAGATAAGCGGGTACAGGGTGTGGAGTGTTAGAGTCAGGAAGAAAGTTTAGATTAATACCTATTTTTTAATAGTGTTTTGTCCCCAGGCCAGTTTGTTATAGTTACTGCAGAGCTCCAAATGGACTCTCTTCCCTCGTGGGGATTAGAGCTTTAAATATGTATTGTTCTTCTGGGGACTAGTATTGAGCAGTCAAGTAAGGTTCATAATAGAACAAAGAAACCTTTAATTAGGACAGGAGTTCCAGTTGTATTCTTTTTTGCTTTGTGTAAGAGAAACTTGCATTATATCAGATAAATAAATAAAACAATGGATGGGGTGGAGGAAGTTTGGAAGAAGCACATCTGTTTACAAAGTTAAGTGCTGAGTTTACAATAAACCAGTAATTTTTACTTGGGAAGCTCTTAAAATAAGATTCCCCTTCTCCACATCGCTGAGCATCTGAGTCAAGAAACTTTAAGGAAATATTTTTCAACTTATTCAGTGGTTTGGTTTTGGGTTTTCTTGCTCACTTTAATTTTTCATACAGGAAATACCTTTATTGCAATGTAAAATTAATAGCAATGTTTATACTGTTATCATATTTTGGTTTTAGGTCTGTACATGCATTGTAATTGCATTCTTCCCTTACTCATCTTGTACTTAGTTTGTATGATCTTAATTTGTAGGATCTTGTACTTAGTTTGTATGTTCTCAATACAATGCAGTATTATTGTCATTCTTCATGCTTAAAGGAAAATCTTTTCTGGTCTGTTCTGGGGTGTACATTGCTCTGTGTTGCCGAGGTCTTGAAGTCAATAAACTTTCTGCGCAGCCTCAGCAAATTGCCAATGTGCAACAAATTATAAAACTGGGACCTTTAAAGAATAATATGTAGTAGCTTCAAGGGTTTCTTAATTTGTCTCTGAAATGACCTTTGGCAAAAATACAAACTATAGTCTCCTCTTCTCAACAGACACTGGTAAGAGGAAACCTAGCAGATTTGAAGCTGTTTTCTTTTGCACTCACTTACCTAATGTTTACTGGCTTACTATGTGTGATGAGAAAATGGAATAATGTCCTGTCTTAAATGAGTTTTTTAAAGGAACACCTTAAAAAGATGGTTGTGATGAAGCTTTGGCCATCTGTCCTATGCCTGTCCTCTGCAGTTTAAATGCCAAATCCAACAATGACAAAAGACCGTTGTTGTCTGGGAAACGATTGATTCTACTCCTTGTTTGGGTAGGAGAGCTCTTGGACATGGCTCAAGATAGTCCATTTCCCTAATTACGTATCTCTTTGGGTATTTTACAGCCTCCTGCTCTTTCCTATCAAGAGAATGCTTTCCAGAGCAAAATCCATAATGTCTCTTTAAAGGATCCAACCAAAAGTCGCTAAATTCAGAAGAAAGCTACCATTGACTTCAGTGGACTTTTGGTCAGGCTTTTGGAGAGGAAAGGCATAGCCCTTTGCATTAAATAACTGATGTGATCTTCATTGGTCAAAATTTTATTTTGTGGGCTGTTCTAGAAATATAACATTCCAGTTTTCTTGGGTGAACAGTAAACTCCATTTTAAGTGCAGAACACAGTGCATCTTACTTGTGGAGGTGCAAAGGATACTTCACAGTAACAATATACTTGGAACTTGTTTAAATCTCCTGCCCTGACACACATCTTGCATCCCCTTTGCTGCATCCCACATGAGTAATTAATTTGCAGAATAAAGCTATTGTCCTCCCTCCCCTTGGAACAACCTCAACTGCCATGTGGGATCCTTTACCAGGAAGAAGAGGCAGGGACATTGTGTTGCATTTATAGAATGTGCTATTAAATGGCTCTTCCTGTTGTCTGACTTGATCATGACTGGTTCTTGTTTGGCACAAGGATCAGTATGGTAACCTCACATAAGGGAGATACTAGTAACTTGAGAGTGGAAATTTAAAAACATCTTTTTTTTCCTGAATTAGTACCCTTTGCTTCTTGTCCTTTCCCTTGGCATCACTGAGAAGAGTCTGGCTCCATCTTCTTTCTTCCTCTCCCCTGTCCCACATCAGATATTTTTACACGTTGTTAAGATCCTCCTTGAGCCTTCTCTTCTCCAGGATGAACAATTCCAGCTCTCTCAGCTTCTCCCTGTATGTCAGATGCTTCAGTGCTTTAATCATGTTTGTGGCCCTTTGCTGGACTCACTCTAGTAAGCCCATTGTACTGGGGAGTCCAGAACTGGACACAGCACTGCAGATGAGATCTCACCAGTGCTGAGATGAGACAAAAAATCACCTCCCTTGACCTGCTGGCAACACCTTCCTAGTGCAACCCAGAAGGCTGTTGGCCTTCTTTGCCACAAGGGAACATTGCGGACTCATGTTCAACTTGGTGTCCCTCAAGACTTTTTTTTTGCCAAACTGCTTCCCAGCCAGTACTGTGTACTGGTGCCTGGGGTTATTCCTTCGCAGGTGCAGGACTTTGCATTTCCCTTTGGTAAACTTCATGAGGTTCCTGTCTGTCCATTGCTCCAGCCTGTTGAGGTCCTTTTGAATGGCAGCACAACCATATGGTGCATCAACTGCTCTTCCCAGTTTTGTATCATCTGTAGACTTGCTGGGGATGCACTCTGACCAATCATCCAGGTCATTAACGAAGATGTTAAATAGTACTGGCCCCAGTATCAGCCCCTGGGGTACACCAATAATGACTGGTCTCCAGCTGGACTTCATACTGCTGATCACAAGCCTTTGAGATTGACAATTCCACCAGTTTTCAGTCCACCTCAGTGACCATTCATCTAGCCCATACTTCTGTCAGTTTTTCCATGAGGATGTTGTAGGGGACAGTGCTGAAAGCCTTACTAAAGTCAAGATAGACAACATCCACTATTCTTCCCTCATCTGCCAAGTGAATCATATTGTAGAAGGCTACCAGGTTGATCAAGCCTGATTTTTCTTTCATAAATACATACTGACTACTTGAAATCACCTTCTTGTCCTTCATATGTTTGGAGATTATTTCCAGAATTACTTGCTCCTTTACCTTCCCTGGGATTAAGGTGAAATTGGCTGAGCTGTAGTTCCTGGATCTTCCTCCTTTTCCTTCTTGAGAATAGGAGTCACATTTGCTTTTTTCTAGTCATAGAATCATAGAATAGTTCGGGTTGAAAGGGACCTCTAAAGGTCATCTAGTCCAACCCCCCTGCAATAAGCAGGGACATCTTCCACTAGATCAGGTTGCTCAGAGCCCTGTCCAACCTGACCTTGAATGCTTCCAGGGATGGGGTATCCACCACCTCTCTGGGCAACCTGTGCCAGTGCTTCACCACCCTCAGCGTAAAAAATTTCTTCCCTTATATCTAGTCTGAATACCCTCTTTTAGTTTAAAGCCATTCCCCCTTGTCTTATCGCTACAGGCCCTGCTAAAATGTCTGTCCCCATCTTTCTTATAAGCCCCCTTTAAGTACTGAAAGGCCGCAATAAGGTCTCCCCGAAGCCTCCTCTTCTCCAGGCTGAACAACCCCAACCCTCTCAGCCTTTCCTCATAGGAGAGGAGTTCCATCCCTCTGATCATTTTTGTGGCCCTCTTCTGGACCTGCTTCAACAGGTCCATGTCTTTCCTGTACTGAGGAGCTGGACACAGTAGTCCAGGTGGGGTCTCACCAGAGCAGAGTGGAGGGGCAGAATCACCTCCCTCGACCTGCTGGCCACGCTTCTTTTGATGCAGCCCAGGATACGGTTGGCTTTCTGGGCTGTGAGCGCACATTGTTGACTTATGTCCAGCTTTTCATCCACCACTACCCCTAAGTCCTTCTCGGCAGGGCTGCTCTCAATCCCTTCATCCCCCAGCCTGTATTGATACCGGGGGTTGCCCTGACCCAGGTGCAGGACCTTGCACTTGGCCTTGTTGAACCTCATGAGGTTCACATGGGCCCACTTCTCCAGCTTGTCCAGGTCCCTCTGGATGGTGTCCTGTCCATCAGGCGTGTCAACTGCACCACTCAGCTTGGTGTCATCTGCAAACTTGCTGAGGGTGCACTCGATCCCACTGTCTATGTCATTGATGAAGATAATAACTAGTATTGGTCCCAATAGGGACCCCTGAGGGACACCACTCGTCATGAGTCCTCAGGAACCTCTCCCAATAGCTATGACCTTTCGAAGATAATCAAGAGTAGCCTTGTAATGCCATTAACCAGCTCTCTCAGCATTCATGGGTGCATACCATCAGGTCTAGTGGACTTATGTGTGTCCAGTTTGCATAAATGTTCCTTAGACTAATCCTCTTGTACCAAGGGTAAGTCTTGCTTGCTCCTGACTTTCCCACTGGTCTCAGGAACCCGAGATTGCTTAAGGAAAGTCTTGCCACTAAAGTCCAAAGTGAAGATGGCACTGAGTACCTCTGCTTTTTCTCTGTCCTTTGTCACCATGTTCTCTGCTCCATTCAGCAGTGACCCAATGTTTTTCCCTAGTCTTCCTTTTGTTGGTGATACACTTGCAGAAGCCCTTCATGTCCCTAGCCAGATGCAACACCAGACAGGCTTTGGCTTTCCTAACTTTGCCCCTGCATGCTTGGATAGTGTCTCCGTATTCTTCCTGGGTCGCCTGTGCCTGTTGCCACCTCTCATATGCCTCCTTCTTATGTTTGAGTTTTGTCAAGAGTTCCTTGTTCATCCATGTAGGCCTCCTGCCACTCTTGCTTGACTTTCTTCTCATCAGGGCAGACCATTCTTGAGCTTGGAGGAGGTGATCCTTGAAAATCAACCAGCTGTCTTAGACCCTCTTCTCTCCAGGACAGTATCCCATGGGCTGCTAGCAGGTCGCTGAACAGACCAAAGTCTGCTCTCCTGAGGTCCAGGGCTGTGGTCCTGCTATTTGTCTCATTCCATTCTCATAGGATCCTGAACTCCACCATCTCATGGTCATTGTAACCATGACTGCTGTAACCTTCACATTCCTGGCCAGTTCTTCCTTATTTGTAAATATGACGTCCAACAGAGCATGTCCCCTCATTGTCTCCTTGATCGCCCATGTCAGGAAGTTATTATCAGTGTGCTCCAGAGACCTCCTGGATTGCTTGTGCTGTGCTGCCCTTCCAGCAGTTACTGGGATGGTTAAAGTCTCCCATGAAGACTACAGCCTGCAAACATGAGGCTTCTTCCAGATGCCTGAAGAAGGCCTCGTATTCTACTTCCTCTTGATTGGGTCGTCTGTAGCAGACACCTGCCACAGTGCTGCCCATGTTGGTCTGCGCACTAATACTGACCCATAAGGTCCTAGCTGGCTCATTGTCCATCCCAAGGCAGAGCTCCATGCATTTCCACCACTTTGTCGCATAAAAGGCAACTCCCTCTCTTCCCTGTCGTGGCCTGTCCTTCTCCAAAGAACCTGTATCTGTCCGTTGTAGTACTCCAATTGTGTGAGCTCAGATCCTGCTGCATCTCTATGATCCTGATGAGGTTGTAGCCCTGCAACTGCAATCAAACCTCTAATTCCTCCTGTTTGTTCTCCACACTGCAAATGTTAACGTACAGGCATGTCAGAGAGGTATCCCAGTCATGCTGATTTCACAGAATAGGTGCGACTTTCCCCCATGATACCGTTCCTGTAGGTACTTACTTATTTCTGTACATACACTTGAGGTGGTCCCCATTCAACCCTGTTTTGTTGATGACAAGGTCTCTCTTGTCCACATTACTCTGGGCCCTTCGCTTGTCATCCTGGTCTACTACTTCCTCACTGGATTGTAGTTATATTCTTCCTCCCCTGTCATTCCAATTTGAAAGCTCTCCTCACCAGAGATCCTTTTGCCACCAGCTTACGTGGGTTTGGGATACAGGGATTCTTATTACATGATGGTGGCATTATGTGCTTAATGAAGTGAAAATACATTGCATGAGCACATTCAAGGACTCTACTGTAAAATGACATGGTATATTCTCTTACCTTAGTTACTAAAACTTTCCTGGCCATCTCATGCAGATTTCTACTTCCTCCACCCCTCTGCCTTCTGGACAAGCAGTGGGTAAAAAAATTGGGGGTAGTTTTTGCTCGAATGTGTGTTTTTGTTTTTAAGAAGCATTTTCTTTGGAAATGAAATGCAAATATGTTTCCATGACCCCAACCAGTTAAAGATTGCCTGAGTCTTTTAACAGCTGCCTTGAAGCTTACCTTCATCCTGGGAGAGGTTTCTGTGCAAAATGGCACCGATTACTCTACTTACAGGAGAAAAAGGAAGACTCAGGAAGCTTTTCTGATGTCCTTCTGTATCTACTGATTTAAGGTTGGCCAACTTTTCCTCTGCTAGACCACCCAGATACACAAGGGGGTACAGAGAAAGGGGGTGGCCTACAAACTCAGGGGAACTTAAGAATCGATTGCTGTCATGTCTCAATGGCTTTCTGTGTTGCTTTTCTGGAGACATTTTGTCATACCAGGGCAACTCTCACATGAGCTGGCTCTGCTGCCGTTGGGTAGTTCCTGAAACTGCTCTGCCCGGGAAGAACGGAGAAGAATGTGTTACTTTTAAAACTCCCTGTGACTGCTCTTTAAGTCATCTGTGTAGATTAGGAGATCTGTTGGTTGGTTGTTTTCCCTAGCTCCAATTTAAAATCAGTTCTTCACCTTGATCCAAATAGGATGGAACATGTGGTGAGGATGTGCTGGCAGCGAACATGTGCTTATGATTGATGGATTTATGGAGCTAAGTAACTGAATTTAATACAACTTAGATTACATAATTAAAGCAATCAGTAAAATACTACTACATAGCTATTGAAGTCTGGACTGATACTGAAGATTTTGTGAAATAACCTCTTTGCTTAAGCAGTGATATTCCTCCGTAAACTTTTTAAACCAATCTTGTACTGAATAATTCTAGAATAAATTCTGCAGGGTGGATTTAGGACAAGAATGTCCCTAGGTCAGTGACACATGCTGACTATAGTCTTTGCAAGAATTTTCTCTGTGAACAACAACAACAAAAAAAGTGCATCTTCCATCTTAATCGAACCCTCGAAATTCATGCCTACAAACCAAATGAAAATGGAAACTTTATACGTCTTGTCAGCAAATTGCAAGCTATCAGTCACAGCTACAGATGAAAGCTAGCGCGACCTACATCTGTCGTATTGCTACAATGGTGCCGGCATTACAGTTCCATTGTTTAGGTTTAGGGTCAAGCCTGTTGAGACCTCTTTTTATTCAGCTTTGAATGTAGCCATTTTTATTAAGTTTTTCAAAGCCATATGAAAGACTCAGCAGGGCAAGATGTGGCAATGTTGAACCTAAGTTAGTCTTGCAGCTATCAAACTGTCTTGTAGTCGCAGATGGTCACTGCGATTGTCCACGCCAGTCTACCACCGGAGCTGCTATTGAAAGGGCACAAAACTGGTGGTACAAAGGGATGCCTATTTTCCCGCCAATAAATGAGGCTACTGTTGCTCTGAGCTGGCATTGTCGGAGGTTTTGTGCAGGAGAAGAATGGCTGTTGACGAATCAGTTTCCATGCCGAAAAATGCTACTCTTATTCCTAAACTTAGAGATCTTTCCTTGGGTGAATAACATTGTCTGACTAATATCAGAGTGGCATTTTGCAAACTATTTTCATTGATTATGTGGATGATGGCTGTTCTGGGAGATCTAATGCTGACAGCAGTAAATACAAGCTTGTTAACGTGCTAAACAAGGCATGCTTCTGTTTCGTAATTCCATTAGAGGAAAATCTCTTTGGCTGTACACTGTTAAAAACATCGGGGGCATTAATTGCTACGTTTCTATGCTTAATCTTCAAACGTTAAAGTGTCCTTACATAGACTGAAGGAGTTCGGTCAGTTGTCTCTCCAAGTTATGTAACTTGGTTAACCAAGTACCAATGCTCTTCACACTATAAAAATGTAAGGTTTTAGAGCTAGTAAGTAAATCTTCCAAATCCTCCTTATTGACAATGTGAATGTGGTTTTTGTTTTGTTTTGTCTTTAAACAGAACTGCTTCTACCAATATTAACTACCATTTTCCTCCGTTTCTGGTGGGGTGAAAGCCTCCACACAAATGACCTGCCTGTTTGTTAGCGGCCTGGTGAGATTAAAATTGTTCTTGCCTGAAAGAACAATAAAACGCAATAAAGCTGATTCCTGTTGTACGGGATCCTTTGTGGCCTCTGACAGATAAGTTTACCGCTGGCGAGAGAACCCTTAAAATTCAAGTGACCATAGTGATGAAATGGATGCTTGTTCCTGGACGGGAAATATCAAGCCTCTATAGAGACCAGCTGAATGATTCACCCTGTAACATTTAGAATTCGTACTTTAATAATTAGGGTGTTGGGTTTTGTTTTGTTTTTTGCCACCCTTACCTCACTGAAGCTGTCCGTTGGTTAGCCTCCTGTGCTATAGTGGAATTTTTCAGCTCCCTGAGGCTGTCTGTAATTTCTGAGTGGCCTGTTGCCCCAGGAATTTCATAGCTGTCCAAGTACATGCATGTTTGTTTGTTTTGTCCCTTCCTCTGGCCTGGGAGTCTGTTGCTACATGAAATGTCTTCGCCAGACAGGTGTAAGTTACAGAAGAGTATATTTCTACATGTGAGAAGTAATGAACCTGGTAATGTACGTCGGCTTGCAGTGACTAGAATTAAATACTTCTGTGCCAAAGATGGAACTGAAAAAGAGGAATATTTTTCCCATAAGATGAAAATCATTTGCAGAGGGATGGGTCTGACTGTTCCAGAAAGAAACTTCCAACTTTCTTCTGCCTGGATTATTCTGTTAACAGCGGAATCTAAAGAATGAAACTTCTTGCCAGGAAAGAGATGAATATTGACGATTTTCATGATTCTGAAAGAACTGAAAGGAATGTGACACTGACCTAAAGCCGGGTCGCTTGAGCAACGAGTCCTTCTTAATGACTTCAGTTAACATGCCCTTGCTTTTATGATCATGCTTTCTGCTGCCTTGCTTGGGCGCAGCTCTAGTGTTATTTTTCCCCTTTCTACCTTACAGTATACTACATGCAAATAATCCCTAAGCAAACATAATGTAAATTATTAGAATTTGTCAATAATGACTTACTGGAAGCTGTGTCCTGTTTGGGGGGCGGTTTCTAGGCTGGCAGTTTCCTTTCCTATAGCTAGCCTGCGTTTATCATGATGTCAGCGTAGCTTAGGCTGTATATGATTCAGGCAGAAGCTTTTCCCTATTGTTGCTGATGTAATAGGTGTTGATAGACTACGCAATAAATGTACTTGAGCCAAGCAGTACAGATTTCACAAATTCAAAGCCTTGTGCAAAAACCGCCAGCCTCTGCAGTCCACAGCCTGCAGACCTCTGAGGTCTGGGAGTGGGGAGTGCTGGGGGTGACACTCAGGTGACGTGAGCCAGAGCCTGGTCCCTCCACTGCGAGGTGGAACCAGCCTGGGCAGGTGCTGGGGACAGCCATAGCTGCTTCAGCAGCCCCTGTGCCAGGCACTCCTGGCATCTCCTGCACCTACCTGCTATGTGAAAGGGCTCTTCTGACTCCGTTGGTTCTGTGTTCTGGGACCCTACAACCTACAGATAAACAGCCCATCAGTGAACTGGTCAGGCACTGGTCAGGTTTAATTACTAGTTTGAGTAATACTGAAAAAGAACTGCTTCAGATTTTCCATAGTTGCTGTCAGAACAGAAATACCACATCAGCCCCCCATTTCAGCTTCAGTTTAATTTCACATCCAGAAAGAAATCAAGGTCGTGCCCTGTCAAATGCACTGGAGTCAAACAGAGAATCTTATAGATACGTCCGTGAATTGTACCAACACAAGTACTTGCTGAGTTTCATTTTAAGATTTTTTTTCTGGCTTTGCACACAGAGTCAAATTTCTAAGGATAAATAAATCTAAAGGAAAAACTTTGGAGTTTTTTTTTCAGTATGCTCTGCTGAGGGAGTAGTTCCTGGTACATTTAGACTGGTTGTACCTTCTTTCTCTGGTTTCAGATACGGCTGTAAGTCAGATGGAACAGCAAATCCAAAAACACCGTTGAAAGATCTAAGGGGTCAGGTGCGGTTTGTGTGGTGGTGTTTCTTTTTCTTTTTAGCCTTACGTTACAATTAAAGGAAAATCTATCCTATTAGTTATCCCACAGGAGTTAAGGTATTAAATAAAATGTGCTGGCTGCATAAATTATATTGAGGTTTGAGGTTTAAGGTAGCAGCAGCATCCTGAAAAAAATAGGCAGGCTTGAACTTTGGATGCCTGAAAAGAAACCTTCCTCCTTTGTGAGGAGTTACTACTCTGCACTTTAGGGCAAAGCCAATGTCTTGCTGTTCACACTGCAAAATGAACCTCATTTACATTGTCCCAGTGTCATAGGAACATTCTGCCGATTACCTACTTAAGTGCCCATGGTGATTCTGTACGCACTTCCTTACTATTCTAGTGTTTTAAAATGTTACTTTCCTATCCTATGCCACTTCTTTTAGAAGATACTTGTAAAATCAAGTTTGCGATTCCACACAGACTCTACTGTAACTTTTTTGTAGATTGTAAAATGGCTTCTGGATGTTCACAAAACCCAGAAGAGTGTAGGATTTTTTTAGCTTACCTGATGATATAGCTGAAAGCATCTCCATCACCTTTAGAGAGGTATCACGTTCTATGACAGAATGAAAACATCTGGCAAGTGTTCTGTATGCTGATGATTACCATCATCATTTCCTTCAAGACACCTATTTCCAATGACCTAACCTGCATTATGGCTTTTCTTCAGAAGAAAAGGAGAGATTCCACCCCAGGTAATTGCATTGACCTAGACCATTTTCGTACTGTCTAGAAGCCTGAGGGATGTTTTAGCATTCCAGCCTGGCAGGAGGATACAAGATTCTAGCATTCATCAGCTTGGGGCTGTTGCTACATGAGAGCTTTCAGTATGAGGACACTTGGAAGTTCGTGAACTACTTCTAAGGGGATCTGCAGCCAGAAAACTAGGAAGACAAACCTGTTGATAATAGGCTTATATTTGCTGTGTATGTACCTCTTCTGGAAAATACTTGTGGAGCTGCTCAACTCAAATGAGATTGAAATGCAGTGCAGCCAGGGTGCTGCATATTGCTGTATGCCTCAGCCTACAATTTAACTGCTGGGACCATTTTTCACTGCTCTGTGTTGCTTCCTTTCTTTTTTGTTCACTCCTTTTGCATCCCATGTCTCAAAGGCGGCTGTTGCTACCCTTTTGCCTGAGGAATGCTGGCAGAGTCTCACCTCTGAGCTCTTCCACCTAAATTCTTTATCAAACAGTCTGCATCATGAGAGCAAGTGTGCTGCCTCCATGTCTCGCCTGCCAAGAGCACTGAACTGATGTGTTTGTCTTTCTGTGGTGGCTGGACCTTGTCCACTCTATGTCTGTCTGGCCGTGGAGGGGTTAAGCTTCTTAGTTTTAAAGGTCTTCCTGTGGTTTTGGCATGTTTGCTGTTGGTTACCAGCATGACAAACTGCTGCTGCTTTTAAAGCTCCTTTCCCTCCATCCCTTGACTTCCTTTCAAAAATAATGCAAAAAATAAATGCAAATATTTCAGGAACTGCTGTTATTATCAATGCAAACCTTTCAAGGCTTTCTCCTGAGGGGAAATTAGCAACATCTTATTCATCAGTGTACCCGACAGTAGTCTCGCTGGGTTAGGTTGCTGTTGTCATTTGGTTACTTTGTGTTCTGGTACAAAGCATGGGGAAAACTGTTTGCATGATTTATGAGTGGTTTATATCAGGAAGAACTGGAATTTGCTTTCACTCTTTAAGCATATAATTCCTTCATAAGTTGCTTATTAAGTTAAAGACTAATTACAGCTGGAGTTCTACGTAAAACTGAGGAGTGGCAGAGAATAAGAGACTTCCAGTAATACCTTGAAAGCAGTACGTTCCAATGGGGGCTGGAATTGGGCCCCATACTTCCCGAAGAGGTGGCCAACCCCCCGTGCTTTAAGTTCGTCTTTCATCACCTTGACTCAAGAAAGAACTAATTTCTTTCCCCACCTCGCTGTGTGGTGCTGTCTGTTTGAAAGTAGCTGAAGTTTGAATTTGTTATTATTTTTTTTAGGCAGCGTTTAACCTTAAAGCTACTCAGTAAATTTTTAAAGAAATATTTTTGGAAAGTGTGTGATATAAAAATCTCAAAATAAAAAAGCACAAAGGAACTTCTAACTGCTTGAGCTGCATATGCTTAAAGTTTATGAAAAGACGTATTCAGGGACACGGTGCAGTGTTGTGTCTTGCATCCTCAACACAGCTGCTTAGCAGCGATAAGGAAGCAATGCTGTATTCATGCTGACCTTGCTTCCAAAGAAGCCTTGTCCTATGAACTACTGAAAATAAGGAAGAATTTCCTGTGACATGCTGCTCGTGTTGGCTTTTAAAGGGGAGTAGAATGAAATCTCTGAGCACGACACATACTGTATCTAACCACACAGGATTTCCTGTGCTGGAATGGAAGCTTAGTGGCAGCCACGTTTTTCTCTTCCTCTTAATTCATTGAGAAAAATAGAGGTCAGCATCATGAATTGATAGGGTTGTAGTCGCTGTTAAAAGCAAAATCAGCAATTGCTAATGGATACATTGTGATGCCAAGAGGACTGCAAGGCAAAATTGTTTCCCTTTAACACAATAAAGCCTACACATGCCCCTGATTACACTTTTAAACCTTGTAACAGTTGTTCAATTAAAAATTCCACCTCACTGAAGGTGAGAAAAATAATACATATGTTGCATTAGACTTCAGTGTCTTTTGGTAGTATGCTTTTTTCCTCTAATCAGAATGAATTAAGCTATTGATGAACTTGCAAAAGACACAGGACAACGCTTGGACTTTGCCTCTAAAAACATTGCTGAAGCTGAAGAAGGTTAAAAATCTTTATTTTTCCTTAAATTAAACTTCATCTTATAATACTTTAGTTAAATAAAATTCCCAGTGTTTTTTCTGTCTGCTGCTGATTTGCAACATTATCTTTCTGGTTGTGTTTCATCGGGTTTGACTAGTAAAATCGGAGCTTCCTGCCATAACCACAGTGAAGTTTGGCATTATGCAACTGATTTTGATAGGATAGAGTGCATATATTTTTAATCCTGTTTAAAAAAACCAACGCGCTGTTTGCAGTAGATCTTCAGAGAGTGAGCTAACAGCCTGTGCCTTTTCCTCATGTCCTATTTGTGCTTAATGGCAAGTCAGCTAGACAAGCTCACACTGGGTAGTGGGACCATGCAAGCTCACTTTGTTCCAGAGCCAAGCTGACCAAACAGCTTCCTGACTATGCTGTCTTGATGGTGAACCCAGAGCCTCCTTGGTACTTCTTCTTGACTTGGCTTCAGTGCTTTTAAGTCGCTAACACATTTTTATTCTTCCTTAGTCCAAATTGTGGTCTGGTGTCATCCTGGAATATGGGTAGGAGTGTGTTTACTGACTCAAGTTGCTTGTGCAAGTCTTCTCCCCAGCTATGGCATTCACAGTGGAGAGTGATTAATTCATCTCTAGTTTTCACTTTTACTCAAGTGATGTGATTTGTATTACTTTGATGTCATCTGGATTTGCTTGGGCTCATGCCCAAGCAAATTTTCTTTGTCTGAGAAGTAGAAGTTTTCTTACACCTGGAATGGTTCTGCTTCTCTCTAGCAATTCTGAGACATTTGTCTTAGAGCTTTTTTTCAAAGGGGAAAAAGTCATCTCATGGCACACCTACAGCGCTTCTGCTTGGTAGAGTCTCTGTACTTCATTTTCTTCCAAAGTATTCATAGCCTGGTCCTGCAGTCCCTCAGTGTCATGACAGCCAGTGAATGGTATATGCAAAAGGCCTATATGGATGGACTCAACCTGCTTTTTAGCACAGTCCCACTTGACATGTTTTCATGTTACGCATACCAACCTAGTACATCAGCTGTTTCTATACGATGTCTCTGCTGTTCAATTTTTACTTGTCAGCATTTCCATTTGTATGTTACTGAAGGGATACTTGGATCTTGTATGTCTCACTTATTTAATTGATTAGATATTTTAATCTCAAAGCAAAATCATAAGAGGCAAGCTATTAAGGAATTTTGTGTATGTTTTACATGAGGACTTCTTTCTGTGCCACTTTACATATATTTTGGTTGTGTATTTATCTTAAAAGAACAGAACAGTACCCTGGAGCCACTACAGACAGATGGGTATGTAAACAGTTTGCAGAAGCAAATAGAACTTGTAGATCAGAACATTTCCACTCAATTGGATGGTCTGTTAAATAAGGCAGAATTTAAAGGCACTTCTAAACAAAATGCGGTGGGGTTTTCCCTCTCTCTCTCTCCCTTCCCACAACCCCCAGCTCCTCCCTGGATAATTGTTTGAACAAGCATTCTACTTATTACTGCAATTGGATAGTTAAAGAGGGAATTTGATCTTCTTTTTTATTTTGAGTTCACTGTAAAACATTTTGAGTTGCATAGAGAAAAAGTAGGGTAGCTTTTAAAAATATATTCTACTCAGAATGCAAGGTATTGCAGGTTTTTAAAGTGACAACAACTTAAAAATACCGTATATCTTGCAGCACATTTGAAAATTGAGGTAATAATGTCTTTTATCCTTCTACCCAAAAGGAAGTATTGTTCACCTCTGGTTTTCATATCGTACTGCATGTTGTACTCTGGGTGAG
>NW_008825108.1:9333426-9370554 GCF_000699105.1 Pygoscelis adeliae | reverse complement strand
TTGGCAACTCAGGGTAAGTTCTAGAAGTACTTCATTGAGAGAGGAATAAAGTTTTCTCAACTCTTCCAAGGGTCTTACTAGTTTTGGCACCATTTCCGTGCTTCCTGTTTCTTTGGTCCGCAAAGGAACCGCACTTCTATTCATCAGGTGGATTTCCTCTTGTAAACAATATTTATGGATTTGCACAGCACAACCAAAACTAAAATCCAGCATACATGGGTCTGCCATGCACTGCTTATCTCAGCCTACAATTTCTTTTACTTGCCAATCACCTATAATAACACAGCAAAATTCCAGTAACAGGTTTTACCTGGTCTGTAGGAAAGCGCGTAATGCATTTATGCTGTATTTTCTGAACATTTCCATTTAACTAAAACTTAGCTGTGCTAAGAGGACACAAGCAGCCCATGTCTCAATTTATGGCTCCTGGGCTTCTGCCTGACAATTCTTTTGAAATTCTGCAAGCAATGGCAGGCACAGCTTGGCATACTCTTATCTGAATTACAGTTTGACTTTGGTGTAAAGTTTTGCAGCTATGTACTAAGATAGTGTGATAATTATGCTCTGTACCTGCCTTTAAGGAAGTAAAAGTAGCCTTAAAGTGACAATTTGCCATTAGCAGCAATCAGATAAGGTCCCAGAGCTGATAAAAGCAAAAGGAAGATATCTGAAACTACACTGGCATGTACAAGCCTGTGTGGGTCCCACTGGCTTAGAAGGAAATTCTGCTATATATTGCTTATCATATGTGCTAAATTTATATAAGACATCAGTGCTCATTACTCTGGGTGTCGGCCTTTCTTTCAGTGCTGCTTAATGAATGAGTTGTGAAGAACAGCTTTGCATCTGCAGGTTGTGAATGAAACATTGGATTGCATACTGACATGATGGCCTTCCTGTGTGGCATTTTGGTTGCTCAGAGACACTAACCGCACTTCCTTTTGATACCTAATTTAAATACATACATACTTTTGTGCGTGTGTGTATATATATGAGATATATAGTATGAGGATGGCATTGTAAACACATGGTCGTCTTCTACTATGTTTGTGGTAACCCAAAAAAGCAGTTAAAAAAATAATCTAGTGTACTTGAGAGTCATACTGTAAGCCCACTGTATCACAAGTGTCACTTTCCTGACACTATTTGTGTGGGTGCCTGCTGAAGGCTGCGTGCCGGAAGGCTGTGAAGGGGAAGGTGGGACATGTACTGACCTTTCTGGGTATCAGAAGGACTGTTACTGGGTGATAATGCTTAATGCTTGCTGTGAAGAAGCTGAAGGGCAGATACTGAAGATTATTCCAGCTCACCTTTCTTTGTATTTTTTTCCCTCACTTGTTTGAAGGCAAAAGAAATTTTGGTGGAAGCCCAAGAAGCCAATCTGACAGTGACTTGTCTGCTTGCTTGTTAAACAGTTCATCACTCGTGCCCATCTGGGAAAGGTACACTAGCACAGTTATCTGCAAAGGAAAGAAACACTTATCAATAGAATAGACACAGGGGAAAGAAGACAGTAAATATTTTCAATTTCATTTTAAGCCTTTTCAGTTTGAAAATATAATATCATTGCTTTTACTTTATAGTGGCAATGATTGTTTCATGTTGCCTGTAAACAGAAAGATTCATCAATAAACATGTCGGTCTACTAGCAACTGCATTTGTGTTTTGTGCAGATACTTACATGTGATAAATGGAAGACAAGAAAATATCCCTGAATTGGTATATAGGGATTAGTGAAGACATAATGCCAGCATTAAAACTGGTGAATATTTTGTAGAATAATAGATGAAGTGAGGAAAGAGGAATCTTTTTGTGTATCCACCATAATGTGTATGTGTTGTGCACATGCAGAATAGGAAAAGTTGTACTACTGAATGGGAAATCTTTGATGTGGAAGCGCCTATAAGGATTTCAGGACTTCTTTGGGTTAATACTTTGTATTTTCTTTGCATTTCTACTGAGTCTTTATTGCAACTGTCAGTGAAAACAATTGCTAATCTGCCTAGAGATTCACTAGTTTTGGTTTGTTTAAGTAGACCAGGATCATCATACCAATTTCCAGTTTTACCATTGGGTGCCCCAGTAAATTCTGCAAGGTCCTCCACGCGCACACACTTTGATAAATAACAAACAGCAGGTGCAGCTGGTCACAGATGTTACCAGATTTGGCTGTCTGGTCAGATTGATGATGTTATTTTGAAGCTGTGACATGGAGTGAAGTGTTCCCTGTGCTTCTTCAGAGAGCTGATGCCTGTCAGGTGTCAAAACATCTTTGGCAAGCTGGAGTCACAAAGTACACGTGGGCTCCCTGGAGAAGAGAAAGTCATAATATACATTCAGGGAGGACTGCATCTTCTGGTAGATTGCTTATTTAAAAGAGATGCAAAACTTTCTTCTAGAAATGCTCTGGTTTAGGAGTAGTCATTTTACCAAAGTAATTCCCGGAGTCCAAAGCCTGCATCTTTCACCTTTTGGACCAAGTGGAGGGTAGGCTGTAGACCACAATTAGTCATCACAGATCACGCTGTGGTTCCTTCTGTCCCAGGGGACCTGTTTCCCTTCTGCTGCAACCAAAATACTAAGGCTCTCCCATCGTGTGCTGGACATACATCTTACCACAGGACTAGATATATGTGCAAGACACCTGCATTTGGGCCTATGGTAATTACAAGCAACTTCCAGTTGTATGCCCAACTGCACCTCCTGCCATGGCTGCTGTGTATCTTGGTACAGGACAGCCTACAAGCTATAGAACTTAACACTTGTTTCCTCCACTAGGGAAAACCTTCTGGAGAATACCTAGAGCAGCACTACTCTAGACAAAAAGTTGGAGGTATCCCGGAAAAAGATAATAAACTATTGTTAGACAAGTGTTCACTTTCTTTCATTATCCATTATCTGTTGCTACATCAATGAAACAGCTACAGCAATTTTTAAGAAACTTTGAAGAACAGAAGTCACAGAAGCTATTTCAATATCACATTGAATTACTTTTCATATATTGACCTATAGCAGGCTTTTAATGTCTTCTAGCCTTGAATTCTTTTTATCTGGCCTTCAGGCTCTTGTTTCTCATCTTTAAATTGATAAAGGTACCTACTGTGGTCTCTGGGACAAACAGAATCAGGATTAAGGAGAGGGAGAGGAACCCCGAACAAAACAGAAACAGCCGTGTGGTAGGAACTTGAATAGATCAGAGAGGTGAAGAAGACCTACTGAACTTTGAATTTTACCTGAACTCTTGATACTAAAATACCATTGTGTACTATTATTTTTAACATGTTAAAGATAGGGTGGAAAGTGTATTCTCTATTTTTGATGAGGACTATGAAACCATGACAACATTCTTCAAAAATATCTGGCTTTGCTTTGTGAATCAAATCAAAGGAGATAAATATGTGTTCTTGGCCCTTGAGAAGGATCTGCTCTTTGGTAAACTATTCTATTCATTCTACACATTACAGGAGTTCATGAAAGTTCTCCAAGTTTTCTGGGTGTTTTTAGTTCAGAAGTGCAATTAGGGTCTAATCAAAGAGCTGGGCATGGTTATTGTTGCCTCCAGCTGAAGAGACTCAGTCTCATAGTTCCCTTCCCTGATGAGAATGCCCTCATCATCAGACAAAAGGCTGTTTTGGGGTGGGAGCCTCCTCTTGCCTTCCTTCTGGCAGTATTTAGCTTTCCATGGAGTCCTGTGAAATCGTTAGAGAGTCTGAGCAAAAGGGAGAAAGAACAACTTCTTTTTGAAACTCTCACTTTTCAGTGGGAATTTTCTTACAAGCCTCTTACTGATAAAGAGAGACCTTCCCTATTTATTTTTGTTTGCCAAAGACTAGGTGTGACCACTAGACTATGGTCACTGGTGAGGTTTTTCTCCTGATCTCTTGAGGCAATGAATCTCTGAACTCAGGCAGCATGAAGTGAGGCTTCTCAGTATAGTCCAAGTCTCAGTTTTTGGGACAGCCTCACTCTCATTTCTTTCAGACAGAAGAACTTCAACCTAGACTGTGTCACGCTTGGTGACCAATCTTCCCAACAGGCTTTTGAATATCATCTTTTGTCTGTCTGTCTTTCAAGGAAGAGTTAAAAGTTTGAATCCTCTCTCAAAGTGAGTGCGGAGGTGTGTGCATCTCAATGCAGGGAGCTGTTTCTGAGCCTTAGATATAGCCTGCAAAGTCCCTTCTGTATCACAGTGAAGGCAGAAATCTTCATCCTGGGGTCTGGAAGCAGCAGAACTGCATTTTCATGATAACTGTGTTGAAGCAAGTAACTCTTGCTTCTCTACCCAGTTCTCTCCCAACCTAAAGACTTGGAAAAATAAATGAATGCAAATGAATGTGCACTTTGGGATGATGTCTCTTCTACGGTAGAAAGTATAAAGAATTCTCTGGGAAGAAGAGGTAGAAGCGTTATCAGGTTGTATCAAGAAACAAACTGCAAAGATTCCTTCTAACTGACAGTCTCATTTAAACAGAGCACATAAAAACAGGTAATCAAGCAAAGACCCAGTCTGCAAGTGCTCCTATACAAATGTCAAACCCTTACAAGCTAATACAGATGGATTGGAGTGTCTGGATTTCAGTTAGGATACTTTCAGAGTGAATATCCCCAAAGTTGTAATACTGGGTTATAGGTCAGAATAAGAGTAGGTTACACCGTTAGGATAATGGCTTTGTGCTTTAAGGAAAGTGAAACTGGATAGCATTAATAAGTCAAATGTACCAACAAGTGACTCAGTCCATGTGAATAGAAATTCAGTGAATATATAGAAATGATCCTGGAAATATACTGGCAGTTATAACACAGAGTGGTGTTAATGATGCAGAATACAGAGGAAGATGAGGATTGCTTTGATGTTAGAAAACAATAATGACCAGAGACTTCAGTTACTTCTGCGTACACAAGGGAGAAGTCACAAAATGTACGATGTGGAAATAGTGGTCAAGTATAAATTACTTTCTTGGAGAACCCACAAGAAAAATTCTGATTTTGTCCTGGGGCTTCATTCACAATTTATATGCTGAAGAGTTGTAGTAGACAACATAATCTATTTTAATTTGGTTTTCTTATTAAAAATGAAAAGGCCTCCAAAAAAACCCCCACTTCCCACTATAATGTTTCAGAAAGGAAGTAGATAAAAATGAGGAAACAATCAAAGGCATATTAAAAGGAGCAACTGAAAGGGTAAAATACATAATAGACTATGGATTAAACCATGCATTAAGCTATTAAACCATGGCTATGGTTTAATGTGTTGTCTTTAAGTGTTCCAAGTTAATAGTATGCTACATATCAGAAAGAGCCTGCTATATAAATCCATGGTGCAGAACATCTTGAACGCTGTACATGATTGTAGTCACTCTATCTCAGAAAGAAGGTAGCACAACTAAAAATGTACAGAAGACAATCAGAAGTATGGAACCACTTTGGTGCGAAGGTGATTCCAGATAGCCTGGAAAGAAATGGCTGGGGAGGGAAAGGGGAAGTTGTGTGTAACTGAAGTCAGCAAAATAATGAAGGTCATGGAGAAGATGAGTAGGAATGACTGAAGCGGTGACGTTCTGGAACACATCGTTCCTGGAGATTGTGACTACAGAGCATGCATAGGATTAGGAAGGAATTAGGCAATTATTAGCCCTCCTTAGAAGTGTCCAGTGTGAAAGGTGGTGATCTCTAACCTGGGAAGCAACTGCCGATTTGCAAGTTCTTCAGCCACCCGTGGTCAGAGATTGGAATCACATATAGGAGCCAGTCTGCATTTACTGTTTCTCTGCTTACCCTGGCTTTTGTTAGAGATAATGTACAGGGCTGCTGGACTTTCAAACTGAGTTGTTATGGCTGCTCTTCTATTCTTATGTAGTGTTTATAACATTGATAACATTGGTTCCTGCAGTCTATGGACATGAAGCATTGCAATTCACAGGTAGAAATGACTGGCTGATGAAAATTTCTTTCTCAAGAAACTCTTAATTCGGTGTTAAGTAAGTGGGAATATCTTCTGACTGACAATTGAAAAAAATGCCTCTGTGCCCTATGAATAGGATATAGGTCTGTCTTGCTGTGTTTAATTCCTTACGAAGAAGAGAATATTCAGTTCAAGGATGAAAACAAGTATTTGGGATGCTGGAAAACCTTGTACTATGAAAAATGTCACCAATTCAAAGGTTAAATTTATTTATTTTTTGTCAAGAGAGCAGGTTTTCTCAGTCTTTCTGTACTTTGCGAAAGTCATTTGCTTGACATGTTGCTTAGAATGACTTTTCTTTGGTAGTGGTTAGCATTTCACCAGATTGTCTGAAAGTGCTGCTTTATAATAGAAAATTGAAGGAACTGGTTCTGGACCTCTTAGGATAGATCTTCAGGGAGCTGTTGGGCTTTTTAACTTTTTTTTTTTAAATTGGCCTTAATTAAGTAATTTTGCTGGTATTTCCAGTATGTCGATTACATACTGGAATAGTAAAACTTAGAATACATATCACTTAAACATGAATACATTGACATTTTTATTCCTGAAGAATTTCATTCCTATATCCTGAAACTGTCCTACATTCCTGCACAGGCATTAAGTTATATGAAGAGAGGCAAATATTTTTTCCCTGAGTTTTGTTAGGCTGATCTGATCATGCTTACATTTTTGGATGACATTTCTTCCAAAAGGTAACGCACATAGCAGCATGAGTCAGTGGCTATTAACCTTGTCATATTAAAAATATTTGAAAGAGCTTTTAATCTACCCCAGTGCATGTCAAATAAGCGTAGTTAACAGTCACTGCCTTTACAGAACTCTTTGTATTCTCTCAGGGAGGTCTAGATGTCTTCCTGATCCAGGCAAATTGTATGCACAACAATATTGAGTATTTTTATTTTGAGAATGATTTTTCTTGTTTCCAAATGAGTTTAGCATATGATTTTGTTCATTTGAACAAAAATTCTTACTTGTCTAGGGGACTGTCTACAATGCAAGGAAGAGTTCAGTCCAGTTAAGTTTTCTTTAACCATAATTGTATAGCAAAATTATTTATTGAGAAGTAGGTGTACGTGAAGAAGAACACGTACATTCACTTTGCAGATAATCTTTTCAGTGCCTGTGTAGAATTGTGGTATAATTTAGGTTGGGAGGCACGTCCGGAGGCCATCTAGTCCAGGCTGCTCCAAGCAGCCCCTTAGATGAGATTGCCCAGGGCCATTCCCTCTTGAGCTTTGCATATGCCCAAGGATGGAGATTTCACTACCTCTCTAGGCAACCTGTTCCCTTGTTTGACCACCATCACAGAGAAAACTTCCTTCTGACAGCTGATCAGAATTTCCTGTCATGCGGTTTGTCTGTTGGCTGTCCCCCTGTCACTCCGCACCTCTGAGGATAGCATGGTCTGTCTTCTGTATGCCTTCCCGTTAGGTAGTTGAGGACAGCACTAGTATCTTCCCTTGTATTTTAGTCAATGATTAAAAATGGAAAAACATTGAAGTTGCCATTGTGTTTTCCTGTGGGAATTGTAATATGGAAATCTTTTGCCTCAAAAGTCCTCTGTCAGCTGAATTTTCTAATTATAAGGATTTTTTCCCACCCTTTTTAAGGGAGTGTAGTCCAGTTGAAGTTGTCCATTTGATGGTAGTGGAAAGTATAAAGCACTTGAATTACATCTCTCTGAGAATTTACAACTCCATTTTGAATCCAGATACTTTCAGCTTGAAGCGTTTTGTTCTTTCAGGCTCTCTTCCAATAAAATATCAAAATCTTGTGTCTGTAAAGCAATCTTTTATAGGAAAAACTTGAGCTTTGCCATTCAATATAAAATTTGGTTTTGACTTAATTTTGCCAGAAAGCTTTTAAGCAGATGTTTAATACATCTAATACATCTGGATGCATTTCTGCTGCTGCCAGAGGAATTGCACCCTAGTGTTTTCTGAAAATGATTGCCTTAATCATGTTTTCCAAGCCCGCTGAAAGTTCATCTTTGGTGTATTCTAAGTTGTGGCAGTTTCTGATGTTCCAACCAATTTTGATTTGGTTGGAATTGTTGAATCTTTTTAATAGCCAACTAATTTTTCTTTACTACTACACCAAGAAGCATAGAATGAGTGTAGTTTTTGTTTGCTTTTCAAATATTAAATTTGGACTTGCTTTGGAATATCCAGAAAACAAAACAAAACAAAAAGGCAGGAGTAGTTGCTATATTGAACTGTGGTGTTTGGTTCTGACATATCGATTCAAACAGGTTTAACTGCTCAAAACATACCATGCATAAGCACAAACACTGCAGTACTTTGACAACAGGACCTTACTGCCTTGGTATTACGGAACAAGCGTTAAATGAGACGGTTTTATCTTCTAAGGTTTATAAAGAAGCATTTTGTTGGTTGGAGGCTTATATGATTTAAAACATACAAAATGCTGGTATTTTAAAATCAGTAAAAAGGAGAGAGAATCGAATATGATTTATTGTGGCCTCTCAAACAGTGTAACTGAACTTGTTCAGGTGCATAAAATACAATGAGATTCTTAGGGCCCAATGTTTGAAGCTGATGAACACAGCTCCATGGCTTTAATTTACTTTGCATCACACCTCGATGTGTTTGACCTGGTTTAAGCCTTTTAAAAGGACAAGACACCTTCACCTTCTCAAGTTCATTCCTTGGAAGGCAAGTTCTGAAAAAGTCTTTTCATCTTGGAAAGTTTTAAAATTGCTTATTGTGGCAGGCAGAGGCAAACCCCGTCCAGTGCTTGGGCTTGGATTCCCAAGGGAGTTAAAAGAAAAAGAAGAAGAATTTTACAACTTATTTTTAGGGGTAACAACATTGATAAAAGTTAATACAGTTAAGGTTAGAAGGACTGTGTGAAAGCACTGAAAATTTCTTTTCAAGTATTTCTCGTGACACACACTGAAAGTGCTCGTAGCAACCATCACCAGGGAGACCAGTGAAATCCTGAAAAATCCTAAGGTCAGATGTGAGCACCAGGAGACATTCCATCTCGATTAACTGGGCTTTGGACTGAGCAATCCGTTTTCCCCCCCATTTCAACGTTTTGTAAATGGCTGAAGAACACCGTGCTTTAGAATAAAGTAATTCTTCATTGCTGAAAAAAGTTATACAGACACAGACAGTATTACGTAAGGCTAGCATGGGGCTGGCATCGTAACGATCTCAAACCTCAGAGCAAGCTGTCAGGATACCAAATGGCTGTGAAAAGTAGTCGTGATGGACACACTTAATGCATATTAGGCATGAGTCCACAGTCTAACAGCTTGCAGCTTCTTTACTTTTTTAATGTATAAATGGCCACCTCCTGCCATTTTTATTTTTTTTTAACTTAATGGGAAATTTTAAATAACACTGACAAATTTCTGTTTTGGGTTCCATGACACCGAGTTGTTAAATGCAAAGCTTGGAGATATGCCGAAGGATGTGGTGTTTGTGTTTGTTTTATTCTTAGCTTGTAAATTGGGAGGAAGTATTTCACAATGCTCTTACGAATATTAAGTAAAAAAGGATATTGTTAATTCAAAATGTGTAATTGACAAATCCTGGAACAATTTTTCCATGATTTTGAAAGGGTGACTGCTGGATCCAAATGCCCTGTTTCTCTAGAGGCACTTAAATAGTGGGGATGACATCCTTCGTGGCGCTGCAAGAGATTTTCCATTTGTTTTTATTTTCTTACAATGCTTTCTTGAAAGAGAGTACCTTTGCATCTACTTCTTCATACCTCTTAGTTGCCTCCTTTTTTTCAAGTTTATTTTGCTGTGTCCAGGGCTTCACTCTATTGCATTATAATAAGTCTTAACATATATTGCTGGCTTAAGGTCTATCTGTAACTTTTCCCAATTTTATACTTGGGTTCTGGGAAGTGCATACCAATGGACGTCACGCCCTGGCTCGCTCTCCAGCCAGTTGCCGTCCTCCACTCATCTGACACATCTTCTGGTTTGTGGCCTTTCTATTGCTGCTTTTTAAATTGAGAGCAATAAATAGGCCATCCGGTGTAAGAAGTGGGGATAGCTGTTTTCTGCTATTGATTAACTTACACATGACCACACTTTTTAATTTGTGTGGATAAACAAAAACGAAGCAGCCGGGCCAGCAGCTCATTTCTTACGTAACGTTTCCAAATGAGCCTCTTTGGGCTGCAGCCTGGATTGGTCGGTCTAGCTTGTATTGATGAAACTTAGTGGTAGTGGAAAGACGCGGCAGCTGTTAGTGTTGTAACTGGCTTCGCTGGTCTGTGGCCTGATGAGCTCTGCATAAAACAAACGGGTAGAAAAGTCACTAGGGTTTGTTCTGGGGTGGGGGCATCCTTTAAATTCTGGAATAAATCAGACCTCGCTGTAGTGACTGCTATATTTAAGTTTTTGCTAAGAGGATCTTCAAGGTGACCTATGCAGACCGCGCTGTTTGAATGCCGATGCACTTCTGCTGCTGCCTTCCTGTTCCCGCCGTATACACCCCGACGAGCTGACAGGCGTTTTGCAGTTCCTGGGGAGCAGTCGCCGAGCGGATCTGCTGGCGGCAGCCCAGCCGAACCCACGGCAGTCGCAGGGAGAGCATGGCTCCAGTGGGGACACGATGCTTTGCGCAGGGGTGACCTGTCCAGGCAAGGCCAGCCTGTGCAGGAACGGTGGCGAGGTTGCAAAGAGGATAGCAGAGGGGATGAAGGTCTGTGTAGGAACAGGTGACTGCTCGTGCTGTGTTCCTGGAGGGCTGGAATGGATCCGCTCTCCTTGGGATGGCGGTTGTAAGAAGAAAACAACAAAGGAGAGCAGAATGCTTTCTTGTAGAAGGGACCAGATCAAATGTCTTAGTGTTGTATCACTTGCCCAGTGTCAGGATGAGGTCTAACACTAGAGAGAAAGAAGTACCTGTTTTAAGAACTATGCCTGGTGGTGCCTACAGTTGCAAGGAAAATACCAAAGGATTTATGGCATTTTCCACTGGATTTCATGCTTATACTCCTAAAGCATTCATCTTTGGTATAGAAAAAAATTCAGTATAGTTCAGAGCTGTCATTGTTTACAAGGGATGTCTTAGATTGGAATTTGCAAACTGTCCCTAATGTTTTAAATTTTGACTTAAAACTCATAATTCTGTGGCTTTCAGGTGCTACTGGCACCACCCTAGTTGGGTTACATGATATCCCTAGCTGCCTTTGTGCTGATCTTAGTTTCAGCTTAGAACAAGACTGAAACTTCTCACTGAAGTAAATGACACTCTTCCATGTACACCACCTTAATTCAAGCTTAATAAAGGATTGGAAGGTTTTCAGGGAAGGAATTTATTTTGGTCTGGAAATGAAAATGTTTTTTATACTGAACTTTCATACTATATGAAAGAACAAATTTATTTGACCTTAAATTTTTATTTATGTAAAACAGAAAAAAAAATCTGAATTTTCCATACCTTTTATGTGATTTGCAGAGCTTTGGGGTTTGGATGAGGGGGATTGTTTGGTTGGTTGTGCTTGGGTATTCATAGTAGAATTGCAAAACACAAGAGTGTAGGAAATGTCTTTTTAATAGACTTCTCTAAATGCCTATAATACACCTTTAATCATGGTATCCCTGCCCATTCTGAGCAAATAAATATGGCATATACTGAGAAATTCATCCTGTACCATTTCATGTTTTAGCTTTATAACAAAATGCCCATGAAAAGAATGGAGAATTGCATAAGAACATGCTGTTTGCTCTCAATAATAGGAGGAAATGCTTGTAAGTTAAGAGGCATTTTTTATTTTTACTGACGGCGGTGGTGGAAGTATGTTCTGTGAGATGACAGTCTTCTCATAGAATATAGGAAAATAAATCTTTCACTAATTTGCTCATAAACCATCAGTTTGTTTGCCAGGGTTATAAGATTCAGGGAAGCTCAAGATGGAAAGAATTGGGTTGGTTCATTAACTTCACCTTTTAAGTATTTGATTCTTTACTGACTTGATTCTTAATGGGGAGAACATGGTAATTCTGCATTTAAAAAGGACTGGACTGGCAGTGTCACCTTATTGAATCATTTATAAAAATTATAAATTCCTTAACTGAATTAATTACGTAGATGATTTATATGTTCCCAATTCTGATGACAGCAGGGATGGTTTTGACTTTGGAAGATTGCTTTTGTTGGGACTTGCAAGCTGTATCTCAAGTGTTTTTCTTCACGTGGGCTTACACTGAGACCTTGCTAGTCAGTTTACCTCCACACATATTTATAGCAGACTTCATTCAGGTTGTATGCTCATTTTGCTTGCCTCAGATTATATTGTACGGTGCAGTGACTGCCATAGAATGCACATCCTGAAAAACCTTGCTGTAGCCAGTGCCTGGATTGCTGGGTGGGCAGCAGCTGGCCTGTGCCTTCCTGGCATCTCCAGTTACGCCCTGTCTGAGCAGGAGACCTTGAACCCTCCTGTCTTGGGGAGGAAGCCTGCAACTCTCCCACTCTTAGGCGGTACCCTGAGTTTCAGTCCTCCAATTGTAGGTTGTGGTTTCCTCACCAAGCCTAATTTATTTCCTAGACTGTGTAATTTTGTTCTTTTTGGAGCAAGGACACGCTGGATTTAGAACAAAACCTGTACAAAATAAGCTTTAGCTTTGAAAACAATAAAATGGTTTAAATGCAGTGCATGTTTACTAAATGTTTAACCAACACTGGATGAGCTCAGATCCTCGTTTGGAGCTTCCCTCTTTGCTACCTTGTTTCTGGGAGCACTGACTCCTTGGGGAACCGCTGGCAACTCATCCAGCTTTGGCAGCAAAGGTGCTGTTTATCCTGTCGGGTATATCTTTGGTCTGGTCCTGCCGGCTGTCCACAAAGCAAGATTTGCATCTAATTGGAGACAGAGGAAATCAATTCCTTGAAGCTAACAGCTTGGCCCATTGTATTTCACGAGTACGCTTAAATGTTCTTATCTGGGAACCCATTGTGTTGCTTCCATGTGTGCTCTTCCCACAGCCCTATTGAATTTCAGCATTAAGACATAACTGCTCTATTAGACAATGCTGAGTTATGGAGTCTCAACAAATGGCTTATGCTGCAATGCCTTAACTATTTTTTTACATAGCAGCTTTCTTAGTGTCGTGGTTTAACCTGGCAGGCAGCTAAACACCACACAGCCATTCGCTCTCTCCCTGCTCCCAGTGGGATGGGGGAGAGAATTGGAAAAAAGGTAAAACTCGTGAGTTGAGATAAAGACAATTTAATAGGACAGAAGAGGAAGGGGAAATAATAATAATGATAAAAGAATATACAAAACAAGTGGTGCACAATGCAATTGGTCACCACCCGCTGACCGATGCCCAGCCAGTTCCTGAGTAGCAGCCACGCCCCCCCGGCCAACCTCCCCAGTTTTTTGTTCAGCATGACAACATATGGTATGGAATATCCCTTTGGCCAGTTTGGGTCAGCTGTCCTGGCTGTGTCCCCTCCCAGCTTCTTGTGCACCTCCAGCCTCCGCGCTGGCAGGGCAGTATGAGAAGCTGAAAAGTCATTGACTTAGTGTAAGCACTGCTCAGCAACAACTAAAACATCAGTATGTTAACAACATTATTCTCATCCTAAATCCAAACCACAGCACTATACCAGCTACTAGGAAGAAAATTAACTCTATCCCAGCCAAAACCAGGACACTTAGTATTCATAGCTTTATTGTGTATTACTTCCATTTCACAGCTTATACCATCCATCTTTCGAATCATGGCTGATATATTGACCTGTTTGTTACTCCAGGGGCAGGATATGGTCCTATCATGGCATTTCTAATAAGTGTGCTGGAGCACTCAGACAACACAATGTGTTTTTTCTTTATAGCTATTAGCAAAATATGTGATACTTCTGTCTTTGGAAAAGCAAAGAGTAATCTCTGTGCATCTACTGGATTTTTTTTAAGACATATCTCTAAGGGTAAACTGATTCCATCATCTCCAATAAAATGGACATTAGTAGCCATTAAAATAAGCCACTCAGAACAAAAGCTTAAACACTTGCAGCTAGAACAGAACATGACAAAATCCCAGTGAAATGTATGATATGTTAATGGTAAGTAGGGAAGAATTTAATGAGGCAGTTGGCCACTTCGAGTTGAACTACTGGTGACTCCAAAATGACAAATAATGAGTGGGCTACAATTAAAAAAAAAGTGGGCTGGCAATACAAGTGGAAAAGGGGTGAAGGAGATCATACCTTGTGAGAGTTACTAGAGCACTGAGGGAAGACCTCAGTTTGATCTGGACCGTGGCTGGAGGCAGACATCGTGTTGTGGCTGTATCAGTTCTCTGCAGATCTGGATTCCTTTCTCAGCATTCCCTTGAACAAGCCTCTCTTTTTCTTTTAGATCTTCTTCCGCAATGTAAAGCAGGGATGGTACTTTCTTTGTCATCCTGCTGATGGTAAACTTTGGGACAGTGTTACGTGTTATTCTGTATTTGCACATCATTTAGCACAGTGGCGTTCCTTCTCAGCTGCAGTTTCTGGGAGCTTTTATGCTTAAGGAATAAAATAATTTTATCTACTTCAATTATTAAACAGTGCACATGTTCAAAAACATGAAGATGACAGCTAACTTTTTTTGTGCCATGGAAATAAACTTATTACACTTAGCTTTCTTACTCATTTAAGTATAAACTTGATACTGAAAAACATTAACCTTGAACAGAAATAGCCCGCCAAATCTTTTACACTCAAAACCTGCTTTGAAGGAAAAAGTGGTTTTAGTCCTCTAATGTGGAAAGGGTTGGGCTATTGAATGATATTCACAAATCTCCTTAAAAAAATAAAGTCAAGATGCTGTCAGTATCAGTGCACTCCCGAAGTGCTCCCATCGAAGATGTTCTTTGCAGGAGGCACTGACAATTCAGGGGAGCTATCGTTTTTTCCAATTGACAGAACTAGGTGAAAACTTCTGTCTAATTACAAAACGCAGTAGAAATCTTCCAACTTCTTGCTGATTTGCATCAAGAAACCCCAGTTCTTCTTGTCTGTGATTTAATAACTATCAAGCTGGTGCACTGTACAGTACAACAGAAGTCCCGTATATTCTTCATGAGGTCGCTGTGGTATATTCTCTTCTACCCACTTTCTCAGAGTCAAGCCGGGACCTTAGTGCAGGTTGGATTAGCTGTTCTGATGAAACCACCAGCTCTGCCTCCCTCATGTAACAGAAACGAAGATAGCCCTTATGCATGATTGCCATTTATATAATCACAGAATATCCTGAGTTGGAAGGGACCTACGAGGTTCACCGAGTCTAACTCCTGACTCCACACAGGGGAACCTAAAAGTTAAACCATATATCTAAGTGCATTGTCCAAACCATTCTTGAGCACCGACAGTCTTGGGGCCATGACCACTTCCTTGGGGAGCTTGTTACAGTGCTTGATGACCCTCTCAATTAAGAACTTCTTCCTATATCCAACCTGAACTTCCCCTGATGTCCTGACGATATGGAAGGGAAAGGAACCATAGATGCCTCAGGGAAGAAGGTGATGAGGAGCACATTTCCATGAAAACTGCCCGTAACTGCAGGACACCCAGGAAAAAGTGCCTCCTCAGCTGGGAGGCAGCTACACAAATTACTCTGATGGCAACAGGCTGTTCATGCCCCAGCTCCCTCCTGGAGCTCTCCAGCCCTGAGCAGGGAGGAGGTATGGATTTAATGGCAGAAACATGTACTTGTGCCCAGAGTTGTGTGTGCCCTTTAATTCCAGTGCTCACAGGGAATGACCTGCAGCACGGATGAAGGTGACGCGTTCTGCAGACACATGAATGACTGAGCTTGCTGTAAGGTGGAGGCCACCATGTTTCACCCTTTTCCCCTGTTAGAGGCTGTGTGGCCCACCACAACAGGAGGATTGGGAACTATTATGCTGTTACCTAACACTGTACTTTAATAAAGCTTTGGTGATGGGCTTCATGCTTCTCCAGTTATAGCTGAACCCTTTGAAATATGTTAGGCATTTCCTGTGTGGTATCAGCTCCTACCTGGTAAAAATCATAATGACATCTAGAAGCTATTTGAGTCTGTTTCCTTTTCCAGTTTTAATATCTCTGATTGTATTCAACAGTTGTCCCTAAGGTGGCTGTGGCTATGCTGCTTCCTCATACCTGAGATGGTAACCGCAGGAATAGGGCTGTTGTTTACATGATTTTTTTTTTCCAGTTGCTGATGACAGGTGACAAATTTTAACAGTTCAACTTGCATTTATTAGAAGGCGAATGTACATGTGCAAGTGTATTCTGTCTTTTAGCAAGTTTCAAAGAGCATACTGTTGGTTGACAATAACTGTTGTGTTCACATCTGTGATCTTGAATCTCCTTTCTTGTTACCTTTTGTCTAGGAAAAAGAAAGGTAATGACAATTGTAGTGTTGATGGCCAGAGGCAGGAGCTAGTTCTCGGTGTTACTAGACCTTATGAAGTTAAACTTGTGTCTCTACAAGGATTGAAGGTGAAGAACCACAAGTGAGGAGCTGATGCCTCCTTCAGCAGAGTCAGCAGTAGATCTTGATTTGGTTTCATTTATGCAAAACTCGATCTTAAGTGAACAGTGGTCTCTGTGTTCTTGTATGTTTGTCTAGCCTTTAGTTTTTATTGTTTTCTGAACTTTAAAAATTTTAATCTAATAAATAATAATTCATAGCATTGTTTAAAAAAAAAGGGGGGGCATCAAAACACAGCAAGAACTGTAGCCATCCTTGAAATGAGCAGTTTGAAATATTGAAGAAATTGCACACTGGATTTGTACTGACCTGTCAGTGGTGCCTTTTGCAAGACTGTGTTATGTCTCTGGTTGATTGTCTTGGATCTTACAAGTGTTTCTGCATACATGAAAACTGAGAGGCTTAGGTGATCTGTCTGAGATTAAATCCCAATGTGTGGAAAGGTTTCCTCTTCCTAGAGATAAACTTTCAAAGAAAGAAATCATTACTATTTTAATTATTCTTGTTTTATTTACTTGACCTTTTTATATAAAAATGTGAATGTAGTGCTGCCTGGGGCACTTGGACGTCTGGCCCTTTTTGCTCTCATATTGACACATGGTTCTGTTAAAACCCAAATATTCCTGTTTGCAGGCTGAAGCAGCCCCTCCTTGCACTGGACTTGGGGAGTATGTCTTCTCGTTTTTGCGGGGGTCAGGCTTTTCTGAGTCATTGACTATCTGAAGAGTGACCTTATGTTTCACTGTAAGTGTCTGTAGTCCTCCTGGTGCCGATATGACTGCTTGGGTTATTCATGCTGGAAATGTATGACTCTTCACAGGGTCATGGCTGTGTAAGAAATGTTTCTATTATGCATGAAACTTTTTGTGGTGGTAACTGCAAGAGGATTTTGGTGACACTACTGCTATGAGCATCAGAAATAAATTACGGTTTAGAAAATGTGCATCACTTCAGGGTTTTAAGTTCATGCTTGCTTTTCTGACTTCCTCAATATATTGGGATTTTACTAACACAGTTATGCTGACATTTTGAGAAGCTGTCTTAAAATTTTAAGTTCTTAAATATGCAAAGCTACCCATCAGCATTCCAGTTTGCCTCTCTTTTCCAGCCAGTTCCCATTTCTCTCTTAAAAGCCTCAGAAGATAATTTGTTTTCGCTCAGTATAAGAAGAACGTGCTTGTTTGTATTCCTTTATCCTTCAGATTTTTAACCTGTTTTCCCAAGGAAACACGTACCACGAGATCCTGCTGTGTCCGTCCGCCCAGCTGCCTGCCCTCCTCTCTCCGGCACCTTTTGAACTGGCGGGCAGATCTCAGCCACATGGGTCAGAGGGTCAGCAGCCTGAAAGACAGGATGCTCCCGCGAGCTTTTGCAATATGCATAGCTGTCTGTAGCAGGGAGGGTTTATTCCCTTTCCAGCTGAGGGATGTGCTAATTAGCTCATCTTTCATTAGCTATCAGGAGACTGAAGCAAACAGGTTTCATCACTTCCGCTTTTATTTTTTCCTTTCCTCTGCCCTTGCCTATACTTTTCGCCATTTGCTTCCCCTCTCGGAACAATGCCACTCTCTTGGGAGATCCTGTTGTTTGTCATCCTGTTATTCTGACCAATACTCTTGTCTTTGCTCCACAGCTGCTTATCTTTTGAACTTTGCTTGCCTAAAAATTATTGGAGATGCTGCAGGGAGGCCAGCTGGGAGTCAGAAAAGCCATCGGAGCTGCAAGGTCTGTCAGGAAACAGGAAACCCGAGTTGTACGGGGGGGTTTCTCTACTGCAAGGCTGTGACCAGTGGAAAGCCTAATCCTGCCATCCTTTGCTGAAGTGACTAATCCTAGTTTATGTACTCAGGCTCTGAGAAGTCAGCAGAGGCTATCTATGTGTGTAAGGAGTTGCTGGACCAAGTCCTTATTTTCGGAGCCAGCTAAATTGTTTCTTGCCTTTGAAATCGGTGCCAGCAGAAGCAGTCTGTGCATGTTGAAAAAACGATGTACTTCAGTGAGCTAATCGCTTGAATGTTCAACAAATGGCTAAGTGGTAAACTTTAAGCAGATTATGTTTCACTGAATTGTTTTCCCTGTTTGTTTTTTAAAATGTCAAATATATCACAACGTAATTTATGAAGACATGCCTTCGAGTAGAACGACAAACACTTATAGGGACACTTGCTTCAGACAACATATGGCACAACCTATGAATTATGCACAGCTGACATACGGAGAATGGAGACAGCCTAAGGAAATGATTAGACCTGTTATCGTACAGTGACTGTACATTATTTTCACTTGATTGGAAAAAATGCAATTTTACTCTAGATTGGGGCTGAGATTGTTGCTTCCAGGTGCAATATATTAACAATGCATATGAATATTTAATAGTTGCTAGGAAATGTGGTGGTTTAGTTTTGCCTACAACGTTAGTTCATTGAAAAGCTAGTTCTCTTCCGTGCTGAACCCTGTGTTTCTGAGGTAGCTGTTACAGTCTCATTGCAAGAGTAGTGGCATAAAAGTAGATCTCAATTTTTGTAAGTGTATTATTGTAAAACATAAGTTACACACCAGCAAATATAACACTCCAGATGGGCTGCTTTCAGCAAGTTTGCATTTACCGATTCCTGCTTTTCTTGATCTGAAAAGTAGATTTTATGTTTTTACACTCAGGTTAATTGCATTGTTCCACCAACAGGATTTGCTCATCCTCCAGCGGAAATGCTATTAGTAAAATGCTGCTAATGCAGAGTTTGGACTCTTCTGGGGTAAAAGGCCCAAAGATTTTTAATTAAAATCCTGGCTCTGCTTCTGAGGGTTGTCAGATGTCTTCCATAGCATTTACTTTCTGGAAAAAGACCTAGAAATGCCTTGTTCCACTGCAGCCTAGCCCACAGCGCTTCCCTGCAACCGTACAACCCGCCTGCGGGTGACTGGGCGCCCAGGACATTTGGGCCAGCTGTAGCAGTCAGTGGTGGGTGGCCTTGCTGCTCCCAAAATTTCTGCTACAGTTAAAAAAGAAATCCGGAGGTGACACTTCAAGTTTAGATGGTTCCAATTTGCATTGCAGAAGTGAAAAGCTTCTGGAACTTCATCTGTGTGATTTGAGTATTGCAAAACCAAAGAAACAGAAGTCATAGAAAAGAATGAGCTTTTTTTGCAACTTGGGGTTTCCAGCCAGATATGCTGTACACTGGGAACCTGACAGAAGCTTAAGCACCAGACCACTGCTCTCAAGCCTATCTGAAAAGCACTTGTACCGTCCATTATCTCCTTTTTTCTGATAGGGTTAGCCATTTAATTCTTCCCAGCTGACTGATAGTTCAATAGGTGTTCTTCAGCCTCTTAATTAGATATGTTTCCCCTCACACTTTCTCCTAGCCAGCCTCCTAGGAAGTGCTACGTGCTGATAATGAGCTAAATCAGAATCCTTACTCCATGTTAACAGTCTTACTTCTGCCACTGGCGCTTTCAGCACCCTATATATTAGGTATATGAAAGTATGTTGGCTAAAGATATTAAAGGATCTAGTTTGTACACACTGTAAATCCATAAAACTCCTATGCTTCTGAACTGTTGATAATGCTTTCTGGCTTTACCTTTCCTGAAGACATCTGTCAGAGCACTATATAATAGCTTTCACCATAGAGAATTCACAGATGCTTCACAACATTTATATGCAAACAAATTATGGAAAAGCTTTTACCTTTTCTGTGGAGGGAGAAGAGGAAAGGGCAGGAAGTGTCTCAGTCAAATGATGAACAACATTATTAGTTTTGGAAGGGGAAATTTATAGGTAAATCTTCATGTCCTTGTGTCTAGGCTATATGATGTAAGGTATTTATCTGATTGATTCTCTTTCTGGAAATCCAGGGCAGCTTCCTTTAAGAGAAGTTGGAGTGAACATGACTCTTCCCCTTTGGAAATTATCAAGATTTAGAGCAGTGCTGCCTTGCTCTGCATAGGTACACAGGTTAAGGCAAGTGTGGCCATAACGATGTGAAAGACTGATAGATTTGGATGTCACATATGCAGCTGTAGATGATGTAACTCTTAAGAGACGTTGAATTTATTCAGCTTGATGCCTCTAAAAATTGAGATCAGGGCTTGATCCTAGTTTTACTACAAAAGAGTTCAGAATCCTGGATGTTTTCTCTTTCTTGTTCGTCATACATCTGTAGAAATGAATATCCAGACTGCAGGAAGATCAGGCAATTCTGCCTTGTAGTGTATTGAACAAGATCCTTGTACAGTTGGTCAAAATTCAACATAAAATTTGAAAGATTTAAAATGAGACAGAGTATTTTGATAATGTCTTTTTAAAAAGCTCTGACTGAATCAGCCTCATCCTGTGTTATGTTTAGTGAGGTCAAGATTTTCCGAGAGAAAATGTGTTCCAATGTCTTTTCAACCACCTTGGCTTTTATCTGTTGCTCCGACACTCCTGCTGAGCTTTGACTAGCCTTAAGTTGTGGATCTCTTGAAAAAAAACAAGTTTCTAAAATGGCGTTGTGCTTGTATGGTAATATCTCTTATTAGATACCCTGATCGTTGAAAAAATACAGATAAGTTTTAGGATGTAAAGATGCAATGGACTTGAAAGTAAGTGAACAGGAAGCTTATTTGTCCAACGGCACTCTTATTAAGAGACACAATGACCTAGGAGCTAACCCTGCAGCTCTGCTGCCTGCTACAGCGCAAGTCACCAGGCAGGATTGTAATCAGAAAAATGTCCTTTTACTTTTGAAGCAACTATGGTTTTCCTTTTTGGGAGGCAATGAGAGTGTCGCCCTACATTTTAGAGGCACTTTTTAATCGAGAGTCACAAGACGCTTGATTTTTTTGAGTCCGAGGATTTGAACTTTAACTTAGGGATTTTCCAAAATATTTTCTGCACTCTGTAAAATGCAGTCACTGTGCTGAGTTTCTTCAAACAAGTTGAAAAGTTTCAGGAGGACAGTTTAATAAAAAATCTTATTTGTAAACCAGAATTGGCTTTAACTGCTGTTTTTCATCTCACTAGTGTATGCATCAACTACTTTCTGGATCAGATAGCTTTTTTCAGACAGGAAGCAGAAAATGATAAAGCAACTTCTTATTATTCAAAAGCACTATTTAAATTTCTACAGTTAGAATTTTAGACTTACAGCCAAGATAATACAGAATAGCTACAACTTCATTTTGGAGCCTTCAAAGATGAGTAAAGTTACAAATTATGAGCAAATCATACTGTAAATGTAGATTGGTTGAAATGTTGCCAGACAATTTACAGCAGCTTTTCATACTTCAGATATTTTTACATGACTATGGTCTAGTTGTGTCATTCCTTTTTTTTCTTTTCTTTCTTGTTTTTAGGCATTTTGCCTTCTGTACTGGAACCTCTTGCACTCTCCTCAATGGTAGCACTTATTTCCTCTTGTAGCCCCAGCTGCTGGAAGTAGATGTAGACAGCTGTAGGGCTCTCCTGCTTTTGAACTTGGACAATAAACTGCTTGTGACTACACAGATGTTTGTTTTGCACACTAAAGGCAGCGTTGCACACAATTTCCTCTCTTCATCCTACAGATGTCTGCATATTTGAATTGTAGAAATGGGCTCCTTGACACCTAGAACAAAATGTTTTCCTTAGGGAGCAGGAGGAAGTTATTAGTATGCAAACCTGCAGCAGAGCTCTGAAATGAGCTATTTCAAAAGTACTAGTATGCGGGTAAATGTGTCTCGTAGTCTCTCTATACCCGAATTGTTCACTCCTCCTGGATTTCCTTTACCGTCAATGCCAGGGGTTGTGTCTGTCAGTGCGCTATGGAGTCAAGCCTATAGCCAGCAGGAGGAGGTGGTTTTGGTGTCAGAAATCTGCTCTCACAGCTCCTTGTATTGCTACTCGGCTATTTCCTCAGTGCTGTGCCCTTGTTTCCTCCGGTGGGACGTCAGACAAGTCCTCCTGCGCAAGCCTGTCTTAGTTCCCCAGGCACTGCACCGGTGTACCAATAGCTGCCTCACTTTATACAGTGCTTTGATAAAGACAGTGTAGAAGTTCACTGAAGTATTAACTGTATGTTGTTTTAATAAGGGCTGCCTCTGGAGTCGTGGCAGACAAGCACCTGTAGCTTGGAGGCTCGTGTTAACCACAGGAGACTAGAATAGAGGGTCATGATTGAGGGGAGCAGCTGAGGAAGGAGAATTAATTGTGAACTCTGACAATGAGATGTACGATAATCTCTGTAGCTCTTAGGTCCCTTGTGCTTGACTTCATTAAGGTCAGGAGGAGGAAAGAAGATACTCTGATCATCTCAACACCTTTCCTCCCCTACTGCAGTGTGTATGGAGTAGCAAAAACACTGTTTCCTCCTCAGCATATGATGGCAGCAAGAGGAGGGAGACCCTATCATCTCTTTTTTACTCCCTGGCAGCAGGCAGGCAGGAGGAGATGAGATGTATAAGCCTTCTCCCACACTCTCTCCATCCCCAGTAGCCCAAGAAAGCGGACTAGGAAAAAATGAGGGGGAAGGAGGCATAAGGGACTGGAAATGAGCTTTTGAGAAAGGACCACAGAAAGGAGAGGATACGAGGGGTAGGAATAATAACACTGAGATGGGAACAGCAGTATAACACCCCCTGGCACTTGGCTGTGTGAAATAGGGCTGCTCTGAGCTGGGGGTCCATCACATGCTTTGCTTTGAGGACCAGCAGCCGGTGCAAGGTCATGGCAGACACCTGGGAACAGCAACAGTGAATCCTCAAGGGAAACACTTAGCTCAAAAGGTTAGAGGGGGAAATGCTTTTCATTCTCTTGGCTTTTGATCCTTGTGCATTTCGCACCTAGTTAGTTTTTCTCCTTTCTCCTATAGCATTGATTCCCCAGGAGCGCTTTCATTGTGGGGGGGGGGGGGGGGGGGTTTTTTTAACATGCCAGCAAAAAAACTCCAAAACCATAAAGTTAAAGTCACAGATCTTAGCCTGGGTGACTCTTTCTGATGGCTTGGAGATTGGCTGAGTTGAAGTTGGTGGTATGGCTTTAAGATTGGAAATGATAAGGGAAATCAAGGCAGGCCAGCTGAGCTCTGCGGAGAGGCAATTCTGAGAAGATTATCACCCCATTAGAGCTTCTCATTCTGCCATAGTTATGGGCTTGTCATTACTGTGGTTTTCTAGCTATCAACTTACACCTGGAAAGCATTAACACAGGATTCAGTTCCTTGTAGAATTCCCTCAAATGCATTTGTTTGTGGAAGTAAGTTATCTGTTGCATTTGATGTGATATTTATAATAATTCCTTCCTCCTGAGACAAACCCTTGTTTTGTTCTTGTGAATGGTTTTTTGCCATAGTATTTCCTTTCTGAGTTTTAAGTCCCTTTGAGCAAAGAGATATTTGGTTTTGTTCCTTACTTAACTGCCATAACTACACTTTTGTAGGCGTTCATACTTTTGTGTTAGCTTTCCAACATGGGGACTTAGAGGTCCTTAGTAAGTGCCTCTGATCCATAATATGTGCTGGATATCATCTTCCATGGAGCTTTTACATCAGCAGTTGCCTTGGGACCTCAAATACATTGCATCCTATCTTCCTAACAGAAAAAAAGGAGTTGGAAAGATCAGTAGCAATAAGGGAAGTGTTGCTGTAGTTACAAAAGGCATCCCACTGGTACAGGAGAGGTTGACTCAAGTCAGTCTGCTGGGGCGCACAGCGAGGAGGCATGTTTCTACTTCTTCAGAAAAGAGCAGTATGTGTCCTGTCTAGCATATGTGTATTAGCCAGCTGGTGACCTGGCCAAGCTCCTGCTTGGCAAATCTGTCCCTTTCAGGCATTGATGCACAGGCTAATGTTGTAGCCAGCCCTTCACAAAAGGGAGAAGTCCTGAGCAGCGCCATAGATCGATGTCCTACCTCTCTGGGACTGGCCGTTTTAGAGAGCCAACTCTAAGGGAGTTGGACTCATGGGAGTCTTCTCTTCCTCCCCAATAAAAATAACCAGACCTACAGGATAAGGTATTTCCTTTTCCTCACAAGTGAATAACATCCTGACACCTCCATGCCTCAGACTTAATGTACACATGAAGAAGCAATTATATGACAGACTGTTTCCTCCCCAGCTTCCTCCATGATTCAATTTCTTCACATTCCCATGTACTCTCAGTGCTGGTTGACCTGCCCCCATCACAGGTGTCCAGGACCCTCAGGACCAGCAACCTGCACAAAGGTGGTAGAGGAGGTATTCACTCTGGGTGTTGTACCTGCTCCGAATTCCCTGTGGGAGGACTCCTTTTGTAGTTGACCAAATGAGGAATAATTAGGTTCCTGAACACAGGTACTGCTATATCTGTCTTAGATATCTAACACGGGTGCTTGCCTTCCTGAGGCACAGCATCCTGTGGATTGCTGCTCTGTACCACTGCAAACCCAGTAGTGGGGTGGATGTGTTAAATGATGGTCTGATCCACAAAACCAAAAGGAAATTATTCCACAGGAAACAAGGTGAAATATGTGGTTGTGTTTGCTGCAGGCTTTAGGCAAGAGAGTCATTTATCAAGGAAGAAGCTATATCATCCTTCTTGTTAATGCTTTACACATGCATTTTTACTCAAGTGCTTGACAAAATCCATTGTACTTTATGGCTGACAGTAATAGATAGAAATCACCCCTGTGCTCTAGGATTTGGACTGGAAGACAGTGAGCCCTTGGCATTAGTGCCATTACTCTTGCCAAGGCATCGGAGCATCGTTTTTAGGGAAATGTATCCTTGCAAGTACTTCACCAGGGTGCCTAATGCACAGCTGACAGATAAGACAGCGCCTGTGCCAGGCACTGCGGGAAGCGGTAGAGCACACGATCAGATGACAGTGTATCACGCAGGGCAAAGAGGGCTTTTCTCGACCCTTTTTTTCTGACATGTGTGACCACACATCTGAATAATTTAAGTGAATTTTTGTCTGTGTGCCGCTGCACCTGTGTGCAGTTGTTCTTTCTGCCCCCCCTGACTCACTGGCGTGGGGGGCTGCCGCTTGCCATTTCAGGTGCTACAGATCTGTTTGCCAATGCAAAAATGGATTATAGGGAGAGTAGTGGTTTATAGTCATCAAATCTTTCTGGAAAGGGGCTGGTTTCTCTGGGTTCCCTCTGTCAGCAATAGAGAGAGAAGCAGCTCTCTCAGGAAGCAGACCAGTGCACGTGGCGCTTGGCTGCTGCTCTGAATCGGTGGCTGAAAGAGAAGCAGGGTGGAAGACGAGCTCTCCTCGGCCGGAGTGATAATGCAACCCTATACCCTATTAGAAGGGAACTGGCATGGATTAAATTCCCTCACCCACTTTTTTTTTTCTGGTTGGATTCAGGCCTTGGTCTGACAGATCATGCGGCCACATGCATCTTATCTCTGGAGGGACTAAAAGGAAAGAGGGGGAGTGAGCGACCAGGGAGAGGAGGGAAGATGGGACCGTATATTTCCTCAGCAGCCCAATCAGCTAGCAGAGATCAGCCAAAGCTTCAGTCCATCTGCACTTCAGGTCCCATGACCAGTCTGGTTTGCAACAGCCTTCTTAGCCTCCGTCATATGTTCTTGCCTTCTCCTTCCTCTCACACTGGCAGCGGTGTGGTTGCAGTGAGAGCTGATATGAAGGATAATCTTTTTTACCTTGTTAATTTTTAGCGAGATCAACACCCTGAGCAGGCATAACACATTAGCGCAGGTGTGCTGCTCTAGATCCAGCTTAGGTCAGCTTAAGTTGCAGCTCTGCAGTGTGCAAAGGGAAGAGTCAGATGGAGATTGTCATTTAACAGCAAATGCAAAGATAGGCAATAAGGTTTCCCCTATCTCATAACACCAAATTTGATATAATATGACTAACAATTCTGCTTTTAGTAGTACCTGCAGTAGATAGAAAGGCTGCTGGGGTTTTGTTCTGCTGGATTTCCTTTTTCCTCAAAGAATCCCTTGGGTCTTGCTTTCAGAACACAAAGGTGGACTCATCCTCCCCCTCCATTGCTTTGTCTGAATGTCAGAGCTTGGGTTTGCTTCCCTGCTGTTGTCTGAGGTCAGCTGGATTTTAGGCAGTGATAAATGGCCCATGGTGGAGAATGTATGGCCAAATACAGTCCTGTCAAACTGAAGTTTTTTGCTTTTATTCACAGTGACCACTCCTAGACAGCTTCATCTTGAGATAATGCTCCTCCATTTAAAAGTGCTTTTTTTTTTTTTTTTTTTTTTTCAAAAAAACCCAGCATGAAAGTAGGTGGTTGCCTGCTTCAGGTTCTTTGTAACAGTCCAACTTTGTACTGAAATGCCCTTCCCCTTTTTAAAAAACACCAAGCAACTCTTTTTTTTTTTTTTTTTTTTTTTTAAAGAACTTTAAAAATTGAGGGTACAAAAAATTCTTGAAAAGGGTGAATAAGTTGCAGGGCCACTGCGAATTCATTCACAGAAGAAGGTGTTCCACCTTCTTCTTATACCACATGAGAATTTAGTGAAAGCTGAGAATAAAATCCATATTTCCCAGGTGTTGTGTTTGTACCGTCTTCACCTCCACCAGGCAGCTCATGTCTTGCCTGCATGGGTTCTGGCACGGGATACTTAAGGCCGCACGAAAAACACATTGTTCCTGTATGTGCAGTGTTTGTCAAACAGTGGGTTGAAATTTAGATGGACGTGGTTGATAGAAAGGTTGCCATTATGTGACGCACAAGAAAAGCACAACTGTGCATCCGTTCATTTGGTCAATACAGCTGCTGTTGTGAGCTGTAAGTGGCTTCCTTGACCAGATCTTAACAAAAGATGTCTCGTATTGAAGAGGGTGCAATATTCTGTCATTTTGTGCAGGAAAGGTACAGCTTTCTGAGATAACCTGACCTTTACTATATTTTTTCTTAAGTAGCACACCCGTATTCAGATGTTTATGTCTACAGACTTTAATAAGGAATGTCCTTAATGTCGCAAAACCTTGTTCTGTATTTTTGCAGAAGAGTTTTTGAACTGAAAGACTAAAAATCTCATGTATTCATCAAGTAGATTCTTCTATCCTCTTCTGCTCTTCCAAATGTCTCTCATATAAACTGCCTGCAATGGAGCAAATGATTCCGCTTCTCCAAATTTGTTTTTAAAAAACCCCAAAACATATGGGGAATACAGAGGGAGCATATGCCTGCTAAGTAAAACATCTTGGTAAATAGAGAGGAGCATCCTGCAAATCAGTGTGTTTTACATGTCTGTCTAGTGCCTCTGTAAAAAGATAATGAAAGGATTCCCTTTTGTCCCCAAGCACTTAAGGTTCTTGCTATGTCTTTCTCCCCAAATTCAGAGAGCATCAGCAGAGGCTTTTGAGCAATGGAAGAAGGTTTTGGGATGTCCATCTAGAGCAGGGGGAATACAGGTAAGGCATCCAAAAAACCTTTTTCAAAAGGAAACCCAAAACTGATACCAAGGTAGTTTCGGATTTACTTTCTTGGGAGCACCGTACTGAAGTCACCCATGCACAGAGGAGTTCAGAAGAAGGGCATAAGTGGTGGTGAATCCAGCCCACAGCAGAGACAGATACGTTTGGCATTATACAAGCAGCGACCAGACAGACAGTGTGTTCTCTTGCATAGTTAAGATGTGAACGAGTGCAGGTTTCTAATAAGACTGTCTGAGACGTGCCACACGCTGAGCTGACAGAGTATGTGCTGAGTGACAGCACAAGGAACAAGGACGGCACTTCTTATTATTATATTTCGGTGAACAAATGAATAGATCTGAAGGTGCAAATTGGAAAAAGTCTGGGGCTCGTGAGAATGCTGACAGGTTTGTCAGGTATCCCCCTGCCAGATGCAGCCTCTGCAAGGTTGCTGCTTCTCCTGGATCCACTGTTGTTATGTCACTGAAAGCTTTTATTTCTTCCCTTAAATTTCCTTTGGCAGCAGTTCTTTTTACTTGGAGATTTAAATTATAAAATTTCTGTCTAAATCATAGACTGATGACATTAAAAAAAAAAAATCAGAATTTCTCTCCTGCAAGAAATGAGAATGTTTTGAACTTTTGTTTACATCTTAATTACAAGCTTTTAATAAATCAAAAGACTGAAACTTTGCAGAGGAGGGGAGCTTTAATTAAAATCATTAGGTGCTTTAGAACTGGAAAATGTTTGTTCTCCTTTGTTGAAGGGCTTTCCTGATTTGTTTAGACTTTTTTTTTTTTTAAATCACCCCTGCCTACACTGTCCGTGCAGCCTCATGGGTTGAGATATGCTTTGAAAGCATCTTTCCTTTTCTTCCACAAACCGGGTGGATCTGCAGCGCTGGCAATGGTACTGTCGGCAGGAGTGAGCCCAGCGCAGGCAGCGCCCAGGAGGAGGCAGGCTGTCCAGCTTGGCCTTTCCAGCAAGACACCTGAGGGATGGAGGCAGGTCAGGATGAGCGGCAGCCTTGGTAGGATGGCAATGAGGGGTTTTTTTGAGAGGAAGGATCCTTTTTCAAAGTTGTAAGTGTCCTACCCTGAAATTGAAATCTGGTACGTTTCTATCAAAATGCAGTTTTTACTTCTACCCTTAATGATGACTCAAGAAACAAATAATTATTCAGAAGAGTTAAACTGTTGCAGATGTGCTTCTCACTCGAAGGACATGAGATAGGTCTCCAATCATCATCTCCTCACAGTGCTTCAGTCAAAGACTACTCAAATTCTGGGTGGCTTTTCCACCCACTCTGAGGAGCTCGAGCAGCTTGTTTGGCTGGAGTGTGAACTGCTTGTAGGTCACCTGGGAAACTTTTTCCTAGCAAGCTGGCTTACAACCAGCTTTTTCTATTTGAGCTACTGGCTTTTCTGATTCTGATCAGAGTCTGATCTGATTTTTCTCTCCTTCAAGAGTGGCGTCTACCTGTGTGGTTAGAGGACTCTCTCTATGGAAAGTGGGGAAAGCTCACTCGGCTCGGCGGTGCAGGGGAGGAGGCTGAGCTCAGCAGCCTGGCTGGATGCCAGGCGCAGTGATCTCCCGGGTCAAGGGAGGCTTTTGCCAGCTCCTGTCTCTCAAGCAATTTTGTAAATCCGGGTAAAAAGAAATGTCTAGTTGTAACTTCTCAGTAGATTTCGCTTATATTTGCAAACAGTTTCAGGGTGATTGACACAGTTTTGGGTGGGGTTGTTTGTTCTCCAAGCAAATTTTCTGTTGTTTGGAGGTAGGGAGAGGATGTTCCTGGTGAGGTTAGCTGGGCTTATCTGCAGCAGGATCTGGGTGTTACAGTTCTGTTGAGTTTTCTGACCAGTCTTTCTTCATGCATGAAGTTCATTTGTTTTCTCATGGGTCAAAACCAACGCTAATTTGGGATGAAACTGGGTTTTACAGACAAGGAAAGAACCATTACCTGGAACAGCGTATCAGAAAGACTTGACTTGCAGGATGCTTAAATACTATCTGAGCACTTACTGTCTTTGCTTTCCATTCTAGATAAAAAGTTCGTTTTTTTTTCCTCCTATCAGCAGTTTGTTCCTTCGAAGTAGATAAAAGCAAATTATATTCAAAGTTCCCCTAGTTTTTTGCTCATGTCTGGAGGATGGGCTTCTTACAGGACAGAGATTTCTCCATTGTAGGTGTCACGTCTTTGATTTCTTCACTAAGTTGTGCACCGCTTTCTATGAATTACCAAACTATGTTTTCTTCCCAGAATAATGAATAACTATTTCTGCAGGTTACCACTTTGCCATCCAGCTGCTATGGCTGCTGATGTGCTGCTCAGAGCTGGCACTTTATACATATGAAAATTAAGTGGCTCAGGTTCAGTTTCAATTTAGCCACGGAAAGGACCTAGGAGCTACTGCTCCCGCCCTGCCCATTGCAACCCTTCTCCTTTACTCACAACAGCAGGGCTTTTGCTACCAGAATGTCTACTTCCAAGTGGAGCTAGGATAAAAACATAGGCAATTATAGGGTTTTTGATGGCTTTTTTTTAATAAAGGGATCCTGAACTAAGTAGCACATGAAGGATTTGTCCCTTGGCCTTTCACTGCAAGTACCCTAAGTGGCACATCTGTTTCCTACAGCTGTTCTTGGTGTCTTTGCTTCCATAGAGCAGTCATCAGAGCCCTGCTGGAAACCCTAACCACCCATATGTCTCTTGGAGAGAAGCATTTGCGGAATAGACAAAGCAGTGAATTAATGCAGGAAGACGATGCAGATAGTGGGTTCTACAAATCATCAACTTTAAATTTTGCTGGTTCTGATATTTCATCTCATAAAAATAATGTGAGTGATTTTTTCTTTTTTTTTTAGCTTCTAACAGATGGAAGATTGTTTCCAGGGGAGCTGGAAATATGCAAATTATTTTAGCCCAAAGTTCATTTCCTAGCAGATACTATTCTTCATCTTACTGTTGAGTGAGTGAGCAATGGTTACCTATAAACAGTTTCACAGTGGATATTTTTTTTCTGTTCCTATTAGGAGGAACTTCGGGGGGGGAGATTTCTTCTCCTCCTACTGTAACAACTGAAGCTACATTTAATTAAATGTCGTCCACAATCCAATTTATACTTCCCTGTAGCAGGAAGATGGAACAAAGAGTCTGCTCTGTGACACTGAAGGATTTGTTTTTTCCCAGCTGCTGTTAGTGGAATTTGGGGCTCTGAGGAATTTGGTTCAAACTTGTCAGAAAACCTTCCTTTGAGGTAGACATTTTATTTTCTCACTTAGACATTATATCTTTTACCAAATCAGAGCAGTACATAGACAAATGTATTTGAAGCTTGGCAGAATTTGTATCATGTTATTAATTTGGTGACATACAAAAATACCTGGCTGTTACTACTATTTGTTTGATAGTTATAATCAACCAACATGGTGATTATCGTTTTACATTTTTTAGGATTCCCACAGACAGAAGAAGTTCTTCCATCATGATAGGGGTTATTGTTTTGTTTTATTAGTATTAGTAAAAATACTAACATTTTCTGCTCAAAGTTTGGCATATGAAACTTTTTTTTTTTCATTCCCAGAACGTGATGTTGTCATGTTTCTTAAATCATCTACTGAGTCAAATTCAGTATTATTTGCTGTGTGAAATTGAGGCAAGACACTGAAATATATTTTTGGATAATATCATAGTCATGCTCAGAGGATCAGTAATCACACACTGGGACTTTCCTTCTGCAGACTCTGGCCACGTCTCAACTAAAAAATGCAGCTCAAGGTCTGTCTGGTCTGACAGACATATTCCCCAGCAAGGCTTGCATTTGTACAGATAAATCTGTACAAGAAGTATGAAGCGTGGTGATATGATTTAGTTCAGAGATTTATCGGGTGGTAGATACCATCCTTCGCTCAGCACTGAGTGGGTGAGGGAGGAGCTCCAGTGCCCCACTGCCATGGGGACACCTCACCGATGCAGGGTGATGGGGAGAGTTCCCAGTCCGTGCTGTCCCCTGAGCCCTGCACAGCCGGTGCCAGTGAGGAGGGTGCTCATGGGCCAACGCTGTTCCTAGAAGCGTGCCAACAAGTAAACCGGACTGCAGCTCTGGCATGTTGCCCAAGACAGTGTCTTTGCCCCACTTGGTTGACTACAGTAGACAGGACCTTATGCAACTACAAGGATGTACTCAGGTGAGTAATTAGCATGGGATGTGGACACAGAGTTTTAAAACTGGTGTTGAAGGCATCACAGTGGCATAGCTGTTTGTCTCAGTGAAGAAGAGGAGCATCATGGATCTGTCGCAGCAAAAATATACAAAGTTGTTTTAGAAGAAAAACACAAAAGTGCTCACTATGTTAAATTTGCAGGTTTTAGGAGTTAAATGTGTAAAAGATAAATGAGCAATGGTGAAAGTATTTTGCTGCATGTTAGGCAGGTTGGGCTGAAAAGGGGTGTGAGTGAAATCCTGGCATACAGAGCACAAATTGTGGTTTCCTTTTTGTCCTTAACTGGACTGTGGCTTTACCTTGGGACTTAAAAAGCTATCACTGAAAGTCATGGCTGGGTCAAATGCGTGCTCTTATTTATGGCATGCAGCAGGGTGTGTGTCATACTAAAAATGTTTTACTGACCTCTTAAAGATGTGCCACGCATAGAGAATCATTTTCACAGGATGTAGGGAGGGCATTTTCTCTAGTTATTAATTCCTGAGTCTTATCACAGTGATAGTCATCAACGTACAGAAGAGGCCGTATCTGATTGATGCACAGATTTCATGGCTTTCCCGCTCGTCTTGCTGCTCAGGAGTTCCTGCCCTGCACTGCTACCAGCATAATTCTCATCTTAACAGCTATGTTACCTGCCAGAGGTGCAGAATAATTTATTTTTTGTCAAGAAAGGACACATCTCTCAACATTTAATTTATGGAAAAAGCCTTCAGACATTTTCAGTTGTCAGCTGTCCACCTGAGATATTAAGAAGGAAGGGTTTTATTGTGGCAGATCTTAACAAAATGAAATGGTGCTCACGTCTGTGTGGTAGGATGTGTGCCAGCACCAAGCCTGGGGTTATTTCAGGGAGGCGTCGGTGGATAGGTGATGCAGTGTCTGTCGTGAAGCAGACACTGCTGCACTGTCCAGAGTCAGTGCCACCCTTGCGGCAGCCGGGACAGGAGCTTAACCTGGCTTTACCCAGCTCATGAGTAAGGAAGCTGATTAAGATCATTAGGTTTTCGTTACCGTTCTGATCATGACAAACTGGTTTTTTTTTTCTGCTGCATACTTGCCTTTATACTGTGTTCTGCACTTTGAAGAAACTTTAGAAGAACCTTTTGAAAGCAGATGCTGCAGCTGCCAAATATTTTGTGCTTAGTGCACAGACTCTACAGTGAGGACATACATACACTGCTTGTTGAAGTACTGGTGCAGCACCTAGTAGTTGACTATTCGTTTCTGCTTGGGCAGAAAGATGTAAAATGTTCTTTGAATTGTCACATTACATCTTTCAAGACAATAAACTCTTGGAGGTTGGGGTAGCAGGGAGCAGAAAGGGCATCTAAAATGAGGGTACTGAAGGAGTGGAGTTGCCTTGAATTATTTCCAGGGGAACCGAGAATTTGCTTTCACTACAGATCTTATTTTCTCACCAGCACTTGCATATTATTCTGAAAAGTCGTAGCAATTATGAAAGTCTGAAATCTGTTTTAGATATTTTTACCATCTAAATTTAATTAGAGGAGGAATGAGTTAATAAAAACACTAAAATAATTTCTGAGTGCTAGAGAGGGATGAAAAAAGTGGACCTAAATCTGCCACGTTGAGATAATTAAGCACTGTCAGGCAGGACTCAAGGTTCCCCAGTACTTCAGCAGCTCCTGCACACTCAGAACCCTGTCTCCAAAGTGCAAATTAAAATGGGAAAGGAAAAGACTACTGCATCTTCTGTCTGCTTTACAATTTCCTCCTCTTTGCTGCTGCTTACAGGGGAAATTGCTAAAACTGATATAGCAGTGACTAAATATGGTTGCATGTGGGAAACAAAAGATTATTCAGAAGTCTTCCATGGCAAGAATGGGTTTGTTTAACAAGCTTGCCTGCATTTTAATGCAAAGTCGACGATGGTGATCCCAAGGTCTGTAAACCTGCGTACATCTGGCGTTGCTTTTACATTTTACCATCAACTTTAAGACTACCAGCTGCTGCTCCTTTTCTTCTTCATTTCTTGCTATTTGTTGTTGTAGTCTGATGGGTACATCACTCATCTCAAAGGAGCCCTTGGGAGGGCAGCAGTCTGCACCACCGTGTAAGGAGACTCTATGGCCAGTTGGCCACCGCATCTAGTAGCTGAGGAGCTTAGAGCCGTGGGCCCAGAAATACCCACGGAGGTGGGGCACTGGGCCTGGAAGTTTAATTGAAATCAGGCTGGGGAACGCTTATTAAGAAATATTTATTGACTTCTTTGCACTCCTATGGTCATTTTACATTGGCAGAGGCTCCGTAATGGTTCACCTTATATTGCTTGTTTTGGTGTACAGGTAATTAGCTCTATAAACAGTGCCCTGAGCAGTAGAAAACTTTGTAACTATGTCCTCAAGTCTGTTCTGGCTTTAAAAGAAAGTAACAAAACGCAAACCAAGGAGAAATTATTATACAAATTTTTAAAAAGCAAGTATTATGAGTTCTTCATTAAAATAGTGTATTCACAGGTAGAGAATTTCTACGAAAATAAGGAGATTTTGTTTTGAAGTTCCAGGTGGCCTGAAATGAAAGCATACAGATATGTGATATACATATGGAAAGATAAAGCCTGACAGCAATTTGTCTATGAAGAGCAAGAGAATTGACTGTCACCCAGAAAAATGATACCTTGTCATTTGATTTGATTTGTAAACCAGATACAGCATTCCAGGAGCAGTAAAACCACCCTGCCTGTACAGCAGTGATATGTTCACTTCAGAACAGCTTTTCTGCTGGTGCCCGAAGATCATCCTGTTCGTAAGGCTGAGTTTCCCTCGCAGTCCCAGCCTTGTGGTACTGGTGCCTGCGTGCCAGGCTCTGCCGCTCCCCAGCCACCTCCACCCTGCCTGCCTGCATGCTGCCGTCAATGCAAAACAGGTAGCCTCTCCAAAGAGTTCATGCATGCTCCTGCCGAGCCTGGTGAGAACGTAGTATTTCACTCACCAGTGTAAGCCGCTGCTGGGAAATGATCTTTGTTATAGCTACCAACTTTTGGGAAGGTTTCGAAAGAGCTTGAGGCTGATCTGTAATGGCGCTGACATGAGTGGTCTGAGCTACGCCTGCCTTTCTCTTCCCTGCTCTGACAATACCCATGGAGCATAACCAGCGGGAAACACTTCTTTTCCCTCTATGGGTTAGTCCTTCTGTCTGTCTGCAGAAGTTCTGCTACTGAGACGTGGTGACCTGGGATGGTTGTGTAGCCTGGATGTAAGAAGGAAAGACTGCCTGCTTTGATAGCAGTATGTCCGTTGGATGAGCATAAGCTTCTTGTAGGTTTAAATAAAGATAGTAATCCCAGCATGAGTAAAGTTAGTGACAAATCTCTGTTGATTTCAGGGAGGTCAGAATTTAGCTTACAAGCCTTGATCTTTTGCTGACATTAATTTTCTGGGAGACGTGAGCATGACCATCAGTTGATGCTAAAACTGCTTTTAATGCTCTAGAAATGAAGGGGTTCTTTTGTTCCACTTTATGAAGTGATGTAGCTGAAATAACATTTCCTTAGGTGCTAGTTAAAATGTAGAATTTATGATCTAAACACAGAAAAGCAAGCATGTAACAAGGATATAGCATAGAGCATATACTGGGTGAATTCTGTTGAATAGTTAAGAGACAGTCTGCATTCTGGAAAGAAAGAATTTTCTATACAGAGAAAATAACCAGAAGGAAGGATACATTTCATCTACCGATTAGAGCAATCACAGCAGTCTATAATAACCAAATTAAATAATAGACTTACAGAAATCTGTGGCCAGGAAAGGGTATGTTTTTTTCTTGTAGACTGCCCTTGTCAATCCGGCATTCCAGAAATTGCTGCAAAGAATTATTCAGAGGAGAGCCATGAGTCATTTTTCTGTTCTGCTGGCAGATACCTCATTGGTAAGAAGAGAAGAAAGATTTGGGCATACCAAGTTTCCTTTTAATTTTCTCATGTGCCCAAAATTTAAGTCTGCAAGGAAAGGCTCATGGTATCTTTAACAAACATAAAAAAACCTGGATGGTCTAAATCCTTTGGAAACTTCAGAATAAGTTGTCACATAGATCTTGACAGTTTAGAAGGCCTAAATGGGTTTTTAGACACCTACCGCATGATCGCCGTCTGCTTGGCAGACAAAGATGCCCACAGACTCCTTGTCTGTCCCTTTCTCTTTTTTTTCTTCTTTCCTCTCTAAGGCTACAGGCCTTTGCCATGAATGCCACAGTTGGGGTAGTTTCTGCTTTGTTTTGTTCTTCTTAAATGTGTTTGGGGGCTTGTTTGATGTGGATTCTTTGCTCTTCTTTTGTGTGCTGGTGGTTTGCAGAGCTTATTTGTTTGTCTGGAGGTGGGGCAGTTGGATTGCAGGAGAGCATCTGCTCCCACAGCGGGAGGTGAGGGCTGGGTCAGGCTGGTGAAAGACCTTGCATCAGGCTGTTGAGGCAGAGGAGGCGTCTTGCGCTTTGCTCTCTTCTTTTCTGGTTGGCAGTGTTTTTGGGATGAGCTGGGATTTTACTGTCAAACAAAACAAAGTTCCCTCTCCTCCAAGGGTAGAAGTTTTTGTCCTCAGAGTCCCAGCTCCTGTGACCAGAAGGACAAAGTATGCCATGCTCAAGTTTTGGTAGGACGTAGTGCCAGCACTTAGTTACGGGTGCAAAGGAGCAGCTGCCGCAGAAGCAGTGGCACTCAAAATGTGGTGCAGGCAGACTGCCTTCTTAAACCCACGGTCGCTTGGCAGTAGCGCTGTGGCAAGAAGTGTCCTGCCAAGTTGTGAGCTGGCGCACTGCCCTCCATTCAGGCTCGAACTGTAGGCAGCCAAGTGACCAGCAGCTGTGGCTGTGAATAGCAGGCGGGCATTAGTCTAAGAACAACAAGAAGAAAAGCTTCGTATAGAGGTTTTCTTGGCTCTTCCAGAATTGTCTTCCCATTTCAAGGGGAACTGGAAGGTGGAAGGTGCCCTAATGCAGCCACCCCTTTTGGATCCCATCCACTGGGATCCCCCAGTTACATGGTTCTGGTTGGGGGCATGTTGTTGCTCAGTCTGTGGCTGCGGTAGGTAGGAGTGTGTTTGCTTGAATGTGTAGAACGAAGTTTGCAGCTGCAAGGAGAGGATTAATTCTTTCTCTGCTCTCTTTGTTTAAGAAGCGACACT
>NW_008825108.1:9316458-9333403 GCF_000699105.1 Pygoscelis adeliae | reverse complement strand
GGAGAGAATTCATTTTTTCTCTGCTCTCTTTGTTTCAGAAGGACAACTGAAACGACCTGTAAACAATTGTCTTCAACCTGCAAATGGCTTCTACGCCAGCTTTCCTGCTAATGGCTGCAGAAGGACTGGTTTTATCTTTAAGCGTGCCAAAGTGCTTGAATGAACGAGGTTTACAGTTTCTAAAGGGGTTGACAGATGTCAACAGGGGCCTCAGATTCGTGACCCTTTGTACAGCCCTTCAAGTACCAGGCACGATTCTCACTCCCCATCCATTTCCACAGGCTACTACAGCCTGGAGATGTGTTCTGTCGAAGGCAACCTCAACCACATCCCCAAAAACACCCAAACAAACAAAAAGTCTGAAATGAATTCTTTGGAAAATGGCACGAAGCCAAACAGTAAATTTAGAGCTGGGATGTGCATTGCAGAGGTTTCATTTTAAGTGGGAACATGCATAAAGCTGCATGCTCAACGTCCTAAGTGAAACTGGCTGGGGAGTAGAAGAAAGTCCACAAAAGTCCTGGCTTCAGAAGCTCGAGGGCATCACTGTCTATGCAGCCACACTTCTAACTTGCATGTTGAACACAGGGAAGTGATTTCCACTAGTCTGTCATAGAAAGTTAATGTTGCGGGACAGGCTCATGATCTATTTAAAGGCATTTCTGCAGCAGCCTGCGAGATCCTCACCCCAGCGTCTCTCATCAGCTGTCAGGCTGGTGGAATTTCCTGGCTTTTGAAGTGCTTGTGGTTCGGGAAAATGGCAGTGAGGACCTGGAAGAGAGGGTGAGCCAGACTCCCTGCTGACCACAGAGCTTCCCTCACCATTTGTCATAGAAGCACTTAAATAGCTTTCTAGCCATGGCTCTGAGAAATAAAAGCTTGTCCAGCACTAGTACCTTCAGGCTGTGTGTCTCAGAGAGGAGTATCAGCAGCTGGGCCAGAGCACCCACCACAGGGCTGATACCTCTCATCATCTTTATCTTCTTGTTTGCTGAGAGGCAGTTTAATGTCCCCAGCAGCTGTGGGAGCACTGATCCTAGGGGTGACATGGCATTAAGGACTACTAACTGTGCACAGGGCCACCTCCAATGATTCTTGCTGCGGTTTCTCTGCTGGCAGCGTCCTCGGTGGGCTGGAGCTAAGAGCTTTCCTGAAACAAAACCTAAACTGCAGATGTTGGCCAGCTGCATTCAGCTGGACCGAAGTTCTGTCCATCTCGGCAGAGAAGCCAAAAGCAGGTCCTTACAAAGGCAGAAGGCTGGGATGAAACTGGAAAGATCAGTCTGCCGATGCAGTACCCCAGCTTCTAGCAGCAGCCTGAGACATGAGCCATTCTTACGCTAAGTAACCAAGGCACAGTGAGAGTCACGTAAGACTCAAGTGTCTTCAAGGAGGAACTGCAAGATGATTAATGCTCCAATATCTGCTTAATTACAAGTGCATGTCGGTCACCAGATGATATCTAGACTGAATTTAAGGTCTGAATCTTTTCCTGTGGAATGTGATCTGGATATTGTAAATGTGAGAATGAGGGATATGTGTGTTGATAGCTCAGTGGGGCAAAAAAATGACAAAGTTGTAATGGTTTGGAAGTACAAACTCTGAGACACCATGCCTTGTCCTCAGTGCTTTTGATGAGACATTTCTGAGTGGTTTAAAGCTAAGGTAAAATTTAATTTTTTTGGTGAAAGAGGTACTTAAAGAAAGATGGGAGGTAATACAGGTTTGTCTGAAGTTACCGAGCAGATAAAGACCTGCAAACACAACTATACTTCATGAGAGCCTATTTGTACTCTCCAATTATTCTGATGAGCTGCTTGGTTTTATAATTGTTCACAGGATGGGGCCCTGGGGCTGTTTGTATTATTATCTAGTAATACCACTGGATTAATGTGTCTGTGCGGTTTGTATATTGTAGTCATGACTTAAATACAGCTCAGTGCTGGGCAGGGTGAAGCAGCAGGTGGGAGGCTTGCAGTGCAGCCGAGGGGGTGACCAGGGAGAGGTGTCTGGCTCTGTGGTACCTTCCAGAGCTTTCAGCAAACACCAAAAACCATGCCAGGGCTGCTCTGCGAGCACAAAAGTTAATTCCACTTAAACAGGAGTTAAGGGTGGCAGGCTGCAACAGCTCTTGGGGTGGCTCGGGTGGGAAGCAGCTTGCAGCAGACGTGTAACAGCACCACAGAGCATGCATTAGAGTTGCTTTGGTCAAGAGTTGGTAATGAGGGTTCACAGTGGCCTGGAAAGTCTCTGAGGGCTGACAGGACTAGGCACAGCCTAGTGTGACGTGACAGGAGCACTGCAGCGTCGCAAGGCAGGGATGCAGACGTTGCAGTGGGGAGCACTGCGGCGGGGCGGCAGTCTGCATGCAAAGTGTTGGTCTGGCAATGGATTAATTTGGTTAATACTGCATATTTATGAGGTGTCCAGCTTCTGAGGTCAGGAGGGGGTTTCCTGTGGCTTTCTGGGATATTTGATGGAGCCTGGTGCTTTGGTGTGTGTGGAAGCAAAGGTGACAAGTTTTGTTCCTTGCTGGTGTGTGGCCAGCGTCATCGTTGTGTGTCACATCGCAGTATATCTCACCATGAGTGCCTTCAGGTGGGGCACTGGCCTATAACTGGTTACACGTATCTTCTCCAGGGTAATATGGTATATTACTGCAGTGCTATATAAGTCATTATTTGTAATACTGTACTGTGTGCAAAGAGGTAACCTTGAGTTTATTTCTGATTATGATTTGGCTGATGTCAGTAGTTCAGCTTCATCCACTCTGTACTTAACTCTCAAAACAGCTATAATCTTGTCTCCTTTTTTTTTTCATAGTGCACTGATTTAACCTCTTGTCAGGAGAAAATAAAGATTTGTTGGAAGGTTAGAGTTGTATCTCGAAGGCCGCCACAAACAAACCTAATTTTATACTTAATGCAGTAATTCTAGAGGATGGTGTCAATGAGGACATAATTGAAATAATTTTTAACATGAAAATCTTTAGAAATAAAACTTTACTCAGAGGTTATTGATTTAATTATGGTCACATTAGCTGCTTCCTTGCTTTGGTCGTGTGTGCAAATCTTGGACAAGGGTGGGGTGTTTTTTTTCCACTTGATGTGAATTCAGTCTGTTCAAGCTGCAGTGTAAATGGATGGGATTACTTTTGAACCAGCCCTTGGCCAGAAAACCAGTGAGTATGATTCAAAGCTGCTGTACAGAGAAGGAGAAGGTGTTAATTCGTCCAGGGTTTAAACATGCCTGTTCCTGGCACAAAATAGCCTGGCAATCATTTGACACCAGCCACCCCGCAGAGCAAAATAGGACAATGTCATTGTCCATTACAGCTGGTATCAGTTTGACTTTGAATTTAAATGTGCCAGCAAAAGAGAGTAAAGACAGACACCCTTCTGTTGCCTGCTGCACCTGTCTCCTTATCTGTGGAGTTTGGGCTATACTAGTTTTTAACTTGGCACCTTCTCGGCGTATTGGGTATTTATTTCTTTGAATACAGTGCAACAATTTTCTATGCTGCTCTTTGTAGCCCTAGGGAAATCACACGTGTGGATTGGTTAAAGAAGATAGCATTGCCTTGGCGCATTTTTCCATAGCAGTAGGTAATGGGTAGTGTGTATTAGTTAATAGTACTTGGACAGTTGTGATTTTGTGATGCACAGCCGCTCAGGCTGGCTGGCTGTTATGCCAATGTTTGTTGGGGGTTTTTTGTTAGCATTTTTTTTTTTAAATCCACAGCTTTCTCTTATTAGAAAGTGAAAATCACAACATTTGCTGATCTGATTTCTTATTCATTGCCATCTCCTCAGCCTGCCAGTATGGCATTACACATGTTATTAGTAAAAGAAGAATTAAAAAGTTCAGGAGCAGAAGGATGTGTAAGACTGGAAGGAGAACTGCTATGCTGAAGTCTCTTCTGGACAGATTCTGGTCAGCTGGCACAAGTCAGATGTGCATCTACTCTTTTTCTCCTCCAGCGGGAGGCCAGAGGATCAGCTTTTTGGAGCCAGCATGTTCTTTCTCCTCGCCGAGATTCAAATAGCCAGAAATTGTGGAACTTTCTTCATAAGGCCGCAGTCCCCCTGTACCCCCTAACTTACCACCTTACTCAGAGTTTGGACACCTCCAGCAACCATCAGCTTTCAGAGATCACGCTCCAATTTTGTTTTCTAATATGCAAATTTGAAGGAAACCACTACTGTCCACTGGAAATCCAGACAGCATCAGAAAGCTAATGCAATTTCTCATATTGTATCTGTCGTACCTTGTTCATTGTTTCCTGTATCTATTCTTATATTCCTGTTTCTAAAATCTTTCTCTTTCCTGTTGCTATGGTAAAAGCCTGCCTAAAAAGGAAGAATTATAGCAGTGAGATCCACTGACCTACAAAATAATCAGAACAAAGTTGCTCTGTACAGAGCTCTGCTTTTAAAGTAACTGGTAGAAAATCTGTAGTGGGAAAGGGAGATGGCCAAAGTACAGCGACAATGTACATGGATTTGGATTTAGTCAAAACTCCATCTTATGGGCAAAATTGCTGCTTCTGATCAGTGAATCTGTATAACTGGTTTCCTATATGCAGGAATTTTCCATGATTGCAATAGTAAAAGTAGTGGACACCCAAAAAAGCAGTCTTGGGTTTTTGTTTCTGTTAATAACTTTCAAGCTCCAATGTGATTTTCTCCTACATGTACATGAATGTCATTGATACAGTGTTGTATTACAATGACTCATCCTTGCTGGAGGCATGGTCCTTTTCCAACGAACTGATTTGAAATGAAATGAAAACCAAACCATGATTTTTTTGGTTCACCTCCCAGACTATAAAAATGGATGGTCTCATTAATGATTAACACAGCAGCTGTAGCTCAAAGGAGATCTGGAAGAAAACACTGCAGTGTCTCCCTCCTCCAGTAAATATATTGGCTTAACAGTTTTCTGTGCTTATCCTACCTTATTTCAGTATACACATTTGAATCCCAGCAGAGTGGATCTCTGCCTTCATACCTGGTTTAAGATAGTAAGGATGCATTAGTTCCTAGTTGCATCAGATAATTTTTTGCAATGTTATTACTACTTACTGGTTTGCAGTTCCCTGTGATGTTAGCAGTGGTTTTTAGAATGCTTTTCTATTTTGAACCAGTGAGGCATCTAAGATTTCCAACATCTTCTTGCCCACAGCATGGTTACATCATTAGGAATCAAGTAAAAGTTCACAACAATTTTACATTTACATGGACATCGCTTCTGGCATATTATTTTGCTATCGATAAGTCCTAGTTATAGCATTAAACTGTTTAAAAAATATATACATATATTATGGTCGCAAAATGTTTACTCCACAATTTTGGATTACAGTGTGCCTGGGCAGCTGACAAAACTCTAATGAACCAGTCTCTCAAAAGAACCAAAGGGATGTTTTTAGACTAAGTGTTCCCAGAATATGATTAACTGCCTAGCACTCAAGAAATAAAAGTGCTAAAAAAAAAAACCAAACTAAAAGAAAAAGCCTACCACACAGCAATTGTGCGTATGGCAAACAGCATACGATACAGTGGTAAGAAATCTGGAGGCTTTTGCCTGTTACTCTAGACAATCACTGTGAGCATATTCTCTTATAAATTGACTGATTTTGTTTTATGTTAATAAATACACCTCAGTCTCTGGAACCTTGTGCAAATTTTCAAATAGCTAACTCTAAATATAGGTGCACTTTTTCCTCTATATTCACTGCAAAATATTGGTGAATGCATGTATAGTACACCAGTTCCCTCCCTGGCAGAGATGGGGCAGATGCGGAAGCTCATCTGTGCACAGTTATGGTGGATAATGCCTCCAGAGTTTATCACAAGGTTGTTTCCGTGGTGTACATGATGATACTAACCAGCATGGTCCACCTGGCAGTCAGCAGGCTGATCCCGGCCCAAAGGGTGCTTGTTTAGCCTGCAGTTTTTCAGGGCAGCAAAAGGAGCTGCTGCTCAAATGGTTACACAGCACCTCCTGCAAGGAGATCACTCCGAGCCAGATGTTGTGCTCATGCCAGGAAGAGGATGGGAGAGGAAGGGGGAGGCAGGTCTGCTCACGTGAGCCCAGCAGAGTCCTGAGCCCTTGCCATAGCTGTTTGTGAGACAGTGGGTGGGAGGATGCTGTGGCCTGAGGCGTAAGCGTGTGGTGGCGGAAGTGAGAGTTCCCACTGCTGTGTCCCACCACAGGACCTGAAATCCAGATCCAGCTGGTGTAGCTGCAGAGGCTGAAGTATGCTGGAGTGTTTGTAATTTTGGTTGACAACACTCAATTCTCATTTGCTTTCACTGACCTGAGTGGATATGTGCTTCTTTCATTAGAGATCCGAGCTCAACTCATCGAGCAGCAGAAATGCCTGGAGCAGCAGACTGAAATGAGAGTGCAGCTTCTTCAGGATCTGCAGGATTTCTTCCGCAAGAAGTCGGAAATAGAGATGGAGTATTCCCGGAACTTGGAAAAATTGGCAGAGAGGTTCATGGCAAAAACAAGAAGTACAAAGGACCATCAGCAGTACAAGTAAGAGAGATTTCCTTCCCCCTCGTCCGCGTGATAGCCATTGCTGGAGTGCTGTGCTGCTCTTTGCTTCTGCTGGTTTTGAGTACTACTAGGTTGAGCCCAGGTTCAAAGACATATTTAAAATTCCCACCCCTACTTAGCAGCATAGCAGTTCTCATTGTAATTGAAAGTAGCCAGGTGCCTAAATACTGTTTTGTTGATTTGGCCTTCTGCAATTATTCATGTAAGCTTCTGACAAGTGGTTTCAGTTTCTTAAAAGGTAGGCTGCACACATATTACCCCTAACCTGCCATACAGAATATAAACCACCCAAAATACAGCCAATACCTAGAAGAGATGGAGAGCCCCAAAAGGGCTTGAAAGCTCTGTGCTGATCTGTTGCAGTGGAGTTGATAGGATTTGAAAGTGTCTAAATAAAGGTCAATCAACATTACAAAAAAAAAAAAAAGACAGGAATTTTGACCAAAAAGGCATTAAGAAAGAAAACTGTTTTGATTTGTTGTTGCATGTGAATTTGTGCTGCCTCTTGACCCTCTTATTGCTGAAAATGAAGATGATGTGAATGTAATGCCTTGCTTAGAATTTAATGTATCATCTCTTTCATGGCATAGTAACTTGTGTGCAAAACAAAAGTGGTCAGGTAGCATCTGGCAAAACGTGTGTACAGCATGTTTTGTAAAGTGTTTCAAAGGCATTACCTGTTGGCATAGTCTCGTCTGGTTATTTTCCTGACTTGAGCTGATTAATGAATGCATTTGCCTGGCCCTGTTATGCTTAGGGGTATAAACCAATGTTTTGTGCCAGGTCCTGCACTTGGGTCACAACAACCCCATACAACGCTACAGGCTTGGGGAAGAGTGGCTGGAAAGCTGCCTGTCGGAAAAGGACCTGGGGGTGCTGGTTGACAGCCGGCTGAACATGAGCCGGCAGTGTGCCCAGGTGGCCAAGAAGGCCAATGGCATCCTGGCCTGTATCAGAAATAGTGTGGCCAGCAGGACTAGGGAAGTGATCGTGCCCCTGTACTCGGCACTGGTGAGGCCGCACCTCGAATCCTGTGTTCAGTTTTGGGCCCCTCACTACAAGAAGGACATTGAGGTGCTGGAGCATGTTCAAAGAAGAGCACCGAAGCTGGTGAAGGGTCTGGAGAACAAGTCTTATGAGGAGCGGCTGAGGGAGCTGGGGTTGTTTAGCCTGGAGAAAAGGAGGGTCAGGGGAGACCTCATCGCTCTCTACCACTACCTGAAAGGAGGTTGTAGCGAGGTGGGTGTCAGTCTCTTCTCCCAAGTAACAAGTGATAGGACGAGAGAGGAAACGGCCTCAAGTTGTGCCGGGGGGGGCTAGGTTGGATATTAGGAAACATTTCTTCACTGAAAGGGCTGTCAAGCATTGGAAGAGGCTGCCCAGGGAAGTGGGTGAGTCGCCATCCCTGGAAGTATTTAAAAGACATGTAGACGTGGTGCTTAGGGACATGGTTTAGTGGTGGACTTGGCAGTGTTAGGTTAACGGTTGGGCTTGATGATCTTAAAGTTCCTTTCCAACCTAAATGATTCTATGATTCTATGACTCTATGATTTATGTTTGTAAAACTGAAAAATAAGTACCTTTTTCCACTGTCCAGTCAGTGCTGTGCTAGAGATACATAGACAGAGCTTTTGTTTCAGGAGAAAAGTCTTTTCCAAACACGTCTAGCAAAGGAAAGGTTAATCCAAATACAGCTTGCACTGTTCAAAGAGCAATAACATATATTTCTTAAAATTCAGTTAAGTGACTCAATGATTCCCTGAAATAACCAACATGTGCATATGTCACCACTTCAGAGAGAGCCCTGGCTTCTGTTCATCTTGTGGCAAAATCTTTTTGCCTTGTGCATACAAACATCTTTCCTCGTTCTTAAACATGTGTTAAATCCAGACTGGCAGATCTGCACGGGGGTCATGACTGGAGTCCTGCCTTCGGCTTTGTTCTGCAATTCTCTGATTGCTTTGAGAGGAGGTTGCAGCAAAAGTCACTTTAACTGGTGGTCCCCCATGCTGTTCCCACCATTCCCCCCAGAACAGGCAGGAAGGTCTGTAGGACTGGCTTTGGGACATGGAGAAGCAGTGAGGACCAAGTAATATCAGCATGGCTCTTCAGAGGTGCTCATGTTGGCTGACCTGGCTGATAAAACCCTGAAGCTCCTTGCTGTGAGTAACACTGTTAAGATGTCCATCTCAAACAAAATGGGGAAGTTTCCTTTACTCACTTCTGATTCATAGCAAAGCAAAGCACTGATGATTAAGAAAAGGCTTTTGTCTGTTAATCATTTGTTGTTGCTTTTGATTCTGGGAGTGAAAGCTGAAGGTGGACAATTAGGTGAGGAATTAAAGGGCATATTTCTAACAGTGAGAATAGTTAATTATTAGAACAATTCACCAAGAGTTGAAGGAGTTTCTCCCTCAATTCATCACCACCTCTGGCTGTTTTATCTTCACATGCTTGATCCTTTTGACTCTAGGAGAATCCCTGCACAAGAGGAAAAAAAAGAGCAGCAAGTTTCTATAGCTCTTAGTTGCAAGGCAAACTTGAAATTAAAATTTCAACAAAATCATAAGGCAAAATTTATAAATAGGTTTTTGTTGTCTGTGAAACAGTTGTTGAACTACATGTATTTTTATTTTACTTTGTGTAAAAGAAATGAGAAGTCATCTGGGATTTCACTTTTTGCAATGTTAAAAACTTGGAGTGGGCCTATAATGCAAAAAGTCTGTCAAGGAAATTCAGAACTGGACCACCGCAGAAAAAGTCCAGTCCTGTTGTTTGTCTTGTAATTGAGCCATCTGGGACTGGCAGTAGCAGTATATTTATGAGTGCTGTGAATTTATGAATGCTGATCACAGAATATGTATGCTTGTGACATTTCCTCCTACTTTTATAGCAGTTATACAAACCCATTGCAGTGAAACAGCTACACCTGCAATTTTGCGATCTTTATTGATTTTGAATATTTACATGTACTCCATCTGTAAGCAACTGTAAGCTTTGTGGCAAGATTTTTTTTATACTCTCAGGTGGCTTGCAGTGTTCTGAATTCTTACTCTTTTTCTATATTTTTGTATCTGTGCCTCATGGGGTTTGTAGAATGTGTCTTAAAAGAGTGATCTGAAGCTTGCCTCACCCAAATTATTCCAAGAACAGATTGACTGACTGTTCAGAAGCAGCCGTTTTTACATAACAAGTTATGACTGTAAATGTCAGGGAGATGTTTGTGTTAATAATGTAACTTTTTCATTTCTGTACATAACATCTGTGTATCTCCTCCTTAGGAAAGACCAGAACCTCTTGTCGCCAGTGAATTGCTGGTACTTACTCCTGAACCAAGTGAGAAGAGAAAGCAAAGACCATGCAACGTTGAGCGATATCTACCTGAACAACGTGATCATGCGGTTCATGCAGATAAGCGAAGACTCCACCAGAATGTTCAAGAAGGTAATGCCTCTCCTGCAGTCCTCCAGCCGGGCTTGTAAGATGCATGAGGGAGGCAAAAGTGTCCTAATAGGTAGCATTTGCGGAGAAGATTCAGCACACGTAGCATAAAATCTGTTTTAGCACACGTATAAATTCTTCATGACTGTTCTCGCGGAGCAAATCCTTAGTGCTGAAATGCCTGGGAACCTGCTGTATATGCTGGTGACCTTAAAAGCTGAATCGCAAATATCCAAAAGGCAGGGAAAAAAGCCTGTTCTCTCAAAAGCACGCTTGTCTACCCATGCAGAAAGGAAACAGTTTTCGCTTAGGACTCCCAAAATAGTAATGCTGTATTAATGAATTATTGGTAAAAACAGTATTTCATTGTAACTCTGTCATGAGAGAAATGGATTCAAGCCAAAATAAGGGTGTGCCTTGTAATGCCTTGGCATAAAGATGGTAGTGTATGCTACGGTTCTCCTAAAAGTGTTTCCTTTCCTTCCCAATATTAAATATGAACATACACTTTTGATAACGTAACTACTTCTATTAGATCATTTAAGCATTGTCTCTGTACATGTTTGTCCTTGTACGTGCCCGTTATGTGTTTTTATAACACATACAATGTGTAAATCCCTCTTGTGCTAAGCAAGCACTCTAGGCAGCCTGAGTTTGAGATCTATGTAATGTGTTTGCAGTCATTGTTGTTACAATGTTCTGAAATAAAAATAGATTATAAATGCATGTCCGTCAGTCACAGTGGGATGCTGGTAGGCAAGTGTCATACAAAAAAGAGTTAAAAAAGAATAAAGGTTAAAGAATGTAAAGTGTGTGACTAAATGGTGGCAAGGGTACCAGATTAATGTTTTTGAAATAGGGAACTGATTTCACATATACCTGACCACAATCCTAGATAGATAGCAGTGGGGTGGGGAGAAGAATCATTTAGGGAGCGCACAGGTTGTACTTGGAGGAAAAAAAGTAAAAACATGAATCAAATTTATTGGTGTGCATTAAAACCTGTAACAGTAATAGAGTTGAAATTTATAGTTTCTCAATCAGTAATGGTCTGTTCATGTAATATGTCTGATGCATAAAACTGTAGTTCACAAACCACTAAACTTACTAATATGGAAGATTATTATAGAAGTTGGAAAGATAATGGGAAAAGCAACTTGAGCGTGCTGCAGTACTGTCTATGTGGAGATATCTCAGACTTGCTTGGACCAGTAGAAATTTTTCAGTATTGAATCTGGAATAGTTTTTCAGTTGTTTATGTCATATCTCAGAAATCTCTTCTTCACTAGGTGTGCGTTATTAGACTAGCCTGTTGGCTTTCAGTGTAGTTCAGTTCTTTAGCACTGGAAATCTTGCTTTTCCTTCCCTTCTGTCCAGATGGACTGTACAAAACTATCTAGATAAAGTTTTCCGTGTAGAAGTGTGTGTCCTTCTTTATTCACTCATAACTTATTAATGAAGATTGCTGCAGCTTACCTCTCGGAAGGAGGAAAATTTGTGGACGTTTTCAGTGCATTAACAGGAGGCATATTGTCATATCTTCCTGACAGACTCGTCTCTTTCCTCCATGCTGTGTCCAGGAACATGCAACATTTCAAATTTTCTCTTTCTAGCATGGCTTCTTGAAGAAGAGCAAGCAGCTGCTCTTGCTTTTTTATTCCTAGCTTGGATCTTCTACAGGGGAAAGAAAAGAAAGGAAATTCAGCGAGTCCTGCTGTGCATAACCTGGAGCTCACCTTCGTGGAGCCCATATCCTCAACAGCCCTATCCTACCTTTCAGCAGGGTTTGCCAGCTGACACTCAGCATGTCACATGTCACATCAAATAGCTGTTAGCTGCAGTGGAGCACAGGCAGAGTGAGCTCACCAAAGGCTGTGTGAAGGGATCTGAGCCAGGCCCAGTAATGTGAGGGGAAGGGTGGCAGGAAGACAAGCGGCACTTCAGCATGGTGTAAGTGAGCTTCACAAGCACATGGCCTGAATGTGGCAGTGGTTGTTCACCAGTATTAATTTTGAGCACTTATTTTTAGGACTTCAGTCTGTCAGGAATCAACACTTGTTGGAGAAGGTTGGTATTTCCACTGAGTCCCAGTGTGCACAGTTCTTGCTGTGGTGCTTGCAGCACAGTACTGATGATTTATTTGCTGTTAGTTCCCAGCTGCAGAACTGATTATACCTGGAATGATGATGAAGCTCCAGTTTCTCTTCTATGAAAAGGGAAGGCAGCTATAAAGTGAGTTGAACAACACTGGAGAGAGAGAAAAAAGACCTGTGCAGGAGGTGAAGCTGTTAGCAAATTGTCTTGCTTTATTGATGAAGAACATAAGCTGTCTACATCTATGTTTAGTCCAAATGGGCAGCTTCAACCATAATGGTCTCTAAAGGACCCTTCCAACCCAAACCATTCTATGATTCTGTGATAATTTCTGTCAGATGTGAATGAGCAGTCTAACTTAAGGTCGTCACAGACTGTCTCAGAAATGCTTAATGGATATCCACCAGGCAACAGAAAGAAATTAGGTAGAGAACATGTGTCCTGTACTACATTCCCCCCTTGCAGGCAGAGGTCACAGGAGCAAAGAGAAGGTGCACTTAGAATGAGAAAGGTGACATCCAACACTCTCCTCCGTCAAATTGTATTCTCCCTAAAGAAAATGGTGTGGAATTTGTTGGAACATCAAATAGATTTGTGGAACATCAAATAGAATATTTAACCAATTTCTGTCACTTTCTGTAGGTTACTTTTGAGAAGATTGGATTTGGAATAAAGTTCTGTCAGAGAAAAGTATAAGCAATCTCAATGGGTGTCATCCCTATGAAAGCGTATGGGATTTGTTCACTGTTCACAGATTTCAGATTAAAGTAGAGACAAACCATATCCTGCAGATACTTCTACACTGGAGTCTGATCATACTGTTCTGTGAAATATGTACTCTCTCTCTTATAAGTAATAAATGTAAATAATAAGAACAGTAGTAATATGAAGATTTCAAAAATAAAGGCTGACAAGTGCATGCTTAATATCTTACTGCAGACCATGGTCAAGAGCAGGAAATACACCCGTCTAACGTATCTGTACTCCATTGGCTCTCACAGCATTGCACATAGGAGCACTTAATGTCTTTCTAAGTAATTTCCAAATACCAACTAATCAAGCTTCTCTATATTCAGTAATTAGATCATTTAATTATATATCTACCAGTTTATTAACCTAATAGCGTTATGCATCGCTATTATCATCTTGTTTTAGTTCTCCCTTGGTCTTGCAGCAGCAGCTGCTGCATCTTTGGAGGTGCTTTAGCTACACTTCCAAGTCTGGAAAGTAACTACACCAAGTCCGTGATCAGAGCAGATCTCCATTGTTCTACTCTGCCTGTAGATCAGCATTCTGATCTATATCAAAGCTGCCTGTTGCGGAAAGGGAAGTGGCCTCAGAGTGGATTGCCCCATTGCTCACAAGCAAGATACGGGGAAACAACAGCAAAGTCACTCTGAGCTTCTTGGCTCTTCCTGCTCCCTCTTTTTTTGCCCCCTCTCTCCTCCCAAGAGGATGAGGCTGCCCATTCTGCTTCTCAGTGGTACCCCTTACTGGCTTTTTCCACCTCACTGGTGGGTGCGTAGGTCCTCAAATGAAACTTTTCCATGAAGTGAGCCCAACATTTTCTAGAGGGATACTGTTTGTATGCTATCCTAAGATTGGCTCCAGCTTGAATTGTAGTAATGAAAAGATCGAACAATTTCCTCATTTCCTGGCTATGCTTACCAGTAGAGTATTGTTTTGTTCCCTCTCCTGCTGATGTCTCCTGTGTGGGATAGAGCACAAAGTTGTGAGTCTGTAGCAACCCCTTTCTCTAGTCCTTCGGTAAAAAGTGTGTGCAGTACACAGTGTTGGTCTATATGAAATGTAGTGACGAGGGATGTCTGTGCCCCTTGGTCTTCGTACCTTGCCCTTGTCTCACTGTCTGTTCTTCTTCATTCTGGTTCTTCCTTTTGTGTGCATCTATACATCTATCTCAACATTTGGATTGCTTTGGTGAAATGATCCCTATTGGTTCTATCTTACATGTTCTGATGGGGCAGGATATAATGTATTCAGGTACCTGATTGTACATGGCTTTCCTGTCTAGGCTGGCCCACGTAACATGTGGATATTAATTATTTTTGTTCTCCTGGGAGCTCTTTGTCATTCTTTTTTCCAGGGTTCAGGAACCAGCATCTGTTTATATGTACTAAATGCAGGACAAAGATAGGATCTAGTTCAGAGATTTTGTGACATTTATCTGATGATATTATGTCAGGCCTCATACTTCCAGATAGGCACTTAAGCTCTTCTTCTTTTTAGTTGCTGGCATATAAAAGCAGTACAGATTGCTGTTCATGCCTAGCCTTCATGCTGCACATAAAATTACAAACATAAAGTAGCAGAGTTCAAACCTTGCATGCTTGCGTGTTTCTTCAGGCAGATGGGGTGGATGGCCTCATGGGGACAATTAAAGAATAAAATAATAAGGAAAAATGTCAAGCAGAAGGGAAAAGTATTATGTAGAACATTTCATGCAGTGGTTCTGGTTACCCCAGCATTAATAATCAACTGTATAAACACATACCCACAAAATCTTTAAGCAGATTTGTATATTTATAATTTATAAACATGTATTTTCCTTGGACAGAAACCATAACGAGCCAAGATGAACATATCTTCCAGTGTTTACAGTAAAAGATGCTGGAGAAGCCAAGCACAATAAATATTTTAGTTCCATAATCTGGCTATTAACGAGGAATATGACTGCCTGCCAAATCTATTTGATGTTATAAAGATTGTGGCATATATAGAGATTTTTTGCATCATTTTCTTAAACATTTGAAGGTTTAAAAGGATAGCAAAGCTATTTGTTGCTACAGACTGGCAAATCTGGGACAAAATTCTACTATGAGTTGGTTATGTCAGTGTCACCACAGCTCATGAAAGCTCCTTAAAAGAAGGGTTTGCGCATCACTTCCCCTAGGGACCAGCAGCAGACTCATTTAAAAGCAATAGTCACAGAATATTTTCCCTAAATGATGTAACTGAGAGTAACATTGTGTGTGCTAAATACAGACACTAAAGAGTTCCAGGAAGAACTGAACTGACTCTTAAATTTCAGTAAAAAAAACAAAGGAGTAAAGTTTGGGTGCCCAATTATGCTCTGAAATGGATGGAAAAATTCTTACAGACTTCAATGAAAGGATATTAATGTGGAATAAAATTTTAAGTTTCTCAGACATTAATCCATAAATATAAATCTTGATAACATCAATAGGACCACTGATGTGTTGAAAGTTGAGCACATACTGAAAGGCTGTTTTAGGTACGCTTATTTGTCTGTTGCATGGGCGTGATCTATCCTACTATCAGGTGAAAGAAATACGCTACTGTCTTTTAATGCTTTGAACCAGATTAGTAACATACATAGTATTTTTAGCAAGAGTTTGCACGTGCTCTAACATTTTTATTATGTTCTTTGTTCTTTTGGTTAATAGATGCCAACACATTTCTCTAGGACATAGTGAATAAAGCAGCACCTCAGTGATTGTTTGTCAGGTTTTAATGGCCTGATTAGAGCTATCAACTCAGCTCCAGGAAAATGTACGCTGCATCTTACATTCTGTTGTTTGGCTACCCTGAGGATAGGCTCCTAGAGGACACACCGTTCAAACATGCTGAACTACTGCAGGGAATAGGCAGCATAAAAGAGAAATAGGAGAGCCATTAACGACTGAAAATAAATGCACTTCTTATCTGGTGCTCTAATGCGCTATATATTACACACTAAAAGCCATATCACTTGCAACTCGAGTCAGTATTTCTTGATCTTAAATGCTAATGTGAAATGTGCTGGTTCTTGAGAATAAATCCCTTCTATTCTGCTAAGGTTAACCAAATTTCCTGATTTTTATTGGACAATCCCTACAAAATCTTTCATCAGAAAGAGGCAGCAACTGACATGTTACCCATCACTACAGGCACCCTCTGCAGGTTGGAGTCCCCAGATGAACTGGTGGAAGGATGACTCATCTATGATCATGTGGCATTGCTAGGCTGTCTTCCTAATTTTTACTCTTTTTGCTGATCACCTCCCTCCCTCTCTTTTTACTTCCCATTTTAAAGCCTATTGCCCTTTCCTAAAAACATCTCCATCTTTCCTCTGCTGTGATCTCTTCCATTCACTTTCAAATTCACCATTGATCAATGTGTTGCCTGGAAAAGATCATGTATGCATGCTGGCCAGTAAATCCTGAGGGCTGGACCACTTGTGCTTCAGTGCTGGACAAAGCTCTACAGGAGCAAAGAGAAGAAATGGGTCCCAGTAAATAGTGATCATTCCGCGAATCCTCAACTCATCTGGTGTCTATTTGCATTAAAGTGTAACTGAAGAGCAGAAAAGGAGGGCACGTCTTTCAATGAACTGCTGTGTGCTTTGCTTACAACAAAATATGCAAAGGGTAAAGAGAAAATTGGTTTGGGGTTTTCTGTCTCACCTCCTCAAATGAACTTTTGCGCTGCCAGGTTAAGGCACGCTGCCTTAGAATCGGCGTTGCTGTATTTAGGGCTTGAGTTGTCATCAGCTTTGAGATGGTAGTGACCGACAGTTGAAAGGGATAAATTGCTTGAAGCTGGAGTTCATCTACAGTTTTTTCCCACATGTGTATGCTTTCATCTTCCAGTCTTAATGTCAACCATCTTATTTTTATGTTTTGTCCTTCTTTCTGCTAAAGTAATTAAAAAACAGACTGCTCATATTCAGCACTATAGAAGCAGCTATCCAAGAGAAAACAGGTGGCCTCCACTTCTTGGAGCTTCGAGGAGATGTGTAAGCTGTGTCAGAGCTGCGCTGCTGACTTTTAAAGGCCGGGTGCCAATGTAAAGCAATGAAAAGCAATTCAGAATTATTTCTGAAGGT
>NW_008825108.1:9307090-9316431 GCF_000699105.1 Pygoscelis adeliae | reverse complement strand
TTCCAATTCTTTGCAAGCACTCTGTGCGCTGTTAGGCATATGAATTTTTGTCCTTCGTATTAGATGAGAATAATCTGATATTTGCAAAGAAATGGAAGTAGTGAGCCATATGTTCTAGATACTTCAGTAGTAGAGCATACCTCATGAAAAACACCAGACTTTGAAAAGTATAAGCAATAAGGAAAGTTTCATAGTAGTTCTGTGTAACTCAGCTGCCGAGCATCTGCTCACTGTGCTGTAGCTACTACAGCTAATGCCCTTGGGAATACAAGAATTTCACTAAAGTATTTTTTAATATATACTTCTAGCTTCTTGTTGGTTAAAAATCATCTTGCATATAAGGATTGGAGTGAATAGTGATAAGTGATATGGCACATTCCTTAAAATACTGCCTAGAGTTAGGAGTATGACAGTAGGAATAGGAGAAAAAATTCAAAATTTTCTGTTCCAGCTACTCTATGTGTCTATTTCATCCTCCTAGAAGACGCCGTGGGTGGGATGTGTGGCATGGTTCCTCCTCGTACGTGGGCGTTGCACTGGAAATTCTCATTCAGAAACCATTATTCCTGCAGGTGTTTTAGTGATGGCCAAGTATGTGTTAGCAGCTTTGGAGATGAGTTGTCCCTGAGGATTTTCCTTTGGCTTCTGTACAAATACAAAGTACTTCTTATTGCTAAGGCCATTATCTATCACGAAGTTGGAGTTTTTAGAAGCCAGGCTAATTATCAATTTATTCACAGAAAAAAACCCTGACATTTCCAGCATGGATGTTACAATGCTGAGCATCGCAGAAGAAATGTATCCAGGCTGTTTGCCAAGTCCCATAGCTCTGTTCTATAGCTGTTTTCCAAAGGCTGTGGTACAAACACCTTCAACTCTTGCACAGTTGCCACAATTTTCATCTGATTGAACTGCTATGGGCAGCTAACAAAGGAATATATGTGAATGAGACTCCAATTAAATACTCTTATTTTGACATACTTGCTTTCTTTGATAACTACTGCTAAGCATTTCTTTTTTCTGGGTCAGAATGAAAGTAAAGACACAGTCCAGAAAAGCTAAACAAAGCTGTTTCAGCAGCCCACTCTGTGGAATATTATGCAGTTGGGTATCTGTTTCAAAAAGGAGACACAATTATTTCTTGCATAAATATTTAGATAGTTGCATGTGCTGAGAAACAAAGACTATTCTAGATGTAAAATTGGGCGGGATGTCCCTCTAGAATATCGCATTCCATGTGGTTTAGGTTTTGTATATATCATAGCAGTTGTAAAACAGTACACAGTTTGTTCCATTAAAAAGGCTTATAACATTAATCCTGAACGTCGCCCTTTCTGTTGGCACCTAATTTCCTGATGCTTCATGGGAAAATCTCTCAAATTACTTCTGGGTTTCCTTTTAGAAGTCTTCTGTCCAGATGTTGTCTGTCTACTTCTGCATCCCTGAATCATTATTTTTAGTGCAATATAATTCTGTCAGAACAGTGTCTTTGCGAGCAATATTGTATTCATATCTAGGTTGAACGATGAGTATGAATATCAAGAGGCAAATGTATGTTGTTTTTGCATGCCTTTTTCTAATGATTTCTTTTTAATTACAGAGCAAAGAGATTGCGTTTCAGCTTCATGAAGACTTAATGAAAGTTCTTAACGAGCTTTACACAGTAAGTACAGTTACTTACTTAGCTTATCTTATATAAATTCCATATCAGACTTCTTCTATAAGCTTCTATAAGCTTTAAGTGTCCTTTTATCTAGCAAGTTACCCCCCAGTGGAGATGCTTATTTTTGTCTTTTTACACAAGTCAAAACTATCTCTTTTGGAAAGACTACTCACTTGTTCACAATACATATGCTAATGCTTTCAGGATTACTCTTTACTTTCAACCCTTTTTCCCCCCAGACTATGCTAAGCCTGTTTACTGTAAGTTTTGTTGATTATTCATTAATAATCAACATTAATAAGGCATTTCGCCTCAGAGCTTACCAGAGCAAAGCTTCTTCCTTTTCTGCCTTGTTTTTGTCCATGCTGCCATCTGCTTGGTTTGACTCATGGACTACAATCAGTAAAAATCAGTAAATGTTACTTATGTGCCCTCCCCTCTCCCTGGCTGGGATAAGTAAATAATGAAAAGAAAAATAGAAAAATAGACAGTTGTGTAGGTATTCCATACCATTCAGAGAGGTCAAGAAAACAATACTCCAAGCATTCCGGCAAGCTGCTGCTAACCTATTAGAAAATCTGAGAAGATAGGTCTGAACTTCTTTTCCTCTTTGAAACTCGTCTACACAACTTATTACTAGAGGATGAGGTCTTGTCTACCTAAAAAACATTTCCCAAAATATTTTTGAGGGGATATGTTCTGAGAAGCAACAAAACAAGAATTGCTCTTTGTTTTAAACATAGCTACACAATGAAGAGGAACTGGTGACATCCACCTCTTACAAAAGTCTGTTGATTCCTGATGGTTGAGGAAGTTGTACATCTAAATTCTCCTTTCTGTCTGGAAGAACTGAAACATCTATGCTCCAGTACCCTGCATAACAGTCTCTAGACTGCTCCCTTCCCTATCCTCAAGATCTGGGGTACCAGGAAAAAGCCCCACAATATCTATATCAAGAAACAATTTGTGATTTTAAGGAAGTTTAGGAAGATATCAGAGACTAGCTCTCCTCAGGGAGAGATCAGTCAAACATTACTTTTGTGCATCTTGTGTGGGGTTTTTTTGACATAGGTAATATTGTGCACCCATCCGTGGATGGGTTGAAGAACATTTGAACTCAAGAGCAACTTAGGTGGCAAAAAGAAGATCCAAAGAAATTTAGACCTGTCTCACTGCCCTGGGTTCTTTTGGATTGTAGCTGTGGACACAGATTCCTAAAACCTACCTAAACCTTTTTCTTTTTTTTTTTTTGAGGGCTTTTCTTCAGGGCCTTTTTTTTTTTCTGAAATCACCACGGATTTTGTAGGGTGCGATACTGCAAAACCTTGTTGGCTCAGGCCTGTAGTCAGTGAAATATGCTGGGATCAGCTTCTGCAAAGTAATGATAGCCGCAGACAATTCACACAGCTGCAGGGGATCAGTGACTGTAGGAGCCGTTGCACAAGTGGGGCTTCAGTGGTGAGTAAGCCCTGAAGATACAGTCTTGTTTCAATTAAATAGTTGCGTAACTCCAGTGCCTGGTGAGGCGTGGGATTAATGCCCGTGCTCCCAGGGTAGGAAAACAGTGAAGCATGTGCTGAAATACTTTGCTGAATCACCAGTGAAAATCTGCAGGACTGGATTTTGGTATTTTCGCTCTTTTTCTTCACACTACTGCTGTATCTTCCCACTGATGGCTACAGATTTATTCAGACATTAGCTTCCATGTTATGGCTTCCAGTGAATGCTAATTCCTTTCTCAGAATTTAAGATTTTTGTAAAATAGGAAGTTTTTTGAAGTTAGTAGAATACAGAGCATGTGCACAATTTGAATTAGGTTACCGCTGCAGGATGGTTTCTTGGGATGGAATTTACTTCACCTAATTTTCAGGCATCTGCAGTGTAGGTACAAATACCTTAGCTTGCCATCTGGGTTCCAGTTGTAGTCACTAGAAATCTAATATGGGGAGATCAGACCCCTTTGTCTGATCAGATGCAAGCATCTGCTTTGGATGAAATGACCTACACCGTTAACTCCGTTGTCCAGCTTTTCATTGGTTGCAAAGGAATTGGTCAGCTGTAGATGTCCATATTTAGCCAGATAGAACCCATGCTTAGTAAAGCGACAATATGGTGCAGAATAACATCAGTTCCACTGATTGCATCTTTAGAATGATCATCAGCATATCTGTGTAATATATGTGCTTGTGGACATAAAGGTAGAGAGATATCTAGGCACATGGAAACCTCACGCATAGGTTTTTAATTCTGTGTGACGTACTGTTTACAGAGTAAGATCACAGTGGCCTTACCAAAACAAGTATCTACAGTTTTAAAATCCGGGAGGTGTGTTTCTCAGTCACTTACAAAAAGGAGAAGTCATCTTCCTCTTTGCCCCGTGATTTATGGAAAGAAAAAAAAAATTCAGTCTTACTATTGTGAGATAAATCTTTGTGTCCAAAAGAAAGCACATTAATTTCAAGTCAGTGAATAATATACTAATGTTGAAGTCTCTCCCTATTACTCGGTTCTGTTTTTTTTTAAAGGAATGGTACGTTCATGAAGTATAACTGTTAAAATGTGAAACCTTGTTGGAGTTTAAATACCTCTAAAGCCTTTGAGTGAGGGGAAAGTACCAGAGCTTTTAATGAACTGAGGGTGTGTATGAAGAGGGGTTTAATAATCTGTTTACTTATCGTCATTCCTTATCTTACAAGAAAGGTTTGTAAATTAAGGTCACCCTCCAGAAAGAAAAAACAGTTGTGCATAAAAAAGTGTTGAAGAGAATGAGAGAAGAGAAGAGAATGAAAATCACTGAAAGCTGAAATAGTAAGAAGTGTTTGCGCTGAAGCACAGGTGCATAGTCAATGTAAAGAAACTGCATGTTTTATTTGTTACTCCTTGAACTTCTCAGATGAGGAGTGAGTTCCTTAGGCAGACATATTCAGGCACACACAGTAGTTCTGCAGCTCCACAGTAACTCTTTCAAGCAAACATGTTGTTTGCTCCACTGATGAGGTTTAAGACATTACCTGCCTGGATTTCCCTAATGCTATGGGGTCAGGAGCTGGATTAAATGCTTGTTTCAAACCCAAATGATGAGAGGCTCTACCCACCCATCTCTAGCATGCCAGCCAGACCTGAGGCTTCACCACACCTGCTTTCAGACTTCTTGAGCACCAGGTATCTTGAACCCAGTTTATCTAGAATGATCCAGAATACGTGGGATGTTTAAAGGAATTGCTACTGATTTGGTCCAAATATTTTTAATGGATGAGTTCTAACGCAGCCTACTAAGTATCAGAATAGCAACTGACTTTTCTTCAGGTGACAACGCTGTATCAGGTGTCCTAGTCTTCTGTATCATAGAAGGTGCCAGAAAAAAAGGTGTCTTTGGGACCCATCTCTGAAAACCTAGTCTTGCACTTCTGCCTCAAAAAATCCTTTTTAACCTGTTCATAGGGCCAGATCTAAAACCTGCTGTGTCCATTGGTTTTGACGGTTTTTAGATCAAACAAGTCAATAAGCAGTGCCATAGATTTTGCAAAGAAGAAACTGTTCTAAGAGAAGAAAATAAGAAATCACTGAGGAATTGAAGAGACATGCCACCTTCCACTAGGAGTGCGTTATGAAGATTTTCAATTAAGAAAACTTTCTGCTCAAAGATATTTTTTAACTTGTGAAAGTTTGAACTTCTGCCTTTTGAGAGAGAGAGACTAGAAGGCATTTTGGCTGCTTATTTAATGTGGAAAAGCTCAGAACTGCAATGAAATGTCAAAAAAAAAGAAATCAGACACTTTGGAGTATTAAATACCTACTGTTCTTTAAAAATGCACACTAATAAGAGACCTTTCTCCTTGCTTACGGTTTATGTAATTAATTCCTTTTCCCATTTTCATTACTAGGAATTATCATGGAAATAGGAGATTTGTACCATAGCTCTTCATTTACTCCCTGGGAGTAGCTCAGCTTGTGTTGACTTTGGCTTGTGCCATCCTCATTAAAATTACACATCATGTACAGGATTGTTGAAAAAATAAGAACAGAAGCAGGTGAACTGAGGCTTCAGGATATGTTCTAAGAACGTGTGAGTGAAGCAGGCTTATTTTGCTGGAATAAATAGAATTTTGTAAGGGAAACTTTACTTTTTCATTTTCCATCTCTTTTACATAGAGAAGGTTTTCTTACATGTTGTTACATATTCGTATGTTTTCTATGTTACTTACATGACTAGTGAAAATGCATTTTAAGACTATATTTTCAATTCTCAGTATTTTATGCACTGGTTCTTAAATTATGACTCAAAACATCATGCTAAAAACAATTGAATAGCTAAGCTTCAGCCTGTATCTTTGCAGGTTCGGTAAATTATGAGTGGCGAGTACTTTTACTTATGCATGGCTTCTCCCTGGCTGTGCCAGCCAGTCAGTATTTTCAGGTCTGCAGCATCCCAGCTGCTGCATTCCTCTCTTACCCCTCTCCCTATTACACGTTCAGCCAATGTAGGCTAGTAATTAGTCTCATGTTTTATGTAAGGACATAAGCTGTTGACACTAGAGCAAGGCATACCTTTTGAGTGAGTGGGGATGGGGAAAGAGAAGCCCAGCCAGTTGTGTGGGGTCACAGAGCGGAGCTTATTTCCTGACGATTACAGGAAAAAAAGTTGGTCAAACTGAAAACTGCAGGAGGTTTGGGTTGGTGTTTTTTGAGAACTGAGAGATTTAGAAACCTTCTTACGTGTTGATTTAAAGAGGCAATGGATTATTGATTTTACAATAGATCATCTTTGCAACAGGGAGAGCTCCCCAGTCAAACTCTTCTTCCATTTCTCTGGAAAGCTAAAATATCTTGTATTATCAGATCAAATACTGGAATATGACAATAACGTCAGAGCTGTTCTGGTAATAAGGATGAGGGCGAAAGGTGGAGAAAAGTGATGCACATCATAAAAATACATCTTCATGTTTCCCACTTGGCTTTCCAAACTACTCCTACTGGCATCACGCTTTTCACAAGCAGTGCAAATGTAAGGCTTTTAGAAAAATGAAAAAGTAGGGACAGTCCAAAGCAAACAAGTTAATATTAAAGAAGACAGGGCTGCTGTGCCGCTTGCATTTTCCATTGCTTTAACTTACTCTTTAAAAATCTTGGCTGTTTAATTTCTCAAGGTAGTTGCTGCCAGATTTCTTTTTTCTTTGCTGAAATAACACAGAATCTGGATTCTCTATAGAAAAGTTAAGTCCAATTTACTGTAGCACACCAGAGATCCGAGAAGGTGAAATCAGTAATTCTGTATTGGTAGTAATATATCAGTGACAATTCCTGGAACCACATCAGAGGTTGGTTTGGAAGTGAACAGGATGTTGAAAACAGCTAATACTGAGCCTACTTAACTGCTAGAAGCCACTGATTTAGTAAAATTGGCATAAGATTTTACTTATTTCTTGGCGAAAGTACTAGCTAACCTGATTTAATAAATCCCTTGCAACTCCACCTTCTGATAAGAACTCATGACTTAGCAGAGACAATTCTGAAACAATTCAAACACAGTAATCACAACAGGGATGAACTACTGTTCCGTTAAATGCCTGTTTCCTGAGAAACACTATGAAAAAGCTCTTAATTATGCAGTTTTATTACAAAAATAAAGCACATGGTAACGCATAGTAATTCCAATATATTTTAACTTTGCAGCATTCAGTCTTTGTACGTTGGGTTAAGAAGCTCTCTAGAAAAGAAGTATGCATGTAGAAAAGGAAAGCCAGCGCCTTGCTACGGGAACATTCCTCTCTTGTAGCCCACAGAAGTACAACACTAATTACTGCCGTGTTGATGGATTTGCCCAGATAACAATTGTGGGTTTAAATAAAATAATTATCTAAGGGTTTACTCTAATGTGCCCTTCCCTGTGATAAGTGCTATCTTCTGCCCTAAGCCTACTTGTTGAGCTCTTATGGATGATGCTGAAAATTTGGCACACAAAATGAGACGTTTATATCACTAAGTGAACAGTCTGTCACCTACAAGTGGGAGAGTACATGGTTTGGGTAGCATAATCTTTTTCATCTGCTTGTAGTCTGACAGTTATCTGACAGAAATCTATATTTTACATCACAGGATCTGCAGAATAAACCTGCTAAATTAATAGGAGATAAACTCACCGTTTAATTTTAGAAAGGGACTAGTATGCATTTAACAATGCTTGTTCACTACAGCGGAGAAGTGCAGCATATGTCATGATGACAGTTCAGCATCTGCAAAATTACGACCTTGCTCTCTCTTTTCAGTGCATACTTGATGGCTGATCAATAAGCACTTTGGGGACTAATTAAAGTCAGTTCAGTGATGGATACTCTCACAGGATAGTCTATCATTGAACAGTATGGTGGACATTTGAGAAGCAGTATTGCTTATTTCATCAGATTATTTGTTGTTTGAATAACAGACCTATGGATCTGTTACATATTCACAGGCCGGAGATCTGTGGATCTCAGTGGAGAGATCCACTGGATACAGTAAGTCTATTTACAAGAACTAGGCAACCCTGTTACTGTCTTTTACAGTAGCTAACAGTCTTTAAAATCTCCAGGGAGAAAAGATAGTATAATGTTAAGGGAGAGAGTCTATCTGCAATTTAGCATGCAAATTCTAAGCTAATTTTCTGAGGAAGCGTGCACCGAAATACTTGGAAGCCAACTCCCTAGCTTGTTCCCATTTATTTTCCATATGTGTCTGTCTCATGCTTTCTCAAGTTAAGTTTAGCTGCTGCAATATCAGCTCTTAAAAAACATTGACAAATGACGAAAAAGGCTGGAGCTGTCAGCTTTCCCCAGAGACTTGCAAAATGATGATGTCATTAGTGCATGAGGTAAGCAATGCTGTCAACGTAACAAACTGGACAGGAGTCAAATGCATAGGCTGATCACTGCTCTGTACATAGTCTGTACTGATTTCTAAACCAGCGTGGCTCGGGTAGGACACACTCTGACTGTTGTCCAGCCCTGAGTATACTGCCAATGGGAGGGCTTCTTTTGCAATTTTAGTTATCTTAGGAATCATTTGTACTGAGAACTTGTGCAGTTTGTTGCGAGAACATGGATTCTTGCAGGCAGTGAGAGGAAGAAGTACTCTTCAGTGATGTGAGGTTAGCAGAGTCAGCGTGGAGGCATCTGAGCCTCTTGGTGAGAGCCAGTAGTGATACACTTGTACTCCTTCACTCAACAAGGAGGCAAGCTGAAATGTCACAGCCGCTGCAGAAGGACATTTATGCCTAGTTGCCGTGCTTTAACCTCAGCCAGCAACTGAGCACCACACAGCCGCTCGCTCACTGCCCTCCAGCCCTGGTGGGATGGGAGAGAGAATCGGAAAAGTAAAAGTGAGAAAACTCGTGGGTTAAGAACAGTTTAATAATTGAATAAAATAAAGTAAAATATCAATAATAAGAATAGAAGAATATACAAAGCAAGTGATGCACGATGCAGTTGCTCACCACCTGCCGACTGATGCCCAGCCAGTCCCCAGGCAGCAGGCCCCAGGCCAGCTTTTCCTCAGTTTATGTACTGAGCATGACATCACATGGTATGGAATATCCCTGTGGCCAGTTTGGGTCAGCTGTCCTGGCTGTACCCCCTCCCAGCTCCTTGTGCACCTCCAGCCTTCTCAGTCGGTAGAGCATGGGAAGCTGAAAAGTCCCTGACTA
>NW_008825108.1:9276518-9299115 GCF_000699105.1 Pygoscelis adeliae | reverse complement strand
TCACATGGTATGGAATATCCCTTTGGCCAGTTTGGGTCAGCTGTCCTGGCTGTGCCCCCTCCCAGCTTCTTGTGCACCTCCTCGCTGGCAGAGTATGGGAAGCTGAAGAGTCCTTGACTTAGTATAAACACTGCTTAGCAATGGCTAAAACATCAGTGATATCACAATAATAATATTATAATATAATAATATAATAATGTAATATCACATTATTCTCATACTAAATCCAAAACACTGCACTATGCCAGCTGCTAGGAAGAAAATTAACTCTATCCCAGCTGAAACCAGAACACTAGTCCACTGGGCTACATGGCACTCAGAGCTCTGCACTCTGGTCGGGCCTTGGAGCGTGACTGTGCTATAAAATAGCAGCAATAACACTAAGCTCTGCTCCGGGCAGTTTGGGTTTTATCAGCAGAGCACTGTAAACATATGTTTTTAAAACAAAAACAAAGCCACTCTTTCTGATGCATGTCTCCAACTGTTTTACCTTACTACAGGAAGTTAGTGAAGAGTTGCCTGTTTGATTTTTAATATCAATCCTATTTCAGTTGTATCTACAGCATGGCATCAGTATTAAATAGTGGCATACACAGTTACGGTGTATAACGTATGCATAACATACATGGTTATGCAAAATGGCAGCCCTCTAAAAGCTTCTTTCTTTCTGTTGCACAAGACTTTAAATATGCTCAGCTAGCACCTGCCATGGCGTGCAGCTGGTTTGTGTCGATCCACGCTAAGCCACGCTGCAGTGAATTTGCGCTATCTAACTTTAGTGTCCCCAGTGTTGCCACTCTACGGATGCTCCTTAGGCTGGCCTAACTACTCAGTTACAAAAACTACTCCTGTCCCTAGGGAATATTTCAAGGCAGCTCCCCAAACTAGTCTGTCTCCTCCATGGGTCACACAAAGCTCTGCTGAGGGAGGAACAGCCCGTTTGATTCTCCCTGGCTGTGTCCTTTGGAGGAGATGTGAATGGCTTGCATGGCCTCAGCCCAAAGATAACATCTGCTGGAGGGAGCACTCTGGCACCCTGTGAAGAAGAGAGGAGGCCGCTGGCTGCCTGAGGATGCCTTCATGGTTTATTCCTTGCGTGAAACTTAAGACAACAACAAAAAAAACCCCACAAACAAACAAACAAAAAAGGCTGGGAAAGGTGGAAAGACGCTTTCTGTGCCGGAGGTGGGTAGAGACAGCCCTCCCCAGCAGAGGCAGGTGGTTTGCGGTTGCTTGCTGCCCACTACGCAGCATTTAAGCTGAGGCTTTTCTTGCTTGAAGAAGAAAGGCAGGACTGGCTGAACCAGTCCCTCTCCCTCTTTGTGGTCTGTGCAATCATGTATTTGCAGGCTGGCAGCCCAAGCTCTCTTGGCTGCAGAGCCAGCGTGTGTGTAGGGGGAAGATAGTGGCATTAACTCAGGGGGTATGGGGAAAGCATCTTCACAATAAATTATTTATCAGACAGCTCCTTCTCCAGCTCTCGTCTGGTTTTAGGTCGCGTCCAATCTGCTGGCTGCGCAGTTGGGAGCCACTTCTTTCCAGGCTGTGGACAGCCATCCAGCTGGCTGGGGATGTGCTCCCAGACAGAAGTTTCCCGTTGCCTCTGCTTCCTTCCCCTTTCCTCAGTGCTGACGGGGTCCTTCCACTTTCAAACATTCGATGTCCACAGCCGAGCTGTTAACTTAGCACTGAAGAAGTCAGATAGATATGGCACTGACATAGATTTAGTTTTATTGCTGATTATTCCATGTTTTCATTCAAAGACAGGAATCCTGAATTTTAATAAGAAGGATTTTGCTCTATCTTATCAGAGAAATGAAAAAAAATCCCCCCAAAATTTTCTACACAACTTTTGACTGAAACATTTGATAGCTTGCTGCCCCATTGCCCACCAAAACATTTCAGTGATGCAAGGCCCTTCTGAGCAGAAGTGAGGCAGGATGAGAGATGGTCTCACACGCTTACATTACAACTAGTTCTCCATCACCTTTCTCTTTATTTGTAGTGCTTAGTAAAGCACTCTGAACATTTAGAATTTTAGATATATAAAAATAAAATAAAAATGCACCCAGAAAACCTCAATCTCTGTTGGAAAAGAAACTTATCCAAGCTCCATGTTTATAAGAGAATGTTTTACTCAAAGACCCTGTGATTTTTTTGTAGATACCTTTGTATTTTCATTTTGTCCTAACTCTCCTTTGACTCCGTCTTCTGCAGGTCATGAAAACGTACCACATGTATCATGCAGAGAGCATCAGTGCAGAAAGCAAACTGAAGGAGGCAGAGAAGCAAGAAGAAAAACAGATTGGGAGGTCAGGAGACCCTGTTTTTCATATTCGACTAGAAGAAAGGCACCAGAGACGGAGCTCTGTGAAAAAGATTGAAAAAATGAAAGAAAAAGTAAATAGTCCTTTTATTTATCTTCATTTGAAGTAAATTCAGTGCATTTCTGACATTCTTTAGTATGATACTAGACAGAGAAGTCCAGCTGGGAAATAAAATTAAACAAGGTACACATAACAAACTAGCAGTGGGTTATAGATAACTTGACTTAATTGCAGTTCAGAGAGGGGAATACTTTAGTCCTAGTATAATTCTTTCTATATGGTTTGTCACATTTGAAACAAAATACTAAGTTATCACTTTGTATTACATTTGTTATATGCATAACAGGCTGGCAACTAAGATTCATTCTTGTTAATAGGAATGTGTGCTTGAATTGTTACCGTATTTGCTACATACCAAAAATGAAGTAATCCAAATACATTAACAGACAATCTTTTTCCTAGCGTCAAGCAAAATATTCTGAAAACAAGCTGAAATCTATTAAGGCCCGTAATGAATACCTGCTCACCCTTGAAGCAACCAATGCTTCTGTTTTCAAGTATTATATTCATGACCTTTCGGATTTAATTGACGTAAGTATTGGCACATTTGTGTTTATGTTTATTCTGTTCAGGATTAATACTTTTCATTTTCAAAGGCAGTGCGTTAGTCATATGGGTTGCCTACAATATGCTTATCATTTATAATATTGTATGGTATAATCAGCAGATTTTCCCCTCAGCTTTATATTTCACAAAGTGCCAATAACATGCTGAACCTGTTCCTTTAAAGTTAGAACATTATGTTTTCTCCCCATGTGGCAAGAGAAAATATGATAGGAATAACACAAAAAAGGTAGACATTTCCATTTTGTACTATAAAAGGATTTCTGGGGTACAAATATTTTTTACAACATAAGCTTCTTAAGTGGGCATCTAATAATGGTATTTTAACTCAAAAGAAGGCATTTCCTCTGTGTCATGAAAGTTTCATTCATTTAGTCATTGAATCAAATATACACTGCTTCTTATTCTTATTTCATGTAGTTTGCAGAACAGACACAATCAATCCTGTACTCTGTACTCTCAACAGAATTGTTACTGATTTTCATTAAGTTATTCCTCTGAGAACATCCTAGGAGAATGAGGTTGTACACTGATGTTGACTTGTACTAGCATGTGGTCTCCAGAACCTGTATTATTGACATTTTTAAATGATATGGAGGGAGGATCCTGCACTCTATCATGTCCCACTCTCTTCGTAAGCTGACCATGTATTTGATAGAGAAAATTTGGAGGCGGCAAACACAAGCTCAAGAATATTAATTCACTAGCAATGTAGTGTTAAATAAGTCAGTGGGTACACCTCTGTGGCCCATATGAAATGCTCGATATTTGGATATGCTTTCTACTGCAATAGCATTTGTTATTTACAATAGTAAATAACTTTCACATACAGTAATTTCTGGTGGGAAGTTCATCACAAAGATAAGCCAGGTAAGCTCTGGTTTGTAATACAGTATAAATTAATGCAGCATTTGTCAAGAGGTTTCTCCTTTCTACTGTCTGGAGAAGCAAAGCTTGATAGAGAAGGGGAAAAATGCCTTCTTGAGGTGAATGGACTAAAATAGCTGCATATATGTGTTTTATTGTATGTTTTCTAAATACTGAGAGTCAGTTTTCTTTGACATTTCTGTTTTCCTGTAATTTATAAAATATTGCCTGATTTTGTTATAACTTTTTCCTTTTCCCTTTCAACTTTTTTCCCTCCAAATGGTTTTGCTCCTTTTTTTTCTTGCTTCTTTCTTATAAGAGATGGAGATGTATCTTTTCTGTGTTTTCAGTATTTCTTGCTGTCTCTAGCTCAACATGTCTTTTCTTCCTCTTTCCTACTCACTGTTGCACGTCTTCTCTCTTCTGATATCTTCTGGTTTATTCTGCTCTATATTGTCCCTATCTAATCTACACCCATGCACCTGCACATCCTGCTCCACCCACCTGGCCTGCCCAGGCGATGAAAACATTTATCAGGATCCTGACAGACAGATGATCAGGGCAGAAAACTAAGGACAAGCAGCATACCTGGTAGAGTAGCACCCAAGTGAGAAGGTGTCCCTACCTCCTGGATGATTTTCCTGATACTGCTTAAAGAACGATGGATTTTTAGCTTCTAGTTAGGGCATGTCTGATAAATGTGAACTTTATGAGTTCTTCCTGTCTGCTGGAAGGAAGGAAAGGTCCCTTTCCCTCTGTTCCTAGCACTCCCACCCCTTCAGAGGTTGGAGAGATGCTAATTTTGTCTTCTTTCCTGCCTTCTCTTTCGGAGTTCACATTTCCCAGGGAATGTCTCCAGTGCATGTTTCTGCTTGGTCAAAACTTTCTCAAGTTGGAAAATGCACCTGATTTTTACCCATTTCATTGATGTCCACAGAGGTTGCCATAGCAGTGAAAGCTGAGGGGAGGAACCACGGGCCTGGAGCTTCACAAAGAATTGCGAGGAGAAGCAAAGTGAAGCTCTCTCTGCGTATATATACAAAGACAACACTCTTTGGAGTTATTGTTTGAGAAGATATTTATACAACCATGAAGACTAGAGTTTTCTAACTGCTAGTTTTTAATAGAAATATACATTCTACAGTATTTAGTAATGCAGGAAAACGATACCTACTTTGCACAGCTTTTTCCAAGCCGTGGACCAACGTAGACAATAACATTCTTTTGACAAAATGGCTTTAGAAATGACTCTTCCCTAAGGAATTTAAATGGAAAGTCTAGCTGCCCTTTGCATCACTGTTTTGTAAGAGTAGGCTGTAAACATGTGCAACCAGAATTTGCTTCAGAGCCAATTTAATCCGATTGTGAGCTTGTTTAAATGAAGTGTCTTTCAGACATTTGTATTTCATCAGAATATGCTGTGAAAGCATTGGTATCTAGACAGAGTGTTTACTACTTGACAAAGGAAACACTTTTTGTAAATGCAAGAGTCTTGGCAAGAATTTGGGGTTATATCATTGGAATGTGAGACATGCTTCCCACTGGCCATATGTTGCAACAGTCCAGGCTGTCTCATTCTGTAAATCTATTAATGTAATGGTACGATTCGGATTTTTCAGAGCAGTGGTGGCGATTTCATTCTTTGCCCTCTCTACTTTGTCCCCATCTGCCTGCCTGCCTTTCTCTGCTTGCCTGAGCTCTCTCTTTGCCTGTACAGAAGGGGATTACTTCTCCTTTATGTCTGAATTCTGGTTAACATGGAAGGGATTTAGACCTCCCCAAGCTGTTGGTGTTGCCCATAAATGAAACAATGTTTTCCTACATTACTGAAAAATATGTCTGATAAAAATTGGATAAATATATGTAGGAATGCAGTGAACTCTTCAATATATATATTTTTTGTAACAAGATTGGGGAGGGTTATGGGATTTTTTTTTTTACAAAAAAATCATATTTTTTTCATTTGGATTCCACTGCAACTTGATTTGTGAGGCTTATATGGAAAATCCTAAATTGCAGTTCCTCAGCTGAACTCGGTCTGAACTGTTCAACTCCTTCATTTCATTAACAAAACTCAGAGCTTCTGACTTAAAATGGTGATGTGTTGTTCATCTTAAGCTCTTGTGATAAAAGCAAGATAAAAATATTGCTGGAGTCTTAGCTGGATGTTTTAATGCATTTAGCAAGCTGAGGGTTGGGACCAGCATTTGCAAAGAAGTAGAGGGATAAACAGGATTTGATATGCACAGTATATTTCTGTCCTCTGCATATTCTGCTAGAGGAATTTGAATTTTCCGTTGAATATTTCTTCTCTGCTGACTATATAGTAGGATCTAGTTCAAGTGGAGGACATGACTAGTTTTTTTCTTTATTTGTATTATGTAAAAAATAGCAAAGATTACTTTTTAGCTGAATTAAATAAGCTTTATCCATTATGTAGAATTTTTTTTTTTTAAGATTGGGTTTCAGAGGAGCAACTGTCCGTGTGGCACATACTACTGCTCATTTACTTGAAGATTTCCATGTAATTGAGTTTATTAGATTTATCTGGGTATGAGAGGAAGGTAGGGACCTTTTTTCAGACTTACCATGCACTCATGATCTGAAGGTAAAAGCTAGGAAATAGTGATCAGAACAATTTGACTGTAGTTCTGCTGCTAGAATAAATAAAATATTCATGTGTTGGTCTTTCTTAGAATGGAGTTTCTGAATCTCTAATTGCAGTCTGCATGCTTTGGATGGTTAGGAAGTTAGGGAACATTTAGTATTATGAACTTCATTTATTCTGTAAAGGTTCTTTGTTAATCATTCATAGAACCAAGTTTAAAACTAGGCTAGAGTGTGTGCAGCTCACAATCTTTATTACATAAGTTCTCATAAATATGATATGTACAGCCAGATCCCTTTGATTTGAATGTTGATGTCTGTGTAACAGGACGATTAGAAAGCGACTTATTCAGAGGTTAAGACTTTTTTTATTAATTTCTCACTCCATTGGCATTAGAATTTTATTATTATTCCTGAAATGAAATGAAGAGCAGCTTGCTTGTTTGGTTGAAGCTCTGTGCTAAGCGCTGCAGTTTGTTTTGTTCAAGCCTAAATATACTCTGGGGAGCAATAAAGACAGTAAATGCTCTTGAGACAGCTTCAGATTTAATTCCAAATAAGAATAAAATGCAAATTACAAAATTAATTTTTCACACATATCCCAAATGCATCACTCATCTCCCTCCACTTTGCCCAAACAAAAGTCTTTATGAATCCAGAAATGCAATAAAACTCATAGTCTATGACTTCATTCTCTCATTTCTCATCTTCATGTCTTGCTGCACCAACTGACGTCTCATCTCTCTAGCCCATGGATTGATAGCAGATCTCATTAGCCATCCAGGCTGTAGCCTTGGTGTGCTGATTAGTGAGCCTCAAAGATTCATTTTTATTTTGGCTAACAGTGTGGTTGCTCACTTGAACTTTCCAAATCTTTCTACAAATCTACAGGTTTTTCCTGAAATTCATGTGTACATACCTGCATGTGTGTGTGTGTATCTGCATACTTATGTACTTTTTTTGCAACATCGGAAAGGTTGGTGATTTTTTTTCCAAGTGTGGTCAGACAGGATGTGGTGGGAGCAGCAGTTTAGTGGCAGTACCTTAAATTTGTAGTCTTAGTAATGAACAAATACCCAAAGTGCCATCTCCATTATAGAAAACTGTCTTTCTAAACCATCACTAGTACTAGCAGATTAAAACAGTACTCTTCTTTCTGAGTAGCCATGAGTTGATATTGTGACAGAGCCATTCCCCAGTTAAAATTATCTTTGTCTCCAAATTTTGGAGGAAGTGAACTATGGTCTGGCAGAAGTAAGAGTTGTGATGTCCGAGTGTTTATTTTTGCTTTTAAAAAATAACTTTACTCATACAAATTCTATTTTTACTTAGATCATTGAAGCAAAATTCCAAATTCAGTCATTTTAAATTCCATTCAAAGAGCTACTAGTGATAAGGCACTAGTTCAGGTTCTGGATTTAGTTCTTGTTTGCTCTGCTGGCATTGGCATTGCAAGAAAATGCCTTAGTCTGGCAGGATATTGTGCTTCACTTCAAGAATCCTTCTTGGCTGAGAGGCTGTATTTGTTACCCTGTTCAGCTGTCATCACTTGCAAAAGATGACCATGGTGATAGTTACTGAGGTAGATTAAGGGTTAAAGAATGAAATTCTTGGTACTGTCACAGCATAAAGGCTGCATTCTTATATTCCAACTTGCAAAAAAGCTGCATCAGAAACCCACACAGCTCTAATTGTAAATCAATAAGCTTTCTATTAATACTCAGATTAATCCTCTAGAGCCAAAATTCAGGCTCTAGATGCCTGTAGTTTTATAATACATGGATAGTTGGCCATGCTAAACCTGGCATTGCCCTCTATTTCTCATTTCCTCTCAGTTTAATCTTCCGTGAGGTCTCTCTGAAACTAATGCACATGAAATAAAACGGCTGTCCTGATCCACTTTCTTATCAGCACTTTTAGTCTGTCTTTTTCATCCAAGGTAGTGAATTAAATATGAGATCTGATTTGACACAGAACAAGAGAAAAACACCAAGAGACTTTTCCTTGTAGAAACAATATTTTTTAGGCTGGAGGTCTTTGAAATATGGATGTGCTTTAGTATAAAAGTTGAGTGGCTGTTTTAGTAAGTGTAACACAAATTTCCATTCTATAAATGCAAAAGAGAGAGATTAACCTATGTGTGTTTGATTGAACGTGACATCTTTTTACCATTTTCTTTAAATGGTTCAGCAACTGGTTTTTGGAGAGCCACTGTCCCATCTGCAGTAACTACCTAGAGTACTCGCTAGGACTGAAAGCTTAGTCTTTCTGGAAGTTTTGTTGTGAATAAAACAGCCCTCTGTTGTCAGATTTCAGAGAGCAGTTTGATCACTAGTCATTAGTGCACCTAAGGCAAGGTGTGAGGGGTTTCTGTCTCTTCTACACACAGGTTTAGGTATGGTAAATAGGTTGAAAACTCTTTCCATGCAGTGTGTGCATCTGTATGTCTATCTGTCTGTCTCCCTCTCTCCCTTTTTCTCTCCTTTTTCAAATAAGTAAGGGGAAGGGGAGGGGAACATGATCCCATGAGTCCTAAGGGTTTGTAATAGCTGTGACGGAGGTATGCATATAAACGTAGTCTACAGTGGACTGAATTCAAATTGCTTCTTTACCCAACTGCATCACTTAACTTGCGCGTCCTGCAGGGAAGGATGATTTTAAACTGCGGGTGGGCACCCAGGATGGGTGGCTGGGGGCTGAGGGATGCCCTAAAGCAGCGTGCTCCCTGACTGCCCTAGCCAGGCATTGGCCTCTGGCTGGAACAAATCTCTCCTGTTCGAATAAAGAACATTGCTTTGTATGCAACTGTTAGCAGACTGACGTGCCACTGTTGTGGTGACAGAGAGGTTTGCGATGCATCTGCCATTACCTGGAAGCTCACTGAGCAGAAGCTGAGAATATTGTTTACTGTGTAATGTGGGGGAAAAGTAAGGAAACAATCGCTTGATACGCTACTGCTGTGACATTTTAAAAATATATTCAGCTGTTCCTCTAAAATATTAACCAATCATGAATAATGCAAACCGAGGATGTTTAAAATTCAAGAACAAACACAACTTTATGCTCTACCAATTAGGTTTCAATTACATTCCAGTGTTATTCTCACCCCTAGAAAAAAAGACATAAATTATGACTTTCTGCATTTAGTAACATGATGTACATTGCTGGGTCTGTCTGAGCATGGGAAGAGAGGTGTTTACAGTAAATACATTTTCATTTTCACCATTGGGGAAAGGATGTTAAACCATTCTCCTTGCAACAAAAAGCATCTTAGGTGGGTCACGAATACAAGAGAGAGTTGTGGGGTTTTTTGTTTGGGCACAGACATGGTGAGCAGGAATTGCTTCATTGGTGCTAGCATTGACTTAAATGGTGGAGTTATATCAGGATGGGTTTAAATAGATGATCTGAGGCTTACATATGACAATAATACTGAAAAGCCCACTTTTGTGTGGAGTCCCAGACCTTTTCTATGTAAATACAGTAACTGCACGTCTGTATCTGATAAACAAGTGCAAACATGCTGCCATACTTGTATGTTTGGTATGATCTCTTTTCTAAAACTGTCCTTTCATCTTTGCAATAGAATGAGGATACTAAATACTTACTGTCTTGACCCCAGTATTGTATTTTCATTTACAAGATATTTTGTAAAATACTTCGAAGACAGAAGAATTTCAGGACAGAAAATTTTAGTGATAATTTGTGGCTTGGGATATTGGAGTGATGTTCCTCCTTTTTAATTTATTTTCTTTTACATTTATTGTGTTTTTAGTGTTGCGATCTTGGATACCACGCTAGTCTGAACAGGGCCCTAAGAACATACCTTTCTGCAGAGTATAACCTTGAAACTTCCAGGCATGAGGGCTTAGACATCATTGAAAATGCAGTTGACAGCTTGGAGCCACGAAGTGACAAGCAGAGATTCATGGAAATGTACCCCACCGCTTTTTGTCCACCAATGAAATTTGAGTTCCAGTCTCATATGGGTGATGAGGTCTGTATAGTGGCAAGTATCCCCACAGTGACTGTTTCTGTGTCTGTATACCAAGACAGAGAATTTATCCTCTTTTACAAAGAGTTTGGTGAAAGCTGTTATTGCTACCCAAAAGCAGGTGGATCAGCAATAACATTTTGCAAAAACTGGCAGTGCTGTTCTGAGCTTCTTCAGAGTTCTCAAGTAAAAACTAGTGTGTTATTATACTCTGTATTACCCATAATGACATTGCTGATTGCTGTGGATTTGCTGGCAAACCTCTGCTCAGCCCAGCACCAGTGTAAGTAGTAGCTTTATGTCTTCACTACCAGCCTCACCCATAACAGAGCTCGTGGGTGCTATTTGAGAGCAGCTGCAGAGCTGCTCCAAATTATGCGCGCTGAAATGCAGCCTTTTCACCTTCTTCCTCCCCCATTTTATCATCTGGAGATTTCAAGCGTACCGGGCACCCCAGCTGTGCCCTGTTCTGCTACGCCAAAGGCCAGTAGCAAAGCAGAATGCAGAATCACCCGTGTACATCTTTATTTGAAGGTAACTGCAGGATTTGCATTTCTGTGTGATAGAAAAGCAACACAAAGCAGTCGCACAACAAGGCTGTACTCTGTAGTCATAAGATGTGGTACGTAGTTCCACACCTTGTAACGCATAAATACTTTCAATTTAGATGGACACATTTCATTGTCTGCTTCATTAAGTTTTAATGGCTTTGGTTGGAATTCACCTAGTTTTAAGGAGAGCAACCAAAGACTATTGACTGTTTTTTTTCTTCCTTGCATCTTACAGCTCTTTTTGACTCTTTGTTAGGTTTGTCAGGTCACTGCCCAGCAACCTGTGCAAGCAGAGCTTATGCTTAGGTATCAGCAACTACAGTCGCGATTGGCCACACTCAAAATCGAAAATGAGGAGGTAAGATCTGTCTCTACGTGGGCTATGCATTGAACGCCATTTTCAGGAAGGCGCAGTGTTTTCTACCTTGTCAAAAGCATGTAAATGACCCTGAAATGGCTTCAATCTGTATGAGCTGTTCTAATTTTAAAAATCAAACACTGTCAAATATGCTAAGGTAGATCTTTGTCTGCTTTATAGAGGTTTGGAAACTTCATCTTTTACCGGTCCATACATTCACGTTACTGAGTTCTGTGTTTTGTAGATGCCTCAGTGAAAACTTGTTAGAGGACGTATTTTTAAAGTTTTGTGGCAGAAAGCTACTGAGCACAGTTATTGTCTTCTGTGACCACCCTCTGTCCGGTCCCCAAATTGCTACTTCTGAAGTACAAAGGAATTTGGACTGTCTTTTGTGGTAGCTGAGTCAAAATCTCTTGTGCTCTCAGCTACAGCTATTTATAAACACAAGTACTGAATGTCTGTGATGGGAATAGCTCACCTAGTAAAATAAAATGTGTTTTTTTGTAAAATACAGTAAAGCTATGCTGTTCTCTTTCCCCTGCTCTGGCAGCAGAGGGGGGCCTCCCAGTGGGTATAAATTGCGCTTTTATCCAATTTAAGGCAGTGTTAAAGGCCCTCAGTTTAAATGAGAATCTGTTCCTAAATTAAAACATAGGGATACTTTAATTTCTTGGTGTAGTTCTTTGATAAGTTTTCAGGATTCCTGTTTTTCTCATTCTATGTTATGTGCTGAATGCTTAGAACAAAGTATTAATGTCCATGAGACATGTACAGTAGTCTTTAAAAAATCCTACTTGATTTCAGAAAGTACCTCAAGGTAACAAAGACAAAAGGAAGGGGAAAGATTATTTCTTTCAGTAAAGTGAAGTGCGAGGGCATAGGGGGAGAAATCACGTTGGCAGGCACAAAAAGCATATTTGCCTACACCAGAGACATGTGTAGAAGTGTGCATGATTCAGTTAAGATGACTGTACTAGAGACTCTTCTGAAGCAGAACTTGGGAGGTAAATCACATCCTTGCGAATCCTGCCAGTTACTTTATTGCATTGCGGAAACACTGCATCCCCTGTTCCACGGCCCCCATGCCCTGGTTTCCACTATGAGCAACTGTGCTCTCCATAGCTCATAGGAAGTGCTGTGAGGCTGGTGTAAATTGTTCTTTCTCCAACCCCCTCCTCCAGCTGTGTATTCCACTTCTGCAGTCTGAACATCATTATGCTCTGCACCATAGCACTCCGCAGAACAGTGTCACAGATTTTTGTCTTGGAAACAACAACATGTTGTTCTGGCAGCCAGATCCTTGGATGTACACATTCAATCTAACACGTTGACCACATGTGGGAGAGTTGACCCTTCAGAGCAGTGGATCATCTCTATTGCCTGTTGTCCCAGCTTAGGGACCCTAATCAAATCATGTCGCATTTCGATTCTAATTTCAGGAAACAAATGCTTGAGAGTGCTATACAGACAACACAAGAGTACATCCATGTTTGTGGATTGTACCATGGTAAAGCAGAGAACTAGATAGGAAACCTAATCATGTCATTCTTATGTTACATATATCTATTATAGTACATCTAATTTTTCACCTTCACACACCAGTTTGTTTGAGGGAGCGTGCCAGAGAATTATTTTGAATAATGAGCTTCCCTTCTAAGCTGTTCTGGTATGTATTTATCTTCCCATTTGGTAAACTGTGCTTTTTAACACCAGGTTAAGAAAACAACAGAGGCTACCCTGCAGACAATACAAGATATGGTCACCATTGAAGACTATGATGTGTCAGAATGTTTCCAGCACAGTCGCTCGACGGAGTCTGTGAAGTCAACAGTCTCTGAGACATACCTGAGTAAGCCTAGCATTGCAAAAAGAAGAGCTAACCAGCAGGAAACGGAGCAATTCTATTTCATGGTATGTTGGTTGCTTCCTCATTCATGTGATACAGGCCAAACACCTGAAGTAAACATTATGCAGAAGTTCCTGGAATTTATGTGCCATACATACTAATAGATTGATCTGCATCTCTACAGAAATTCAGAGAATATCTGGAAGGTAGTAATCTCATCACAAAACTTCAAGCAAAACATGACTTGCTGCAGAGGACACTCGGAGAAGGTAAATATCACACAATAAACTGAAAAGTGATTCCAGACTGTGCAATGAACCCACTGAAATGCCAAAGGTATGCAGGAAAAAATTACAAAACTTAAAGCTTAATTGTCCAGTAAGCATAGGTTTGATTTTTACTGGTCATAGTTTTGGTGCAGTGGTAAGAGTACGCGCTATAAATTGATTTTATTTCTTCAACAGATACTTATTTCCACTGCACAGACCTTTAGACAAGTGACTATATTTGGAAACGAAACTGTTGAATGAAAAATCTGGTGTCTGAAAGGAGAGCTGACACAGTCAGTGCAGGGTGATTTAAGAGCCGTGACAAATGTACTGTTTCTACTTTCTAATGATTTCTGTTGACTTGAGGTTTCTTTAAGAGTTGGGGGAGAGTGATATTTTTTAAGCATACAAAATTATCCAGGATGCATCTCTTACAATGGACTCACTAGTGCAATATTTCTGACACATGGACATGAATGTCCTTCTTGCAGCTTAACAATTCAATGGAGCATTCATGAAAGGCAAAAGGTGAAATCCTGACCTCATAATGTCAGTAGTGAGACTCTTATCGACTTAATTTAATGTTGAGTTTCTACAAAGTATATGCGTATTGTGAACCGGAATGAATGAAAACTTAACGAATAGCTCTATACCTGTTGATTATAATTGTTGCATATAAAATTATTGCATTACAAAAAAAAATTATTGCACTACAAAGTATGATAGCAGAGAATTATCCGTTATCCTGAACACTCTCCACAATTTTTAAAAATATGCCTTAAAATATAAACCAAGTCAGCAGATGTCCATGATCAAATGAAATAAAGCTGAATTAGGGCAGTAATGAATCAGGCACTATGCACAGTTCCAGCCCACCTCTTACCAGCCCTCCCAACAGGCACTTCCTCATGGACCAGAGGGAAAAGGAGAATCACACTGCAAGCCTTGAGGACTAGCCACACAGAGTGTTACGGACTTGAGAGGAAGTGAATTACACCACAAAGAGTAAAAATCCTCTCCTGAAGGTTAAAGACTATAATTCAAAGTTCAGACTCAAGAAAGGAAACTTGTTCTCTAAAGAGTGTCTCTAAAGGATGTGTCAATTTATTTTCTTTTTACTGCCAAAAATCTGTTGTTAATCAGATCTCTTCTTGCTTTTAATAAAAAAGCCCAGATCCATAAATCCAGTTGTGGAGGTGCCTAAAGAGTTATTAACATTTCAGTGGCTATGACCCAAACAAAGCCCCTGACCAGGGAGTGACAGAGGTTGGGGGTAGGAAATAAACAGCGTTTTCTTGCAAGGCTGGACTGTAGAAGATGGTAGCTATTTTTAGACAACTAACTACATTATGTTCTTTCTCGTGGAAGTTTTCATTTAATGGAATTTTTTTTTTAATGTGTGCGTTGAGCAGTTTATTCACACAAAACAATATGCAGCTGATGTTAGTCAAAAAAAAGGAAAATTTTCCTCCAAAGGCTCACAGAAAATGTATTTGGAAAAATAAAGTGAATGTTTGTTATTTGAAGCCCAGTAAAATGCATGATCAGCTACTGAAGGGAGGAAGATAAAAGGCACCAGAATCTGTTGCCTAATGCATATTGGAAAGAAATAAGGAAAGAACTGTATGAAAGGAAATCCAAAGAAAAACTTCTCAGCAGGGTGACCTAAGCGGTAAATTGCCGTCAGGCTGTGGGCCGTTCTGCCATGCTCGGGCATGCTTGGACCGTTCTGTTTGAAGAGTTCCCTTCGACCCACCAGCTGTAACCCCAAGTAGTTAATCTGTGTTGCCGACAGTGTTTTTGCACATAGTTGTTGCATCGTCATAGGACAACACGTACAAATAGTACCCCAAACGTATACATCCACATTCAAAGCTAATACTTGGAGAAGAAGTCCTCATTCTTGCAGGTTAAAAAGTTCAAGTACCCCTTCTATTGAGGCATGTCCTGCATTACAATGCACATGCCTGGGAAGGAGGACCTGGATTCTGTACATTTCTTGAATGGAGATGGTTGAAAGGGTAGAATTACAGTGGAATTAAGAACATTATTGCTGTAGCTAGTATTGAATTTGTAGGAAGTGAACTGCTCCCCCGCTCCACTCAAGCTGCCTTTTCTGGCAGCTTTAATGTCAGCGACACAGCAGACAAATAATACAGGGTGCTGTATTAAGTAATGCAGAGTAGAATGGGGAAAGAGGGAGGGGACTGTCTCAACTGCAGGTTTTCCTTTGGCACCCTCTCTTGCTTTTATTCAAACCTGCACAGTGTAAGGATGTAGGCTGAATAAATCCAGATTCCCGTCTGGTGTCCACAACGTTGACAGCATTTGGCTTCTGTTCCAGTTCATCACCTACCTACTACAGTCTGTTGCTGTTTATGGACACAGCAGATACATATTCATGATCTGCACAAGGGAGATAGATTAAGTGCTCTGTGCTGAGTCTGCATCTACAAATTTGGAAAAGTAAATGAGAAATACTCAAATGAAATTGATACTAAACATAGGAAGCACACTGCCACTCATACTAATTCTGCCCAAGGCTCATCTATTGAATGAACAAATGAACAAAGCAAAGGCAATGCAAGAAAGAGAATAAGCAGTTGTAAAAGAAATTGCCCCTGTGTCCCAGATAGTTTTTGCCCTAATCTGTTAAATATCAAAGACGTGTTTAAAATCCCCCAGACTAGGGATTTGTAACATCTTTTGTTTTACTAGCATTTATTATTGGGATTCTTAGTCTCAGTGAACTTTCCTTGGTTACATGAGTAGGGAGAAATCCCTGTCTTACCCTTTTTCTGTCATCCTTTTTTTTACATACTCTTCTTTCATCCCTCTTTTTCACCTCTCTAATATAGATGCCAACAATCTTTACATGTCTTATTAATGCCAGATATTTTTCCCAGAGCTTATTCTTTGTGCCACCTTCTGCAGATCCCCACGTTTCTGGTACTGCAAAATACATTTTCAGATTAGGGTTTTCAATACTGTGCGGTATTTCAGGTGCACCTGGACATTGCCACATAATATTACGTTTTGCGTATCACTGTTTTGCGTTCTTTCTGCAGTCTAACAGGCTTTTTTGGTGTCACTTTCTAACTGAGTGATGTACTTAGACCTAACCCAAGTGATGCTCAGAGTGATTTTCAAAGTCAGTATAATTATCTGTTGTTCTGTTAGCTGCATAGGTGTTTAATTCTTTCTTCCCTAATATCTTACTTGAACCTGTCAATACTGAATTTCATTTGCCATCGTGTGTCTTGTTCCTTAACATGGAAGGAACTGGAAGCCTCTGAAGGGCTTCACAGTTTTGTCAGGACTTGATACAAAAGTATTTCAGTCATCTGCACAATATTCTGTCTCCTTAGCTGCTGTGATCTCCCCAAGACATTACTAAATGTATGATGTATTACGTAAATGGTCCTAATAGGAAGGCTTGAGTAAATGACTGTTACACTTTTGTCGTGATGAAAAAAGACCATTTAATTCCACTCAGTTTCCCTTTTCTTCATTAGTTTTTGATCAATGAGAGTATTCTGCCACTCAATCCATGGCTGTTTAGTTGCTTTATTCGCCTTTTGTGAAGAAACTTATCAGGGGCCTTTGAAAGTCTAAGTAAATTAATTCAACTGATTTTCCTTTATACAGTATTTTTCTGACATGTTCAAAGAATTCTAATAAATTAATAGGGCACAATCTCCCTTTGGGCAAAATAGGCTGATTAGAACTTATCATACCATGACCTTCCTACTGTTTTATTATTTTGCTTTTCATTATCACGAGTTGACACAATGCACATGCCTAACTTACTGTTGTTCTGAAGAGGTTATCCAGGAACCTTTCTGGAATACGGTATTTGCTTCTTTACAATTCTTTGCAGTCCTCTGTGGTGTTTCCCGGTGGTAGCGTTGTATTTTTTTCCCTGCAATACACAGACAAAAGAGAGGAAGGAGTCTTTCAATAGCAAGCCATCGGTGTCTAGAGCGCTGTATTTTCGGCACTCAACAGGTTTAGGCACAAGGCACAAGGGGAGATGTAATCTAATCTTGGCACAGCTCTATTTCCATACTGATTTAGCCACTAAAACACATGAGCACAAACAATTGACATTGTTTGGAGTTTTACTTCAAATGATTTACTGTATCAAGTGACTCTTTAATCTATGGGCAGGCTTCTTAAAAGTTGTTCCATAACATGAGTTGTGTTTGTATTTTAAATGTAACTGTGGAGATGGTAGATAACTGCACTGCACTTTTGTTGTATAATTGTATATCTTTTGCTGGTAACATGAAAGTTAGGGTTAAAAGTAATTTGCCAATTTAGATTTAAAAAATCTACCTAAAACCTACAAGTGATTGTTTCCTGTTTATTGAACTTTTCTAGGTCACAGGGCTGAATACATGACAACAAGGTAAGATATTTTTATTTGGCTTGATTTAGAGTTACAAATGTAACAAAATCATAGAAATTACAAATTTTAGAACAAGTTCATAAGGGTATATAACGCTGTTGTTGCTGTTGTTACATAAATTGTGTACAGGCCCTGTGTGTTTTAACATTCAGCGTTTCTGTTTCTGCACACTGATGGATAAAGGACCAGACTGTTCATCTTCCACTGTTCATCTTCCTCATTCTTGTGAGCTGCTTAGGCCAGTGTCAAGAGTGGGACAAGCTGGGAGATCCTTACAAATATTTGTGAATCACACATCAAATGTGGAAGTTGCAGGGGGGCTTTTTGGTGCTAGAGAAGAAATATTTTTCATTTGCTAGAGATACTTTGCCTCTCATGGTTTGTAATTCACTTGGTCAGGATACACAGTTTAGAAGAACCTGATACAGAGATGAATTTAGGGGATAGGCTGCATCTTTGGTAACCTAGCTCTGGACAGGAATACCTGCCTCCCCCAGCATCCATGTGTTTGATACTTAAATGGGTCTATATATTCACAGAGGAGAAGGGATACAGTGTTAGATCTACCTGCTTTGTGCAGCACATTCTTTTTCAGTTGTGTAATGCCACACCTGCGACGCTGCCTCCAGACATAAATGCAGACCAGCGCTGCAGCCCCCAGGGTATCAGGCTGTGGGGGCAATGGCAACTGTTTGGATTTGCAGCTGCCACTCGTGTGTATCACTGCTGCGGGCACCACCCTTCTCGTCCTGGTGACAGCAGGAACATCCAGCCCAGCTTTCCTGGTCTCACTCTTCCCTTCCCTTTCTATGCAATACATCCTTGCTCAATGCCTTCCCTTTCTCCTTTTTGCTTCCTGGACAGGAATGGCCTTGCCACCACCCCTCATCTTTGGATTTAAGGGAAAAAAAAAAAAGAGTCTTGCCCTCCCAGCTAAGAAGTTTAGATCCGGCTCTGGCTCTGCCTTTGCTGGACCACTTGGTTTTGTATAATTTCTTCTGCCTGGCCTCCATATTCCTGGGGACACCTCGACAGACTTCAGACGAGCCTTTCTCCCACCACTCCATGGTCCACTTTAGCTCTGTAAAGCGGGACTTATTCACCTTCTTTCCTTACACGACCCCAGTTGAAAAGCTGTAACAAATCAGAGCATTCTTCCCAATTGCTGTCATTAATTCTGAGACCTGTGTCTTTAACTTTAACTCTGCCCCCAGACGCTACCAGGAATGCATGGAAGTCAGCAAGCTTATGTCTAATGAGAAAAACGTTCTTTCTTGACTCCAAAGCAGGAGACTCATCAGGCTCACATCATCCTAAATTCCCTGCTGTGCAAGAAGCTGAAAGAAGATGATGGATTTAGGCAATGATTTTACCTTAGTAAAGTGGGAGAGCAGCTTGAAGCCATCTTACCTCCTATCTTCTCACAACTGGTTACTCTGAGGGAGTAGGGCCTGCCTGTCCGTTCCTCAGCACCAGTTCCCCTGCTTAGGCTGGGACATGCCTATTGCCCCAAGGTTCAGTTAAGTTTCCAGACTGTAAGACATGCAAACAGAAATGTTCTTCGAAGTCAAAGTTAAATTGTAGAAGGGAAGAGGATATCTTCAAAGATGAATTTAAAATAGCGGGTAGTACCCAAACAGACCAAAGTCCCACCACTTCATGTTCTATGCATTACTGTTCCTCACTGTTTCCCCCAAAACATTTGATTTTTTGCTGATTCCTGAAAAGCCTGTAGAAACGTTGGACTTCTGGTGCAGGGAAACTAGGGAAGCTGGTGGCATGTAGCATGCCCTGACATTCACAAAATAAATTATGACCTAGAGAACAACATCTATTTCCTGTAATCTCTTTCAGTTGTAGTCACCACCTGTGTAACACACTAGGTAAACATTTTGCAGACCAAAGTTTTGTATGTTCTTCCTTTTCTTTTTTTGCGCTATGCTGCTTTTGTTTATTTGTTTCAAGTTGATGATATTCTTTTAATTCCTTTAGCTAATTTGCAAGATGTTTCTTTTCTTGTGTGAAGATGTTGATGGTTGGATGTGGAAGGCTAAAGCTGTTTCACCTTCCCGGCTCTAATTGAAAATGCAGACGGTTTGGTTTTGAAGCATCTTAGGAGTGTGCTGAGCAGCTTTAATTTTCATTTGAAGCTTCTCCAGCATGAAGCAACTTTTCTGCTTGATAAGAGGTGCTTCAAGTGGCCTGTGTTCTGCCGCGGCTGGCAGGATGAATTCCAGTGGTTGCTGCACATTTCATGCATGACCGCAACAAAAAAGGCCATTCCAATTGTGCAGTGTTTGGAATAAATGTATATGGTAAAACTGCAAAGCAGGGATTCATAAAGAATGTCAATATTTATCCATAAGTAATGCATTTTTAATGGGGAAGTTCTCCACTCTTTAATCACTGTTACACTTAAATTTGTTGGAAAGTGTTTATTTGATAAGTACTGTGTTTATTTCTCCCTTTTCAGTGTTCTGTTGTTTTGCCATGAGCTTACCGACATTTCATTTTATTGTGTGACTTAATTCTGCCTTGCTCAGTAATCATATTCCCTTCCCTTAGGCCTCCAAATCTTCCCCCTAAGCCCCAGAAACACAGGAAGCACAGACCCCGATCACAGTATAGTGCTAAGTTGTTTAATGGTGATTTGGAGTCATTCATCAAGGTACTGGCACCAGCCACCCCAGTGGCTGATCTCAACACTTCTTACTATAATGGTCACCACCTCACGTGGGCTGAGGCAGATCATTATGTTTAAGTCTGTCCTGGGGCTCTTTTCTTCCCCGGTTGATCAATATAATATGATTCATCTCTCACGTTAGCCTCCCTACGATTTTGTTAATCAAGCAGGGATAGTATTGGCAGCCCGGTTTTGTTAGGAAACTTAGCATCACGTAGAAGATAGGGTGTAGTGGTGCATCCCGTGACTTAGCACAATTTCCTGCTTGCCATTTTCATTACATTCAGTATTCAAAGTCTGTGGAGAAGCAGTATTACCCTGGGTTTGATATCCAGCTTTTGATTTCCTATGACTTTAGGAATTTATTATATTGTGTGAAATTGTGATCACCGCTATTCTGGATCTTGTATCATCTTTGCTGTATTTACTATCTTCTTCTTTCTCATACTTTTATTTCTAATAATGCTTCTAGCCGAGGCCGAAGGAACTCTCACACGAGACATCAGGTATAGTTCTGGTGACAAGAGAACCATCTCTGCCTCTCTCTCGGGTTGCATTCACGCCTGGCTCAAAATTAGTTCTTTAAAAGACCTGGAGGGAGAAGTTTGCATTAAGAAATGAGTGTACGAGTACAGCAGGCAAAACTGAACCAGAGCACAACTCTGGAGTGATTGTAGTCTTAAATGATGGATATTTCCTTATTCATTAGCAAGTGCCTGCCCATCAGAGTCAATTAGTGCCTCTGGACAGTAGCTGACAGAGCTAAGGGAAAGAAATCTTAAAAAAATATGTAACAATACCTTTATAAACGCAGTGAATGAAATTCCCGACTGCAAGTTCTGTGAACTGAGTTTGAATGTTACAGGGATTTTTTTTTCTTCCTGTGCAACATAGCTAGCGGCAAATATTTTGCAGAACAAATTCTGTGCTCAGTGGCACCATACCAGTTTAGTTGTCTTTGAACCAAGCTTTCAGCCACCCTCAGTACAGCTATAGGGACAACTATTATTATTATGCAGGTGGTGCTGTGAGGTGCAAAGACTTTCAGGAAATCATCACATGATGCAAGAGATTAGTATCATGAACAGTTTCTTGCTCAAGGATGAAAGTAAGCAAAGAAGCAGAAACTCCCACAACAAAAAGCCCCTGGATCAGAGAAGCACAGAGCAAATCAGGAGAAATGGCATCCCGTCATTTTCCCTCACAGAGAAGAAGGTTATGCTGCATGGCAGTGTGGGTGACAGGGCTTACTTGCAACTGCAGAGTCCTACACAGTTAGCCTTTCAAAAGGAAGGAGGAAAAGAAAGCTGGTAGCCTTATGACAGATTTGCCAGTGTGGGAGCTAACCTAGGAAAGCATCCCTGCCCAAAGACCATGTCATTCCTGATAGGGATGAGTCATTTTGACAGGCACAAAAGGATTACAGCTAGTGAAATACAGTATCACACCAAATTGCTTTTTGTTACATTTTTGCATCATAAGAAATGATAATTAGTCCCAAACATATATTCACTGACTACACACATCAGATTAAATTCACAGCAGCAGTAGGGTCACCGTTCTTGACATTTCACCAACAGATTGTTACTTCAAATTATTTTCCTGTCATTAGATCCAAAATCCAAAGCTGTTAGTTTAGATTATTTCAGGGAATTACTTAACTACAAAGTTGTGTGTGGTTCTGAACAGATTCTCCAAAACCAGGTATGAAAGTAATTTACTTTTTTGTAATTTCTTACTGCAAACACTATCTTTTCCGAGGCTTTACATTCTTTGCATGAACCAGTGTACTAACAGGAGATACGGGTGCATGTTGTGCATGTTTTCTAATACTCTGCTTTTTTGGAGAGCCAGGCTGCTCAGTGTTGGTGAAGATGACAGTATTCCTGGGTTTAGCAACTGACCTGTTCCATGGTGGTTTTTTTATTCAGCTGTTACTGAATCATGACACAACTTAAACAAAAAATGCTCATCCAGACATTATTGGTTCTTGGCTAGCCAGTCTTTGCTAAGTTTTAAATTAAAAGACAAACAAGCAACATTTTAAACAGCATAATTAG
>NW_008825108.1:9244113-9276484 GCF_000699105.1 Pygoscelis adeliae | reverse complement strand
ATGGAGCACACAGAAGATAAGGGGTTAGGTTATCTCAGGAAGTGCATTGTTTCATTGCTACACTGTGTGTTATTTTACAAACTTTTTTTAGTATTTGGCTTTTCTTCTACTTGGGCTTAATTCATAAACTTCCCATTAGTGTAATTTAGCATGAAAATGAAGGACTAGTTTGTAAGAGGAAATGTGTATTCTGAGTTACAGGGTGCTTTTGAATTCATGGTTTTGTAATACATACTGGTTTTATATTAAACTTTCAAATGAATTAGTCAATTCTCTGAGCGCTTACTATTTGAAATTCACTTGAAAAGAAAAATTATAGCTTCCAAGACAAGAATTTCAAAGGTACCTATTATTTATGAAACAGTAATTTTTCCAGCATAAGCACCAACTTTTCTAAATAATTTTTAATCATATGATTTGTGTCTTTAATAGATATTTGATGACTTGTAGTCATTAGTGTGCTTGAGGTAAAACATCCATTTTTTAAAGTGCCAAAACACACAGATGAAGGACTGTGACAGTTCTTTTGGAAAATCAGCAGTTTAAAAGAAAAACGACAAATAACTCACTGAAAAATAGTGTATAGTCATCTTCTCCCCCTCCCATCACAAGCATTTTTTCTCCTTTATTAAAACACCTCTGCTTAATTGAAGATGTACCTATAGACCTGCTGCTGGCTCATGGCTGAGGCCAGGAGCTTTGACTCCTGAGCTCTGCCAGTTGCAGGCAGGGAGGTGTAGGCTGTAACCTCCCTTTCCCAATACTTTTGTGCCTACAGAAGAGGCAGCTGAACCACATGCTCATCTCAGAGTGGCTGCAGTTCACCACCCAGTGTATTCCCAGCTAGTCAGAGCAACCTAAAACAACGCACTGGGCCATCATCTGCCCTGTGTTAGGACACGCAAATCAGCAGAGCACGTAGGAGTGCTCTCAGGTCAGGAGGGAGACACCTCGTACCCCCATGCAATGTCATTTGGTGGCTCTTCTCCAAGAACACTTCTGATAATCCAGCAGGTCCAGAAGAGGCCTTGTCAACTGTTTGCGAACAACAGTTTTTACCAAAAAAAGAAAAGCACCTCGAGGAATTAGGTCCTGTGTAATTAGGTCCATGTAGGATTTTCTCCACCAGGAAAAGAAAGGTAAGTTAAATGGATGCAGAGGGATCATCTTCATCATGAATTACTATTCTTAATAATAAACTTTTAAAAAGGCAAATTCACTGCTTTAACTCATTTTGCTTCAAAAATCTAAAACACATGCATGAGCTTAGATGTCGCATACAGTGTTAGCTAGATACAGTGGCAGAGATAGAGAATGAATGAAGTCTCTGAATTTCCCGATTCAATTATTTTAATGAAGAACCGTAATCCTTTCTCTTCACCTGTTCCTTTCCCTCCCTCTCTAAATGGGAAGAGAACTCTGTTAGAAATGGTATTTTTTTTTATGTGTTTTTTTGCCAGCACTGTATGTCCATCTGGATTGACCAAGAAAATGCATTTTCACATTCAGTCCAGAGTAGGGAGGTTTCCTCTTTCCAATCTGCAGTTCACTCTTTCTGCTCTTGTTTTTCCAGGATTCAGGACAAGTCATTCCTCTCATCGTGGAAAGCTGTATCAGATTTATCAATTTATACGGTAAGCTCTGAAACACACTATGTTGTTTCATTATTGCCCTGACTTCTTTGTGTATCTTTTGCATAATACATTTACCACCACAACTTTGTTTTTAAAATAGAGATTAAAAGTATTTTAAAAACTAGATTCATTTCTCACCACTGTCTCCCATCTTTGCTGCAGGTCTTCAGCATCAGGGAATTTTCAGAGTGTCTGGTTCCCAGGTGGAAGTCAATGATATTAAAAATTCATTTGAGAGAGGTAATTGCATTTTCATTTATTCGAGCACCTTAATATCTGACATTTAAAAAATCTTTTAAATTCTAATTACTTTCTTGGCTGTTTAAGCAGTTTGTATGCACTTTGTGTACTGCACCTAAAACTTTGCATCGTCATATGCTTAAAGATGAAGTATAATGATGACATGTACATGTTTTTCTCCCGTTATGTCCTAGGAACTTGAGGTTATTTTTCATTTTGTTTAGACAAGGCATATGACTCTTGAATCAACTGTAAACTTTAATCTTTTGCGAATGATAAACTGTAAATAATAGTTTGTCTATATTTTATTTTAAAGATCCTCAGAAAGGAAAGATTATGGTTTTTTATTAGATTCAAGAGACTACTTAATGCAATTTGAGAACCCTGTTACTTGATCTTCTGGAATACAAGTGCTCAACTTTCTGACCCCTCTGCCAAAGTGGCATCACGATCAATGAGAATACAGGCTGTGAAAGGGTTGTTCCATTTTCAACCGCTGTTTTCATTCCCAAAGGAAACTTCAGCCCCAGAGGAGGAATTCTGGGAAAGATACTAGGAAGTGAAAACAGCTTCTTAAACATGAGTGGCTTGCAACATCCAGCCTAGGATTGCTCTGCTAGGGGAGCCAGGATCCAGCAATCCCCTAATTGTGTTAAAACAATACTATCTACAATTTTTTTTAAATCTTACATTCTCTTTTCCTGGGTCTTAAAAGCTGGTTTTTTTAATTTCCAGAAAAACCTTTTGCAGACCATCTGCTAATGAGAAAACCCTTGGAGCAATAAGTCTTGTGACTAAAAGCATGAAAAAATATGCACAGTATTTTTCTCCCCAGGATTAGTTATATATCTTGTTAAACCTGATCTCGTCTTTGACAAGATACGTGAAGCAGCTGTTTTTACATGCTAAGTGAAGCCACAGCTTCCTATTCTCCAGCTTTTACATCTGCCTTATTGTTAACTGCTTCTCTTAGTAGTGTTATTTTGGAAGACATACATTTTAAAGTGTTTCAAAATAAAGATTAAGTCTTTAAAATTACATGTAGTTCAGTCATGGCTGAGGTTTCAGTCAGGGTTTCAGTTCCTATACAGTGTTTTCACAAAATGGTTGCACATATTCCTGAATGTTTTAATTTTTCAGAATGAAGACAGATTTCCAATTCAAAGAGTTATCTAACTCAATTTGCTTTATGTAAGCTCCCAAAGAATAGTCTGAGAAACCCTATTCAATTAAGAACATTTGGCTTTTTTATTTTACTAACTGTAAATCACAACATGTCTATAAATACCTAGTTGGAAGTTCAGGACCTAAGAGATCGCTAGGTTATGTAATTTAAAGGAAGCTTTATTTAGGCTCCCTGTTTTAGTTTAATCATAGCCTGGGATTTTTAAATCAGTGTTTATTATCTTACTTGAATGCTTGCATTGCCACCTCCCACACACTAAAAACAAAAAACCCCAAAAATGTCACTCACTTATAAAAATGTTGCATGCAAGAATGCTCCTGCGTGTGTGTTTCATTCACTTTATTTACTTTTTAAGGTGAAAATCCTTTGGCAGATGACCAAAGTAACCATGACATTAATTCAGTTGCTGGAGTACTGAAGCTCTATTTCCGAGGGCTGGAAAATCCTGTCTTTCCTAAGGAAAGATTTAATGATCTTATTTCTTGTATCAGTAAGTAGAAATCTCTGTTTCTTTCTCAATAGAATTTTACTTTCATATATACAGTAGCGGCCTGAAAAAAGAGCGAACTTCACAGATTTTTCTGAGACAATTTGTTTGCCATCTGTAACAGTCTGGGTCAGTTATTAGTCATACTCGGTACATACACAACCAGCTGTGGTTGTTCCCTTTTTCCAGTGGGATTAATGTACAGTACAACTCTTTGTTTCATAGGGCAGGAAGAATATCGTTCGGTATACAAGAGACAGTTAAATTTAAATGCATTATTATTTTCCTCCGTGCACTGGGGCAGACAGAAGGGGAGGAAGTCACGACTGTGCAAACAGAGTACGTTACTTTCGACAAAGGTTTTCATGCCCCGCAGCTTGGAGTCAGCACTGGTGAATAAGTAACTAACTGCTCGACGTTGTGAGGTTCTGGACCTTTATTGTGGTCAGCTTCAAACCCCCAATCCAACTGGCAGGAAAACCCTTCAGTGCAGGAACGGAGGAGAGCCACTGAGTGTTGTCTGCAGAAGAGCTCAGTCTGCCTTCCAACACAGAAGCATGACCAGGCTGTAATGGGATGCCTTGGGGGAGTGTTGCATGGGTCTGTGCACTGCTGGTGTTTGTAGCCGGATGCAGAGAGGTTGTAGTAATTTAGGAAGTTCTCAGTGGATGAATGAATTGCTCTGGCATGCACAAAACCTCTTCCAGTTCACAGATCCCTGCAGATGTTGAGGAGGGGTGAGGCCTAGCCAACTGTCAGTAGGCTTATTGTTCCCCGTGGGTCCATTAGAAGTGGTCAGAGGTGCTAGCTCTGTGGAAGAATTTCCTCCTTTCAACCCTTCCTTTGTAACTTGCCTGCTTCAGCCAAATGGAGAAAGAGGCAGTTTCACAGGTAACAAGGGCCAGTCCTTTGGGACATTGATTAGGGCTCTCTCCAAACTGTGTTATTTTGGCAAAGGGGTCTCAGCCCAGCAGGCAGAACCGCAGATCCATGTGTGCGCAGTCTCCTGGGCTGGCCATCAGATGGGCTTTTCTGCTCCCTGCCAGGGGAACCCAGCGTGTGTGGTTTCCTTCCCAGAAAGGGAGGATTGCAGTAATTCAGCCTGGAGGTTACAAGTACATGGATCACTGTGACCAGGTCTATGTGCAATATTTTGTGTTTCATTTTTTGTGGAGTTTTCTGGAGCTGTTGCTATTTACAGACTCAGTGGTACTGAGGAGTCCTGAAGGACCTCAAAACCGCAGTTTAACAGCCTGATCCCTGATGCTGAGGGGTACATTGTCTCTTTAGGAAGCATATTCTTGGTTCTGCCTGAGTTCAGCTTTAGCTAACTGCGGTGCCACAGCCCAGAAAATGTCTGTGAGTCATAGAAATTGAAATCTAAAAAGGGATCATTTTGACTGAGTGATTTTCTGCATGACAGGGATGATGGAACTTTACCTAATAATCCTGCACTGATTTCCATAACTTCTGGATGAATTAAAGCATGTCTGCTGGAAAAATTTATTGATTTAATGGCTTCAGTTGACAGAAAACCTACCACATTCTTGGATAAGCTGTTCGAATGATTAATCACTTTCATCGTTAAACATTTGTACCAGATTTCCTTTTCAAAATTTCTGCTGTCAGATTCTGCCCATTGGATCTCTTTATGACTTTATTATTTTGACTAAGCAGCAAGAAAAATAGAAATGGTGGTTCTTATATGTGGAGATGGTATTGCACTCTGCTGTGTTGAAAAGCTTTAAATAGAACTGTAAATTATCAAGAATGAGTATTCGGCTCGCAGAGATTATACAAGTGAGTACTTAGGAGATGCAAAAATATTTGCCCAAAACAACCTTTTAAATGTGTTCCAAGAAGAGGAACCTGGATGATTTCTAAGAGTTTCCGTTCACCATTGAAGCATCTCAAGACAGGATGGGGTATTTAGAAAGAGGGGTAGAAGTTCAGTGGACTGAGTTTGTGTACACGGCACCTGCACAGGCAGGAGAGATTCACCAACCTCTCAGAGCATCACTGTCTGAGAGGGATCCAGTTCAGTTATCCCAAAATGGTCTTTTGTTATTAAGAACTTCAAGGAAAATGGCAATGAATACTAGATCCCTAGCATTAGGCCTTGGTTTCCTTAGAGGATGTCCAACTATTGCATGTTCAAGGTAGGCAGCGGATTATTTTCTTGCAAAAGAGTTGGCAACCTGTTTTTTTAAAAAATAGTATCATCCAGCAGAGATTAAATCAGTCACAACCAATAGCCTGGAACAAAGTCACTGCTTTTCCCAGCCACATTTTTAAATGGGACAGTTATTGGGAAAGAGGTGTTGCCATCTAATCCTGGTTTAGACTGGCTGTTCTCTGAGGCTGTCGTAAATCTGGATTATCATCTCTACAACAGCTTGTCAAAATGAGGTGTAATGGCTGAGTAGTTCTGCTAGCTTTGATTTCCGCTATTGCTGTTACAGAAGAAAGCAGAGGATTTTCTTCCTGATAATGTGTTGTAAGAGTCCCAGATCTGTTTCTGGCAGGTTTTGGAGTAAGCCAGGGGAGGATGATTTTGTTGTTGTTTGGTTTGGTTTCCACAAGGTTATCTTCTGGGGCACTCTGAAATGGCATGTCAATGCCTTCCTTCATCAGAGGGAGGAGAGGTAAGTTTGAAACGTGGCAGGACAAAAGGGGTTTTCTCTTTGAGCACGTTGGGGTGGGTTTAGTTTGTGTTGTCGCGGTGTGGGTTTTGGATGTGGTGTAGGCAGAGAAAGAAACTTTCTTGTGCCTTGCACCCACAGCCAGCCCCAGAACCGCACGCTGAGAACTGCATCTTCTGATTATCTGAGAAGCCTGAGGTGGAGTGTTTTTGCAGCTGTGTACCTAGCCTATGCACTTCGTTAAGTGGCCCACTACTTCCAGGGAATAAGATGTTGGGGTTTTAAAAAAAAAAAAAACCAAGCATTTCAGAATATACTACCTGTCACAGTTTAGTTTAAATAGCAGCTATGTGATACATACTATCAAAAACTGTCTGTCTCAAAGACCCTTTCCATTGCTACCTTTTAACCTTAACGCTTTGTGTATCTTGCAGAAAGGAAGACACTCTAGGCAAGATTTTTCTCCCACTTCAGACTTTTAACTTGTCATAGTTGCATTAGTTTCTTTTTCTGTGCTCATGTGGCCTCACATATTAAATATGTTGGTCTTCATGTTAATGGGAGCAGGGCCAGACTCCCTTTCCTCTGTGAGAACACATTACTGTAACTTCTTTAGATTACAGTTGATATGTAAAGTCCAGAAAGCATTCACATTTTTAATGAAGAGGGTTTAAACACTCATAATTCATATTGCATTCACTATCTGATAAACAGCGAGAAAAGAAATAAACATTAAGTTGTTTTCAAATAGTTTTTTCCAAGATAAATGTCAGTGTGGTTTTTTTAATCGTTGGCAGAAATTGTTACAAAAGGGGAGAGGGAGAAAGCAAATTCATAAAGTTAATGTTCACATAAAACTGTAAAAGGGCAGAATGTCACACATTTTATATGGAAATGTAATGTTGCCAGTGAAAAACCCCTTGAAACTGAAGTACTTAGTTATGGATGTCAAGCGTAATTGAGGCTACAGCTGCAAAATGAACCTTTCCTCGGTACAGCCACTGAGGAATTCCTTTGCATTTATGCATATATTTCCAAATGAAATAGGGCATTGTGATTTAATGCTTTCCCTTTTGCAAATACAGTGGAACAGTGCAAAATGACTGTGACTTTTAGGGCAATTTGTATTAATTAGACTCATGAGAACAATGTTACCCTGTTTGGGTTTATGAACTGGTTTAGATAAAATTTGGGCCAAATTATGACTTCTCCAGAGCGAGCATGAAAGGTAGGACAGAACATAAAGAATCTGTCTGATTATGGGCCATAATCCTGCATTCTCAGCAAAAGGAATGGCTACCGTTGGTCCCAGCAGCACTCGGCAATCGAGAGGGTAAAATAAGGTGGGGGGGAAGGGAGGAGAGTTGCACTGTACTTGTTTTCTGCCCCTTTGTAGAAACAGGTTGGGCCAAACACAAGCAAAATATTTGTAACAGGATTTACCTGAAGGCAGAGGGTGCTGAAGCTGTGCTGAGGCCTGGCCATAATTCACCTTCACTGCTGGGGAACTGCAGTTCCTCTCCTGGTGTGACTTCTTATACACATGAATCACTTTTACATATATAGCTGTGCAATGCAGCAGCAGACACATCTCAGCCACCCAGACAGCTTAGCTTCTGCTCAGGTCATTATAATTCTTCTTGGTTTCATCTCCCTTGCCTTAAATTTGATATACTAAGATGCCAGGATGGATGAAAACTTACATCTTTTTTCCTTCTGATTTTCATCATTTCAGTCCCTTGCTGCCAGCAGTGTCCATTTACCTAAAGGCATAAATGTTATGGAAGGAAATTATTTTATTGCTTTTCCAGGCTATTGCCCATTACCTAAAAAGTAAAAAAACTATGTTCTGAATTGTCAACTCTTCCTGAAAAAGTTTCAGCAAAATGACAACTGTTTCCTTCCCCAAGTGACAGTGGAGACCATTATGTTTGTCCTCCAGTAATGCATTCTTAAATAGATCTGAAAGAGCTGTAAGTGGTATTGCTGAGTTAATATATACATATCTTTGAGTTGGATTGGACCCATCTACCAAAGTGGAAAGAGGCACAAATTGTTAACTTCGGCACTAATACCTATTCATGTAATTTACTTGTCAGCTGCAAGTTGACCATAGAAATTATATGTGCAAGTGTAACTCAATCCAATTTGACGTTCAGTGGGTGTGTAAAATACGCATTAGGCATTCACTCTGTTACTAGTAGGCACCACTTCAAGTGTAAGTAGCGAGTGACCCACACACAGAGATACCACATTGGATTTTGTCCTTCAAAACAGTGGTCCTAAAGGAGAGAGGTAGCTTACATTACCATTGTTTGCTTTCTTCTTCCTCCTTTGTGCTACCCTTGCCTGTGAAATATGCTTAGCTTGCACAGCACTGGCTGTTAGTGTAGCACAATTCATTCACCAGGTTTCTCCCTCCATGGATTCTGATCAATAATATCTTCCCTTTGCAAAATGTTTGCATTTCTTTTGTTACTTCTGAGATTGGCCCGTGGAGGCTGCCTGTTAACTGAGGGTGGTAGAACAGACACAATCCAGAACTCATGTTTCTGAGCTCTGACTGCTCCCAGGCTGAATCTTCTCCTCGTTGGATAACCACGTCTCACCACCAGTGCAGGAGAGGCCATGTGTAGAACCACGACCAGCAAAACTACAGTGCTTTTGTAGCATTTTTAACTAAACCAGAGTGATAAAGGCATGTAGCTGTCCAGTTGGCCCAAAATATTTCGGAACCACCAGCAATTGCTCTCTTGCAAAAGTCTTTTGTTCTTCATCACCAAGGGCTGCATTTATATATTTGGATATTTATTGCCTCTTACATGCTCCACTACTTCAGGATTATTGCTTAATTAAACTTCAATTTACATTTTCTTAATGTTATTTAGGATGAATGTATCCCTGTCTTTGTTTATAATTTAGTTTTGTTTTATTTGTATTTGGGGGCTTGTGTTAGTAATTGTGTTTTCTCCCCTCTCAGGTTTCCTTTACTCTTCTGAGGCAGATTGTTCACTTTTTATCTGTTTCACTTTAGAATCTGCCTTTGCAAAAACCTCATCGTGAGTCACCAGGTGGTTAAAATGTGTTATTTCTCATGGAAGAGAAAAGTGGACATTCATTGATTCTGTGTGTCTCTGCAGTAAGCAAAGGTGGCACCACCACTCCAGAGCAGGTTCCAGTATTCTTGGAAGCTGAAGATCACACCCTTTAAGGCTTGAGTAGCTAGGATTTATGCTTATCTCATGCTATTGAGAACTGGTCCTTAGCCCGTGGCTGACAAAGAGGCAGCTAGCTGATAAGTAATTCTTTCATTTATGCAATGACATTAGTCTCAGCTGGATTCATTCATCCAGTTCAAGGACAAGGAGTGTTTTCAGAGGAAGTCCATGGGAGATCAATAAATAAATCTTTTCCAAGAGCAATGCAAGATTGCATCTCAGCAGATTTTCTTGTGGAGGTTGTGATCTGCCTCTTCAGAGGATTTCATGAACAGGTTGGACAGACGTCTCTCAGAGGTGATTAAGGTGAAGTCAAAGGGTGAGATTGTAGACTTAAATGAGCTCTGAAGAGTCCTCCGAGCTCTCTGTTTTTCATTTTTTGTAGTAACTGGTGGAGGCTCCTTAGATCCCAAACACCTCTGATGCTTAGATGCCTAGATAATTTTATGGATACACAGAAAACCAAGCTCCTTATATTATTAGAGTGCTTTGCTCCATTATTGTCTGATAAAAATACATTAATAGTTCTGAGCACAGGTGCCTGTCTCTTCCACAGAGTGCTATAGTCATGAAGCCCCAGAAGCTGGCCTCTTCCCCTTCTCTTGTTTCATCCCACAAATGTCTCCTATGCTCTGGGATGCACTGTAGCTCCACTTTGACAGGAGCACAGTGTTCCCATGCCAAACACCTTCTTGTCTGGCTGGCAGGAAACTCTCCTGCTTGTGGGTTTGACCCCCATGGCTGAGATGGGTCCAGAAGGCAGGTGTGTCAGACCAGAGCTCCAAAAGTTTTGCTATTCTCTGAGAACTGGGAACTAGAAAATAATATATTTATTATTTACCTGACGGTAGTCTTGATTTGTGGTTGATATTCATGTGTCCTTCACACAGAGCTCCCTTCCCTCCCTCACTCCACAGTCAGAAAAAACACCTTAGTTCTCAGTGTGCTTGGCCTTGCCAGAGGCTTGTCCTGTTGCTTGTGTTTGGGAATGTGAGTCTCATCGTATCATTAGAGTAATGAACCAGTTTTCAAATCCCCTGATTTCTATTTCTGCTTGGTAGCTAATTGCATTGTTAGGACAAGTCATGTAATATCAGCACTTCAGCTTTCTTAGCTGAGAAATGGGTAATACCTCACTGGGTGCTGAGGTAGAGCTAATTACAGTTCTTGAAAATCAGAGTAATGAAAAGAGGGCCTCCAACAGAAGTGCTGTGAGAGGGGAGACACAACCAGCTTTCTGCAGTATTGGGATGGCCAGTGGTTTCTCACAGCAACCAGCTTGTAGCCTGGATGGCCGTTCTGCCCCGAGGCTCTCTTCAGCAAATCCGGTGGAGGCAAAGCAATGCTTTCTCTTCCCTCTTCATGGGAAGCAGCAGAGCTGCAAATTCTTTCTGCCTGGATGCGGACAGATCGCTCTGTATTTATTCCTTCTTTGCTACGTACCCAAACACTCACGCACGGCATACACAGAACCAACTATGAAATTTGGCTCCTCATTTAAAAGCAGCACGCAAATACATAACATTATTACCTATCTCCTTTAAACCAAATCAGTGCTGAGAAAGAAAAACAAGCCTTTTGAAATAACATGGAAAGCACATGAATTTACCACTTGGCAGTAGTTTGGATTTTCAATAAAGGGGCTTTCATGGAAACTGGGACTGGGTTACCAGGAAGGTGCTGGAAATACACACACCTCATTCCAGTGTGTATAGCTTGTAACTGCTTCAGTATAGAGGTGACCTGCTAGTACTTAGTACTGATCATGCTTCTGGTAGGGCAGCTGGGATAGCTCAACACATGGCCATACAGCCAAACTCTCTGTGCCTACTCTACCGTGTCCATGCTGCCTACTGGGACCAGTTCCTGGCCCATGCATCCTGTGAACCATGTCTAGGAACTACTTGGAAGAGTTGTAGTTGGCGCAGACCACAAGTACAGTGGACAGTGTGATAACTACTGTGTGGTAGCTGCCTGCCGGTGTTCAAGACTGTGCCCTGTCCTGGTTTAGCTCACTAGTTTAGACAGAGCTATTGCATCTGAATAGGCAGCACACTGCTGGAAGGAGCCGCTGGACGCACCTGGGAGCCTGGCCAGTGCATTTCTCGAGTCTGATTTGAGTTCAGCGATGACTGAACCTGGTCCAGGGCCGGTCTCCAGAACTGCCTGGAAGAGGAGGGTCTGCAGCCCAAGGCATTAGCCAGGAAAGGCTTTAATGCAGAAGGCAGGTCCTGGTGCTGCGTCACAACTTCCCTCCAGCTTCCACATCCAGGACACAGGGCGGAAAAGCTGGAGAGGAGCTGTCCCACAGCACCGCACAGCAGTGCTGCTGAGGCGGGAGTGTTGAAGGATGTAACCAAAGCGCCTTTGGACCTTCTTCCCTCAGCCCCACTCCATAGAAAGTCCACCTGTGCACATGCACACAGGCTTAAAACCACCCAGACCTACAACTCCGTGTACAGAGACTCAGAGGCAGGCTTGTCAGGGGGAAGGTCGGCTGAGCTGGAGACTCACAAGCGCCGCTAGCTGTAGCAGCAGCTGCTTTTGTTGGGAGATCGGGAACTGAAGATACGATCAGGCTCCTTCCACTTAGTTTTGGAGAGTTGCCTAGTTTAGGCAGGTGGAGAAAGGCCTCGCACTAAAACTGGTGTCTGTGGACTGTGCAGAACAGCAGTGTGGCACTACAGTGCAGAAGTGAGGGTACGTAGCATTGGCGTCTCCAAGATGTGGTATGCACTGGAAAGGGAGAAGAGAATTGTGGTTGTCCTGCAGATCCTCACTGTGCGAGCAGCTCCCAGGCTTAGCACGTCCCTGCCATTGACTCCAGTTCTTAACCCGTAACCAGGAACACTTCTTCTTGATTCATGCAGTCCAGGTTTAACAGAAACATAAAAATAAATTTCAAATCACATACTCCACTAGAGAAAGTGTAATGGCTTGCACTGATTTTCAGCTAGAGTTTGGGTTCAGTGTGACTCATTAGATTATAAATTATACAACTTGTCAGCAGTCCTTTTCCCCACCAGCTCCGTGACAGTCAGTGGCATCTCACCAGGGACACCATTCCAGCCTTCAGCCACTCTGCTAGGAAATAGGATTTTACCTCCCGCAGGAGTTTTGCTTTGCTGCTCCCGCAGTAAATACCACAATCCAAATGGGCTTCCTTCATGCAAGCTGTGGTGGGCTGTTCTCCTGCAGAAACTCCCAAGGAGCCGAGCTTCACCCCATCCCGAAATCTTCTGTTCCCCAGCACACTAGTGGTGCTGAGCCAGTGGGATCTCCCGTAAATGCAGGTGTGGGAACAGGTTTTCCCCCTTAGTTTACTACACTGGCATTTCCTAATGAAGTACAGCTCTTCTGTGTGGTAAACAGAAGTCTCGCTGCCAATATGCTCTGCTTATGCTTAGTTCTTGGTACCAAAATTCTAATTACTAGACACCAGTTGTTCTTCTAAGAAACATTAAGTCAACACACATTTTGCATCTACAAATAAATGCTGATTGGTAGAAATAGCCATACCAAAGAGCACAAATAAACACCAGGAACTCTGTTTACAGTTAGCATGTTTTTATGTAAGTAATTACTTTAAATGTATGCTGTTAAAGATCACATTTTGTGGTACAAATGGCTTTTCAGCTATTGGAATCAGCTCCTGTTTCTCATTTCCAAATTTTTGAATATCCATTTCAGTGCCACTGGACAGTATTTCTCATGTAGTCTGCTAAGATTTCCCCCAGATGTTGTTAATTGCAGCATTCTTTCTTGGCTGACATAAAAAGCATTACTGAAATTTTAGGTTGTTTCTAACAGGGTCATATACACGGAAAACACGTTGAGTAAAAAATTGAGATATTACTTATTTTGAAAAACAATTTATCCTTTTATCCCATCACTACCCCACTTGGAGCCACATAATCTTTCTGACTGACATAGAAGATAATGCATCCTTGTTATAAGACATTAGGAACGGATGCTTTTATTAAGCTGACCTTGTTTTGCCCGTTTCAGGAGAATTTTGGTGGACTGCTATAAAATCATTTTGGAAAATACATGTGATCTTTGTGTTTGTTGCTTACACACTGTAAAACATAAGGCCTTTCTCCTACTTTGCCATTAAGAGAGTTATAGCTGGACATTTGATTAAGAAAACTCATTAGAGAAGCTCGGTGTTTGGAATATTATATCTGATGTGACCATTCAAATAAAGAGAATGAATCTGTATTTGAAACTAATGGCAAACATCTCTCCTTGGTACCTTGGATTTATGTACGATATTGTGGTTTTGTGAACTGTCTAGCTCAGCAAGTGGCACAGGGTTTGACTTAGGCAGATTTGTCACTTCTCATATTTAAAGATGTTACTTCTAAACTGTGTGGTTTTGATGAGAGGGAGAAGGACTTTTAGATCTTATTTTTCTAATAGGCCAAAATGAGAAGATACTGGCTAGGGACATGTGATGGTAAAGAGTCAAAAGTAAATTGAGTAAACTGACTGAATGCTATTTTAGACCACCATATGAAAGGGAACTTAAAATACTTTCTTCGATTTGCAGGAATAGACAATCTCTATGAGAGGGCTCTTCACATCCGCAAACTCCTCCTTACTTTGCCCAGGTCGGTCCTTATAGTGATGAGATACCTCTTCGCCTTCCTCAACCAGTAAGTGCTTTATCATTCCCCAAGGTACTATATCTTTATCTGCCTTCCTCTGCTGGTATTGAAGTTCTTTGGATTTACTCATACTCTATGTAGAATTTACATTTAAGCTCCATTTAACACAAAAGATGATCTTCTAATTGGCAAGGCAAATAGAAGGAGAACATCAGTTTTCATTGAAATTGTAATTCCATTTGTCCAAAACTGAGCAAGGTTGTAATAAGACAGATTAAAGTGTTGCCTGAAATGGGGACTGCAGGCTACAGCATTAAAGCTGATAACAAAATAAGCTGATAAGAAAAATAACAAATACAAACCGTAACTACATTAAAAATAATTTATGTAAATTAAGAGTAGATTTTTTTTTCCTTATTTCAAGCTGATTTTAATCTCCTGACGGGAAAACTAAACAGTATATTCAAGCAGCACAGGCACTACAAGCTACCTATTTGATGCCAGGCACTGCCAGGGTGATACTTTGTTACTGCTTCTATTTTCTGGTAATAGGGCTACCAGTATAGAGACCATACATCCCCTGTGTGTGCTTCGATATAAAGTAGCTTGGTTCTCACCTTGCAAAACACAGGCAGCTGCTGCACGGAGGGTTGTCTGAGAAAGGGAAAATGGCGTTCATGTCTTCATCATCCCAGAAAAATTTCATTCTCAAAGAGAAAATAAAAGACAGGTTGGGCAATTGCACTGTGTTTCTCCCTCCAGTCCTTCACAGCCCTCTCTGGTTTTGCTGACCCCAGTATTTTCACTGCACATTTTGCTTCTTGTGCACTTTGCCCTGCTTCTAGCTTTTCTCTTTCTGCTGCCATATTGTCTGTTTCCTGTTATATCTGTTTTCATATTGCCTTTTTCCTCTTTTTTTTCTAAATTTGCCCTCTGCTGATTCATTCTGTCTTTGTGACCTTCCCCATTTCATCCATCCTGTCTGTTCCTATAGAAACAGGGTCTTTGGAGCTAGGTTATGTGTACGTGCCTGTATTCACAGCTGTTCCCGTTTCCTTTCTTCTAGTAATTTCTGAACCACTTCCAAGCAATATTTAAAAGAAGGGAAGAGACCTAAAGTTTTATGAAAATAACCATTCATTGAAAACATGAATTTATCCCTCCATAGTGACACTGTGTAAATATCTCATAGGCTTATATCGCAGCTTCTCCTCTATTTAGACATACAGATTGGCCAGAGTTACACAAGGTTGTACTTGTTACGTGGTCATGTTAGCTACATCTGTGCTCTCCACAGGAATGCAATTCGGAAAGCAGACTAAATGTCCTATGCCTCCAAACTGCTCCTGGTGCATCCACAGGAAAAACATTCCCATAGTTTGACTTTCTGCAAGTCCAGTTCTGCTTTTTGCATATGTAGTTAGGCCTGCTTGGCCGCATGAAGTCATCAGACCTCATAGCTTGACCTCATCTGGTCTAACATCCTGCTCAAAGCTTGTAAAGTTAGATCAAGTTGCTCAAGGCTTTATCTTGACTTCATGAGCACCAAGTGGAAAGGGAATAATCAATTCCCTTGACCTGCTGGCTTTGCTCTTCCTAATACAGGCACATATGTAACTAGCCTTCATCGCTGGAAGACACGCTACTGAATCACATCCAACTTCTTGTCCAAGAAGTGCTTTTCCCAGTGCTTTTCCTTGGGAGCTGATATCTACCAGTCAGCTCCAGACTGTAATAATACATGGGATTATTTCACCCCACTGGCAGGACTTTGCATTCATCCTTGTTGAACCTGGTGAAATCCCTTTCATCCATTCCTCCATCTTGTCAAGGTCCTTCTAAATGGTAACCCTGCCCTTTAGCGTATCTGCTGTCCCCCACAGTGTGGCATCATCCATAAGGTGGTTGAGTGTGCACTCCATCCTGTTGTCTAGCCCATTCATGAAGATGTTGAACAGTATCAGCCCCAGTATTGAGCCCTGAGGAACACCACATGCTACCAGCCACCAGCAGAACTTCACGTTTCACGATTATAATCTTTTTTTACACATTCTTGCACACATGTAAAGGCTGAACCACCTTATAAATCAGTAGAATAAGATGTCTCCGATTAACACACAGGATATGATAATAAATCATGGCATAAGAAAGAGGAGAGCATGATTCATTTTACAAGCTACTTATGAATGGAGTCATTTGGAAGGTTTGCCTCTTCAGTTTGTGTTGTTTGTACATGTACACTCTATAAAATTCCCTTTCTAAAGGGAATATGATGCTGTATTTAAACATAACCAGACATACTAATTCATATGCTGCTTCAGAGTGCAGAACAGCGCTGAGGTAAAGGGCGTCCCAGTGGTGGCACTCTTCAGGTTCTGTTTGACTGGCCCTGCACAGAACCACTCAAAAGCCAGCATTTCCACTAGAAATGCCAATGCTTTTAAACAAGGGAATAAAGAGCAACTTTTCATTCAAAATCAAAATTGAAAACTAGTAATGTTGAAGTTTCTGGAGGAAAGGAGACCTTGCAAAAGTTGGTTAATAAGAACAATCAAAGTCTTGTGTTTGGTTGCTTCCAAAATAAAAGCCCTGTGGGAGTTTGTGGGCAGAAGGCAAGGCGCTCAGGGATTTTAGGTTGTATGGTAAAAACAGAAACCGGAAGTCACAAGAGCTTTTGCGAGATCCAGGAACTTAGCTACCTCCAGAAAACAATTCCGTCTGCCTAAGTTATATAGCCAGTTGATGGGAGAGGTGCATCAGGGTCTGATGAGAAATGATAAGCATGATCCACTTTGGATCCAGTCCACTTGGGCCTCCAAGGATAAGCACTGATGAGATAGAAGCAGCCGCAGTTGATGCATTTTACATTAGCCCATTAACTCAGTGTACAGTAAACAAGATAGTGTAGGAACATATACATCTACATACAAATATGTGCTATAAACTCACTTTATAATGTGTATAGCCTATTGAATAAATCCCCTTTTTTCATTTGTTGTGTTATGTGGGTTTAAGTGTCAAGGAGAACAGGAAATCTCTAAGTTGTGATGGCAAATAAAGTTTCTCCAGTCTTCAGAATAAGGTTAGTCTCAGTGGAAAAGTCAATTTTTCTTGATTTTTCTGTTATAACAGCCTTTCACAGTACAGTGATGAAAACATGATGGATCCGTACAACCTGGCTATTTGTTTTGGGCCAACCCTGATGCCTGTTCCAGACATACAAGACCAGGTGTCTTGTCAGGCACACGTGAATGAGATTATCAAAACTATCATCATCCACCATGAGGCTATTTTTCCAGATGCTAAAGAACTTGATGGCCCAGTGTATGAAAAATGCATGGCTGGAGATGACTACTGGTAAGTCAGAATATTACCCTTCTACCTCCTTAACAACATCATTAGACTGGTTGTCTGGATCACTCCTGTGATACAGAATGACTTTCGCACACAATAGAAGTATGAAGATAAATGAGAAGAGCATTTAGGTTCACAGAGGAAAGTGTTAGCTGTAAAAAACATGAAGCAAAGGCAATTATGATGAGGTTCACTACAACATTTTGTGGAGGAAGCTACCCTTGTGTTCAGCCAGAGGCAGCCAGAATTCCAGGTGTACTATGCAGAGCACACAGCCAGAAACTGGCTTTCTGACTGTGAAACGTCTTAACAAATTTCAGCTTATGAGGCCTTCCCCCTGCTCCTTTCCTCTCTTAGCAACACACACACCCTTTTCATGAATGAAAGGATTCAAAGGTTCTGGGAACTTCTTAATAATTGAAGATGTTTTCTGAAGGAGAGGTGTGTGGACTTCTTCAGTAATTGCGTATTCATAGCATGTCATGAGAATTATGTTGCCCATAGCTTTATAACATTATAAGAATAACTTTAAATAATCTCATGGGGGTGGCATATTTTTGATACGTGTGGAAGACATCAGTTACCCCCAGTGGACTGGGGAAGAAAGGGACTGGGGTTTAATGCCCACTGAAGCATCCATTTCATGCTGTGGTTTCTCTCTCTGCTCGACCTTTTATTTCCCTTCAGTGACAGCCCATACAGCGAACATGGTACATTAGAGGAAGTGGACCAGGATGCTAGTACAGAGCCCCATACCAGTGAAGACGGTATGTCTGTTACATTGCTGTGCCTTTGATAGGAATAAGTTTTACAGGTGTTTCATACGGGAGACCTTCTTCCTTTCCTAATTGTGTGTTATTTGAAAGAAGAGGATTTCAGTCCTGGTGGTCTGTAGCAAAGCCGGCTTCTTTAATCTCTGTTTGTGTGCTTTTTCATTCTGATTCATCTGTGTTTGACCAGCTGTTTCCTTGTTCTCTCCTGATTTGTCCAGTCACAGCAAGGGCAAGAGAGAAACTATTTCAGTCAGCACATATTCTTTTCTGATATAATGTTACATTTTTAGTGACTCTTTATCTTTTGTCTGCAAAAGCTAAACTTATCAAAAAGTGTGTCTTTAAAAATTTCAACTAAGGGATATTCGCCATTCGGTGGGCTCTATTTTGATATGAATTTAAAAGCTGTTCCATCGAAAGGATTTATAACTACTGAAGACCATGTGTATACCCCCCCACAGTGAAACTTCTGAACAATAGTCATTTGCAATAAATATTGATCACATATACTCTGACAGTTCTGGGTACGATAGATACCCATGAAAAAATTGATGCATCTCTGTTCTACCAATTCTTTTTAGCCAGGTTTCCTAAAGGTGTATTTGACTGACACACATTTCAGTTGGACCATCCTTCAGGTGTCCCTCCCAGTAACTTCTGCCCAGCTTCAAGCAAATGTAACAGATGGAAAGAGGTGTCAAAATTGTTAAATAACTACCATTTTCCTGAAATTAATAGCCCGTTAGAGGTGAACGATTAAGAATAACGGTCCCTGTAGAGAAGAGCTGCAGTGTGAGCTCGCTGCATATCTGGTCAGCAGGCAACCCAGACAGAGCAAGCAGCACACGTGCACTTAGCACCAGCATAAACAAAAGCTGTCCCTTGTCCACCTCAGAGGATGTGTGGAAGGAGGAAGAGGAAGAGACAGAGAGGGGGAAAGGGGAGGAAAAGAGCTACAGCAGAGAAGGAATTTCTTTTTTTAAAAAAAGGCTGTCGTAAGGGATACTGGTTAGGAGCTGGGACGATTGCCATAGGGGAGGGGAACAGGAAGGTGTATCTATAGGAAACCTGGCTACACTGGTCCCATTGCACACAGAACAATGTAAACAGTAGTTCCACTCTAGCTGTTCCCGTCCACTTTGTCACGTAGACAAGCTGTCAGTGACAGATTGCCTGTCTCTTCCCCTTTGCTGCAGTGAGAAGGGGCAGGCAGAGTCTATCAGTGCAGCTGTTTGGAGAGGAGGGACGGGTAGGCAAACATCACAGAAGGGGGAAAAATCTGAGGATAGGAGAGAAGTCAATGTTAATCTTCTGCCTGAGGTGTATACCCATGCCTGCACCCGCAGTATGGAATACCGACAGTTTTACAAGACAGCCTGTACGTGGGTTACTCTTGATGAGCTCTGTAGGGCTAAACCCACCGTCTTTATATAACACGGCTCCGCTAAATGGTGTGAACAAACTCATAATTGCACTTTATTTTTCCAAGACAGTATAACTATACTTTATAACAGCTCCTTCTTCCATTGGAGATATGAAGCAAGAGTGGAAGCTGAAGAAATCTGTTTGTCTCTCATTTAGAGCACAAGTAAAGTAGCGAAATGCAGGCGACACACCAGTTCAATATATTGGGGCCAACTTTGGGGTCCCATGACCAAAATGAGAGATAAAGGCCCGAGTGGGCATGGAAAAGAAGTGCAGCTTTTCAGCCGCAATCAAAAGCAGTTACTTCAAAACCATGCCTAGGAAAGATTAAACCATCAGCAAGATCCAGAGGATCCAGTTTTACATTCCTGTTGTGGTTCTACCTGTGTTACGACTGTATCATTGGTGGAGACAAACCCTGAAGAGAATAGCTGTCAACAGGACAGTTTTCTGTTAAAAGATTTAACTGCTCAAGACACAGCTTTTTGTTCACCAGATTGGCCAGCAGTTTAATTCTAGTTGCCTCATCGCACCTTTTTAATTAATTCAGTGCCGAAAGGAAGCAGACATTTGTGTTTACAGCAAAATAATTGTTAGCACAAAAATATTTGTAATCTAGGGAAATACTGCTGCAAAGGTAAAGATTAGCAAGCCTGGATCGCATACAAAACGCTGTTGGCCTTCGGTTCTCAGCCTGCAAGCTCTAACCCATTTTTTTTCCATGCTTTCCGTTATAATAGCATATTTTTTCTAATGTAGGTTACAGGCTTTAACTTAAATGCATTCACCATCTCTTTGCACATACATTCAGGTATTTGTCCTTTGGACAATTCCTTTTATAAAATGTTCTTGGTACCAAATATGACAGTAGGTGAGAATTTTTCGGTTTGCATATTGAACTTCATGAGAGTCACTGATTGACCTGTGGTGGACAAAAAAAGTTTCCACTAAAGAGTCTGGAGTATTTTGGGGGTTTAATGTGGTTGATTCATCGATTATAAGCTGGATGCATCACTGCCAGCTGTATGTGGAGAGAGAGAAAGGGAGGCGCAGCATTGCTGCTGTATTGATCAGACACATGGTACTTACCGTATTTCCCTCTCTTAGGAGGTGAAAGAAGCAGATTCTATAAACGTAATTTTTTTTTAATGGTGAAAATCTGATTAGTTTTGTGCTAAAATGTTGTATACGTACACAAGACCAAGCAGCTAACCGCATAGGAATTACAGGGTTATTGAAATGTAATCCAGAGGCTATGATCAAAAGTGAAAGGATTTATTTTTCTACTTTAGTTATTGTTGTTATAAGAATTACTTGCTGTATGAAGTTAAACTACAAGTGAATCTCTCTGTGCCTACTAGAATAAACCCATCTGTAGGGGCTGGCTCAGTAGCACTAGGAATGTTTAATTACAATTTAGAAAACAAGAAGACTTTTTAAAAATTAAAAAATAAATAATGTCTGCAGAGGTAAAATCTGGTAGCTTGGGGAAAAGAAGGCTGAAACTTATAATTGAGCATATAAATACTTCGTAACTGGTTAATTTTAAGCATATAAATTGCCTTTTTTTTTTCTAAGGTTACTGGTGTTCATATATTTCTGTCGATCACTAGAAAGGGGAGAGGGAAGGAGATGCATTTTACTGTAGTGTTTTCAGTCTTTTTTAAACGTGCAGAAAGTATCCCTACTAAGGAAAACACATAAGTTTCTTCTTTCTCCTAAATCTGGAAATGAAATTTAATTTGTGACGTTCAGAACATTTCTACTCAAGCTGAGGCACAAAAAAAAAATCTGTCTGTAATTTTGCTCCAGCAAAACCTTTACCTGAAATTGCCTCTGCAGTAAAGATTCAAAGGGTATTGTTCATGTTTTGCTGAAGCAGTTTTTAGCATATTTCCTCTACCTTTAGTTTGCTGGAGGTTTTTTATTCTTGTTGGAGGCGTATGGAAAAGGGTGACTAGGTTTGTTTTCAAAGGAAGTAAGAGAGAGTTTCCTGAGGAAGTTAAACAGATGGGTTTCTCCTGGGAAAACTTACATACAATTAATATCATACTGTTCATAGATACCTCATAAACATAGGGTAAAAATTGAGATGGTAGTTCTGCTGGGAACAAAAATTACAGGGACACGTAAGGCTATAAGTTATTGTTGTGTCCCCAACACACAGTGATTTTCCTGCTTTTCCGTAGCGCATGCTGTGGTCGACATTTTGCCAAATTCTGTTCTGTCAACATCTTGCAACACTTTTTTGCTTTTGCTGTTCCCCAGTCAGAGAACTGCTGTCCTGAGGACAGGACTTTGAAGTTGCAGAGCCGCTGTTCTCTGGTGGGGTGCAGAAGAGGATAAACACACCGGGAGATAGCGTCTTCCCAGGGAGTTCAAGGACGTACTCTATTCCCGACAGCCAGGGTACGTCTGGGAGAACTGAGGAAGAGCAGAGCAGAGCAACAGCAAACCCCCCCCAGAAAAGTGCAAGGGGTGATCTCCCCTCTTCTCCTTAGCTCCTCGTGCCCTGAGGTGTAGAGGGCAGCGCAGTGCCACTTCAGTGCCATCACCTCTGTAGGGAGGTTAGTACTACATCTGGCACTCCAATCCCAGAATTAAAATCAGCACTTATGTTTCCTCTGCCCTTTCTGCTCTCCCAAGCTGTTGGATCTGGACAGCTCTACTTGGCATCAAACCTTGGTTTTCAAGCACACTGCAACATAATGTGTCGTCAGATGGTGGTAGTAATTGTAATGAACTTTGGGGGTCGTAAGTAAAAAAGTGAGAACAGAGCTAGATGATTAACAGAGTCCCTAAAGCTTTTCCCACAGTTCTTCAGTTTGTCCTAATTTTTCACTTCCATATCATTGCCTGAGTCACTAGAGATGATAGCTGGTGAGATCCTCTATGTCATCAAATACTTCTTGCTATTGTAGGCGAATGCCCCCAGGTATGGACAGAGCAGTGCAATTACATTTCCCTCCAAGCTGTCAATTTTACTGTTAGACATTCAGTACCACACAGAATTTGAGTTACAGATCCCAAATTTAGCTTTCATCACCTTTGCTTTTCTGGAAATGCTTGTCTGTCATTCAGTAACCTTGATATTAAATGATTTAGCTTATCAAAATGCATTTATTTCTAGGAGTAACTGTCATGGTACTTTGGTTTTGACTATTAAGGCTTGACCTGTAACAAGGTGAATTACTATTTAAGTACAGTCTCAGTGCTGTTTGCTATAGGAAAGTTCTCTCCATGTAAAAGCAACATTCAAACAAAGAAAATGCCCTTTTCAAAATAGAAAAACCTGTCTGAACTTATTTTTGGTTCTATTAAGAAAACTGTGTGAGATCTACGGGGCACTCCTCCCTGAGGAGGTAGGATTTGTTACCCAGGCAATCTAATGAACATGTCTCAAAAGTCACATCCATTATGGGTACATTACCAATTCATACAGCTGGGGCAACTTCCTTCAGACCTCTGGGAACGTATGTGAGTCTTGCAAGCGACGGAAGGGTACAAAAAAACAGATTCCCACCATGCACCACACTTAGATTAGTGTAATTCCACTGAGGGAGATAGAACTATTTCTAGTTTAGTCCATTAATTTGTAAATAAAAAGACCTGTATATTCAAATGTGGGATACTATATGGTCTGTTGAAATTAGCAGAGAAACGGGAAATCCCATAGCTAATCAGTGTAGGCGTTTATCAATTAATCCAGTACCCATGACCATTACCAGTTAACTTCAGAGAACATCAAAGGAAAATATGTACAGGAAGTTTGGGGGTTTCTTACTTACTGTAAAGGTTTTTTTGTTTGGTTGGGGGTTCTTTTGCATTTTAAAGTATTACCCCCTAGTGAGTGACTGGCTTGCTGAAACCTGGGAGCTTTGCTTTTGAATTCATGACCCACTCTTCCATAACCCATAACTTACCTGCAATCTGAGAACAGTGTGTTCATACAAACATCTGCTCCTTTTCAATCCTACCCGATCCCAGTAATACCTTCTTATAATAAATTCTGCAAGCAACGTGCATGATATGTGTAAAAACAGCGTTCTTTTGTCGGTGTTATGTTATTGCCATTCAATTTAAAATTGCCCTCTTAAAGACAATGCCAGGTAAACAGGCATGTTTAGTTTTCTTTCTTTTCATTTGGCAATAGTGTCTTTCCATGCCTATAGTCGCTTTGTCACATCTGCACTTTCTGTTAGAGATATACTGTAGATAGAGTATCTAGAAATGAAACCAAGATTGTATATTAGAATATATCACTAATACACACACCAGCATTAAAGTTCTCCCGGTTTTCCACAATGTTTCCTTCTGTGTCATCTTTACTTTTTCTTTGCTTAAAAACATAAAACCAAGAAACCTATCACCCGGCACCCACCCACCAGGGAATGCCTGCCAGCGAGCCATCCAGTAGCAATGCATTTTCAGGAATTAATACTGTTATTGCGAGATTCTTATTTGCGTTTATATAATCGAAGTCATTTCTGCCAGCGTACATTACTTTTGCATTTGTAACAGTGAATTCCCCGTACCACCATATGCCATCTCTGGAAAGTTTCTGGGTTTGTAACTCCTAAACACCCTGCAGTTCGTCACTGCCGGGAGCTCTTAGCGTGACTGCAGGAGCAGCAAACCACAAGACAGCCTTCTGCAGGCTGGGCAAGTTATTAAAAAACCCATCTGCAAACTGTAACTGCAATAAAGGTGCTATCATTATGTTTTCATGCTGCAGGATGAAGTTAATTTTAAAAAGACATACCTGTGCAAAATGTTGTCATAAAGGGACAGTGGCTTTTATTACCAGCCTGGTTCTTTGGGGAATTACAACCTCAGCGATTTTAATTTGCACCAGACAGAAAGTTGCTATGCTAGTCATTAGCACAGATGTTAATTTCCATCTAAATATTGCTCCAATTATGTGAAGAACTTTGTCATTTCGGGGACTCTGAGTTATTGAAGTCAACAAAGTGTGCAATTTTTAAACCTGTATTTTGCAGGTTTTTCTTTCTGTTTTGAGACTGCGGTGACAAATTTTAATCTGTTTGAGCTCAGGTGCTTTTGGTTTCATGCAGAAGAAGCTAGAGGTTGTTAAAACGACAGCTGTTTCACTGATGTCCGGGCACAGCTCTGAAGATACCTGCAGGCAGACTTTCAGGAGGGGCCTTTCACTGACATCAGTAGGTTTCCGACCCAGGCATAGGTTACAGGATGGAGTCCATCACCAGCGTAAGGCTGAATTTACCAGCGTACTGACGGAAGACTAGCAGGGACTGCTGTAACCAATGTTTGACTTCAGAAAATACCAGCCTCCCCGCAGAAACCGGAAGAACTTGGGATGCTGGAGCAGGCAGAGCTGCCTTAGGCAACTTCAGGCCACACAAGGGACTGCCCCTGCGGAGGGGTCGTCCTTAGGCAGTCTGGAGCAGTCTGCCTCCCTCAAAAAGGGTGTTAAGGAAGCAGATTAAAGCACTAGGTTTCGATGATGTGTAAAATACTAGGATTTCACTAGGTCTGCACACTCGTCACGTAAAAGACAGAAATCTCATAGCCCAATTAGGCAGAGCATCCCTACGCATGCACAGGGAAATCCTGCCTTCCTTCCTTTGCCACTGCAGATTTTAAAGGCACTCCGGTTTACGTTTCCTTTATCACACCGCTTCCTCAGACCTCTGATTATTCATCTGGGTTTGTTCATCTTATTTTCGGAGGTCTTCATTGCCTGGCCTCCATCCCACTCCCCAGCCATGAAGGAGCCCTTGCAGCAGGAGGCAGAGGCCTCTCTCCCAGCAGCAGCTCTTGTAACATTTGAGTAAGCTGTTATGTTTTCTGCAGCTTGCAAAGCAACCCAGATGTTTCACACTTGGGGCACAGATTGATTATGTTTCTGTGTAAGGGACGTATTATAACTACTGCCTGAAGCCTGCCTTAGCTGACCTGATTTCTGTCAGCTCGGCTCAATAAGAATGAGCACTGAGAAAATGCAATAAATGGGTTTTATGAAACCAAAATGAGCAGATAAGCTGGTATGGAATCTGATACAGAGTCTTCTTCCCTCCCTACACAGAGTGCGAGCCCATAGAAGCTATAGCCAAGTTTGACTACGTTGGAAGATCTGCACGAGAACTCTCTTTCAAGAAAGGAGCTTCCCTTCTGCTCTATCACCGAGCATCTGAAGACTGGTGGGAAGGAAGGCACAACGGAATTGACGGCCTTGTCCCTCACCAGTACATAGTGGTGCAGGATATGTAAGCAGTGTCTGGTGTGGCTAGGGTCTTGGTGGGGTGTAAAAACATGCTGAATCAATTAACAAAGTGATTTCTAAACGGGACAGTGGTTTGAAAGCTCAGATAGGTTAAACATTTAGCCTTCTAAGCAGGATGCCTCTGTCTTCATTGCCCTGAATTGACAGCTCTTAATGAAAAGCTACTACTAGACTAAGCTACATTGTTTATGGATATGTTCCCAGTACCTTAAGAGACAGATGCTGCTGCACCTATTTTAATTTGACTATCTCTTTGTAGCAACTGCTGACATTTAACTTCAGAATAGCAAGGGCTGGAGAAATGCAGCCCTGAACTCTTCTTTTACAGTATTAAGCATGTGCTTTGCCAAGGAAGAAAAAGTTCTTGTTTACAGAAAGGTTACGTCAAAATGTAAAGAGCTCAGTAAACAGAAGGATTATAAGCCATTTTTGGAGACGTGGAGGGGCTGTAGTGCATTATAACATGTCTGCTTTTCTTAAGGGGATTAAAATCTGGGAGTGCCAAGATGCTCTCTGTCACACCTAACTCACTGACTTCTCATCTCACCGTGTGTGTTCTGTTCAGGGATGATACTTTCTCAGATACACTGAGCCAAAAAGCAGACAGTGAAGCCAGCAGCGGACCTATAACTGAGGACAAGTCATCGTCAAAGGACATAAACTCTCCCACTGACCGTCACTCTGACGTGTATTTAGGAAGGTAAGCTTGAGCATAATATGTTTTCAGTAGTACTGCTCACAGCTCCGGTAACACAGCGATTACTTCTCCATGTGCTTATGGTGGGTCGCTACAACTTGTCCTATAACTGCTTCTTCATTGGTGCAGGCAAAGAAAGAGATCAGAACCTCCACCTCCTCTAAGACGCCCCGGCAGGAGTAGTGACGGTCACTGCCCAGTACACCCACCTCACCCTCTCTCCAACTCGTCCGTGGAGCTAGGTTCCCCTAACCTGGCAACTCACTGCAGTCCCAGAGCCCTCCTTCAAAATCGCAACCTCAATGCCGACAGCCCTGAAAGGAGGCGTAGACCTGGACACGGCAGTCTCACTAACATCAGTAGGCACGACTCTCTGAAGAAGATCGATAGCCCTCCAATTAGAAGATCTACATCATCTGGTCAGTACACAGGTTTCAATGACCATAAACCACTGGACCCAGAGTCAATAGCTCAGGTTTGTGTCTTTTTTATTTTACATCACTCTCTGATTTTCTGAGGAGCAAGTCTCAGTGAATAGCACAGCGCAGAGCACATACACTGAAGGAGTGTGCGTGCAGGAGAATATCCTGCTTAGCTTTTTAAACAGAGTGCGTGTGAAAGAAGATGCATTAAGGGATCCTGGATAGAAGAAGCACAAGGGGGAATAGACATTGCAGTAGCAATAAAAAGAAATTATCTCCTGTTATACCATAATGAAATTGCCTCTGCCACCCAGGACACTAGGAGAGTATATGATAACAGCGGCTATGTAAATCGGTGTGCTCTGATGAAGGCTGGCCTATTCTAACTTGCACGTAATTAGTGCTCAATTGTCTCTCGGTATTATGCTTTGCAGAAAAGTGCTCTGACTGGCTAGTAGCGACCAGTGCCATTCAAAGCACAGATTTACATTCCAGGGTCTTGTGCATTTTACATAGTTTTCATATAGTTCATACCGTATGTTGATTTGATGCTTGTAGCTGTGCCTAAGAGCATGATGTGCAAGACATTGCACCTGCATAAATCATGGGCTGTCTTATCGCTGTGTGAGTGCTCACCGGTCTCATTCCTGGCAGTGAAGAGGTGAGAAAGGTGGAATTGGGAGCACCCCGATCATCAGATTGGTCTGCTGTACAGAGCTGGTAACAGCTCTTGAGCAAATAGATACCGCTGTCTTCAGCACTCGCGTTTTGTCTAGGTAGTATAACATGATTACTAGGGGCACCCTGAGGGTACAATGTGATTGCAAAAGTATTTTACAATAAAGCTGGCACTCATGTTTTAAAATTTAATGTACTGGTGATGCTTGCTTTCAAACTCTGCTTCCAACGAGGGATAGAAGGGACTGTCATGCTTGGGTCAGAAAGCTGAACCGTGTATTAGAGAGTTAGAAAGTGTAAATGTTGTTACTGTTTTATATTACTGTAAGTTATTTATTTACTTTCCTGGAACCACACACAGTGCTGTTTGGTTTAGGCTATTTTTTTGATGCATAGACTAGCGATCGTTCGGCAGTGAGCGAACCCAAACGTTGATTAAACTGCATGAAAGTTACTGTGAGCAAGCAGGGAACACCAGATACTTAACCTCAGTTGTATCTCAATACCACTGAAAAATAGTAACCTAGTGTCTCTGCATTCTTTTAGCATTTGTGCCAGAAATCCCAATGAAAAAAATAATTTCCTAGGTAAGCTCACTGAACAGTGTCTTGCAGTTTTTTCTGCTTAAAATTTAACTCAGAGAAACAGGAGGAGAGAAAAGCTGCTAGACAAACAAGCTTTATTTCCTTACAAACCCTGGTTTATAATCCCCGTGAGGGAATACAGATCCTGAACAGCTGGGGCACTAGATGAGGGGAGCAGTCAGCTAAGAGGTAGCAAATGGACTAAAAACTTTACAGCTGTCAGTACCCAAGAGATGACAGAAATCTTCACGGTTAAAAATGCTGCTAAGCAAATATCCATTGTGCTGATAATCACTTAATAAAAAGGCTTGCAGGTTTTAATTTAATTGATTTTTTTTCCATTTTTTAGATGAATTTTGACTCTCTCATGTGAACAAGTTAAATATTTGCAATATCCAGCCAAAGCTGCTATCTTGTCAATCGTAGTGTCTTTCAAATAAATCTGGTGGAAATTGGCTTTAGCACTATAATACTCGTTAAAGAGAGGATGGTTGGCAAATTAACTCCTGCACGTTTCACCCCCTCTCCCTGCTCCTCCCGTGCTTTGCGTTCAGTGGCAATTCGAATGACGTGCCGCTCTCTCTGTGCTCTGACCCAGGACATCGAGGAGACGATGAACACGGCGCTGAACGAGCTCCGTGAGCTGGAGCGGCAGAGCTCGGCGAAGCACGCCCCCGATGTCGTGTTGGACACCTTGGAACAAATGAAAAACACCCCTACCCCTGCCACCTCCACAGAGTCGCTCAGCCCTCTCCACAGCGTCGTTTTAAGGAGCTCCGAGCCTCAGATCCGCCGTAGCACTAGTTCTTCCAGTGACACCATGAGTACTTTCAAGCCCATGGTGGCCCCTAGGATGGGAGTGCAGCTGAAACCTCCTGCTCTTAGGCCAAAACCTATTGTTCTTCCAAAAACAAATCCTAGCATAGGGCCTTCCCCTCCTTCCCAGGGTCCAGCTGACAAATCTTGCACAATGTAGACAGCTCAGCCACCCACAGTGCCCGGCTGGGGTATGCTAGGGAAAGGGATGGATTAACAATAGAAGTCAGGGCTCCGTAACATCGTTTGTTCATGTTTGTAACTGGAGAGGCTTTGTTTTTCAGTGTTTTTGAATGTATTGTCTGAAACTAGCTACATTAACATGGGCATTTGTATTTTGTATGGTTTCAATTAAAAGAAAAACTGGACAATTGTGCATCGTTTTAAAAAACAAACATAGACTTACTTGAAAACTTGATGCTGCACCATTTGTAATAAAAACAACACGGATCACAAACAGCTTGCCATGTTGTACCATACTTCACAGTCTTACCATAGCGATATAATAACAGATCCTGCACAAAACTAAGGGGCGGGGGGGTCAGGGGAGGTGGGACTTCTCATTTCTGGGTCACTAAACCAAATCTCAAGCAGGTTAGTAAGAGCTGAAAACTAGCATGTGAGGATTAAGTGTCTGTGTGGAATGTCTAAGTCATCTCAGGCCACATTTCTTATTTAAGACACACCAAAAAAATCCACCAAACCCTCGCAACTCTCACAATTGGCACCGCGTTTTAGCTTTCTTGTTGGCAGTCTCACAAGAGACAAGCACTGGATGGATCTGGAGATCACATTGCTCTCACCGACAAACAGCAGCATTCCAGATCACAGCTGAAGCACATCTCCAGGATAGTATCTAGAAACTCCTTTTGCTGTCCTCTGTAACAGTGTACCTTTTCCCATGAAGCTAGACCTTCGTTCCCTGATACCACATTTTCCACAAAAGCTAAATTCATTTACAGTTCATAGTTGAGCAAGCCAGGCTCTGGGGAGTATGTGAATCTGTTGGTCCGTTAGGCAGGCCGACAGGCGATTAAAAGGATCAACTACACTAATTCAGCAAAGTATCCATTGACTTTATTGCTCGGTGTCCAGTTAAAGACATGATTTGAGTTGTAACAGTCAGAGTTTCGCACTGACCCAGCTCCGCTGGCTGCCTTGCACAGCGCAGACGCTCTGCGCACGTCCTCGGTTACGCTGACGGCAGCAAGACAGGGACTCTCTGAAGAGGGACCACCTCCTGCCAGCGACGCGGGGGTCAGTCGCAGGACAGACAGCTGAGTTCCTACCGCCTAGATTCAAGCTGGTGAAAGTTTTCCATAACCACTTCCCCCCTCTTCCCCTTTTTTTTTAAATGACAGAAATCAGTACCTTTCTTTTGTCTGTGTGAGTGACGACTGTCAACTTTGCTTAGCGCTCTGTTGTTAAACTTTGTTAGGCGTGAACTAAATGTACAGCTGTTTTGCACATTGCAACAGTAAGCCATAATATTATTTCTGTGACTACATTTTCCGACATCCGATCCATAAAATAAGTTTCAGTGAAGAAGACGGGGGAAAAAAATCCATTGTGGTCCACCTACAGGAGTACAACTGGCTTTAAGTAAGATCTGTCTTTCCACGTATTATTTAAGATCTCACCGTTGGAAAGCTTGAAGTTGTACCACTCGCTATACGTAAACAACTGAGTTTGGGAGGGGAAGAGTAGTGACAAAATTGGATAGGCATAATTACTGAGGTGACAGGAGTAATTTCCTGTTGTTATTTAGGAGCAACTTATTCCTGCTCTGGTTTACACCCTGTAGATAGGTCATGCAAAGCCCCAGGTGCGAAGTACCCCGTGAACCGCCTCTGAGAGCCAAGCTGCTCCCGGTATTTGCAAACCCATCTCAATCCAGCCGCAGCCTTCGTGTGCATCTAGGTTAGAGGCAAAGTCTTAATCCACCACAGCGGGCTGTGCAGTGTCGGTCAGTGAACCTCCAGCCCTCTCGACTCTACTGCCTAGTCCTAACGCCAGGGCAAGAGCCTCAGCCCCAGCCGCAGCCCAGCCCTGGTCTATAGGGTCTGTTCACTTGGTCGGGACCAGAGATATTTTCAAGTCGTTCCCCAATTTACTAGAATCAGTGGAAGAAACTGGAATTTCAGCTTTACATTTACATGCAGTTTTAGTCTAGCATTTTTAAATTAACCCACCTGGCGTAATTGAGATGGATACCTGTATCTTTAAATTGCATAGGGAATTTTGTATGTTTAAATAACTGTACTGGACTCCATAATGCTTATATTAGAAATTGTTTAGCAAAAGAAAATATTAGAAACAGTGCATTTAGTGAATGCATCCACTTAGTGCATTCACACAGTTAAATGTGTAGTTTGATGGTTATTATAGATACTTAAAAGTATAGTAAGTGGATATGTAACAGGAAAGACTGCTACAACTACAGACGTACTAAAGGGTAACTCCTGCACACCTAATCCAATCAGTATTGTCCTTTACTGTCAAGTTTGATAAATTGCAGTACTGGTAGCTTCCTGCTTGTTGACTGTTACCTAATTGTGTCAATGTACATCTGTAGTATGTACATGTGAAAGTGCCTTTAAATTTTAGAGGAGCTTTAGCCTTGCTCTTGTACTGTTGCATTTCCATTGCATCCTTCCCTGTTCGTGTATGGCTGCATTCCCATTGCATTCCTTCCACTCTCGAAGAACAAATAAAAACATGGAAATTTCACGGTTCTGGAAGAGAAATGTACTGTTAATCTGTTGTGACAATGCACTTTTATGTATAGTACTGTACATTTTTGGCATGTACCATTACAAGCTTCAGTATACATTCAGGTTTGTTCCTCATAGTGTATCTTTATAATAAAGAAGATAGTTCTGTCTGTGCGTGTAGCTTTGCTGGGTAAACTGCCGTATCTTCTAACGTGGGTGGCCAATCTACCTATACCTTCCACATAAAGGGAGAAAGCATCCCCCAGCCACCCACACCTCACCCTGCATCAGGTCCCATCACCGTCTTGGCCTGAAGAAGTGCTTGTTCCCGGACAGGATCCTACCTAACTTAAAGAGCACCATCCTCATAAGCTCACCCAAGTCCCTCCGCCCCTGAAGACCCCCCCCCAAAGAGCCACCAATCTCTCGCGCGGTTCTGCCTGAGCACCCATCGAAGGTGGCCAACCCCGCTCCCCAGCCCCCCGCCACCACCCTCCTGCTTCGCGCAGGAAAAACGGGGTGAAAAGAACACTCCAGCTTCCACATTTTAAAAGCATAGTCCCAGAGTGAAAAGAATAAAAGGAGTCTACCTGGGGAGCTTCTTACAGCAGAAAAAGGGATGCCAT
>NW_008825108.1:9242275-9244097 GCF_000699105.1 Pygoscelis adeliae | reverse complement strand
AAAGGTGTGCCCTCAGGCGGGGGGGGGGGGGGGGGGGAGCGCCACAGGTAAAGATTCTCTTCAGTGACCTTATGTCCAAGTAACGGTGGCAATACACACGCCTCCGCGGCTGGCTCCAGGAACCAGGGGGGCTGTGAGCGTCAGGCTGATGGCTGCACAAGAGACGTCCAGCCGTGGATCAGACGCTGTCGAGGACAGTTCCTGGGCTTGGACTGTGACTGCCTGGACAGGCCTGCCGTGCTGCCCAACTTACACAGGTTTAGGGGGAGAAGAGCTACTTGGAAATGCATTTCCAATCCTTGCTTAAAAGAAAATTAGGGGCAGGAGCCGCAGCTGAAGGGGCCGGTTTTAAAGTCATCTCTTGCTGTGGTTGAGGACCACCATCTGCCCGGAGGGGAAGAAGGGGATGGATGTCAGGCGGTGCAGGGCAGCATGGGGGACGGGCACGCTGGTCACCCCAGCTCAGAGCCGGGCTTTCGTTCTTCATGCTGGGAAAGCCGCCGTAACGCAACTGTTAGTGGGCTCATCGATCAGCCCATGGTGACAGCCTTTGTATCGCAGTGTCCAGTGACCTACTTTGGGTATTTCTTCTTGTCCCCTACTGCACAAAAGCCGACTAAGACATGCAGGAGGGGACAGCAAGGGCGATCCCTCATTCAAGGTCCTGCACAGCCCAGAGGACGTGTAACCCAATTTCCACAGGTAGCCTGCGTGCTGGTGGGGAGAGAGGCTTCTGTGGCAGCTTTCAATCTATTTTAAAGTAACTAAGAAAACACGAGAAGAGGGATCTCCTCCTGTTGTGTAACGTGAAGTTTCGGTGTTGCGCTGCGCTGACTTCTTAGCTTGCTTCCAGGTTTTGTACTGGAAAAAAGCCCGGCTCTCACAGAGACAGCCAAAGGTTTTGGCAGGTGACTAGGGAACCGCTGACTTTACTGGCAGTCAGAAAAGCAAAGGGAGTGATGAGTAGTTTTGCTGAGAGAAGTGTATTAACGGAACGGACAACAAGCAGCAGTGGCAGCGGGGCGTTTAGCTCTTGGGTCACCATTGAAAATCGCTGCTTCAAGCCACGTGCAGCTCCAGGACACGGCACTGCCCCGGCCTGCACAAACGCCTCCTCAGCCAGCGTGAGGAAACCGCGGAGGCTCAGCCCGGGTTTTAAGTTCTCCTCGGTAGAGATGCACGGTTTGTTACTTACTCTGCAGCCCACGGAGACTTACCCTGCCCGGAAGGATCCACAGTCGCTCTGTTCAATCAATCACTGCTACCCTGTGGGATGAGCCTTGACATTAGTCTGGATGGTACTGATACATGGGGAACAACTGAAACCGGCCTCAGTATTAATAAATGATGGTACAGGATGAAAGTACCATTCTTGTAGGTAGGAATATTGCTTTTTCCATGAACTTGGGTCTTGGGGGGCAGGGAGGGGGAACCACAAACCCTATAACATATGAAAGGCCAAACAGATCAACAATTTAGCACCTTAAAATCCAGTTAGCTAACACAGCTCAATTACTGTTAAAAAAACAAACCAAACGACCGCTAGTTTAGACATGCCGCTGTAACTGCAGCTACTCCCTTGCTCTCTGTTTTCTGCAAGGGCGTTGGCAGATCATGCAGCTGACAGCACCGGTCTCTGCCGGCACTACAGCTCCGGCAGACCTGGCGTGAGCAAGTTTACCTACCAGGGAGGACCGCGACGACACCGGGATCCTTACGACTTGGAGAGTCGCTCACTCTCTCTCCGCCGCCGTGCCGCAGCCCGCCCGGACCGCAGCAGCCTGGGCCTCAGCCTGGCTCACGCCGTCCCCCCTGCCCCCCC
>NW_008825108.1:9213743-9242242 GCF_000699105.1 Pygoscelis adeliae | reverse complement strand
CCACCCCTCTCCCCCCCCTGGCCCCAGCAGGACTGTAACCCTAACGCAGTGTTTCTGTTGCTCTCATCCAGCCGTCCTACTGATCAACAAGGCCAAAACCGGTGGAGAGAGGGAAAAAGGCAGGTCACGGACCAGGCCATCCGATGCATGTCCCAGCCAGACCGGGGAACAAAACTGGCGCGGTGGTGCTAAGCCAGACTTCAGAGAGAAAAGAGCAATATGTTTCCTTACCTTCTCACTCAGGTGACAAATACGGCGAGAGCCGGCAGGCCCACGCGCTGGAAGGCGACACGCAGAATTCGATGCTGACCGAGGGATTAAACAGCGTTAAATAACATAAACTGGGTCTGGCTGAATTGGACAAGTCAGCAGGTTTTCTCCCACCTTTCTCAATACGTACCCGCAAATAAAAAAATGCAGGAATACAGTTTTTATGCCTAACTCTGCGGTCAGCCGAGCCTGTGCCCCACGGCAGCACGAGGACGCTGCATCCCCGGTTGTGCCGCCGCCATCTCCCAGCAGGGTCAGGCCACGCTGGTCACCGCAGACACCCCGGAGCGGCTTTTTGGTCTGGGGTTGGAGGTTGTGGGTTTTCCTTTTTTTTAATTAACAAACTGCATTGATTTGATTTTTTTTTTTCCAAGTAGCGTAGTAATGGAATAAGAGTGCAAACTACAAGGCAAAACAAATTCAGCTGTAAAATATGAAGATAGACAAGTTGTGCTGTACAAAGGAGGTCAAACATTTGCGGGATTGAAATCAATAGTGGCTGCACTCAGTACAGCAGCATGGATAAACCAAAACCAAACCCTGCCTGGTCTTATTTCCGTGGAGCACATTGATTCCTCCTTGAGTATCTGCCACGTGCATTTTCAGTAGTGTACACCGACATCTATAAACACTCATCAAACAACATAGAGCAGTGGTTTACATTTATTTGAATGAATTACCCTCCAGGAGGGACAAATCACTGAGCCCAGCACTGCTCTGGAGGGGAAGAAGACAGTCATTGAAATGGTCGGGTTTTATGGCAGTGACTTTTTGATTGCAATGAAATAGCATGAGCATGGAGGTTGTTACCGGAGTCATGAATAGTGAATTTAAGTGTGGAAAATACCTAAAATCCTTCACAACTTTGACCAAGAACTGCTGAGTACTGTAAAAAGACTCAGTGCAACACATATTTTAATTGGGGTTTTTTTTCCTGCCCGCAATGTTTTCAGAGGCAGCCATTGCAGTAGTACACCAGCACCCTGGTAACCAGCACCAAGGTGAATACAACAGGGTTGTCCACCAATACTCACAGGTTTAAGCTGAATTTCACTTGGACGGTTTTCTCAGCTCTTTAAGGTTTTTTTTTCCTGAACGCTACTCCTAGAACATGTCAAAACTTAATTTCAGACCTAGTGTCAAGACCGTTTTTTTAATTTGTCATACACATCACAAGGCTTATTTTGTGGCTAAGTCAAAGTTATTCTGAACAAAATCGGTTCTTGTACAAGGTTACAATCGGGAATTGAAACGTGGCTAATCTGGGGCTGCCAAATCACGTAGTTAATCCTGAACTCTCCTCCATTCTCCTTCGAAAATTACAAATTTAAAAAAAAAAAAAATGTATATGCACATATCATCTCTCGAAAGCATAGAGCCAGGTACATTGCAAAATGCCTGCTGCGTGTTTTATTTCTGGTTAAGAAAATACAGTAGTGCGGTCTGTTGGGGGGAAAAGCCCTCCCTCCCCGCATGGCCCCGACGGCAGGGGAGAGGGGAGCATGGCTGCGGGCAGCAGCGTGGGGGACAAAGCGTGCCCCCGTTGTAGGGACCCCCATTTTCACACACCCACGGGACCACCCCTCTCCTGCACCCCCAGGCTGGCAGCGCTGCGGGTCCTGCCCAGCTTTCTCCAGCCAGACCCAGAAAAAATGTTTGTCTTGATGCTGTCATTACACCTCAGTCCTTCGAAATGCTCCTAGTATTAAAAATGAACTTTGTCAAACACCAGAAGTTTAGGAATAATTTCTGATGTGCTGTAGGCCTAAATGCCATTCGTATCCGTGTACATCCATGAGGTGTGCAGATGAAAATGTGTATGTTCAGTGAAGCAGCAGCAGATTTACAAGCTTTTCTATAGAAACCTAAGTTTCTTCTGTACCTGCATTGTAATATTGGGTCTCTGGTTTGACCTCTATAGAAATAACTTGACTTTCTGTTTACCAGTCAACAGTTTTGGTGTTTGCTGTTTTGCTGTTTTTACTTTTTCCTATTTTAGAGGTGTACCAGCAGGCTCAAGTATTTAAATGCAATTTTTGTGTGCACTACAGTTCATCTCCAATATCAGGTACATTTATTATTACTCTAAAGTAAACTCAATTTTTCCAGAGATCTATTAGCAATGCTAGTCATAGAATAATTCAGTTATGTTTAATGTGATTTTCATTCTTAGTTCAATAAAATTGATGAGAAGGCAGTTCCTGCAGATAATTTCACCTTTTCTCAATATTTCCTTTTTTTTGGGGGGGGAAAAAAAAAGAGAGTGCTGTCTCAGGCCTTACAAATTTCCCGGCAGCTGCCGGCCGCCCCAGACGTCAGCTGAGCGAGGAGCCCTGTTTGAGGGCACCTGTGTCAGGTGGCAGCACCACCCCGGTCCCTGCACCGCGACCTCCGGCACTCACCCCGCCGACAGCTCTGGCCACAGGGACGTCAGTAGGACATTTTCCCCCTCTGTTAGCCTGAATGAGAACATGCGTGAGAGCGATCAAATCTATACCTCCCCCATAATATAGCCTGATCCCACGTGGCGTGGTCCAAAGTAAAGCAGCATTCAAATGCTGTAGGAGTTGATCCGCACCTCGCTCACCTGGAGGAGGACTGGAGGCAAATGTGCAACCTGCCCCGTCCCTACAAAGCTACTGAGCGTCAGACATCGTCCCTGAGGCTCTTTGCCCTCTTTGCTAAAGCCAACGCGGGCGCCTGCGGTGGCTCCGGTTTCCCCCCTGCACGCAGGGCACCTGCTTCTTCAGAGCACTGGGAGCGGTCATGTCTCAGCTGGTTAACGGAAGGATCCCAGTATCAAATAAAAACACATCAGGCAGGAAAACCACATTTGTACGCGGCAGAAATCCTCCCAGAATGAGGTGCTGCAATTTTGGAAAGGAAATATAAATCACTTTGCCGCTACGCTCACGTGCAGGAGTAATTTTCAGCGTTGCGTGCACTACCCTGAGCAACGGTCAGGGACAATCTGGTTTGTTCGTAACTCCTGTCAACATAGCGCTGAAGTGAGATCGGTGCTCCGCTCTCCCCGGGCATTTGGAATTCAGTCCTGATCTCTCAGAAACGTTATTCGTTACGCCTGCTGGCTGCGCAGCCGTGAGCCCCAGTAAGGAGACGCGGGGCAGCCCCTTCCCAGCCCCCGTGTTCACAGGGGCAGGCATCCCGCTCCACCGGAGGCAGAGGTTAGCGGGGGAAGGACCCGAGTATGAGATGCTCTTAAACCAGTCAGAAGAGGGTTCGTAAATGAGGACGGTGAGCCCAATTACTGCCTTAGAGTGGCAAAAATACGCCACAGTCGAGAAGGGAAGCTGACACGTATCCATTAGCCGGCCAGGACTCCACATCGCTCCTACAGCGTTCAATAAAACGGGTACCTGTCTGCGGCTGCCTGCCCGACCATTATTTTCAGCAGCTCTGCTTCTCCCCAGACAAAATGTTAGAGAAGGGAGAGACCGATAAGCGCTGTACCTCACAGGATAATATCTACTTATCTGCGCAAACAAAAATACAGCACTTCAGCGGGTATAAATATCAATGAAAATTTGAAAAACCAAAATGTATCTGCATGCAAGGTGCACTGGAAACAAGATACATTTCTTTCGGCTGGTAAAGCCAAAGACTGTGAAAGCCATCCCTTTGTACATGCTAGTTTATTTGACCGAGGTTTGGGATTTTTCCTCTTCAATGTCCATGTCTCCTCTCAGGGAAAATCAAAGGAAAGAGAGGGATTGGGGAAGGGCGGGGAGAAGCTGTTTTCTAACGTGGTAGCCCCGAACAGTAATCTTGCACCCCAAATTGTTCACTGTCCATGAGACACAGGCATTTGGGACAGCAGTTTGGGAAAGCCATTGAATGTTGAATGGCGCCTGGGCAGAGTCCCGGCTGGATGCCCATCCCTGCCCTCCCTCCTGCCCGCTCCCACCCTCGCCCTCCTCCATGTTCCACACCGCCCGTCACCTGGGGGGGTAAAACGAAAGGCAAAACCGCCCAAAGGCTGTGATGATGGGCAATGCCCCATTCAGCTTTCTGCGGCAGCAAACATTTCCACCAGGCAACTCTTGCGCAAGCCCCAGACTCCCACTCGCTGTTTCTGCTGTGGTGTCCGATGCCACAGGAGCCCCACCAACAAAAATAAAGTTTCCTGACCACATTTCTGTTTTACTGCTGATAACTCAACGTTTCCTTACAGGGAGGTTATTCTGTTTTCTATGAAAAGTGAAACAAAATCTTTGATGAAAGCAGTCAGGGTTTTCTGTGGCTATACACTCATTCAGAAAGCGTTTTCCATTATTTTTAGCAAAAAAAATCAACAAAGAGGCGATGAACCAGGTCCGAGTTACTCCTGTGCACCCAACGTGCCAGGAGGTATTTCGCAGCAGGGTCTCGTCCCTGCCAGGACAGGGGGAAGGAAGCAGCACAGGCCGGGGGAAGTTGTGGGACACTTCAAGCCCTGTTTTCTCTGACGTTTCAACACTTAAAAGATGAGGGAGGGGGAAAAAAAAAGGAAGAAAAAAAAATCACTGTAATTCAGGTGAAAAGCGGTGCTTCAATTTCTATCAAGCTTCCTATCCACCACAAGTTTTTTTGTGTCTGTTACCTTGTTGTTGAATGCACGAGCGACAGCTCTCGCTGCAGCGGGCCACCGAGGCCACGCAAGAAGTCTTGACCAAGCAGGAGGTGAGACGCCGGGCACGGGCAGGCAGTGAAAGGCACCGCCAGATTATTTCCCCACGCACAGATCTGGTACAAACCTGTCTCCAGGATGATTATTTGTAAAACTGCCCTGTTTAACCCAAAGCAGAGAGTCCTTTGGAAACTTCAGTTCCCTTCGTGTATCATGACATGCACTACTCACAGTATGAAATATAAAGTAATTTATTTTAAGGTCTAGTTTGTACCTCAAGGTATCCGAATATTAAAAATTCGTGGTTCAATTCATAACAGTTGCTCACGATTTGTGGGGGTTTTCTGTAGGGTTTACCTTTTAAGGAGAGCCGAATGCATATTTCATGGCGGGAGCGCTGATGTTCGGCCTGTGGCACCGAGCAAGAGCCCAGCAGCCAGCAAGTTAACCTATATATATATAAAAACATAGGACTTAAGCCTATTGGCTTGTGCTCCAAAATACACTGTTTGGATTTTTATAAGGGAAAAACCCTCCAAAAGGCCTAAACCAAACTGTCCAACAGCCCCTGACCGGCTTCTGTTTAAATTTGACTATTTCACAAGTGACATCCCCTCTTCCAGACTTAAACACCAAGCCAGTGGGTCCCACGGTCCTTTAAGAGACTCAAGAATTACCGTCAACCGCATCTCTCATTCTATATATTAGATATTAACTCTACATTACACCTTTATGAAGTATTTTATACCTAAGCTATAAATTACAGAAGGCCAGACTGTAAAGATATCAGACAGCAAATAAGTTTAAGCAATCAAAAGGTCAACCACAAACTGAGAAAACATTATTTCTTGCACAGCCGAACACCTCATTAATACAAGACATAAAACAAAACGTGAAGCAGTGCAGAGAAAGAAAACAAAGCTGTCTTGTACTTGTAACAGGATTTTCCCTTTCACACCAAATTCTACAAGCTTAACTATATTTTCTGTAATAAAAATGGACAAAAGAATCTCTGTAACTCGTTCCTAAATGAAATTTTTGAAGTGTTTTTTATTGAAGTGCTTTGCTGCAATTCTTTCATCCTTATAGGATAAATGCATTTCATTGTAACATCTTACATAAAACAATTCTGCTTTAGTATAAGCAAAAGACTTCTTTCTGCTCTTTCTAGAATGAAATATTGCTAAGAACTATGTCTTCAGGAAATATCCTGGGTTTCACAAAGCAACATTTCCTGATGGGACATCATCTTACAGGAAAATTACTGGTCAGTTCTGGCAAACAGCTTTGGGATGTCTCGGCTCCCTCGTGCACAGAACCCCCCTGGGGCACACGGGGAAACACCAAATTCCAAGCCGGGGTGTTGGTGGGCAAATATTGCTATTAAAATAGTAATATTTAAGAACGCAAAGGAAAAGCTGTCAGACTAAGAACTTTTATTTGAGAGAGACAGATGAAAAATTTAGCAACCGCATGTTTTATTTAGGGAGTTCGGCTCAGCAATCTGAGGACACTGAAACACGACGGCCCTCCCTTCCTCCGGCAGCGCACGCCGCCCTCTGCTCAGCAGGACCCCGAGGAGAAGTAGTTCACCCAGTGAAATGTAAGTCATATAAATTGAGGCTTTCATAACACTCTTATTAGCGGCAAGCCTTATCCCAAACTCAAGAGTCTCAGCTCTTACCTACCTAAAGCTCCTTCCTACCCATTTCCTTCAGGTCACAAACACCACGGGAAGGGATGGAAACTCGTGGTCTTTTAAACTCCAGCTGTTAATCATTCAGGGTTTGTAAATGTCCTGCAGCCACCGACTTCTCACAAACATTACTTTTTCGGCACCACTTCCTTTTAAATTAATCTGTTAACATCAAGTGTCCCTTGGTGAGCTCTTAGAGTCTTTTATAGAGAAATAACCCCCATACATGGTGGGGTTTTTTTAGCAGCCACTTGATTAAACTGCTACAACATCATTTTCACTTTTCCCATTTATTGTGCAACCAATTACTTTTGGATCCCTGCAAGGATAAGATCGATAGCTCTTGGTTTCTCTTTCAAGTCTCCATTACACACGCACACGAACGCACACACAAACTGGTTTCACACCCCTACCCCAAACCTGGAGCACAGGAGGTTTCCTACTCCCAAAGCTTTGGGAAAGTTCCCTAACATCTTTCCTCAGCCACCAGACCCATCAGGTAGGGATAACACTCCTCAAGTGTTCTATGGATATACATTTATTTACATATTTAGGAAGGCTGAAGGCGACAATGTCATAAGCTGAAATCCTCTTTCATGCGGCACACTATCAAAACCAGCTCACCAGCAAGCCCAGTCACCTTCACGCGGATGCAGACTTCTCCTCCCTCCTGGACTTTCTTTGCATCTTAGCAAGCAGTGTTCTGCAGCACGTTCATGGCAGAGCATCGAGAGCACGTTGTCTGTTGCTTGACTTGGTTCACGGAAGGAAAATGTTTGGGCCGCAATGCCAATTTCGTTCAGCAGTTATTTGTAGCATGCTGCAACATCTCATTAACACTCCTTGCCACGTAAAGAAGCAGTGATGTACATATCAGAGGAGTTGTACTGCTATTTAAAGTTGCCTCCACTCATCTACTGTTTGTTGGGCATCTTTGAAAAAGTCTCTAGGACAAACACTCATTCATCAGAGCTTCCTATTAAAATACTCGCAGCCATTTCATAAACCCTCCTTCTAGCAAGAGAACAAGTTTCTGAACCAATGCTGTCCCTGTAAATAAACACTTTCGCAAAAGACAAGGGGTTTGACTGTATCTAATAGCGTTAGTTTAACATCACTGAAAAGTTCTCTCAGTGCTCATAAACAACAAATTTACTCATTAGCAGGCTTGCGCGTCCTCTAACCCTGTGAGCAGCCTCCACTGTAAGAAGTTACTAGCATGACTTCAAACAGTATCCTTCATCTCAGTGAGCTTTAAAGTTTTCGGCAGCTGAACACAGTTAAATCCACCTCTTTCAAGATATGGTGACAGATATTGTGTCTTTCATTTGGGAGGGAGAGGGGAGGGAGTACTCAACAAGTCTGGGCATAAATCTTCTAATCTATACCAGTGTAACGCCAGAGTTATTCATGATTTCAAAAGCCAGTTTCCTTTTATCATCAGAAAGACTGATAAAAAAAATCACTGTGCCATGAGACTTCTTGAGGTCACTTGCCAAAAATCACTCGCAATAATATACCTGCAGAACAATAATGCTGTTTACAAATCTTCATTCACTGGCGTCACCCGATGTGGGACACAGCTGAATTCACATCACAGTTTATGCCTGAATAAATATCCAAATAAAGATTCTATGAAGTCTTTCATACTTCATTTATTTGTAATTGCCCCATGACCGTGGACTTGCATTAACCCAAACAAAAGTAGATTGAGCAGATCCTAGCGGAGAGCAGGGAGTATCTGGGGAGGTTTTGAATGGCTTCCAGGGCTGATGCAACACCTGAAGAACAAGATGGGCACTGCACAGGCCTCCCACCTTGAGATTATTTTTTTGTGTCAATGGGACAACCCAAGCAGGCTCTGGATTTAAGTCCAGCACTTGAAAGATTCAAGCAAGTAAAAGCACAGAATATTTTGTATGAAAAGCAACAAACGGTAGGAAGACAAGATGATACAGCAGAGGTGTCACATCTGCAAGATCTTTAATGAGTTGGAACAACATCTTCCCAATATTTTACACAGCTTCTTGTAAAAGTAATGGCTCTGGGAAGCCTGTGTTAAGAAGCCAACCAAGAAAGGCTGCACCAGGTTTGTCTACAGGTCCGTGTAGCTCCATACCCCATCTCTAACAGGAACCACTAGATATATCCAGGGAAGTTTGGAAAAACAGGACCAGCACACAGTGGTACCTCACTGCTTCCCAGCAGCTTGCAGCTGAGAGTTTACCTCACCCAGAGGCTGCATTTTTGCGCTTAAATTAATACACGGGTACCACACAGCCCAGTGAGTTTCTGAAAACTTAGTTTCTTAGGTCAATGAGTTTAACATCATTTATGGGAGTAATTACAAAACTGTGGACAAGCAAAAAATAAAAGAAACTATATTTCGTAGATGTCTTAGTGATGCTGTAAAAGCTGGACTTCGTTTAGAGGAACTAGAACAAGCACTCCAGCACATGTAGCCGACGGGAGCTCCTTATATTGGTCGCACGCTGAAGCACACAGCAATCAGAAGTTCTTAAGCAAAAAGGGCTTGAAACATATCACTGAGATTACTTTCCTAAATCCAAAGCTACACAGCCTCAAGCATAACCTAGATTCCAACCCAGCACTGTACAGGTACAAATCCCAACATGTTTTTGGGCCAGTATTGTACCTATGCTCCCCGGCAATAAATACAGTTCCACTGGCACACCCAAGACTTACCTGCTAAAAAGCACAGGACAAAATGAAGTATTGAAAACACTTATGAAATATCGCTGCTATTAAGTTGTACACCCCAAATTCAGATTTTCTGTTTCCCAGACTCCCTGGTGCCTGCAAATGACAGTTTATTTAAGCAGCATGTATGCCTTGTGAAACACCACTAATGCTGTTTTCAGGCTTCATTTTGAGGTGTATGGTTTAGTGCAGAAACTTACGTATAATGAAGGGTTTAGGGATTTTTAAAAGCAGATTATGGGCAGAATGTTTTGGTTTTTAAAAACAGCCATCATCTTGAGTCAAGCTGAATATGAGATTTTTATCCTTACAAAACCAAATGGTTAAATATGCCCTGCACTCTAGGAGTTTACTTTCTTGCACAACTGAAAAAAACACAGCTGACAGGTACGCTCTTGGTTTCTATAGGGGTAAAACAGGAGTTACACCAGCTCTCCTAAGGAAAGGACCATTGAAAGCAATGTAATTTACATACAGTGTACTTGTCCTGTTCATGACCTATACGAAACAAACCCTGACAAGGAGGAACTGACGCATAGCTCATGAGTAAGGGAAAAAGATTGTGCGTTGCTCTTAAAGCCCGAGGAGGAGGAGAAAGCAGAGGCAATTTAAATAAAACTGCATCTTTTTAGATGTATTTTCAAGGCAGAACATGTATTATTCTGCGCTAAAAGGGAGTATTTGAGGAAAATTTATTTCAGATCAACTTAAAATTATTTTGTCAAATGGGCACCTAATGTCCTATTGAATTTTATTATGGGCAGATACAGAGGTGAAGAGCATGCACAAGATTAAGGATGTGTCTGGAACCAGCCTCACTAGCAGAAGTATGTTTTATTAACACACCTTGTATAATAGTGCACATAATAAGGTTAGGCTTAGCAACTTACGGCTTACCAGGGCTGTTCTTAACTTTCTAAATGTGAAAGAAAAATTTAGCATCGGGACGCAGAAAACCAGGTTACGGTACTGGAAGGACAGGTACATTCACCACCTGCTGCGGGTGCAAGCGTTTCTACCAAGGAAGAAGATGTGAGGCGAACGGTCAAGTTCAGAGCCCCCCAAAATGGCATCCATCACCCTCCTGCAGGACCTTGATGAAAAATTCTGCTCCATCGCTATGACAACGCGTGCTACACCATTGCCATAGTAACCAGCTGAACATCGTTAGTTTTTAACCACATGCACAGTGGCCAACATGCCAATGAGGAGGAGCCACCAACATGCCCTGCAGCCGGTCCCACCCCAACCCATCTTTGCAGTTTAATCCAACCTCCTTCCACGTTTCCCAGCCCCACACCGCTGGCCAAGCTCCTCACCACCACAGAGCTCCTCCACACCACTCCAAAACCAAGTCCATCTCATCAGCAGAGCACTAATTTTGTGCATTTTACTGTTGCTTCCCCCCCCGTCCCCCCGCCCCAAGTGATTTATCAGGCTAAGATTAAATGCGAGTAGAAAATTTTCATCTTCCCATTGAGTCATCAAAAATCTGTTCTATTAAACCAGCGCACCACGGGGTGGCTTTACACACTGCATTTGCATCCCACGCACGCAGTCGCAATATCAGTTCAAAGGCACCGTCCTGTCCTCTGAAGAGCCACGATTTCAACATCGTCATGCTGAAAGAATGTGTTTACTGTGCACCACCAAAACCTATGCAATCGTCATTTTAATACTCCAGCTCAGGCCGGACCGCTGCCTCCCTGGCCGAGTTGTCATCATGTGTGGTGATGTAAAACAGCAGCAGGGGAAACACACACTAATGCTTTTCAGATCACATCAAAGCCCAAAAGTTCGTGGCCAGATACTGTCTTTCATCCAGCTATCTTCCAACACGGAAGAAGGAAAAATAAATACAATTATTACTAGATTTAGGCCCAGCCTGGGGGCAGAGGGTGAAGCACGGGTGATGCATGAGCTTGGCAGTCAGCATAGAAGGATATAGCAGGTTTGGAGCAGTTTGTGGCAGGGGTCCCCTTCCCACGGCCCAGGGGCACGGTCCCCACCTGGCTCTTGGGTGCAGCAAGCCCGCGCCCCTGCCGAGCCCTGTGGATCGACCCTGCGTGTATCAATCATGAAATTAGCTTGTTCTCCTCTTGGGGGACAGGTGGGAGAGGTCAAGGTCCCTGCTGCTGCCTCGGCCCTTGTATCCCCCTCCCCTTTCCTTCCGTTTCTCGCACCCCTCCTCTGTCTCCCGCAACTTCTCCTTGTGGTTGACGCAGGCTGCAGCATCGGTGAAACCCCCCAATTTTGGCGCCGAAGGGCAGCGGTGGGGCTGCACACGCACCCACTGACAGCCCTCACGCCTGAGCACAATATAAAAATATATATATATATAAAAAAAACATACATATATATAACCATATAAAATATATAACATATATATAACATACATATAAAAAACATATAACATATGGTTCTACCATATATATACACCATATACCGTATACCATATGTTTATACCATATATATATACACATACAGTTATATACCACAGAAGCTCTTGCCCGCATTAGACTATCAAAACCCTCTTACTCTGCATTAGACTTAAACCCTAGCCTGATGCTCCCTAAATGGACTTTAACAGTCATTTGATCGTACTGCACTGCCCTGGTAAAAAATAATTTAGTTCTCCCACTGTTTAGGAAGGAAAAAAGACAAAGGAGGAAGGAAAAAAGAAACCCACCATCTTTTCTAAAATGGAATGCAATTTTAAGTGAATGGGTAGTTTTCAACAGAAAAATCATAAAAGCTTTTTTACAAGTTTTTTTTTGCAATTCAGGAAAAAAGTCCCTCTCAAAGATGAAACAACATCATTTCAGTATTCATATATACATTAAGGTATGGAACTAGATACCTGCTATTGCTGTTTACAGCTGAAACAGAACTACATAAATCACTCGACAGGGAAAAAAGCCAGCAAGACTCAAACAAATCTGACTAGAGCAGTAAAATCTATCCCATGTTTATAAACGTGTAGGAGAGTATAACTTATTTTATCCTGGAAGGAGACCGATTCCAAAATGACTTTTTTCTTTTTGTATTAACACTACCCTCTAGTGGCAGTTTTTCTGCTTTACTGAAGCAAAAATGTAGTCTAACATATTGATCTTACGCATTAAGAAATGGTATAAAAACTGCAAACAGCAATTTGCTTACCTGCATTGAATTCAACGCCCACGCCCTGCAGTCTCTGAGTCTCTGCAGCTTTGGAAAAAGCCGTATCTGGCTCGTTTCAAACATAACTTATAAGTGCCTAAGAAAATGTTACCATGAAAAGCATAAAATAATAAAATCCCTATAATGCACAGTTGCAGAATAACATTCCAGATGGATAAGTTCCTCAGTGCTTGGTGAGCAAATTACACTCTGAAGCATGAGCCTTATGCTTTTAGTATGTTATTATCTTATTAGCCCCCTGAAGACGTTTCAGTTGACAGCTTTAAAGATAGATATGGCAAGAACTTGTGACAATTCAGTCTCTGGACTCGCACCTCCTTCTCAGACATACTACAAATGCATCAATAAGGTGGTGGTGGTCTGGTTGTTTTTACTGTTCTCACACAATTACAGTCAGAAACATCTAGAATGAGCCATTCCTAACCTAGCAGCCATCATCTTAACAAATCATTCCTAACTGGAGATGGGCCTGAGGCACCTAAGGCATATTTAGATATTGAAACCCTTATGTGTTCAGGGATGAGTGGATCTGGGGTATCATTCCAGTCTACAGGGAGAGCAAAAAAAAAAAAAAAAAAGAGATAGTGCCACAAATCCCACTAGGCTGGACCAAGATTTAGGCCCATCTATTTTTATACCTAATAGAGAGCAAGCAATGCACAACTTCAGAAATTTGCCTCCTGCTTTTCTCACTGCGAGGTGCAGTCAGGAGGTCAGCCGGCTTGAGGCAACCACTGGCTTGGGAAAACTCAGCATATGAAATTTTGGAGCTCTCCAGGCAAAGCCAGCCTGCGTGCAGATTATAACTTCAGCGTGGAAACGGCTGTTCGACTACATCTAAGTGTATTGAATCTGCAGGCAAAACAGCATAGATAAATTGCTTAGGAGGTTGGGGTTGGGGCTTGATTCATCGCACTAATTCCTCGCTTCTGTGACAATAAATGAGGAACAGGCTTTTCCCAAAAACCTATTAGCCAATGGCAGTTGAAAGTAATTTGCTCTTGCTCTCTCTGGACAGGGATGCATGAAGAGAAGGGGAAGATAACTTTTACTGGGCTTACATGTCTTGTCTTCAGCAGAGCTCCAGGCACTTTACTCGGAGGTGATCTCTGCAAAAAGACTTCCACACCTAGAACGGGACTTAATCGGCCAACTTTTTAAAATCATTTGGACAGATTTGCAGTGTCAGATTAAAAGCAGAAGGCTAAACCTGTTAGTGCTCCCAACCCCTCACGCCATCCCTCTGACAAGTGCTGGCATCTCTCAGGGTGGGGACATGGGCTGGCTGTACTGCTGGGGGTAAAAGCAGCCTCAGCTCTCCCACTACAAGTCTCATGTAGAGCCTCAGATGAAAAGCATGGTCTCATAACCCAAGTTTTCACTCTTTAAGTCTTCTATGTTCCTACAGTTTTACCTCTAGGTGATATGGAGTCTCACGCAGTCCCAGGCAGTCCTTGGAGAAGCATCACTCCCAGTCACAGAAGAACCAGACCCAGCAAGTGCAACGGGAGAACACGTAACCCCAGGCTGCAGTACCCACCTCGATCCTGCGCAGGGTGGTCCTTTTGCTACTGTCCGCTGTTCATACAGTAGCCCAGTGATGACTGCACCTGGCCCAAAAATAGATGAGTTTCTCCTCTTCAGGCAGTTTAATCTCTCATCCCCCATTTGCCAAGAGAATGACCCAGGGCCAGGGAGAGGAAGCCTGCTCTTCACCTGAGAGAGCAGGGCAATACCTGGAGGCTCTGCTGAACATCTGTGTAAACATGCAGAGGAGGGAGACGTTGACTTGGATTCCCCTGGTCAAAGACAACATTGAACCTGGGTATGACATTTTACTAAGTAAATGCTTAAGAGACCATCAGGCTATTCCATACTGTGGGAGACAATGTTTCCTCTGCTTGTGTTCCCAGAGAGGACTAATTCCAAGACAAAGTCAAAGGCTGAGAATTCAGTTTAATACAGACACACCCAGCATCCCTTAGGATCTCCCACTGGCCCTCATTTTGCCTCTGACCACTACAAATGAGGACCACATCATCCTCCCCCCAGCAAACTTAAATGTCTTGGTTCAAGACATCAAGGTTGTGCATCCCAGTACGGGATCATGGCGATGCTGGCTCTTTATGGCTCTAACCTGAGGAATTCGACTTGCACACACTAAAACACCTCTTAGTACTTTCGTAGCAAACAACGCATACACCAGAGAGCCAAAAATTTAGTGCCACTAAATATTTTATCTGATCAGCAGTGAGCTGCACAAATAAAGCATGACATTGCACTGCTCTGAAGCTTCAGATCTTAGCTCGTGACATCATAGCAGCATATCCCAGCTAATAATGGGATACAGCGAAGCCCGTCTTAATCATCTGCCCAAAACCAGCTGCTTTGCCAAGATTGTTGGTACTTAAAGGTTGAACACCACCACCCTGGAAATAGTGTAGTTACTTTAAAGTAGTCACATAAAACCAGCAGCAGCAACTACAGGCGGGGTCTAGCACAGCTTTTGCAGGATATGAAATTTATACAGATTGCTGTAAAATTAGGCCAGCAACGCAGAGGGGCAAACAAATACCTTCTGCTCACGGTCTGTCTGCATTGCAGTCCTTTTGCATCTGTCTTCTCCCTGCCTGTCCTTTGCAGAGCTGTCATCCACCTCAGCCCATCATGTAGTGACTTGCCTTCTCTTCTCCTGCCTTTTGCTACTCTTACTGCTGCCATGTACAGCTAGGGCACGGTCACGTCCCAGCTGCAAGGTGGAGAGCTCTGTTATTCTACCACAAACCCAGGAGCTGCAATGCCAGGTTGAGAGTTAGGAGTGCACCGAACTCAAACGGGCAAACTCTCCAAGAAAAGCCCCATAGCAATTACAAAAATAAGTCAGGCAATATGTTAAAACCACACATGTGCAAGAGAGGAGAAGAGGCAGTTCCCGGAGGAAAATGATTGAGTACTTAAAAAATTTCATGGCAAAAGAATCCGTTACCTTTATACTCCAAAGGAGACTTTATCTTTAAATCAGTCCTTCACTAGCAGGAAAAGGAAATCAAAATCCAATTCTGTCTTCCATTTGACTCCTTTATTTCACGTGCCTGCTCTGCGAAGCATTACGCTATCGCCGCCCTTAGTCAGCATTCTCCTCTCCAGAGCCTCTCCTGCTTCTCCCATAAACGGCTCCCGCCTTGACACAATCGCAGTCCAAAGGCCGTCCCTGCTAAGCAGCACAACAGTTGTCCCCAGCAGGCAGGACACTGACTTACTACTCTTGAGACTCTGGCAGAGCCCGAGCAAACAAGCAATGCTTGGCCTCGGCTGCGTCCACCCCGGCAGGGCTGGCTTGTATCTCTGGGAGTCTGAAAATGGGACTTCTGGAGAAAACAGGGAAGAAACACCAAAATTTCAGCCAAGCTAGTTAGCTTAGTGCCAGCGCTTCTGGAAGCAATCACAGAGCTAACTGCAAGCCCAGGGCCAGCCACACTGTGCCACGCTCTTCTTACTACAAGATGAGGGGTTGTAGATATTGGGACAAAAAACGGGACTTGAGGAATGAAGCATAGCACATTGCTGATTTTCTTAAGCAAAGCTGGGTTACAAGAAGGTCGGGACCGAGTGCAGTAAAAGGCAGCAGGCTGACCTGCTGCAGCAGGCGTCGTAGACACGTACGGAAGGAAGCCTCAGATAACTGATGTCAAACAAAGAACAATCACTAGAATGATCACAAGCGTCTCAAAAAGCTCGTATATGAATAGTGGACCAGAGCAATAATTAACTGGGAGTGCCATACAATTTTTTCCATTTATAGCACAGACTTTTTTTCTTTTTTAAAGTGAATTAGATAAACACTGAGTGTTAGTATTCAAATCGATACCAGGAATTTACATTACTTTTGTATCATTAAAACCTGAATATTACGTGCATTGTGGATATATTGCAGTCCTTTGCAGCACAATACAAAATATATTAATAGTTTCCACTCCCTGCATTATGTCTTCATGCAAAGGGGCGAGAACAGAAAAGATGTTTTATTCAAGAAAAAAACCCCAAACATCGCATGTAAAAGAAAACAGCTTACAAGACACAAATATAAAATATGTAAGAAATCTGAGAATACATTTGCTGTCAAATTCACTTCCAGGCAAAAGATACTAAATTAAATGTTCTGCCAAAATCCTCATGGACTCAAGTAAGTGATGAGGTATATGAAATTTGCTACAAGATAAGCTTCCACGTTGCTATTCTATGCAATCTGAGTGGTACCAAGAATATAAAAGCAAGGTACCTGTTTTAAAAACTTCTAAATATGTCTGGCAGCATTGGCTTTCATTGTGTTATCATAAACATCGTTACATCTTGCATTTAAAGCAGTCATTTATACAAGACTTTTAAAGTACATTAGTACATTCAATCTTGCTTAGCTAAATTGGTGGAGAAGAAAAGCTGGCAGACAGGATATCACCCAGCTCGGCAAAAGTGCATTTGTTCTCCAATTCTTACAGTAAAGAGACTGATCAATCTTTCCCGTACTGAAGTTAATAATGATTTTTTTTTTTTTTTCCAGTTACTGAGTTTCTGGTCACCTTTACTTACTCCACATATATGTTCCCCCCCTTAATTATGCAAGTTTTTATTACTGGCCTAGCCAATTTTACATCGTAGAGAACTCATCTGTCATTTGAAATGTAAACTCCCCAAAGCATCAAATAAGAAACCGTGCCCTAAGTCTGCATGGAGCTAACAAATCTGCAAATATTCATTCCTCATACACATACTCGCACCCACACACACTTAGCTTTCGGTCATAGCACACCTCAACTCTGCAAAACTATTTGATATCGATTCTAGTGCAGTTACCTCTCTTCAGCTTCACCCCTGCAGCTTTCATCCAAGCCACTTCCTACGGCCTGGATTTTCTGCTCCCCACCTTGTATTAATTTAAGGCTGAGATCTTACAAGGACAGCCTTGGGGATAGGACTCTGAAACCCAGAGCCAGCTCCACAAAAGTTTCTCTCTCCAGCACCCAGTTCTCTCCCACTGTTTGCCTGCACATCTCTCCCATTCCCTCCCTTCTCACACCATGGGATAGTGGTTATGGGTCCCTTCAGCCTAAATATTCAGCAATTCTTACCCACAAGTCGGATGGCTCCTCTGGCTGCTTCCCCAAGAGCCTCCAGAGAAAACTGCAGCAAACCACCCCACCACTGACAAGGGGCAAAGCAAGTCTCACCTCCTCCTGCGTAGAAACATCCCCTAGCATCCCTTCCCCGTTCCCAGAGACACTACTTGCAAAAAAACAGTAAGTAGCAAAAGCGTGCAGCAAACCACCAGGAAGAGAGTTGTCTCCTTTTCTTCTTCCCATAAAAAACACTGGGAACAGCCTCCAGCCATTTCAGCAAACCATAAAAGCTGCTGGTCTGCTCCAAAGGGCAGCAGATTTCTCCTTCACCTCTTGCAACATGCCCCCTGCAACTCAGAAATGAGCAAGGTGTCTGTACCCACATGCAGACTCTTCCCCCAGCCTCCTCTCCCCCTTCCCGCAGACAGCTAGTACAAAGGGGAAATACTGTAGAGGCAGACAGAATTTGTGCAACACTTTATTACACTGCTGAAGACTGGGAATCAGTTCTGGCAACAGCCTCTTTTCTGTTACTCCGGCTGAGGAAGTCAGTAGTACAACGTTATTACAAGGTCACCCTCCCACAGAGGGAAGCACACAAACTCTCTCAATACCGTCACTTGCAACTTTGTCCTGTTAAAAGGGCAATTCAAGCTGCAAAGCGTAACGCTGTTACAACCAGGTGCCCCCCAGTTGCTAGCACATTTGCAACTCCTGTTATTTTCCAGTAGTACAGAGCAGCCCGTAAACTTTTGAGAGAGGTACTGCAGTCAGGCTAAGACGTCAGGTGAAAGGCAGTAGCACAGATATTCACAACAGACAAACATAGCAAAGCATGGAAGGCTCTATCTGGCACAAAGCGGAAAGTCAGAGCTTACATTTCAAGACCAGAACGTGCTTATGTGATTGTAAAGAAATCAGTACTTGCAGCAAGAGGCAAGACAAGTTACCATAACCTTTTGGGGGAGAGAAAGGGAATCAGTAAAAGCCATGTCTGCAACGGTATCTCTTAGATTTCAGTCTTAACAGAAACCAACATTTCGACTTAAACTCCCTTTTAAAACAAACCTGATGATGTTATACCTTACAGTGTCAGCTAAGGATCTAATTTACATACATCATACAGCAGACCCATATCAGTCCTCCTGAATTCCCATGAAAGTGCTTGCACAACTGCATAGCTAACGGTCAGAAGAATCGTGCAATACAAGGCTATAGGTACAGCCAAATTGACCCTTTTATTGTATTTGGAAATATTGATTTCCAAAATAAAGCACTTTCAGGGTAACTAGAAAACATACTTTTTCCAAACCTGGAGCATAGAAGTTAGTGGTGAAAGAGACATTTTAGAATGAGGTAAACGTACTGCATAGGCTAGATATTTAAATCCAAATTCCAAAAGTTATTTGGCTTAATTGTGAAATTATTTAAAACTGAACAGAAAGAAAAAACTATATACTTATAAAAACCTGAAAACAAATCCAGGTTGACCCTAACAGCAAATTAGAAAATAACTCATTTACAACTGGCATTTCCTACCACCTTTTTTGTTGTTGTTTTTTTGTTTGCTTGTTTGTTTTTTTTTTTAAAAGGTAGCCAGACAAAAGCACAATTTGAGAAGAGCTTTGCTGCTTTTGCCATGGAGGTTTTTTGTTTGTTTGTTTGTTTGTTTAAAAGGTAGCCAGACAAAAGCACAACTTGAGAAGAGCTTTGCTGCTTTTGCCACGGAGCTGTTCTTTCTAGAATACCTGCTCAACCTCAGCTTGTCTCCAGTTAATCCGAGCCAAGACTGGTACTGGACACACAATGTCACAACACTCCAGTGAATACTGGCCTTCCAGCCCACGCTGCAGCTTTTCTCACCCCAGCCTGTGTTCTGGAGCAATGACAAAACTTTATGACACAGGGTGTTCAGAATAGAGACTGGTACTTAACAGAGAGTGTCAGAGACCTCAATTATCATTTTAAACCATTTGAAAACTAAGTTGTAATTAACAATAGTGCCTTTTGTGATTCTTGTGGTTTTATTTAAAATTTGTTCTTGCAGGTTCGCTTTTTTAATATTCCCTGCTATCAGTGTATAGTTCCCAGAAATAATTCCTGTCAGGCAATGCAGTTTTCTGAAAAGACAGTATCTTCCATCCTCACCACATTTTCAATAAACTCTGCAGAAGTCAGTCAATGATCAGACTAAGATAAAGTGCATATATTCCCTTCTGATACAGACAACAAAGTTGTGGACTAAAAAAATAAATCATACTGAAAACACACAAAAAAAGTCCTACTGTGGCCATTGAGGACCCCACAATTAAGTTGTCCCACTGAGTACTGCCCAAAAATCCTTTTCTTCAGGTGTCTGTTAGCTTAAAAAAAACAAAAGGAACTTACAACATTAAAAATAATGGTTCCTTTTTAATTAGACTCTGAGAATCATGAATTTGTGTAATCCATGAAAGCTACAGCTCCCCCAAGGCTGGCATACTGCCTTGACAACTTGCAAGTAGTTTGCATTTTACCCTTTGGATCCAGGCTTCAAGCTTGCAAAAGCTTTGGAGTTCTTAAGGGAATGTGAAATTTCATTGAGAAAAGAAATAAAATGATAGTCCCTTTCTGACTTCTTGGACTCAAAAATAACTACAATGGTAAAGTGAGGTTCGGGGCGAGTCAGAAAGTACGTGCTTTGGACTTTGTCATCGTAGAAGTGAACAACCTTCTCCAAACTGTTGAGGTCAGAGGTTCTATCAGTCATAATCATGATTACATTGGGCCAGTGCATAACAGGCCTGTCGCTGGGCAGAGACACCACTGCAGGGTACTGATCCACTCCTTTGGGGGCTTCCCTGTAAGAATGGGGATGATGATAACCATGTCCCTGAAAACTCTCTGATCCACGATTGTCAAAAATTAAGGAAACATTGACAGCATCATACTTCCGGATGAAGCTGGAAATTTTCCCAAAGTAATCAGGATTTGTTTTAGCAGTCAAAGTTTTCATTTCAGATGCTGTTGTTTGTCGACTAAGGGCCTCATGGAAGTAAAAGCTAAACTTGGCAAGGAGAATGTTTTTGAGCTTCATCAGCCAGAGGAAGAGGTGCGGAGGTTGTACAGCCTTCTGAGACTGCCCTCCGAACAGATGCTTCTTGGTCTCTCGCTGTTTCTCAAAAATTTGGCCCCAAGTCTGTAGTTTTGTGTGAGCAGTGTGCAAGTTGACCAGGGATGGAAGGAACTTCCACTCTGAGATCTGAGCCTGAGCCTTTAAGAGATGTGCAAGCACATCTACTTCCAGCTGGAAACTGCTTTCAAGAGGACTGAGGATTGGATGATGAAATCTAGAAAACATAACATTATTCAAAACATGAGAACTGTTGTACACAACAGTGAAATAATCACATAGTAATTTGTCAATTCACAGACAGGAGACCAAACATCAAAGCAAAGTGTAAACCAAAAAATAACCTTAATTTTAAAAAATGGTTCTTTTAACATAATTAGGGCGAGTATTTTAATGAGCATACAGCACTTGGTATTTGACAAAAAAACACCTGTCAGACATTCCTCTATCAAAGCAAGGGAGTTATATTTGATCAGTTCCACAATAATCACTGTTTATCTTGATCCATGAACTACTATAACAGCATTTCTCTTTAAATTCAGGTGGTTTTGTTCCAATTTAAAATCCCTTCTGGTGGTAAAATATGTCTTGATAGTTCTGGAATAGCAGTAAGACATTTAGTTAAATCAAAGGAATTATGTTATAAATGTGTTGTTTGTATAGAGAAGCTATGAGGAAACCAAGCTGAGCTTTTTTTTTTTAAATTCACACTGAAATTGTGATGGGAATTTAGTCAATAGAACCGTGATTAACTGTATTTACAAATGACCCAGGTCTCAAACTTCAAACCTTGGTGTACTAAAAGCAGTGAAGGGGAAAAACATTTGGCAGGATTTCATCATGTCACAATGAAGACACTGTAACAACCAGTTTCTCTCTCACTAAAAATTCAGGTCAAGATCAGCTCTCAATTTAACAGATGTTTAAAAAAAAACAAAACAACCACCTCATCTACCAGGCAGAAGCGCCACTGCACATCTTACTCACAAGAGTGATCCTACTACCAGAACAAATCTCGATGAAATGGAATTTTATAGATCCATTCTATAGCTTTCTCTTCTCACTTTATTTTTTCTAAATGTCAGGAAAAAAAGACAGATGCAGCCTACCTCCCTTCCCTTGATGCTCAAATTACTTGTAAATTTATAACATCATCATCGATAAATACATACCTAATTCAAACTGTGCAAAACTGTTCCAGTTACAGAAGCTAAATACGTAACTTCAGAAAGAATGAGTCTTCAGCAAAGACAGAAGTGGCCTTTTTAGTAAATGTATTCCCTAATAGGCATTTAGGACTCTTAAAGAGGTCTCCAACAAAGGACAACCAATAGTTCAAAGACAAGATTTGATGAGGTTCCCACTTAAGTAAAGAAAGATTTATCCCCTCACTTCTGAAAAAATATCCTGGGTCTTGTTATTGCTTTAAAACAAAGAAGTTTATACCGAATCCTTCCAACCTATAACAGCTCATCTTCAGACAAAGTGAAAGTGACTCCACTATTCACCTCAGCTTGCAGGACACAATATAATCAATTTTGGAAATGCTTGGTTCTAAACCAAAACACTTAATTTTGTTGTGGACCAGAAGAGAGAATGAGAATTTTAGGCTTTTCAGCCCCTCTCCCTTCTCTATTTTTTCTTTGGCTTTCCATCAAGCTCTTGCCAAAACATTAATTCTTAGGCTTGTGAAAATTGTCTAACAATTTTATCACTATTTTTAAGCGTCTCTTTTTTTGACAGCCATAATACATGTCTTGAAAGGGTTTGCTATTAAGATAGAAGTCCAAATTTATTTCAGGAAAATGAAATGATGAATATCATAAATCAGTTGATGCACCATGTTCTGCAAACAGGCTAGGCTGGGTGACCAGCCACCTTCTGTACACAGTACATGTCAGCAACCATCATATCTACCTGCTATAGCAGAGATACAGTGATTACTGGCTACTTTGGTGAGCTGAGAAGTCCAGAGTATATTTACATTTCTTTGAACAAACAAGAGTCAATTAAAAATAATATTCTGCTAACAGTCAACATTATTATATTTCCAATGGGTTTGGTATTCAGCAGAAAAACAGGTTTGTTGCCATGTATTAGAAAGGGGAAGAAAGCATTATGCAACATTATTCCAAATATTCCCATCAAGTGCACACTTAGCACAGTGTATTCAACACACCTGCAGTCAGACCAAGAAGGTTATTCTTCAAACTTAAAAGCAATTAAAAAATTCCTACTAATGCAGCACTTCCAAGTCTCCTGGATTAACATTATGATGTATGGCTTCCCACTTCTACTTTGCTTCATGGCTCATAGCTATTTTCATGTTTCACTGCACAGCAGAATTTGCGAAACTGTTTTAATCTGAAAATACACACCTCAGCCACAGCTGAGAAGCGTAATGTAGTTGCAGAGTAAACTAACAGGTTATGCATTGAGTATATCTGCTGCAATTACTTTCAGAACACAGAAGCATCTGACTGAGCTCAGTATCGCATAATACAGACAGGTTTTTACAATATTTCAATAAGCCAGAATGTTAAGAACTTAAAAACACATTGGAAAATTGATTTTTTTTTCCCCCCTAATCATTCTCAAATGCAGAGGGATGCTAGAGTTTTGTTTTGCAGACTATGAAGAAGCCTCAATTTTCTACAACTTTATTTCCTTTCATAGATCACACATGCATGCATTTACAAAGTGCTGACTAGATGAAAAACATTTAACACAAAAATAATTACATCAAAATAGGTTTACTAGTTACTTATTCATTTTATACTAAGCTTTTAAAGGATCCTGCTTCTGATGCTGTTTTAATTACTTCAGTTAAGATCCCACCCAAACAAACAGTTAAAAGATTCAGGAAAAGTTACATCTCCAGCTGTATTCTATAGAAAAACAGAGAGGAAAATGTCCAGTATTGGCTGTGTACAAGTCAACAATAAGTAGTAACAAAATAGCTTTAAACTGTTCAAGAGTTAATGCTTTTTCAGATACAGACAATATGACTTGATTGTTGACAGTCAACTAATTCTGTCATTCCTTTACCAGCAAGCAGTTATTTGGTCTACATTATCTGAACAGCTATTTTTAGATGTAAAGAAAAGAAACGAAGGCCAGAACCTATCTACAGAACAGATGCCCTGTCTGGCCTTAGCACAGTTGGCTGAAATAATGGCACACATCCTCAGCTAGAAGTGAGGAATATACTGACAGAGGGAAGAGACTGAGTAAGGATGAGTTTATTTGACCTTTCACCTGAGAGGGTCAACAGACTGTAAAACAGAAATGCCTTCGGGCCAGCACACATCAACATAACAGCCCCCAGAAACCGACCTGAGATACGAAGAAATGAAAGGAAGGACTAAAGGAAGATATCATTATCCCCACTTTTTTCAGAAATATTCTGTACATGACTGGGGAGGACCACACAGCAGCTACTGAATTAGCTCTGACAGCATCTTAGAATGTCTCCATCTTAGAGACTGCTCATTAACCCAAAGCAAGATTATCAGTATTTTTCCCAGGGAGACACTGCTTATTTTCTTAAAGAGGTTATAATAATGCCTTGGAAGTGCAGACATATTGCTGAAATTTATTTAAATAGCGTAGTAAAACATTTCATATATAACAGTCTCCAGTCACTTCATCAAAGTATCAGTTCTGGTTTTCAGATTTTTAACAGTGCTGTTGACTCAGCACACGCTCAGAACAGATGGCAATGGTTAGTGTACAACATAAATCAGCTTTAAAAAAACAAAACAAAAAACCCCAAAAAACAACTTACCTCCCTTTACTCTTTAATGTTTATCACACCAAGGAAAAAATATGTAAGTTTCATTTTTCATTGGACTAACCACCCTGGTACTGTAAGGGTTCACAAACCAAGAACTGCAAAACAATCGCTAGCAAGATCATATAGACTAGTTTTGATTTTCAAATAGCAAAATTACGTAACAATTTGCCTAACTTATTCCTAAAAAAGGGAGTCAGCTGCAGTGCTTAGATTTGAAATATCAGAAAGCAGCACTGAAGTATTCCAATTTTTCCTAGGTGTATGCTTTAAAAATCGTCACTGGAAAAAAAAAGACGACCTCAGAATAGTCTTCCCAAATGTCTTCTTAGACACTATTTCACTAACAAAGATTTAAAAAAATTCAAGTACGTTTGAAAGTTATCTTCCTACAATGGCTACAAATAAAGACCTAGAATTTGAGTCTGTTGACAAGCATTCAAAAATTCTCTCTTTTTTAAACTGCCATCACTTTCAAGGCTCACATGTGTTAGATGTGAAATACCCACCCCAGAGTCATTTAGAAACATCCTGGGATTCTTGTAACAGAACTATTAGATCTTAACTTCAGGAAACCGTAATGGCAGGGACCAAAGACTCAGAGGTGCTCCTTCTACTGGTTCCAATACCTCTCAAGAAAAGCGATAACGGAGCACCATAAAACCCTACTAGGTAGACCAAATAGCAATGGTGTAGCTTTTAGAATTAAGCAGATATATATCTAGCCTAAAAGTAAAATTGTCACGCAAATATCTGTTTTATTTACATACCAATTTTACTGAAGTCCATATGGAATTAAGTCTTGTTTCCCCTCCACTCCTAATGAAAAAGCGCAAGAAGTCTTACATCTTTTATAAGGAAAATTACCCTTCCTGTCTGCTGAATATGAACGTGCAGAGTATTAATTAAGGAATAGGGAAGATGGCTCCTAGAACATGACGAGCAGAAACACTCTCCCTTTTTATTTTTCTTCTTCAGAGAAGTCATATTTTGAGACTGCACGGATCTGATGCCGCTGACCAACACTGACTTCATGCACGAATTCATGCAAGGGGCTGTGCTGCTCAGCAGTCAAAGGACAGCAAAGTCTTTAGGCTTGCGTTGAACCTCAACATCATTTATTACAGATCATATGTCTGAGTACTTACTGCCAGCAAATAAGCACTGACCTTGAGCTGTATTTCTTTAAGATGGATTCCAAAATGTTTACCAGTTCCTCAGAGTTAATGAACTTTTGGGTGCTGAGCGTGTACATTTTTTCATAGAAGTCTGCAATTTCCATACGAGCCTGAACAAAAAAACAGAGCTGTTCAGACAGGTGAGAAAGCAGCTCTTCCAAGTGAGGAGCTGTTCCTCCTAGTGCATTGCGACCCGTCGCCACCACCTTCTTCAGCTCATTATGCAGAGATGTGTAGATGGTTCGGATGGAGTCCTTTCGGCTGAAGAATGACTGACCACCTGTTCAGATAAATATGGAGGTATTACCAAAATCCAGGGACAGCAAAGATAGACAGCAATACTGGAAAATTGTATATAACCATGCTTGTTTTCCCCTAGGTGTTCCTAAGTGTTGTTTGATCACAGTATTTTTTTTTTTTAAATCAAGAAACAAATTTCAGTGTATTATTTTGCAAGTAACTGAATTACACGTAGCACATACTCAGAAACACTTAATGTAATTTCATGCAAGTTGCACTTGTCCCAATTCATATCTCAGCAGCCAATGACTGCTGCAAAACTTCAACTCCCTCACATCTGCCTCAGTTATGGCGTGACTGTCCTCATTTTGGCTGGGATAGAGTTAATTTTCTTCCTAGTAGCTGGTACAGTGCTGTGTTTGGGATTTAGGATGAGAATAATGTTGATAACACACTGATGTTTTAGTTGTTGCTAAGTAGTGCTTACACTAGTCAAGGACTTTTCAGCTTCTCATGCCCTGCCAGCGACAAGCTGGGAGGGGGCACAGCCAGGACAGCTGACCCAATATCCCTGGCCAAAGGGATAGTCCACACCATATGACATCATGCTCAGTGTACAAACTGGGGGGAGTTGGGGGGGGGAGTGGGGAAGGGGAGAGGGGAGGGTGACTGCTGCTCAGGAACTGGCTGGGCATCAGTCGGCAGGTGGTGAGCAATTGCACTGTGCATCACCAGTTTTGTGTATTCTTTTATCAGTATTATTATTTTCCCTTCCTTTTTGGTCCTATTAAACTGTCTTTCTCTTCCCCCCCCCCCCAATTCTCTCCCCCATCCCACTGGGGGGGTGGGGAGTGAGTGAACAGCTGTGTGGTGTTTAGCTGCCTGCCGGTTAAACCACAACAGTGACCTTTCAGAAAACAAGGGTTCAGTTACATTTGCTACTATGATACATGACCTGGAAATACTGTTATCTGTGGAAGTCAGAAGAATCAAGTCATCATGAAATTTTAATAGCCTCCACTCCTATTAATAACTCTAGATCTTTTCAAGAGAATTCCCCTAACAATGCCTCTTCAATCATGAAGCACTCAAATTTGCAAAGCAACCTTTAAGTGGGAACCATGTGACATTTGTGTGCACAAACCAAATGTTTCCAGTCCCTACACAATCTTAATATAAACCAGAATTCAAAGGGAAAACAATCACAGTTTATCTCAGTGAGACCACAGTGCAGGTTAATCCATAACTAAAACTGAGGGGGAAAAAAAGTCTGTGCTTCTCTCTACCTGCTCAACACTATGAGGAATTTAAAAAAGAAAAAAAGACAAAAGTAGAGAGTCAAAGTAAAAGATATTTAACTTTGACACTACCAAAAGACTGTACAAAGGTACTAACCTTATTTCATAATTTCTATTTACAGATGGCCTTACGTGCTGCTGTGGCACTCAACAGCTGCAGCAGAGCAAGGATCACAGGGACTGAATCTGCGGAACTTTAAAGAGATTCCAAATTTAGGTTCCACTTTGAAACTGCTTATAAATTTTGTAATGGTGGATAGTCCTTTTCACATCCATTTTACACATATAATGTTCAAAAGCGACCTCAGCAATTTGAGGCAGAAAGGCAGAGAATTGGTTATCATGGTGAAACAGCTACCTTCCTAAGCCAAGAGTTGCACCCAGGTCATGGGCAGGATGAAGAATCATCTATTGCTGTTGTTCATGAAGTATATAAACAAACAAAACTTTGCCCCTTCTGTTGTCAGTTTTATCCCTTCTGCAAGCACCAAACTCACTTTTTGAAGTCAGCCTTATAGACAGAGTTTTGTCTGTAAAGATCTTATAAAAGAGTTCAAAGTCACCACTTAAACACCAAAGCAGAATCTGCTTGATGCTTTACCGCATCACACATCAGACTCATATCCCTTGATCCATTTTCCATGCCAGTCTGCAGTTCAAAGAGAAAATAAGCAGCTTTGCCCAGAGGGCAACATGACAGCTCATCCTGTGTCAGTTTGGGATTTTTCTATTCACATACTGAGAGAGCAAGAAGCAGCCAAGATTGTGGCCAAAACTTCCTGAGATCCTGCAGAGTCTACATGAATAGCAATTTTTAGGAGGTTGTCTCCAGCCCCAAGTACTTACACATATGCAGCTCTAACGTTAGGCCCTGGAACTGCGACATGAAAAAGCTTTAACCCTTTGGCCACCCCACTGAGCTCACCTTTGCCAGAATCGCAGCCAGAGCATCCCAGCACAGAAACACCTCCGGCTAAATCTTGGGAACAGCAGGTAGGTAGCCCACCAGCCAATAAAGAGATGTACCTATCTGCACAGCCACTGTGCCACCTGCACGGCACCTACACTCTTATTTATTCTTTAGGGGTAGCCCGAACGGCATAGCCGATTTCTCACTGGGCCCACGGACACTTGCTGCCCCAGCACCCGCGCTTCAGACACACAGACACGCACCTCGCCGAGGCCAGGGCCCTCAGGTACCTAGCCCTGTGCAACTACCGGTCGACAGGCTACCTCACGGGGCTACGGCAGCCGCCCTTCCCTACCG
>NW_008825108.1:9208391-9213082 GCF_000699105.1 Pygoscelis adeliae | reverse complement strand
GAGGCTCCGCCGAGCAACGCCACAAGCTCCGGGGTGTCCCGGCGGCACCCTCACGCGGAGAATCCGGAAGCCCCGAGCCCTTAGAGGCTCCAAAGCCAGAGGGCAAGTACGAAGAGCCCCGGCTGTGCCCGACCGCCTGCTCGCGGGCCGGCCAGTTCCGTGAGGCGCGCTTGGGGTTGGCCACGCTGGCGTCGGTTCCTGTAACCAGCTCTCCTCCACCCTGCCGCGCTGGGTTTTATGAAACTTAACTCGGAAGCCCGTTTTCACGCTAAATTGCTCTTTCGATTAAAAGGTTCCAAAACGCAAGGTCTTGCAGGTGGCCTTGTTCCCACCCTCTGGCATTACCCTGGCGGGGCTCCCGCGGGACCCTCCAGCTTGTCCGAACATTTTGTGTTTAGTTCCCCCTCCCTTGCGACTGGGACATCATGAACTGCCCAAATTAATACCCTCTTTTTGGGATCATGTCTTGGACAGATGAGCTCCCTGAGCTCATTCACCGTGGAGGCCACGAGGAGGAGTGCAAAGCTGGGCCCCCAGGGCACAAGGCCCTGTGGCAGCACTGGCTGGCCCAACTCTTGCAGAACAGCCACCCCCCTTACATCGAGCAAGGCTCTTGCTTGGCATCAACAGGCAGTTCCTCTCCTGGTTGAGCTGCAGCTCTCCAGCTACCCCAAAACCAAAACATTCCCACTTTCCTCTCTGGACAGTATTTCCATGCACTCTACGCATACCTGCGTTTGTTTTTAAGATGACATCTAGACAAAACACAGCATCAGTTCTCCAACTCCGGCCGAGACCCGTATACCAATTAGCTGCCTACCTCTTGTCCAGGAAACACTCAAAACACGCTAATTGAAAATGGGCACCAGATGCAAAAAATGGCTCTAGGTGTGAAGCAGCCTCTTTAATTAACCTCAACTACAGAGTGTCTGCAACGCAGTCTTTTCACTGTGGCATTGTAAATGGGGTAGCCTAGGGATTGGGTTTGGATAGAAAAATTAATTTTCATCAGAACAATTGGTCTAATATCAAAGATAAGTCTGCCAAGCCCTTTGTTACTTTTCGTTTCTAGGTGCAGGCACCTCTGTACGCGTACGTGAGTTAACTCCAAATGGTGCGCAACATCCTTGAAAAGGTTCAGGTTAGAACTGAAGTTTTGGCTTTAAATGCTTACAACTTGAAGTAGCTTAACGGAAGTTACGAAGCCTTTACTCCTACAGCTGACAAGTCTGAGTTCTGCATGCACAAAAAGGTGCCTTCTTCCCAAATTCAACCATACTTACTTAGCCTGCCTAAGGGACAAAATGAATGTAGGATCTTATAGCTGCGCAACAATAGCCTTACTCTGACCTGGGAAGCTGGTTGTTAAGATTTTGGTTTATTGATGGGCTATTTTGGTAATTTAAATCAGCACCTGAAACGTTCACCTGTTTCAAGGCAATCATGGCTGCAAACAGGAGGCTACCAATAGTTTACAGAAAATAAAGAGCAGAAAGGGGAACTCCTAGGTATCCAGGACACTATTTCCAACAGACAACTGGGAGCCAAAGGTTCGAGTAAGACCTTTATTACAACACAGAGTTGATAGCATGTTTTCTTATTTAAAAGAAAGTATTTGGTCTCTTGGTGGTGAAACGTGGTTTGTGCTGGCGACGCAGAACTCTGTGTGGCAGAGGGAACTTGATTTTAGAATCCTGCAAGGAAAATGTTTCTATGTTAATTGAGATATTAGATGAACAACAGAAAACAGTTTGCAATAAGTAGCTAAGCTATATTCAACTGCTAACTTATGTATAGAGAAGTAATGCATCCACAGATCAGATATACTTCATGGGAGCTAACAGATGCCTTAGTTTTGCAATTCTTTTTGAAAGAAATGCCTGTTAAAGGCATCTTTTCTGCAACATATGAGTTTGTTTTAGTTTGACTTTCTTTCAAACAGTTCTAGCATTAAAAGTCTTGATCATAATATAACATAATTGTAAACCTACGCGTGCAAGTTTGGTTTCCTCCCTATTTTTGCCTGCAAAGCAAACCTGTACCAGACAAGAGCGCTCCCCCCTCCCAGTCCAATGTTAGACCCAGACCCACCAGCCACTGCAGTGTTACTTCACTTACATGGAACTGCTTGACTGCTGGTCTACGGCACTTGCTAGCAGCAATTTCCTCAACTTTCATGATCTGAATAGAGTGAGCACGGGCACGATGACGGGCTCCCATATCGCGGTCTGTAACAAGAGAACTCATTAAAAATAAATCTCAAGACATTTTCAGTTCAAAAATCTTACTACCACCTTTTCAGGAAATGTTTATAGTACCATCTACAACTTTTAAAATCTCTGATCAACTCTACTTAATCACACTGGTTTTGGTATCTGAAGTAATGGCAGAAATACCACAGAACCAACATGCAGCAGCAAATTCTTCCTGCAAGTCCTCCAAGAAAGTGCCATCTTGTTCTTCCTGCCCGATTTCAAGAAGGTACACACATACAGAAGTGATCTACATGGGACTATTTCATTTTTTGCACAAGAAAACTGTGATTCACAATCAACACTGAAATGAGATTACTGGAAAGACATGTGAACTGCAAAAAAATTTCCCTTCCAAAAGGAAGGTGCAAATAGGTAGGATCTGAGGTTATCTTCACTTTTCTTAAAATTGACAAGTGACAGAAACGTGAATTGATATTTAGCCCACATAATTAGGCTTTCGGAACAGGAGGAAGCCATCTGTACATGGGCTACTTGAAAATTCCTCCCTGCGGCACTGCCTTCAAATCATGATGTCCACAGCTAGTTCCACAAGATATGCCTGTTGAAATACTGTTGTGCTTACAATGCTTCCCACCACGAAGATCTAACATACCTATTAAAAACTTACCTGTCAAAAGTATTCTTGAACATAAAGGTATCAAAGTAATTCTATCATGACAAATTAAGCTCTCAGGTCTCTTAAGCAGCCCTTCAGTATGCTAATTAACAGGAATTATTGTAAGTTAATGTAGAACCTTAAATTTCACTTTCAACAGCACTTCAGCTTTTGAAAGGCGACAAGACACATTTAATATTTGCACACATGACAAGAATATCATTATTAAGAACAATATTCTTTGGGTTTTTATGTGCATTCTGTAGTGTTTATAACACTTCCGGATTCAAGTATCAACAGCATCACCTATACAAATGGTCTATCCCTCAAGTACTTCACATAACAGGCTGGAATCAGGACAACCTTTAGTTCTCCCTGAGCAGAGGCAATGACATCTTGGAGCAACACAGATCCTTTGTTTTTCCCCTGTAATTTTTTTTTTTTTTTAATTGCTCTCCAAAGGACAGATGCTAGGATGTTCCACATAGTATCTGAAATACTCTGTCCACAAGACTTGGGAAGATATACTCAATTATTTTAAAACAATAAATATAGCACAAGAAATATATACAGGACCTAAAAGGTCGCGAAACTCTCAGTCTGTATAGCAAAACTCATTCCTAGAATTGCAGAAAGTCACACCAAGATGAAGTGGGAGTATTTTCAGCTAAGGAAACTGTATAAAGAGTGGTAACGAGTCAGATACCACATACATCATACATAAACATCTATGGAACTCCCCACTTTATTTTTCCAGTGTTTCAGTTATCTTATCATGGATCAAGTCAGCACGCTTTATGCCCAGTTTAAGACTGAACCTTGTGCTTACATACTGGTCCTACCGTTTTATTTCTCAAACAGTTACACATACTTACAGCACTGAGTGACAGCACCGGCCGTGGTCAAATCCCTGTACTCCCTGTACATGTTGTGAGTTCCGCTACGAGAATCATAGCGCAACCAAATACCAAAATTTTTTACCCGCAGAGGGGACTTCTCATACACCTGGAATTACACAAGATCACAAAAGTAGTTAGAGACAGTACATCATCAGCATTTTACAAGTTTAAGAACAAATATTTTAGCGCTCTAATGAAACCACTGTGGTTAAGATTTATTGTCAGAAAGAACTACTTGCTCTCTCCTTCCCCACACCAACATAGCTACATTCAAGCCTCGGTAACTCTGAGTGAAGAGTTTTAGTAATTCAGCGTGGAAAGAAAAATACACACACAAGACTTCAGCTCTAAAGTCTGTCCTTTAAGCATCAAGGTAGAGAAGTGTAACCATACAAATATCTACTTTCCAAGGATTATGAATGTCCAGATGGCTCTTAAGAGGTATATTCCCCAACGAAGCAAGCATAAGAAGCAGACAGCAGCACCGACTAGTGGCATAGTTCATAACTCTGAAAAGTTTCTTTCTAGTTTACTGGACATATACTGCTACTTGGAAAAAAAGAATTTGTCAGCTTCACAGCAACTGAAGGATAAATGAATTTCAACCTCACCCCCAATAACAATGCTCCATATAAATTCCTTCCACATATACCAGCTGGAACTGCTTATACATCTCCCACTCCTTTAGCTTTTTAATCCCGCACCTGGCCACAGTAGACAATCTCTCCAGAAGACTTCTTCATCTTCTTCAGCTGAGAAACAAAGTACCAGAACCGGGACTTCGCGACAACGTGGTTCGGAGCGAAGATCCGCATGCGGTAGAGAGGCGGGGTCGTGCATTTCGGCGTGGGCAGGCATCGCCCGACCACCTTGTACTCCCGCAGCTGGAGGAAGACGAAAGGCAGGCCGCCCGCAGCGTGA
>NW_008825108.1:9204040-9205573 GCF_000699105.1 Pygoscelis adeliae | reverse complement strand
TTCAGTACGGGGGTTCCCCGCCGTCCCGCCGTGGGAGAGCCGCCGCCGGGCCCCGCACGCCGCCGGAGGAGTGCTTTGTCACTCCGCAGCGGCCCCGGGAAGGGGCTGAAGGGGTTAAGTTGCAGCCCCGGTGCCTTCGCCGCGGATCTGGACGCGGTGGGGTGTGAATGCCTGGTCGCCCTCCTCGGCTGGGCTGCTGAGCCACGCAGTGGTGTTGGCTCTGCAGCGAGAGGAGGCTGGGCTCTTCGACCGAGTCGGGGAGCGGGGGGAGAAGGCCTCGCTCCTCACAGGGAATTCCTGGCCAGTAAGAATGTGCCTGGAACGAAGACCTAATATGTCACTTCAGAAAGAAAAACTTTCTAGTCCAGTTGAAAGGTCCTCGAAGTAGCTATAAGTACACAGCTGTTCATTTTAACTGCCTGTTAGGTCAGTGTAAAGGCTCTAGAGCCTAAGAGTCTGTAAATATGCTCAAGACGTGCAGCAAGCAAAACAGAAATCAAAAAAGAATGTGAAAGATCACCTTTTACTGTCTTTGTTTTATTTGAGGGAAAACTTGAGGGAATTAAAGAAGCATGTCACTGGCTCCCTGTGTGCTATCACAATCTTGTAAATACCTCAGATGAGTGCTGTAAATGAAGTATTCTTTAATTACTAATTGTTACCGTGATTAGCATCTGTAGTTAAAATGCTCTGAATGCTTTTCATTATTAGGACATATCTGGATGCAAGTTACACACCTTTGACCATGTTAGTATTGTTAAACTGGGCGATCTTTCCCACTTGAACGGTGACTACATTTTTTTTCCTGCTTTCCTGCATGAAAGCAGTCTCTACTATCAAATGCATTTATAGGTATTTAATATGTGAAAGGGAATAAACTGTCCTGATGAGAGATATGTATACCTGTATGACTTCACTGCTAAGGAACTGCACCCTCCTAATTATAGTAAGATCAGTTTGCCACCCAGCATAGTGTACTGCTTAACAAAAAAAGCATCTCTACTTAAATAAGACAATACTTTCTACACAGCTGCATATTAACTATTAATGTTATTGATTATTTTTTATAAATAAAACTAGCTTTAGTGACATAGTTGATGTTAATGCTGAGTATATCTTGCAATGGATTTTGCGAACTGTAAGTACTATTAAAATTGCAGTTCGATTTTGCTTTTGAAGTGTAACCAGATGGTAAAATAGATTGGTGGTGGAAAAGCTACCTGCTTAACTAAAACCATATAGCATGAGAAGCTGTTTTGTTAGCTTTCTCAAAAGGCTCATTCAAATAGTCTGTCTCATTAATTGTCTTATAGAGTTGGCTAGTCGAGCTGAAGGTCTTAGAAAAGGATATATGGTAGAAGATGAAATTTTAAATATGCTTATGTAGCATACACAAAATTAGTAGAACTGGTTGACATTGCTGTTAGCTGAACAAGTGAAGAGAATACATGTTTGATCCAGGTTATTTTTAATAGCAAAACTTGTCACCCAGGTGTAGAAGATTACTACCTTTTGGGCAGATAATGTAGTGAC
>NW_008825108.1:9173126-9203991 GCF_000699105.1 Pygoscelis adeliae | reverse complement strand
AATAGTTTTACTTGTATAACTCTGGACCAGACCCTAATCGAAAGATGCTGGGGGGGGGGAAGAATAATTTTCCCCGCAGCATTTTCCTTTAATTTAATCTGGTTGGTTTGGATGTTGATTATGGGGAAAACAAGCTGGGGGCTGGGGATGCAGAGGGAGAAGACTCAGCAGAGCAGCTTTAATCCCTAAAGGTTTTGACCCTGAGCGGGATTGCTCTGTGTCGTAAGGCAGCGTGCGAAGCTTGTTTTGCCACGAGTCATCGCTTTGTTCCAGATTTTCTGGTTTCTATACTGCCGCAACCTGCAATTTTTTTTGGTACGAACTCAATTTTACTTATTAAATTGCTTTTCATGATGCATTTTGTTATAGTATATTCTGTAATGAGTTTTATAGAAATGTCTGTCTGTTACCATGTTAAATTTTGGGCTCTCCTTTTCAGGCGTGCTTGCTGTCGGTTGTCACTGTGCCACCTTCCTTCCAGTGGGGGAGGGCAAACAGCAGAGTGTGCATAAGACACGCAATACTAAGAAATCAGAAGTTCTACCTATAGGCATGTAGGCAGCTTCAAACCACAGCTCCTTTGTATTTCGTCTCTTCCTCTTGTCTTTCTTCCTTTCCCCTGCCTCCTACATACTTACATAACAAGGCCTTATTTCAGGCCTAATTAACTATGTTACCATGGGGGGGGGGCTTTGAAGGATAGATGATGGATGTTTGTCCCCTCTTGCTGTTTTAACAGCATCCTAGTATTTGACAAAGATTTTTTTTTTTAATCCACTGTTTTACCAGAGCATTGCAGAACAGCCTGTAGAGGCGCATCATCTTTCAAACATTTATCTAGCTTGCTTGTTAATTTTACACTGAATTTTCTAAATAAAAATCATTGCTAATAAATCAGCACCCATTAGTAGGAACAGAAAACTTTGTTAACAACTCAGTATGAGTGTATTTTGTGGTTGATTTTTAAGACACTTCTCTTGTGTGCGCTTGCTTTAGAAGAAAGTCCTCCTAATGGCTTTGTCCCTCTAGGGGAAATAACTTCATAAATGGGTTTATGAAGCATCTTAACAATCTTAGAGATGAGTAGAGGGGGGTTTTTTTGCAGTTGTGAAGTTTGTGGTGGGGAAAAAAAATACAGCGGTCTATCACTTAAGTAGCAGATTTATGCTTATGTCATATCTTGCTGAAACCTTCTCTGCATGCTTGAAATTTGAGTTCAAGCCTTTCAGTTGAATAGTACACATCATGCTGTTTCTCTGTTAATTAAGATGATATTAGCTCTTTAAGAGAACTGAAATATATGGACACTTCAAATTTTCCTTATTCAATAAGAAGTTTAGTACTATTAAAAGTTGATTAAAGGACTTCGAATTCTGATATCTGTATCATAAGTATGCACATTCATGTTTTGGTGGAGTACATACTATGTGTTTGAGGTTTGTGGGCAAACTTCTGTGGTTGTTGCTGTCCTGCTTTTAATTTTTGTTCTGCTGAGCAAATAAAGTTTCTTTTTCTCTACTTGCAGATGATTGTAGTTTCCCCTCTAGAAGAAGTGGGCAAACCAGTTAGGAGTAGGAAACAAAGAGTATAGCAATAGAGATGGATGAACAAGCCCTTTTAGGGCTAAACCCAAATGCTGATGCGGACTTCAGACAAAGAGTATGTAATTAACTTGCTTATCTCTCTAATAATTGGGGGTGCTGTTTCAGTGCAAAAGTCTCTTATTTTCTTGGGTGGGGGGTTGGGAGTTTGGGGTTTTTTTGTTAACCAATACATAGGGTTCGTGGTGGCACATGCATGTGAGCTGAAGGTCATGTGTCACCAATTCTGTGAAATTATACTTAACGTGCATAGAACTTGTTTTTCTGGGCTCTGACTTTTTCAGTCCTTTCAATTCTTTGCACTTGTTGCTCAGCTCCTTACGTAGGTTCCCACAGAATGAAAAGCAGCCACTGAAAACAATGAGTTGCTTGCAATTGCCCTTTTAATTCTTAGATGTGTTTTTTTTTTAATTTGAATGGATTACTTACCTTTAGTGTCTTAATGAAATGTGTGTTTTTAACTGTAGTGGAGCTTGTATTAGCGTAGAGTAGGTTAAGAAAGTAATTGTGGTATGTGGGTAACCGTTACTTTATAAAAGAGATGCTCCTATGAAAAGGCATTACGATTTATTTAACTATTTAATGAGTAAATATTTCTGCTTACTGATGATTATCAAGTTGATTCAACTGTCTACAAGATAACCTCCAGTAAAATCTTTCAGAAATGAGGATGTTAATACCTTGGTTTTGTGTTCATAAAACAAATCCTGGAATGTATAAGAAAGTTAAAAATGTAGTTTGATACAGCTTAATATTGCTAAGCAGCCTGTTAAATATGTTGATTCTGGGTGTTTGTCCTTTTTGAAAGGATGGATATAGCTAATCTCTAGTGTTCTGTTAATAGAATATCACTAAAATTTGAAGCTTATAGACTTATTGACCTTTTAACTATGCAGTCTGCCTAATTTTGAAATATTTTATAGTAAAAGGTGACTTACTTTCTCACTAATCGTGTAAGATGTAACATATAAAGGACGTATCAAACAATTTCTAGTAAAACCATTCAGTATAAGAAAATTACTAGTACAGCCTACAGGAAGTGAATTCTTGTTTTAAGGACTTATTTCAACTCACTGAATAATTACTTTGGGAAATTACTTTGGTGAATGGAAACAATTATGAACTAATGCAAAAAAAACCCCAAAACAAACAAACCAAAAAACAACAGCCAAAAAACCCTCTTGAAATACATGCATTCATAGAATTGAAATAATGTTGTTAATCTAATCTCTGTTTCAAAAGTTATTTTACTGTTTTGTATAACAGGCCACACTAAATCTTAAAGCAATTAGATCAAGTTAACTGTTGTCAAAAGCTATTTAGAAGTTCTGATAAGCAACTTGATTATTTAAAATTTGGTAGAACTTCTTTCCAGTTTCTGTAATAGATTCATAAACTGACGGCTATCAGGTGATCAGTGTTTGAATGTTAGTTGAGCTTGAGGTGTAGAATGCAGCCAAAGTGGTGCAACAAAAATAGTGAGTTGTTTTCGGTGAAAAATCTAAATCACTCTCTCTTAAGAATTTGTGGAAGGAATTTTAGCTTGGATGTGAACTTCCACCCAAATGAAAAGGCCCTGAGCAACTTCCTCTAGTCGACCCTGTCTCCAGAGTTCCCTTCTAACCTCAACATTTCTCATTCTATAACTTCTATATTCCAGTAACAAAAATCTTTGTATTGAATGTAAAGTGGAAATGGGTACCTATGATATTAGCATTTGAAGAAACACTCTTGCGTTATGGTAATTAGGGAGTCATATAAACACTTGGATGTATCCCAATAGTTTGGTTTTTGGAAGGAGAGCTGTTCAAATGTGAGTCTAAGTGTGAATGAGATGTCTTGCTGTGTGGTTTGTTTGCTCTTTTCAATGAAACTTACTTGGATGTTTGCAGGCACTAGCCTACTTTGAGCAGCTGAAGATATCTCAGGATGCTTGGCAAGTCTGTGCAGAAGCATTAGCTCAGAGTATATACAGGTAATGTAGATAAGAATCATTGCTTATTTTCATAGTAATATGTTTGGGTCTGGTTTTAGCTCTACAGCGTAATAGGCAAACTAAATTGCTGAAAGTTAATACGGTCTTCATACTATTTTTAGTATCATAGTTGGTCTATGGCTTCTGTATAATGCCTTTCAAGGAAGAGCAACATATAAATAAAACTCCATATTAATTTAGTAGCCTAAAGACTACTGCTTTATGAAATCCATGAAAAAAGAATGAGTTCTAGTGCTATCTTTTGGGGGAGGAGAGGAGTGCTGAAAATTTCCTATTGTGAGACTATAGGCTTTATATGCAGTAATCTCAGTAGTTCCTTGCCCCTATTTTATGGAGTAGGCCATCCCATTTTTCAAGATGCAAAGAGTGTGTAGTCACCACTATTTTTGCACAAAGTTGTGTATTTAGATCTCAAATACTAGGTTGTTGCTGTATCACAGAATAATTCAGGTTGGAAGGAAACTGAGGGAGGTATATCTCCTGAATAACAACAGTGATTTATAGTGAATGCTTTTTAGTATATGATTTATCAAACATTCTGACTCCAACGGAGGACGCAGTAATTAACAAAACCACACAAGACTTGAAAACAGCATTTTATAATCTTTACCAAAATACATTACGATTGTTACAATTTTTAGACAATAAGATAAACTTGTGTAGACTATATAGCATGTGGAATGTCCCTTCCTAATCTATACCTCAGTTTGTCTTCAGCTTTGCTTTTTAAGACACCATGTACAACTTGCGCTTAGTGTACTAATGGACACCGAATGTATTATTGAAGCCTTTTATAAAGGCAGGATACAATAGGTGTTGTGGTTTTCTATGTTCAGTACTGAAATGAAAGCATAACAAATTGGTGGCTATAGAAAAAAGGATTATAATATCAAACATAAATATTAGTTTAACAGTTGCTCATTTTTACCAAATGAACTGCTCGGGTATTTGTCATTTTTGCTTTGAAGTAATAGCAGTAGCATTTTTGTCTGGTGCACAGTAATTCTTGGATTTGCCAAAGGGACAACCTGGTTGTAGCATTTGAGGAATTTTTTTCTTCCCAAAGAAGTGTACCATATTGCCATGAGTAACAGAATTTTCTTTTCTAGTGATGATCACATCAAGTTCTTCTGCTTTCAAGTTCTGGAACATCAAATTAAGTTCAAGTGAGTAATCTTTCTTGACACCAGCCATATACATCCATTTAATTTTCCCTTTTTATTCTGCTTGCAAAGAAACTTAAAATGGTATCTGTCATCTCAGTGTGGTTGATGACACGGCTTTAATCTGGTCCAGAGGACTTTCTTGTATTTCTTCACCTTTTTCTGGGAGAGGAGTAGTTTGGTTTTCAGCAGCTGTTGGGTTTTGAGCAGCATGCTCTACTTAGCTAGTCTAATACCTGTGTATGGCCCAACACAGACCCAATTGCCAAGGATTGCTTGAAACTTGCTTAGCCCTTCCTTTCTGGAGATTCAAGCCTTACTCGGTACTCTCACTGATTTTTTGCAAGAGAGAGTCCTGCAAGCAGCAGCCTTGCTCAGTACAGGGTCCTGGACTTCAGACAAAGCCCTATTCATTCAATAACCATGGCAGAGATGTTAAGAGAAATAGTCTTTTCACTGAGTGGTGTTTTCATAGAATCATAATTTTAGGAAAAAATACTTTGAAATATTTTTCATTGCATGGAACTGTTTGTTTGTTTTCACATTTTGGGCTCCTTTGGTCTGGACTTGAACATCATGGCAGAGGTGTCTGCCTCTTGGAATATCATCGTGACTGGTTGGGATACACTGAACATGTGGGTCAGGCTTTAGATAGGAATAAGATGTATTTTGACTGATTTTTCACAATTATGTATCAGAGCAAAAATGAAAGACTTAACTTTCTGTGATTTTATTTACCTGATTTTACCTCATTGTCCATCTTCCTCTGCTTGTTCCACTCCTGTCACTTGCTTCCTGCAGTATGTTTTCTCTTGTTTTCCTGCTTATTTTCTTTGACTGTTTTCAGTGGGGTTGCTTTTTTCTTCTCCTTAATGAATAGTTACTTGTGACAGGAACACTGGAGTCTCATTCAGCAGTCATTCCTGTTAAGGACTGTACCAAACCTATAGCTAGCTCTATTGGAAGGAGAGTGTTCTCAGCTTAGCTAGTCCTGGGAAGGAACATGTTGCGTGGGGGTAGTATTTGAGGTGGGCTGGGTATAATGTCAAATTTTGCCAAGACTGTATATATGACGTAAAGCAGGATTACTTGTGTGCTTTTTTGTTTTGACATATGTCTGATAATGAATGTACTGTAGGTCAGATAAATGAAGGACTTCCTTGTGCTCACTATTGACGGTCTTCAATGTGTAGTAAACAAGTTTGAGCATATACAGATGTCTCTTCCTTCTCCCCGTGGCTTACGATCAAATGGTTATTTTTATCAGGGGCATAAGTCCTGTCCTAACATCTGCTCCTGATAGAGCAGCTTTCCTGCAAAATTTCAAGCTCCTACTCCAGTATAGGAGGCAGTAGTGCCTCAAAATGTGATCCATTAATATGGGCAACATGTTTTTTCCTTATTTTTATGTCTTTGATTCAAAATTTTAACATGCAAATAGCTGTGTAAATTCCTTTTCTAGGAACCTTTCATTTACATTAATGTGCAGTATTATGTGCAATATTAAGAGTTTTTTGCCTTACTGAATGTTGCGCTTGTCATGAAGCAGTTGTATTTTGATCTCATTATGCTTTGTTTCAGATACTCTGAACTTACTGAAGTCCAGCAGCAGCTAATTAGGGAAACACTGGTAACATGGCTGCAAGCACAGGTAAGTATGTCCCTTCACAGCAGTCCTGTGTAGTAGGCTTTTTAGTAGGCTAACATAAGGCATTGAGTGTGGGCTAAATGTTTAATCTGTCATTTGAGTTTAAAGATGGCTTCCTGAAGATACATGGTATCTGATGGTTAAAAGCTTTTAACGTGCTAATCTTTATTAGAAATTCTTTAAATCAGATGTCGTAAAGAAGTCTGTGCTTGAACTTATTACTAAATATAAAACTCTTATGTCAGATAATGATTGTGGTTTAATCAGTTGTGTGTGAAATGAGTAGTATTAAAAGTTTCCCTTTAGGGAGGTATAATCCAGATTCCTGATGTTCCTGAGTGTCTGGAGGAGGAGCAGTAATTCTGTTTTTAAGACTCTCCTGGCCTAGCTCCTGTCTGCTTAGAATACTAGCAGATGTTTATGAACGAACAGCATCATTCCTCTGTTACACTATGGCAGAGTACTGGCTACTTGTTCTTGTGGAATTAGTTACTGTAGCTGAACATGTAGTATCAGTTGGACCCAAGAGTTTGCAATCAGCGGAACCATCCGGTGGGCTGATACAAGTCTTTGGCTATACCTGCCATTATCTAGTTATCATTACACTTCTGCACTGGAAATTAACATAGTTGCTTTGTTTGTAGAAAACTTAACAGTAGGAAGTGGAGTGTACTACAATTTGGAAAAGAACAGGTCATTGTGAAATATATTAAATTGCTTTTAATTTTTCTTTGTGGCAAGCGGTTCTACAGTTAGGAGGAGTTTATGGAAAAGGAGGAGAGAGAGAGGGAGAGTCATAGTGACAGATTTTTTTTGTTTTGTTCTTCCACCTGATGAGCTTAGATTTAGAAACTTCCTTTACTATTCTTAAAGCTAACATCTAATTTAGGCACAAGCTAGCTACAAGGGGACTGTAACTTGTTTTCTGGAAGTTCTTGTTTCCTCCTTTCACCAAACTAACAAATTAGCTTTTAGTCTTTGAATAGTACACTTAATGTCTTAGTACTGAATGAAAGGCTTAGGACTGTATCACCCAGAGAGAATGTTTTCCCTGTTTCATTACAATTTCGCTAAATTTTCTTAATCCTTGGAAAGGTAAGGCTTTTCATTGATCTCGGCCAGGAAGAGAGGTAGTACGTTTATCACTATACAGAGATCAACAAGCATACATGATTATTCTCTAATTTAGTAAGAATATACAAATAAAATATCTTGTTTCTACCAGATGCTGAATCCCCAGCCTGAGAAGACTTTTATTCGCAACAAAGCAGCGCAAGTCTTTGCATTACTTTTTGTTACTGAATATCTCACAAAATGGCCCAAGTTTTTTTTTGATATTCTGTCAGTAGTTGACCTTAATCCACGAGGCGTGGATATGTACCTCAGAATCCTGATGGCTGTTGATGCTGAGCTGGTAGACCGGGATGTTGTTCATACATCAGAGGCAAGTTATTGTTTTGCATTAACATTTGTTTTAAACTTCCCAAAAGTTATCTTACTTTAATTAGAGCAGAAGACTTGTAGAGGTGGTGGTTTTTTCCTATGGCAACTCTGCCTTGGAGACGTTAGGTGGTTTAGATCCAAAAGCCGTATGTTGTTTAATATTTTTTATAATTTCATACTTTTCAGTTAATGTAGTTTTTTGCTTGAAGGGCTAGCAAACAAAAACTAATTGATTAAGTTAGCCAATTTAATGTTAGACTGACTCATTTAAAAATGTTAATTTCTTTGAGTGCCTGTTTTAAGGAGTGCTAACATCAAAAATCCATTTAATGACCTAGAGGACTTTTCCCCTTTTTCTGCCTTTCTTCAGTGTTTGGGCATTGCGATAGGGGGAAAAAAAAGAGCAAAAACGAGGGTATTTTGGTTTTATTTCTTGCAAGAAAAAAAAGTGCTCTCTTTGGGTTTCTGATTTCAGTTATTTGTCTTGCTAGGACAAGTGGTGTCTGGTAGTGGATACAAAAATGCTACTAATTTGACAAGATGCTAATCTATGACAACACTGATTTATCCTTTTTCTGTATTGATAGGAGGCTCGTAGGAACACCTTATTAAAAGATACTATGAGGGAACAGTGCATTCCAAGTTTGGTGGAATCTTGGTACCAAATCTTACAAAACTATCAATATAATAACTCAGAGTTGACATGCCAGTGCCTTGAAGTAGTTGGAGCTTATGTATCCTGGATAGATTTGAGCCTCATAGCCAATGAAAGGTAGGGTTTTTTTGATGGAATATATTTGCAAAAATGACCTTGATAGCAGAGTGATTGACTTTGCAAGCCAAGCTGATATAATGGCCAAAATAGACACTACACAGTTTGCTGGGTTCTCCTTAAAATGTACAAAATGCTGGGTTTAGTCAGTACAATAGACTTTAAAACTGTCTTATAAAAAGAAACCATTGTAAATATGCACACAAATAATATAAAGCTTCTTTATGCTTTATGCTACTGGGTACATATAAAAATGAACTTTTTTTTTCTCTGAAGGTTTATAAATATGCTGCTAGGTCACATGTCTGTGGAAGTTCTCCGGGAAGAAGCCTGTGATTGTTTGTTTGAAATTGTAAATAAGGGAATGGACCCAATTGATAAAACAAAATTGGTTGAATCTTTATGTCAAGTATTGCAGTCTGCTGGCCTCTTCAGTATTGATCAGGTTTGTATATTGATTTTTACGACAGGAATGAGTCATAGGTTTCCAGCAGTTCTTAAATAAGCAAATGAACAGAAAACTATAAAACTAAGTCCACAGATTAGGGAGAATGAGTTGTGCTTCTGCATCAAAGCTAAATGCTTCTTACATTTTTCTCAAATTAACAGCTTGTTATTAATATTCCTTATTCATTTAAAACACACTGCATTTCGTTTGTCCTCAGCATGAGTTTTTCATTTTAGAAGCAAGGTATTAGTAACTCCTCTGTTCCTCTCCTAAAGCGTGTTGTGCTTACTGTTAATGCTGCTTCTGTGTTTCGTTGCCTTGAATCTTCTCTTCTAAATGGAGCTGTAATAGGTATTGTAGCCAAGGGGGAGAGGTTGTTGTTTTTTTTTTATGGTGAGACATTAGATCAGCTGTGCATAATTAGGTAGGGGAAAGAGCTTTTTTAAGGGCACGTATGCTGTTCTGCATGTCTGCACCATCAGACATGAGGCTTGAAATTCTTACCTGTAAGCTGGAAAAAATATGTGCTAACTAAACACACATTCCCTGGCAGTTGCAGTGTTTAAGGAACTACCTGCCATGTTTTGAGAAAGAGGAACCAGTCCTTATGAAGCTGTAGTCCTTAGATTGCAAGGCAGTTATCTTTTAATTTTTGAAGTGGTTGTCAAATTTGTGTTCCTACTAGAATGCAGAAAACGTGCATTCATCAATTCAGGAGGTGTTCCTCTAAAAACCTTACCTCGGGCTCTCTGAGGAAGACTTGTTATTCTTCTCCTTTTGTACAGTTATGGCAGGGAGCAAAACATCTGTTTGGGGTGACTGGTCTAGGGGTATTTCTCAATTCTGATCAATGTATTTCTGCAAAAGCAAGCCATAAATATTTAATATTAACTCACTCTTACAGGCAGTACTGAAAGTTACTCGTTATCAGTATTTCTGAAGTGAGCTACAGCTGTTAATTCTTTGAAGTTTTCCCATAAAAAGATTTTCCTCTTATACAGCCTAAAATTTATGGTAGGTATGTGCTTCTGCTTTTATTTTGAACCTGCTTCTTGCTGTAAAGTAAAAAGAGACACAAACTAATCTGAAGTGGTGAAGCAAGCTGCTGTTGTATAATGGAGGACAGCCGAATCTGGCATTGCTTTAATTTTTCTCTCTCCGTTCCCCAGGAAAAACTAACCAGGCAATTGTACTTTCCATCTAGGAGACAAATGTTGGTTTTACTACTTCTACATACAAGACATGGGTAGTACAGTCTGTAAGCTCATGCCATTTAAACATGAGCTCTGCTAGTATTTTTGATTGGATGTCTCTTCTTGCAGGAAGATGATGTGGATTTTCTAGCCAGATTTTCTAAGCTGGTCAATGGGATGGGGCAAGCACTAATAGCTAGTTGGACTAAACTGATAAAAAATGGTGATATGAAGAGTGCTCAAGACACCCTGCAAGCTATTGAAGCAAAAGTGGCCCTAATGTTGCAACTGCTAATTCACGAAGATGACGACATCTCGTCTAATATCATCGGCTTTTGTTACGACTACCTTCACATCTTGAAACAAGTAAATATGTCTGGCTTCGATTTAACATCACTTTTTGACATATGATTTAGTTTGATTTTTGTGGGAATAATGAATCTCATACTATGTGCAAGGTGACTTGCAAAATAGTTTTTTTGACTAATTAGCATTCAGTATCTAACGGCTGTGGTCATGCTATTTCTATAGTGTTGTTTAGAAATCTGAAGGAATTGGGTTACATCTTGCATTAAGTGGAAAGAAGGCTTGCAGATCATATGGCTATTAAAAAAGCAAACCTGTCTTTTCCTATTAGACACTGTTAAAGGAGTTACTGTACAAAAAAATAACACTTGAAACTTATTTTACAGCTTTCTGCTCTTTCAGACCAACAAAAAGCTAATGTAGAGGTAAGTATTTTCTTTTTACTAGAGATTCTTTTTTTCAAGAACACATTGGGTCAGAATCTTTCATTTTGCTGAAACAAATCATGTTTTATTTATATGGCTTAAAATGTGCATGTGACAATAATTAAAAGGGAAGACTTAAAAGTAAGGACAGTATGTTCCATCTTCTGCTAAGTAGCTACAGCTGTTTCTTTAAATAGTAAACCTACATTGAATTGTGTATGAAGATGAAAGCTATTTTAGAGCTGGTCTTCCCAAGCAACCCATAAGCATATGTTGGTAAGCTCCTGTACAGTCTGTACTGTTGATAGAATGTTCTTAAGTCAAGATAGAACAAGAGGGTTTTTTCCTGAAGCTTTGTATTTTTATTAAATCATGCCCTAATTCCAAAGGATTGGAAGAAGTATGGGAAGGGTTATCAAATTCAACCCTTGATAGTATCGTAAGTTAAACTTATGAAAGAAGCTGCAATTCAAATGTAACAGTTGTACTTATAATGAGCAGTTATATGTTAAGCATTACATTGAACTATATATTAAGCTTAAGTTTATATGCTTGAGTTTATACATAAACTTAAGTTTATATATAAAGCATTAAGTTTAACAAATAAGGTTTATGTCCAGTTTTGGAGGTAGTAAACTTGTTTGGTTTTTTCAATGCTGTCCTTTTTTAATTTCTTTTCCCTATGACACTTCTGCAGCAATGTGGATGTACTAATTTAGATGTTGAACTGGTTAGATTGGTGCAGGTATTTTGTAAGTTCATACAGCTGACAGCTGTTTTTCCTTTTCCTTTTCAAAGAAAACTGAGTTCTGTACCTGTTCTAACATGAAAAGTTGAATTTGAATAACTGTGGTCTAGATTATCTTGATCTGGTTTTGTCTAATGTCTGTTTAAATTGGATGAGGTAATAAGAGAAGTTTGATAACATCACTGAATCTTTTTTGTTCTTATAACTGGATCAAACCAAATCACTACTGCGGTGCATTTAAGAGACTTAACATTTGAATGTGTTACTGTCCCGAAATCTGTTGTTTTGTTAAACTTGCTTTCATACTGAAGAACTTCGTGTTATAATTATTTCTTAATTTTACTGAGCACTTCTTAAGGATTTGGGTTAAGCTGAGAAGCAGTCATACCAATCTTTCTTCTTTCATCCAACTCATAATAAGAAAGTATTTGGAAATAGTCTAAATCTTATTGTTGTCTGTCTTAAGCTTTAAGTTGTGTGCTTAGCAGCATTCCTTTAAAGTTTTGCACCCAAGAAGTTCTCACTTTCAACTTGTTCATTATTTGAACGGAAAAAAAGGGGATCTTGCTTATTGTGCCTTTGAAGTTCCAAAGCTTTTTCTCATCAGCAGGATCACATTTTTAATTTTTAAAATTACAGGTATTTCTAAGCATTTCTAGCTACAAGCATATCATGTTAATGTTATTTTAATTCTGTAATACCACTTCTTACAGAGAAGCAGAGACTTCTCACAGATGATGCTGACATTTGGTGTCAATAAAAAGCCTGATCACATTCTTGCTATTTGACCGTGTTCTTCCTCAAAGTATTACAAGTGTCTATTTCTGCAAGATCACCAAGAATTTCACCTCAGTAACCTAAGTTTAATTCATTGGTCCATTTTGGTGTTAAAGAACTTCGGGTTTTGCACTTAAACTGAAAAATATGTAATCATGATTCATTTGTCAAAAGTGTGTTTTGGTTTTTTTTAATTTACCTTGTTCCTTTGTTTATTATTTGTCTGAAACGTATGGCTATCCACATTCAGAACCTCCAGTACTAGAAGAGAATCACAAAACGCTAATCATGTTCTTGCTGGTATGATCAGCATTTTCATTTGCTATAGTTATTATAAAGGCTGTTGGCTATTGAATTTAACCAATATGGGAAAAAAAAAAAGACACAAGTTGTTTTTTTTTCACCTGGTAGTAGGTATAGGGATGAGGTGATCTGTAATGCTGATCAAATACCTGTTATAATTCTACTGAGTCTTCTCCAATATTCAGTGAATCCATTCCTTGTAATAAGTATGGGGATATGTCCTGCCCCATTACTTGTTGCTACTTAATATTCTCTTAGAATTCTAACACTTTCTTCTTGTCGTAGATATAAAAATGGTCTGCCTCTGATTCAGTTTTAATTATTCAGAATAGCTTTCTGTCCATTTGGAATATTTATATTAATACACATTTTTGTAGGTTCCCCAGAACAAACAGTTAAACTAAAGTGAAAATTAAAATATAATAGATTTTTAAACACTTGGTTTAGGTAACTGTGTGTTACCTAATGTCCAACTTCTATCCATCCTGGAAAGCATGAATGGAATGGAGTACTCCAAGTATTTTAAACATTAAATCAGAGTTCTAGAAACCTGAACTAGTAAATGCTTAGTAAGATCAAAGTGATACATTTAGAGTTTGAGACTTCAGTAGAGATGAGATCAAGTCTTTATTCCTGTTTCAGGACTTGCGAACAGTCCCTACTAAGGTGAAATTGCACATCAGTGCTTTAACTGATCTAACAACTTGCCACTGCTGAAAAGGGAAGGTTTTGCTTTTCTTACTCTTGTTTGCTGCTCCTGGCCCTTAGTCTTGGATTCTTTGCTGAACCAATTCAGCTTGTTAACCTGTCCCAAAAAAAACCCTTTCAAGGATGTTGAGCTATTAGAGAAGTTAACGTTATGGCTAAGCTGACCTGCCCCTTTAAAATAGGATCTTGGACAACCTGTTTAGCTTCCTCTGCCTAGTTCAGTCATCTTAATTGTTGCTTTCAGCGTGAACTGAACAGCACATTACAAGCAGGAAACAAAGCCAGATAATACTGTCAGAGACTGAGAGCTCCAAGTCATCTATGCTGTGTGACTGGAATGGCATCTGTGTATTGTTTGGATATAACCCATCTGTTTTAATTTGGACTGTTACTTCTGCTAAACCTCTGAAAGTAATAATTTAAATAGGATTTAAAATGTTTGTAAATATTTAACACTTGGTTTAATGTTTCCTTTACTGTAGGATTTCAGCTGTTGCTTCTTGTCGCTTGTTTGCTTCTATGCTTACAGTTCTGTTTTTATCTTAGGCGATCATGTTGGCTGTTATGAAGAAGTTGACATATGATGAAGAATATAATTTTGAAAATGAGGTATTGTGTTATATGAATGAACAGATAAATGCAACTTAAATTACATGTAGTAAGACTTGCTCATGCTTTTAAAGTCCATATTTCTTCATAGACTAAGGATTTGAAGGTAGGAAGCAAAGGTCTGTAGGCTGAATTTTTTTCCTATGTGGAAAGCTTCTTTAACCTCTGGGCATGTCTGCATAGGACAAAACAACATAGTAAAGGGATATCCAAGTAAGTTCAGTTAACAGAATATTTCTGGCTGCATTTGTGCCTAAGTATTCCTAGGCAAATACAGCTGTGCTGTTAGCTAAACATAGCTGTTGAGCTGGCTTGTTCAGTGTGAGTTTGTGTGTTTCTGCACATCGCTTCCATCTTGCAAGAAGATTTGAGAAACATTATGTAACGAAACTCTTTGAGATGCTGCTTGACCTACTTCAGATGGTCAAACCTCTGCAAAAATAAGCTAAAGGAGGCAGAAGGTCTTTGATTTCACTTTCCTCCCGTGCTTGTATCTCTGTCAGCCAGCAATAATGATTGAATATGTTAGACAGACTTACTTTTGCTCTAGGCTCTTCAGAGAGCTATAGTCTTAAAAAGGTTAACTTAAACTGTATGCAGTCCATCATAAAAGTTTCTGTCAGTTTAATTTTAAAACTAAGCTGGGTGCTGAGAAAGAACATCGTTGAGGAGTGAGTCAGTTTTCAAGAATTGGGTCAATAAGGCTTTGCCAAGAGCATTTTCTTTCTTGTACTTTTGGCTAGTTTTCAGTTTGGAAAGCCTTTTTAATATGTTTCTGGACTGAATGCAGTGGATCTCAACATATTACAACCAGCCAAAAAAGGAGCCTGCTGTTATGTTGCAAGAGCATAGGGTGAGCATTGTTGAATTCTCTGAGTGTGGTATACTGTTCTTGTATGTGCATGTTTTTGTTTTAGGTGTAACTGTCTAAAACAGTCGTGGATTAATTTAAACATGAAAATATGGACTTCACTGACATGTGAATGTTTTGTAGGGTGAAGATGAAGCAATGTTTGTGGAGTACAGAAAACAGTTGAAACTGTTGCTGGACAGACTTGCTCAGGTCTCACCAGAGTTACTGTTGGCATCTGTCCGCAGAGTTTTTAACACTACACTTCAGTAAGTTGGTTTTTTCTAACTTGTTTACACGATGCCCTTAGCTTTTTTGCCTTTTGTTACTGTTAGAGTTTGTAATGAACATGTGTGATGTAGCAAGGCAAAGCCAATTGATAGAATGAGCTTCTTATAAAGCCATATTTATCATGAAGTTGTATGATCTTTTGTTCAGCAGCTTAGAAGAAAAAAGCTTTCTTTTTGTAACCTTAAAAGGCAGCTAATTTTTTTTCCCTAGAGATGTTTCTTGATTTGTCATTTACCTATACAGCAACAGCCGTTTGGACAGGTGTTCACTTTACACGTCAAGGAAATGGTTATGAGACGTGGCAAATAGTTTTATGTATTACTGCTATCAGAAAACCAAGGTTGGATAGGTAAAAGAAACAAAAAAACCCAGCAGAACCAATCCTAGAAACTATGCACATAAACAAAGAAACATTATTACTAGTTGCCTGACTAGGAGGACAATTGTGTGTATACAAATAGGAATCTAGTATTGTTGGTGGCTTCCTTGTACCTTGCTCTTTAGCGAGCCCTCTTTTTAAGTGAAGCTGAATGGCTTGTCCACGCATCACAGTAGGTGATTTTGTACCTAAATAAGCACTTCAAGAAATCTGTAGCTTTCAAGTTGAAACTGGTAAAAGAAAATTGGTAGCGCTCTGATGGAGAGGTGCTGCATTTGTGGATAAAGTCTTCCAGAAGCATCCTGAAGTACTGCCTAGGTCTTACAGTGATTCTCTTAGTTTAAATTTGCTCTTTTTATGCTGTGCATCTGAAGAAGGCTCAAAAGAAAATATCAACATGGTAGAACTGTGATTATTTCATAAGCTACTACAGGCTAACATGATCTTCATATTCTTTCTCTAGGAATTGGCAGACTACACGATTTATGGAAGTAGAAGTAGCAATAAGGCTGCTGTATATGTTGGCTGAGGCTCTTCCTGTATCTCATGGTGCTCACTTCTCTGGTGATGTTACAAAAGCTACGGCTTTACAAGACATGATGAGAACGGTAAGCATGTGTGTTGTGGGAGCTATTTAAAAATGCTAATAAAGACTGGAACATTCCAGTTCAAATGGCTCATCTTAATTAACAGCATGTCACCTACATTGTAGTTTGGTATTATAAATGGCTAAAGTATTAACTTGCTAATGCTTTTATTTGTAGCTGGTGACTTCTGGTGTTAGTGCCTATCAACATACATCAGTGACCCTGGAATTCTTTGAAACGGTGGTTAGATATGAAAAATTCTTTGCTGTTGAACCTCAGCACATTCCAACTGTTCTAGTAAGTTTCATGTCATTTACATTTTCAACTAGATAAGACTAGAGAAGTTCTTTAGACTTAAGAAATTTTCTTATTTTCTGAAGGTCACTAAAGAAGCTGCGTTTCTTAAATTGTTGGATGATTAGCTTCCCCCCACCTTTGTTCAGGGATTCTAAGACTGAGATACTTTCTTGATTGCAGATGGCATTTTTAGATCACCGTGGTCTTCGCCATACAAGTCCCAAAGTACGAAGTCGAACAGCTTACCTCTTCTCCAGATTTGTCAAGTCTCTTAAGTGAGTAAAGTTGTTACAAATGTATCCAAATCGCACTGAATTTACCATACATAGCCCTTCTGGGCATCACCGTTATCACTGAAACAGGCTGGGCTTCAAATGGACTGCGATGAAGTAATATATCAAAACAGTGCTCTAGCAGGATTGTCCTATTGTGTAATACTAAGGTGGCAGTGGAAAAACTTGTCACAGAACAAAGAACTTGAATACATATGCTTAGCTTATTTTAATTAGAGGTTAAAACTGATCAATGATGTAAATATCTGTCCTGCTTTTCCTCAGTGAGCAGAGCTGAGAGTGAGTGGATCTGGAGACTCGGAAGAGTAACTCCTCCCAGACCAAATTCTGAATATTTACAGAATTTGTACTGATGAAGTTTACTCAGGGTATTAGAGCCCTTCAAACAGTCCTGTCCTGTTGGTCTTATTTCACAGGCATGTGTTTAATGTAGAGGCAGGAGAAGCTCCAAGATGGTTCAGATTTGAGAATGATCCTATTTTTCAACTGTTAATGAAAATATTTCACTCAGATGTGTGAGGCTATTTATGCATGTTTTTAAAAAAATGAGGGAAAGAAAGAAATGTTTATTTCCCTCTGTGCCATGTATCTGTTCGGCCTGCCACAAGCACCATATTCATAAGCCAGATTTTTCTACAACAGTGCTTTGATATTTAAAGGGGAGTTCAATATTGAGAAGGTAGTTTAGTGTCTAGCTTTACAGCTTAAATAAAATAGCAGGAAACTTGTAAAAATGCACATGCTTCTAAATAGCGTTATGTACTTGTGTTTCACTTCAGTAAGCAAATGAATCCCTTTATTGAAGATGTTCTGAATAGAATACAAGACTTGCTGGAACTTTCTCCCCCTGTGAGTATTTATAGCAGGTTTTTGTAATAAGTAAGGCTTAGACTTACTCATCAGTGTGCCTGAGTACTTACTGAATTGTAAGCTTAGCACGCAAACATTTAAACGCAAATAATTGTCTTGCTTTTTTGGTGTGAGATCACTCGCATGCTTACATTTGTACCTAATTGTAACAATCTTGCTTATGTGGGTTCTGGAAGTATAGGCTAGAGATGGGTATATATAGAAGGCTGTCTGTCTGAATCATATGAAAATAGTTGTTCCTTCAACTGTGTTTTTACCTGTACTTGACACTTCTACTTAAGTAGGAAGAGAATAGAACTGTTGTAAATGTACTATAGAGATTACTTAGGCACGATTAAAGGAAGAGCAGTAACTTTACACTTTGAGAAGACAACTTTGATAAAGGACATTCAGTGAATTATGCCTGTTATCTTCCATTTTAGGAAAATGGTTACCAGGCTCTGTTAAGCAGTGATGATCAACTTTTCATTTATGAAACGGCTGGAGTATTAATAGTTAACAGTGAATACTCTGCAGAAAGAAAACAAGTTCTAATGAGGAATTTGTTGACTCCACTGATGGAGAAGTTCAAAGTATTGTTAGAAAAACTGATGATGGCACAAGATGAGGACAGACAGATGGCACTGGCTGACTGCCTCAATCATGCCGTTGGGTTTGCTAGGTAGGTACAGCACTGGGATTCTGTGTGTGTTTCTGGTTTGAATAAAAGGGAAATATAAAGGATTTATTGGGAGGAGGGGTTGAGTTTCTACCTGTGCTTTATTGACCTAGAAGATTATCAGTGGTTGTAGAATTTCTTATGGTAGCCCACAAAATGAGGTACGTCCCCTTAGAAAAGGCTGCTATGGATGTAGATACAGAGAATATTGAGCAAGTTTATAATGAATCAGCATCTATTCCCTTCCTCAAAAAATTGTATGGAGCTATTTTAATCATATGGTGTTTGTAAATTGTTAGAATTTAATTCTCCAGAAACTGCCAAAGTGTAGCTACTTCATATCAAATAATTCTGTTTGTTAGTTCCAGTGTTTGGCTCCCATTTCATGAAATGGGAGTGCATGGGTTTTAAAGCATGTGTTGTTCTCAGTGTTACTGCTTCTTCATTGTAATGGAAGGTGAGCTTATATAAAACTTGGTGTATTGCTTTTACAGCCGAACCAGCAAGGCTTTCAGCAATAAGCAAACTGTAAAACAATGTGGCTGCTCAGAGGTTTATCTGGACTGCTTACAAACATTTTTGCCAGCTCTGAGTTGTCCATTACAAAAGGAAGTTCTGAGAAGTGGTGTCCGCACTTTCCTTCACCGCATGATTATTTGCCTCGAGGAGGAAGTTCTTCCATTCATTCCTTCTGCCTCTGAACACATGCTTAAAGATTGTGAAGCAAAAGATCTTCAAGAATTCATTCCTCTTATAAACCAAATAACAGCTAAGTTTAAGGTATGATATTGCATAAGCTTTTCAGGGTCAAAGTGTTGCTGATGTTGCCTCTTTTCTGGTTCCAGAAAAATAGCTGTGTGTCAGAACCTTCTCTCACAATTAGTAAACAAGTATATTTCTAAGGCTGCTACTGGGAAACATAGTCTTCAACCACAGTCGTACGTTGCTGGACTCACAGTGATTAAATTAGTGTTTTTCATTGATTGGTCTCAGAACTTTATGCTGCTTCTAAATTTTTGGGTTTAATATTTTAAAATAAAATACTACTTGCTGCACAAAATTATTTTTTATTGACACAATTAACTTCATGCCCCCAGCGAAGTGTTAAGCTGATATTACAAACTATGCAAGCTCTGAAGTGAATTTTCTCATTTCTTATAATGGGATTTCCAGGAGATACAGAGATACAGAAATATCAGATGTGTGTATAGGAAGGAATATTGATTTACAGGATCTCGATGCAGTTGCATAAAAATGTACGCTGAGGCTTAATGCATTGTTGTTCAAAATAGGTTGACAAATACGGAGGTTTTGAAATGGAGGCATGAGATGTATTAAATGGGAGTAAGACCGTCAACTGATTATCTAGCAAAGGTTCTTGAAGTGTAGCCTTCGAGCTTCCTAGCTTCCAACAGTTCAAATGCAAAGTCAATGAAATACATGAAGTTACTAACCTGTACTCGTGGTTCATTCCCTGGAGCTGCCACAAGAATATTGTGCTGTTGTGAATGGGAAATTCATTGCTGTATGAGAAGGTTAAGAAGCCCTTTAAATAGGCTTAAATAAGTCTTTCAGCAGAATGTAAAATTAAAATTATTAGAAGTGAAGAGAAGTGCATTTTGTGAGCCATAGAACAGAGCCATAATATACCTATGTGAATCTAGCGTGTGGACCTCTGGAACATCCCATCTGCAGAGCAGAGAGAAGGAATTTTGAAAAATCAAGTATTTCAGAGATTAGGGAGGAAGACACTTATTATTCTAGTCCTTTTCGTAAGTTATGCTAAAAGCAATTCAAGATAACAGTAGATAATTAAAAATAGTCTGTGTAAGGTAAAGAAGGTAAAAAAAAAAAAAGTCATAGGAGCAAGACTGGACAAATACCACGTTCAGGTGTAATGTTTAACTTTGTATGATACTGTACCATTCTTACTACAATATGTTAAAATAAAGATCCTAGCTTCAATAGTCTCACCTTGAATACTTTCAAGGTTTTGTCTTTAATCTTTTCTTTACTGTACTTGCTTTAAGCATTAAGAAATGAACATCTGAGTTGCCTCTTCATGGAACTCTAGGGTGTAGCTGAATAGCACACACCTTCAGTTTTTCAATTCATAAGTGTTCAACAAATTTAGTGCCCTTACAGATATTTCTCACTGCAAGTAGGACACAAATGATGAGTTTATTCTGTAATGCCGGTAGTATTTCAGCTCAGGAAAACTTTTTTCTTTAAGCAGTCTTTAAAGACAAGTGCTACAAAAGGTGGCCTGCTGTCAGTTTTAACGTCTTAGAGATGCATTTTCTGTAATGACAGTGACTATACAATAGCTCTCCTGGATATTTCAGGGAATTTGAAATGGTGTCTGTCTGAACAGAAGGATGAGAAATGCTGGAAAAGCTGCTGTTCCTACTCAAAATGAGACTAGATAGGAGTAGGTATTTTTGTACAAAAGACTTGAAATAGGTGACGTGTAAGTCAAGATGCAGTAATGATCATGGTGACCCTGGTGTGATTCACTTTATAAGTAGTTAGCACATGAAAATACTAACTTTAAAGGTGAATCAAAGCTGAGAATTGTAACAAGCCCTTAAGTTTTAATTTCCAAATGTTCAATTTCCGTAACTGTTTGAGTTGATACCCTCTTCCAATCTCCACAGACACAGGTTTCACCTTTTCTGCAACAGATGTTTATGCCACTACTTCGTGCTATTTTTGAGGTGTTGCTCCTTCCAGCAGAAGAAAATGACCAGTCTGCTGCTTTAGAAAAACAGATGTTACGGAGGAGTTACTTTGCTTTTCTGCAGACAGTAACTGGCAGTGGAATGAGTGAAGTCATAGCTAATCAAGGCAAGTAGTTCAGTTTCTCAAAGGATAGTACTATGGTTATTCGCATCTAAGTCTTGTCTACTAAAATCATTAGCCTAGTTCCTGTCGAGTACTATTAACTATGTTAAGGTAGAATGGACTAATGTAAATACAGTATCCAACTTACCTGTTGCCTACCTTGTGTGCAAGAATTTGGGTTTGTGAAATCCAGCTATAATAGGCATATTCTTCCTACTGATCTCTTCAGCTTATATGTGATCATCGTGTCTGTAAGAAGAATGGTGTATAATACATCCTCATGTATCATTGTATTTGATTGGTGAATCTGAGATCATACAATATATAACAATGTATAGCGATGTTCAAACTGTTGGGCAAGACCGCTCACAGCTGCCAGTATTCATTGTGGTGGTCATTTTCTGAAGGACACATCAGTAACTTCTGTAACTTTTTATTACTGTCACCTGATCTTGTTATCTATGGTAGAAGGCATCATATGAGTTATATGTAGTTACCAGGTTTTCCTCACCCTTAGTGGCCAAATGCAAATTAGTGCTTTTCACAGCAGAAATTTGAAGTCGAATGTCCAGTTGCTTGATTCTTTCATTCTCTCAGTTTGTATTCCATCAAAATGGCTAGGGACTTGAAGCTTTAAAGTGACTCACGTGATAGGTGGAGCTCAGACTTCCTTCCCCCCCCATCCTAAATTGATAGTAATGCCTGTGGGAAAGGTAAGGGTGGCATTAAGAAGTAGTGAGAGCTTTCTTGAAAGAGGCACTTCGGTAGCTGTGATGGGCCAAGAAAGTTTTAAAGGAATCAAACAGAGATAAGTATAGACGCAGCACAGAAATTTGAAGTGTGATAAAAATATCTTTCCGTATATTGGAAGATAAGTCAACTACTTCGGTGCCACTGAGTTTGGGTAGAGAGGAGAAAACTTGTATTTGTAAGCAGGTCAAAGTACCCCCCTCAGCTTTTGTGTGTATCAAAGGCCAGAAGAGCAATTAAAATCTCCAAACTTATTAAAAAAATAAACAATTATAACCTAAATAAGAGTTGTCTTGCATCGTAGGGGAAATTCAAAAAAATATTTGAGATTTGTGCAAAAAAGAGCTATTTTGAAGTTGAAGCGTGTCTTCCAGGTCAGTATTTATATAAAACAGTGTGAGAGTACAGAAACATTTTAGGCCGCAAGTTGAAATGACATGCTCATTTTAATGCGTTTAAGGTGCAGAGAATGTGGAACGTGTGTTGTTCACTGTCATTCAAGGAGCAGTGGATTATCCAGATCCTATTGCACAGAAGACTTGTTTTATTATTCTTTCTAAGTTGGTGGAGCTTTGGGGTAAGACTGTCTTTCCATAATTCCTTTGCAGCTGCTACTAACCATGAAGCAATAATAGAACATGGAATGTTACTTTTCTTTTCAGGAGGTAAAGATGGACCAGTAGGTTTTGCAGACTTTGTCTACAAGCACATTGTTCCTGCGTGTTTCTTAGCACCTTTGAAGCAAACGTTTGACTTAGCAGATGCCCAGACAGTATTGGTGTGTATTATGGACATTTTTTTTTGCTTTCGTTCTTGTGGGGCAGATTCAAGCTAAGAAACCTACAATGGCCATGTGGTATCAAAGATCGTCATCTCGCAAATAAAATCCCTTGTGTTTTTTATTGAGGTACCTGGATGATTAACTATTGAATATCGTGGTACTGTATTCTGTAGTTCACCTGTGCTCAAAATCAAGCTAGAGAATTGCAAATCTGAGTATTTAACATTGACCTGTATTACTTACTAACTAATGTTCAGTGAAAGGGAACACACACAGGTGGCTGTTCTTTAGTTCATTTTGGGTTCAGCTGTGACAGAAATTTTTCTGGTTAGAGTGGAACAAAAATTGGAAGGTTGAGGCTGTTATCATTGTGTGAGGGGAAAATGAGGGAATAATGGCTAGCTCTTGTTTTGGGCCTCGTTAGATTCTTTGGCTTTAAATACTTAACCAATAGACTAATCGAACAGTCTAATGTTATGTATTACATTGCAGGCTTTATCAGAATGTGCAGTGACGTTAAAAACAATTCATCTCAAAAGGGTAAGCTTAATAATACTTTGCAGGGAATAACTCTTGCAGGTTTCTTTCTAGTGCTTTTATCAATTTCTAAAAATTAATACTTACTTACTAGGGTGAATTACTACTCTACTCTTATATAAAATAATAGAATGACTGTAATGCTGTGTCGGGATACAGGATCCAGTAGTCCTACCTCTTGATAAATTACTGCAAAATATTTACTCTTCATTAAGGAGAAAATTGTGCTCACTTGATTGTTACTGTGTTTAATTGATCAATTGGCATTCTTTCACTTTTCAGTGTAGTACTTAGTGACAAAAAAGAGCAGTTGGAGATGTACTATGGACTACTTCTGTGAAAACTAAAGGTATCTTTTGATGTGTAGGAGACTAGACTGAAAAACATTTAGGGAAAAAAATGAATTTTGCATTGTCTTAATGACTAAAACACTATAGCATATTTCCATTTTTAAAGGGAAATGAAACAGTTTCTGTGTTCGTGTTACTGTTTCCTGCCACTCCCTTTAACTTGCTGGCTAACTTTTCTGTCAAATGCAAGTAAAAGTCACAACTACACAAACTTTCATCCCTGGAAACATTGAAGGTCAGGTTGGACAGGGCTCTGAGCAACCTGATTTAGTTGAAGATGTCCCTGCCCACAGCAGGGGGGTTGGACTAGATGACCTTTAGAGGTCCCTTCCAACCCAAACTTGTAAGAAGTTATAAACTGGCAGAGAAGCAATTGTGTTTTAATTCAGGAGAGCTTCTGAGTTTGTTCCTTTTTTCCCCAAAAGCAATGAAGAGATAAATCTGTAGGAAATCAAGCTTTGGTAAATGAAATAACATCCTACTACAAATACCGTTTCTTTTAACACTACCGATACAAATATAGGAAAAAGATCTGAAATATTTTCTCCTCATGTGAACTGTATACCATGTTCAAGTTGTAGGGTAACTTATGTGTGAATTAGTAAAGTTGATTCACTTTCCCCTGGTAGATGTATCGGGTCATGTTTGTATACTGCCAGTGTACAGTAATCCCTCTTGTGATGAGAGGTACCTGATAAATGCAGGTAAAGAAAACAAAAACTAGTGCGTTAACCAAAACAGACCTGTCTGTCTGCTTCTCTCAAAGTTTTGGAAGTTCCACTTCAGTACTGCGTAGTCCGCTGCAGATTCCCAAACCAATGTTACAAGAATGTTACAATGTTACAAGAAGAGAAACACTATGTTCAGGGGTACTTGGCTACCAAATTTCGCAATGGGGAGTCGTATGGTAAAGCAGTTGGCAGATACTAATTGCCAATTTTTTTTTTCTTTCATATGTCAGATAGTGAAATTAGGGCCGTCTTCTTACTTAACTGACTTTTACAGTTGACATGTCACCACAAACTGACTAGCTGTATGGTAATTCTTATTTCAGTGCAATTTTTGGTGCATTCTTCTGCTGTGTAACAAAAAATACCAAATTGCAGTAGAATCCTTAATGCCAAGGTTGAGAAATATTTTTATTTGCTAACAGCCAAGAATAACATGAGCATTTGGTACTTGATATGCATATTTCTTTGTAAAATAGTCATGTAGACCACCTGTTTTCAAACTCTTCTGTACCATACAGTATAGGGCTACGACTTCCCATTTGTACAAAAATACACTTGAACAAATCATGTACTGCTTTTCTTTAGGGTCCTGAGTGCATTCAGTATCTTCAGCAAGAGTATTTGCCTTCTTTGCAAGTAGCTCCTGAGATCATTCAGGTAGGAATTCCTAAAAGAATATTTGGAAAACTCTTAACAATCATAAATGCTAAATGGGAACAAAATGAATACTTACAAAGTTAAGCTCCTACAATCCCTCAGTAAAACTTACTCTGGTATGCAATATCAGAATAGGATTAATCTGGTATAAGGAGTAAAGTTACTGCAAGAATACCTTGCAAAAAAAGAGTCCAGTGCATGTGACTGTCTAAGCCATCTTCCTACTTTAATTCAAAGTTTAACTTGAGGAAGAAGTATCAGTATCCTTAGAGTAACAGCTCAAAAGTAAAATGAAGAACGTTGAATGTATAGAAGTGTGATGATAAAAGCTGTATTCAACACTACAGAAAATTAAGCCACAGCGCGGTTCTACTGCCAAAAACGATGTACAACATTAAGTATGGGGGTTTTGCGTGCTTATTTTGGAGTAGTGTAAAAGGGTTCTCAAAAGTGAAACTTTACACCTCAAAAGTGAAACTGAGACACCTGACCATCGTCTCAACATTAAGCATTGCTAGCCATATGGTAAGCATTGCCATGAAGAAATTGTTAGATGAACACTGACAACCTAATTTTAATTGCAACTAGTTTGGATACTATAGTAATCGGGTTTGCTGCATTAGGAGACAATTATACTCATCATGAGACTTAAACTGTAGAACTTTTAAGTGGCATTAAATACATGTAAGGATCAAGTATTATCTCTTGCTGGTGCCCCAATGTTTTCTCATCTAAGATTATACCTTTTTCAAGTGATAGACGTGTTCTGTATTCTAGAGTCACTTAGTGTGTACATAATACTTCTGAAGCATAAATGTTCATCTGAAGTATTCATTTCAAAGCCACCAGAAATTACTGGAAAAGTTAAAGGTTTAGAATCTCCTTAATTGCAGTCCTTGTAGATAGTCCTGTTTCTGTCTGTTCAGCTAAAAGTGAATGTGATATCCTGCATCTGAAAATACAGTTTTTTCACCCCAGAATACACTTAGTCTGTCATAGCCTATTACAATTTTTTATCCATAACATGCTTTTCTTTGGTTGCACATCAGGAAAATACAAACCAATATCAATGGCTTTACATACAAGGTATTCTATATGCTTCTTACGTATCTCAGGTTGTCTTGTTGCTTCATTTAGTTATTTAGTATTTCTTTATTCTCTCTTAAAGGAATTCTGTCAAGCACTTCAGCAGCCTGATGCTAAAGTTTTTAAAAATTACTTAAAGGTAAAGATTTTTTTTCTTTAAATAGCTTTTAATTCCATTTGAACTTTGTCACACAACTCAGTTGTGGTAGTGACTGGAAGTAAAATTGAAATATTGAATTATTTAATAGTTTTTAGCTATAGGGAATCTCCAAGTAGTAAAAGCAGTTATTTGGAAAGAAGGAGCAAACAACAACAAGAAAGCTACATCTGTGGAATTGTCACTTATCTTCAGCACCTTGCCACCTCCTCAATAGCTTGATATTCTTGTGGCTTACGTTTAATAGTTGAAATAGCAAAAAAGTGATGCTGTAATTGTAGAGAATGTGTCAGAATGCTTCTTTTTTGAGGGTGTGAGTATAATCAAATAGCACAAGTCACATCCTTGAACCTAGTGTGTTAACCAGTATGTTCAACAAGAAAATGATCTCTGCCAAACTAATTATCTTACACCTCAACCATTCTGTGTCTTGTATTTCCTTTGTCTTAAAATGCTTTTTTAATAAATTTTTAACAGGTATTCTTCCAGAGAGCGAAGCCCTAAGGAAAGTACTGGAATCTCATGTACCTGTTCCCATAATCCAGAACTCTGGTTGTTAATTTATAAAAACGCTAACTCTTGTGCCATTCAAACTGGTTTTGTTTTTAAGAAATGTTGCTTTGTGCTCACATCAGTACATATTTTAGCCTTTCGCAAAAAGAGAAATGCAAATCCCCCACCTGTGTCTCAAACATGAAGGTATGTGACAACATGAAAAATTCTCTGTATACCTACACAAACTTTTATTATGTATAGGATGATTTAAGCTTATGCTGTAACACGTACAGCAATGAAATGACACTTATTTTTGAAATTAAATGTAAAAATCCCTTCAGACCATAGCAATGGTTATTAAAATGTGTACATTTTTGATACTGAGTAAAATGTTTTCATAAGACATAAAATTCATTTGTTCATGTATGGTGACATGAAAATAAAACAATCAAAGTCATTCTTGTAGATAGTCATTTCATTGAAGTTGTCTTAATTATAAAATATATATATATACCTCCTATAAAACAGATTGGTTTAATAAATGATATCATTTAAAAGTAGTATCTGGTTCTATCTTTTTTTACAAAAAAAATAAAATTTTATCCAGTGAAACTTTAAGTCTCTTCGAATCATTTTGGTTGAACCTTTAGAAGCTACAGCATTCTTTAACCTCCTGGCTGTTACATTTGGGTAGAACCTGGCAATTTTTCTGGTGCTTGGCTAATAAATTGTATTGCAGTCTTGCATGTGGAAGATGCTGGCAGAAAGAATGAGTTACATTCACTGCAGTATTTCAGTATGATCTGTGGTCAATGGTCTATACAGAGATTTTAGTAGAGTGTTGCTACTTCTGTCCCAAAATGTATTGGTTGGTCAGTTGGTTTCTTTGCCTTTTTTTTTTTTTAATTCTATGACACTACAGTTTTCGTAGCTATTTCACAGGGGCAGGGGAAAGCTAGGAGCCTTCCCGTGCATGGGATTTAGTACTTTCTTTGAAAACTGATGTCCAAAGTAAAAAGCTGACTTACCTCTAGCATAATCAGATGAGCATTTTCTAGACTGTGTGGTGCTATGTTCTTCACCCAATTTAAATGGAAAATAAATGAGGAGGTGGATCAGAAACAGCAGCCAGGAGTGGAGTGTGGTGATGTTTTGAGGATACTCCTCTGTCATTCCCTCCCTTTTCACTGAGGGAAGAAAGTAGAGGGTGCTTACCTATACTACTCTTCAATAGGACACTTTTATAAGATTCTTGTTCCTGATTTTTGTACGTTTAATCAAAAGTTTCTTGTTACTTGATTTGTTTTATCACAGATTAAGTGCTTGTGGTGCTTTTTATACTTCCTAGTCTCACAGTCCCGTTTTCTTCCCTTTGCTGCCACACCAATGCTAGAGGTCCCCTGGGTCCAATATCCATTTCATTTTCTCCTGCAGCACTGGAAGCCTTCCATCTTTGACTTGGTGCTTTGTATACGCTGCTGTGTTCCTGCACCTCCCAGCTGCCCCTCCCCAGCTCAAGGGGCTTGCACGCCCTGCCCCTGGCCACTGCAGCTATTGCTGAGTGTTTGCTGTCGGTCTTCTCTGTGTTTGGCTTCGTCTCCTTCGCCTGCAGTTATGGCAACTTTACCACATGGAGGGAAGAGCTTTCACTAGGCAGATTATGAAACAAACAATAAGGTAAGGCTCTTCTGTCTTTAGCAAAGTTTTTTTTGTTTTTAAATTACAGTGTTCTTGTAATGGAGTCACTCTTAATTTTCATACAATTTAGACTTTTGCCTTCTGAAGTAAGGGTAGTACTGCTGCTTTTAGTACTGTGTAAAAGCAGGAAAAAAGCCTACACTTATTAATTCTGTTGGTATAGTTGACTGTGTCCTTTGTCTAACAGCATGATATAGCTATTACCAAATTACACCCTCATGAGGAAAGTCTTTAAACTGGCCACAGCCAAAAGACACTGCTCTCTTTCCTCAACCCCGCCATCCCCCTGTAGCTTCCTCTGTGCCAAATCTGGTGTTCGTCTAACCCCATCGCAAGCTGTTTGGGAAGCTGAAGTGGCAGAAACACTTCCCCCTGAAAGCATGCCGCCTGCTATGGTGGTGTCAGGTGAGAATGGACACAAAGCAGAGAGTGCAGAGTGTGGGAGTGAGCTGTGCGTGGCAGCCATCAGCCTGGCTGTATTATAAACTTGTACCCTGACCTTCCACCCGTGACTGAAAGAGTACCTTGTAGGATGAATGGTTGGGTAGTCTGGATCTTTGGAGAAACTAATTCGGTGCTGCCTGAAGAATTCGAAAAGGATTGTTTACTGTCCTATGCTTTGACCCTGTTGAATCAGAATAGTGTACTGTCAGGGATTATGCAAGTAATTATGTGAGCTGTAAAACAGGATCTGTGGGTTGGTTTCTGTATCTTTAGATAAACATGTGAAGACTGATTCTGGCTACTAGCAGGTTATTTTTTTCCTGCAATTTCTTTCAGTGGTGCAGAGACTGCGGGTCTGCAGCTGTTATAGTGCAGCTGGGTTATGTGGTGGGTATGCAGTGCCTAGTAACTATCTCTGCAAAGAATCAAGGTTCAGAAAGGCAATTGATGAGTTTCTACATCTTTACTTTGAAGAGATGGATTCCTCCTTTATGCTTTTTTTTTTTTAATCTCTACTGAAAAAGAAGCGCATGTTACTTGTTATCTCCAAAGAGAAATCTGGTAATGCAACATGTATTCAGAGTGTGAACTAGACTCTCCAGGCAGTGTTTAGATGCTCTGAACATACTACGAAAACTACCTGTGGGGTAGAAGAGGAGGAAGAAGATAGAGATAGATGAGAACACTCCACTGAGAGATTAGGTTGACATTCACATGTTTTCCTTCTGTCTTAAAAACAATCTTCTGATTTAAAGGCTGCACCAAACACAACCACCTGCACCTTTCCTGTGTGACTTACCATTGCTGTGTACCTGCATTGGTCAAAATGTCCCTGTCGAGACAGAAGATGCATAAAACATCATCATGGCAGTAAGTCCTCCTTTCGTGCACAACAGTATTTACTCCTGTAAAGTGTGTTTAAGCAGGAAACACAGCTGCAAGTCTTTAAAGATACAAGGCACCCTTTGCAGAGAGATAGTATCTTTTATTTACAAGCTGGTGTAATTACTAAAGACAGATAAGCTTTCAGGCCCGCAAGCACTTTTCTGGGTGTGAAGTAGAGGCAATGAATTCCATGCAAGCTGAGCTCAGGGACAATTTTACTCAGGGAATGGCTTATCAATGCAGGTAAGACATTTTAGCAGCTAGTTGCTGCCCAGAGAGGCAATCTGCCCTTATCCCCTCTCCTGTCAGCATTGGCACTTGTCTGATTCCGTAACAAGACAATTTATGGTGGAAAGCTAATCTTGCAAAATAACTGTTTTTGAGTTTTTCAGAAACTTCAAAGCTATTAAAAAATAAATTCAAAGCTATTTAGAAAGCTACTCACCCTTTGGGGGAGAGAGAGTTTTCCAGCTGGAACTGTCTCACTCCATGGAGCGAGACAAGGGCTACTGCAGATTCAAGGAAAGCAGCTGTGATGTGTGGGTAGGGGTGGAGGAGGGAGCAAGCCCCTTTCAGCAGCAGTTGGCCACTGGGGCCATTTAGTTGTAGCATCACTCTGTAGCCATGCAGTTACTGAACTTCAGTTGTGCCATTTCAGAAAGTTAAGCCAACAGGAAACCGAAGAAAGGAGAGTGAAGGAAAACAGCAACTAGGTTTTAACTGATTAAGTATGATTAAGATTTAAGTAGGAGCTGGAAGCCATTGTGCAGCGGGAGAGATTACTTAGTTGCCATCACAGAAACATGGTGGGGTGACTCTCATGATTGGAGTGCTGCAATGGATGGCTATAGACTCTTCAGAAGGGACAGGAGAGGAAGGAGGGGCGGTGGGGTGGCCCTGTATGTTAGGGGGTGTTTCGATTGTATAGAGCTCAACAGTTGTGATGATGATACGGTTGAGTGTTTATGGGTAAGGATGAGGGGGAAGGCCAACAAGGCAGATATCCTGCTGGGAGTCTGTTACAGACCACCCAACCAGGATGAAGGGGCAGATGAAGCATTCTACAAGCAGCTGGCAGAGGTCTC
>NW_008825108.1:9166563-9170749 GCF_000699105.1 Pygoscelis adeliae | reverse complement strand
CAGGCTGCCCAGGGAATTGGTTGAGTCACCATCCCTGGAAGTATTTAAAAGACGTGTAGATGAGGCGCTTAGGGACATGTTTTAGTGGACATGGTGGTGTTGGGTCGACAGTCAGACTTTATGATCTTAGAGGTCTTTTCCAGCCTTCGTGATTCTATGATTCTATAAGTACACTGAAACTGCTGTGAAGGACCGGCACAACTGGAAGAAGGAGACTTAGTGGTAGTGGTGAGAACAAGTGATGAAAGTTGGATGGGCCAGCCAGAAATAGGAAGGGCAGTATCTCCCTGTGAAATGTCTTGGTGGTGGCAAAAGGTGGCACATCAGGGAAACTATAAGTACACTGAAACTGCTGTGAAGGACCGGCACAACTGGAAGAAGGAGACTTAGTGGTAGTGGTGAGAACAAGTGATGAGAGTTGGATGGGCCAGCCAGAAATAGGAAGGGCAGTATCTCCCTGTGAAATGTCTTGGTGGTGGCAAAAGGTGGCACATCAGGGAAAAAAATGGAATATGCTGGAAAATATATTTCTGCCAAGTTCAAGATTGATACAGTTCCTGGTGATAGCAGAAGTGGGAAGTCAGAGGCAGAGTAATTGTGCGGTGAGAAATATTTTCTTATTCTTCATTGGGTCCTTCTGTTCTCCACTGGTTGCTCACATTCATTCTGACAGATGCACGGGTGGTTTTATTTGTCCGCAGTTTGTCTTAGGGTATGGCATTTGGCGTTTCTGGTTTGCTGTGAGGTGGGTACCTGTAGGTTATACTAATTATGCACGTTACACAGGCACACAGCAGGAGGGTGCTCTGGTGATTGCGGCGATTGTTTGGCCGATCAGTTTTGCATGTTGCTCTAGCATGAAGGTTTTTCCCCGCTCATGTTCTGTTTCTCTGTTCTTCCTTAATACGTTCATTGTTCACTATATCCCAAGCACTTCAGAAAAGTGGAAGAAAGCAGCCTCCAGAACAAAGTTTTTTTAAATCTAGTAATGTTTTTTGACTATCAACACTAGCCACTATTCCACTGAACTCACCTAGATGGCTTCATAACTATTGGACAAGAGGAAGAGTATAATTTGTGGACTACTTAACGTAAATACTTTTGGACTAAGATTTGTTTGGGAGCATTAATCTGTACATGTTATAAGCAGCTTTGGAATGAATTCTCTGGTGGCAAGCTGGAAAAAAGGCAAAGCTAGTAAGAGCTGTCTTATATCATGGAATGGCTTCCCTTCCCTCTCTGCAAAACTACAGAAGAGAAAATGGCTTAAATAATGCGGAACTATGAAAGGCAGTTCCAGCTGAAGTGAAGTTGACTGCTTAATAGATTTGCTTATTCTGGTTCAGCTGTGATGCCACCTAAATATTTAAATCCAAATATGGAAAACAATTTGACTATCAGTAAATGGCTTAAAATCTTCAGTTTTCTTTAGACAATTCTTTAACGATAGAGGAGAAGCAATGTTTAACTTGTTCAGGAATTTCTGGAGTTGTTGTTCTCAGTTGACTTACTGGTAAAATTAGTGGTTCTGCTTTTGGTAAGGTTGGTTAAGATGCAATTTTCCACTCAAAATTTTTAGAAGTCAGATAATTCAATCACATGTTTTTTCTTGGCAAGTATCTACTGTGGTTGATTTCCACCCTCCCTTGTGCTTACCTCACTGTTGCTAGGTTGCCCAGAGGGCCCCAAGAATAAGATGAGAAGAAGATGCTGTATTTTGCCCATTTTAATGCTCTCAGCTCTGCTTGGGAAAGAAAGCTTTAAGCTTAGTGCTTCCATGTTTGGAAATAGGGCCTTGGAAATTTGGAAGGCGAGATCACACTTGTGGCTATCATGTTTTCCATTAGATCCTTCAACCAAATGTGGCTACTCACAATCATTCCTCAGAGTTTTAGTCTGTGTGTGCACAATAAGAACTCTATCAAAAACTGTATTACAGAGTCCAGCAGCTAAACACCCCAGAGATACAGTCAGCATCCCAGAAATTACTGACCACAGCTTTCCCTCTCGGTGAAAGTCATGGTCGAGCTGTTAATGTCCATTCTCTAACAAACACAGCTGCCTTGCTTTCTTCCTGTTCATCTATTTTCCCTGACCATGGAAGTGCTGAAATTGCGTCATTTGATAATACATCCACAGAAGGGTATTCATCTCTCTTCCAGGTGTTTCAGAAGCTGTGCTCTAACTTAATTCTCCTCACCACTACTTCAGGACATGGTAATTATTCAATATTCTGCTAGAGCAAAGCTCCAAAATTATACGCAGTTTGACTTTTTTCCCCAGCATCTTTTTCTTTTCTGAATTCTGGCTTTCACAGCTATACATGAGAAGACTGTATGCAGCATGCCAGCTTTAGTTGCAGTTCATATAGCCGTATTGTTAGGATGAAGAGATGTAATAGCGTAGAGCTACAGACTGCTGAATTTGTAATGTGAATGAGAATCCAAATACATGAGAGGTGAGGAATACCAAAAGTTTTACTAATACATTGAAAAGAAGTGGAAAGAAGCAAAGTAAAATTTTCTAGAGTGAAGCTGTAATGTCACTTTCCTTTTTGGTGTCCGTTTTTGCTATTCTTACATTCAACATACCGTTTTCCTGTGATTCATACTGTGAAACATTTAAAGGCTAGACAAGATCCTCCTTGCATAAGGATCACTGATTATGCTACAAATATACCCTAGAAAAACGGACAATTTGAATCATGTGAACCATATGAATCATCTTCATGGATTCAAGACCTGGGGAAAGCCCATGGGCTGGTAACTGCAGTGAAAAACCCAGGGGCAGCGCGACATTGGAGCTGATATGTTCTAGGTCTTAAGTGAACAAAATCCTGGGGAACCTGGTCTGAGGTCAGCACTGACCCTGCTTTAAGCAGGATGTTGGACCAGATACCTCCTGAAGTCCCATTCAGCCTGAATGAGACTATGATTTAAAATGGCTGGTTCCCAAAAGCATCGACATACCAAGCCAACAGCTTGGGTTTATTCAGAAGCAGAAGCAAGTACACATTCACCATACAAAGAAAAGTTCACTGTCATTTCTGATTTTGAGAGGGCTTTTGCTAAAATCTGTATGACCCATCGGATGAATATTTCTGAAGAAGACAAAGCTGACTCATGGGTATCCACCTGATGAAAAAAAATGGCTTGTAAAGCTGGGCACAGAGGAGGGGGTGGCAGAAATAAACCACGTAACTTCTGAGGAGCACCGCAACATTTTGAAAGACTCAAGGACAGAATTCAAATGTAGTGGGGAACTATTCCCTCTATAATGCAGAAGCATTACAAAAGAAAGCTCAGATGCCAACAAACAGGGAATACAAATTGAGCATTTATATTAACAGCATAAAATGTATCAAAATCAATTTGCTGGTTCCGCTAAGTAGAATTTTAGAACAAGCTTAGTGCCTGTAATAAGTGAACCAGCGGAAGTTTGGGTTTGTGATAAAGCTTAAGAAAGTAAGACAATAACAATAAACAAACCCTGTGAGCGAAAGGTTGCTATCTTTTGTGCCCATTCCTCAAGAAAATAGGCTTTTAAGATTTGGGAAGATGGTGATTCCAAACGGGAAATGCAGAGGATCAAAAAAAGGATAGTCTTGGGGAGAAAAAAAAAAGATTTCTTTTTACTGTTTTCCCACCATAATTATGTTTCAATTACATTATGCATAAATTATAAAATTATCAATCTTTTTCCTTATAAAAGCTGTACAGACCATTTATTGGAACAGCAACATTACCAGGCAGACACAAAAAAGAGCGAGAGAGAAATCAGCAAGGAACCTCGCTTTAAAACATTTAAGTAAAAAATAAGCGACAGCACGAATGTATGAAAAATACCAAGCCTTCGTGACGTTTAAATAGGGTGAAACTGAGCGAAATTCCACGGGGCGAGGAAACATTTCTCCTGGACATCCCTCGAAAAAGCAGCGAGGCGAGGTTCGCGCAAGTAAGCGCACCCTTAACGGTGACCGGGCAGAGTGACCCGCAGCCCTGCCTCAGCCGGGGAGCGAAAAAACGGAACCACCGCTGAAGCCGTTACGCAGCAAAAAAATCGCCACGGAGATCCTCACCGGAACCGGCCTGAGCTGGTTTTGAACACCACACCAGCTGAAATACCTGGAGTGACCATTTTTAAGGAACATCCTGCTTCCACTTTTCGATGTTTCCCAGATGTTTTC
>NW_008825108.1:9133063-9165918 GCF_000699105.1 Pygoscelis adeliae | reverse complement strand
GTCCTTTGCCCCGGACTCGCTGACTTTTATCCCCGTGAATGTCGGCAGGTCGCGGTTGATGCGACCCGTCAAAATTACTTTTGTCGTTGGAAGGGGAAAAAAAAAAAAAGCCAAGCGAAGCGTATGTTTGCCAGTGGTTTGTATAAAGCTTTCCTCAGGTAGTGGCATCGCTTTTGTGGTTGTAGAAGTTGTTAAACTTTCATCTCGGGAAGGACGCCCTGTATGTGGATATGTACTGTGCTCTCCGTACCCCACGTTTCTGAGTGTGGGGCTGGCTGGGTCGCTCAGGTGAGCCTGTGACCCTCCATCGCTTTCCAGGAGCTGCTGTCCCTGACAGAGGCCGAGTCCTCTTCCCCCGTTACGGACTGGAAACGCAAGAGCAGTGGTGATGAGCTGCACTGGAGCCAGGCTTGCCATTTGTTTTGCAGGCCTTTGGGAGCTTGTGCTGCTTCGTGTGGGTTCAAGCAGCACCTTGTCTGGCCCAGGGCAGGGTATTTTGATAATTCAGATACTAGCCGTTGGACTGGAAACTCCTGGCAGGAGGTTAGGTGGAGAACGCAGGGGTAGGAAGCAGGAACTTCAGGGGGAGAAACTTCTTTTCTAGGCATCGAGAGAGGGCATACGGGAAAGTATAAAACTTTCATATTTACCAGGCTGTATAATGCTAACATAATATTTATTCAGAACCTCAGCACCTTGCCTGTCAGCTTTGGTGGCACATGGGATCTTGCCTGTAGACAGAAAGAGCCTTCACTTTAACTTCATCATCTGTCCCGACTTGCCTGATGAACTTGTACATCGCAGCTATTAACGGGAAGTACCTGCTTTGTGTGCTTATCCCGCGTGCCTGAGGTGGCGGCAAACTTCTTCGTATTAATTGTGAGTACTCCTGCTTTAAAGCATTGGGAGTTTAAAAAAAAAATCACATTAGCAATGCAGTCTTTTTCTATTACAATCCACCCTGCTGACACATAAAGAAGTAGTAACATCACCAGAAGCAGAAGAATATTCAAAAAACCCCAAAAAGCAGCCCCCAAACCCTTGAAATGCTAATGAGTCATGGGGGACAATAAATCAAACTGCTGGTAGCAGAGATACCTTTAGATATATGTGAGAAACTTCTGACTCATCTAGTATCAGACTTAATGACCGTAAGTGAGATGTGAAGAAATAGTATGTTCAGCATTAAATCTAGTGACAGGACCAATGGTACAGTTAGAGGGGTATTTTTTTTGAACATGAAACTCTTAGTGAGTTGATTTAGGAAGATATGAAAAGAAAACTCGACATGCTGAGTATTTAGCAAAGGTCAGCTCTGAATCAGTCTAAGAAAGGAAAGGTATTAAAGGAGGTCTAACATGTTGTATAAGTTTTTGAATCAAATTATTATAATTTGAAGATTAAAATTAAAGCTGAATGAGACTTTATGCCTTAAAAGTGAAGACTGCCAAAAGACTGTAGACTTTGTTACTATTATAAAAATACTATTTTGACAAAAGAAGTATAACAGTGCAACAATGACTTTGGTTTGGTGCCAGATATGTATCCTGGGATTAATACTGGCATAATTATATCTGTAGTTTTACAAGTGAAAAAAGACAGACCTTGAGAACCCATTAGCGACTTCCTGTTTTGTTTTTTTTAAATCCATTGAATGATGTTCAAGCTCATCTGTTGCAGACTTGTCCTTTTGTTTTGTTTTCACCCATTGATCTTCATGCAGGTTTAATTAGAAAGTAAGAAGGTAAAGGAAGAGAGCTGATCTCATACATAAGTTACCTCACCTTTATCACTTTGGGCAACATAATAATTCAATCTCTAATAGGCTGCTAAAATTTTTGGTATTTGAATAGACATCGGTGAAGAAACTCTGCGTTTACTTGATCTTTCTGCGCACTTTCTGTCTGCTTAGAAAGGATTCATTATGTTTCTGCATCTTGGTATGAATCTAATGAATGTTGCTTTGAAATAAACAACAAAATACATGTTTACTGCTGATGTGCCAGCTGGCTTGTTAGAAGCAGGGGTTTAATTATGAGGAATTTTTTTAATTCGGAGATTTTACCAATGGTTTACAGAGTGGGCTATGCGTTATTTCCTTGCAGACCTCTTCCTTACCTTCTATGTCTGCATCATAGATAGCTCTTTGGCATCTACAGTAATTGCCAGCTGGGAGAAGTTATCTTATTCTACGATTGCAGATTGTCTTGTCAGCGTTAACAGAGAATTGTTTGGATGTGGTGTTGGTTTTTTTGGTTCAGATTTGAGATAAAACCTTTCTTCCCTGCTCTAGGCATTAAGAATTTTATCTAGATTTTAAAAATGGTGTTGCTGCATGACTCTGAACTTACTTTAGAGTAGTGTCAGGTCTTTGCATTGTGTTGTTGTGTTCTGTATGCTACATGTCATTGCCTGGATGTTTTGGGACAGCTTTGCAAGAAACTCCACATCTTACATGAGCAAATAGCTAAGTGAAAGTATGAAATCCGCAGTCGCTATGCACGGAGAAATGTGTTCAGAGTCGTGAGAAAATTTGTCTCTTTGGGGCATGGCATGGGTATGATCGGGAACAGTGCAAAGGCAGGTGCTTCAGCTGGCTGCTGGAGCAGGACGGGCGAGCGGTGCTGTGGTGGCTGGCGTGCGGCTTCCTCCAATCTCCCGCAGTGCATGCTATGAGGCTTCTGGTGGTGTCATCTTGTGCAACAAGAAGCTCTCAAAAAGTGCCAACCACCTTCTCGTAATAAGCATGCAGAGGAAATTCTCTCATACCTCTTCTTCCAGTAGTTACAGGAAAAGCTTTTTTTGTTTCTTTTGAGTATCAGTTAGCTGCTTCTTGTCAATTAACACAAGCAGATGCAGGGTCCCCTGCCAGCCTGTGAGGAAAAGCTGCTGCTGTAGGACCTTCCCCGCTCCAGTTGCCGTTTTGCTCTTAAGATTCTTTAGATCGAGGAAGCTACATCTTTGATCTTAGAGCCTTTGGCTAGATTTAATGGCAAAATCAGTGCTTTAATTAAACCAAAAAGGTAAGGGTATTTATTCACCTGCAGCTCCTCCTGTTTTGGCAAGGGGGGAAATCCGGCAGTTCTAATTTTTTTAAATAATTTTAATTTAATCAAACTTTTTTTTCTCTTTCTTTTGAATCTGTGAAGACCTGAGTGTCTGACAGCTTATATTTCAGGAAGCGTGGGGAAGCCAGGCTGTCTCTCTAGAAATGATCTGACATACCAAATGTGAAATTTTAGAAATGTCCCTTAATTTCTTCCAGTAGTAATTGGTGGTTCTAGCAAGTAGCTGAAAACACTTGTGTTAATTGTGACTTTTATCTAGTTCATGTAAAAATAGCCTTTTGTAAGTGGTTAGTCCAGTTCCTTACAGTTGTACTGAAGTGCAACTTCCAGAGCCAAAGTGATCTAGAAGATCTGTATACGTATCTGCCATCATCTCTAATGTCTGTTCTTTGGCATATATACTGAATAATAGAATTCGATTACAGGTCATGCTTATTTTCAAAAGACCTTGTGCATGTGTTTTTGACTCTTTCCTATAGTTTTTGTTACCGGATCATTTAAACAACTATGTACAACAGAAAAGGGATTATAAAGCTTTCACTTTTCCCGTTGGTTTTCAAACAAAGTTTGGGGAGTAAAGACCTCAGATGAGAGAGGTGGTGTGTCTAGGGCATTAGTTTTGATTGTTGAGCTTGTTTTTGTTTGTTTCACCTCTTATTCCTCTACTTGGATGTTCTTAATTATTTCTGTATGTCTTTGGACTTGTGGTTGTTTGTTTTTTTTTTTCCTTCTAAATTAAAAACCGGATCATTTAAACAACTATGTACAACAGAAAAGGGATTATAAAGCTTTCACTTTTCCCGTTGGTTTTCAAACAAAGTTTGGGGAGTAAAGACCTCAGATGAGAGAGGTGGTGTGTCTAGGGCATTAGTTTTGATTGTTGAGCTTGTTTTTGTTTGTTTCACCTCTTATTCCTCTACTTGGATGTTCTTAATTATTTCTGTATGTCTTTGGACTTGTGGTTGGTTTTTGTTTTTTTTTTCCTTCTAATTAAATTAAGTCCCTTTCATGTATTTTACTAAATTATAATTCAATGTATTTAACCTTTTGTTTTTAAGGTGAAAAAGAACACTGTCTAATCAAAGAGCAAAGATGCAGAGCACTGCGAATTACCTCTGGCTGTTGTCTGACATTCTAGGACAGGGAGCTACTGCAAATGTTTTCCGGGGACGTCATAAGGTTTGTGAGGAATTACTAAGATGAGTAACATGTAAAACGGAAATTTTTTCATATGTGAGTAGCGTCATGAAATCAACGAAAAACCGTTCAAGATTTAGGCCTAAAGCAAATATATCTTTGTAACTATTCATACTTAGTTTTTAATTTTTAATATTCATCCATTGAATTAGAGTTCTCTACAGTTATTTCTGAGGATTTGTTTTTAATATTGTATTATTTGTCCTTGTAAAATATTAACTGTTACTAATTCTTCATTCCTCCATTCTTCAGTTTTATGAAAAAAATAGTCCTTGCTTAAGAATTTAAATAGGAATAAAAGTCCTACTACTTTTTATTACATGATGTGTTATTTTTTATCTTTGTTAACTTCTCTTTTCATAGTTTTTCCCTGTTCTTTTAAAACCTGTTTTTTGTGATTTTTATGATTTTGTACCGTAAGTGAAATATTCTTAACATATTATCGTATTGGATGAAGTTGCTGTTAGTCTTTGCCCTTAAGTCAATGCTTCATACGTGTCTAGGACGCCATCTTCTTGGTGACACGCCTTGAGTAATCAGTACAAAATAGTATATCTTTGAGCAGTTTTGCCATGTAAATTATATACTGATGTGTATGTTGTAACCTGAGTTGAGGGGCTAAAATGACCTTACTTGTGTAGGTCACGGTATGTCTCACAAAATGAAGATAAGCCTAGTTGTGAAAGTAATGTTCCCTTATAGTAATGACAGTCTGTGTGAAATCAGTAGGAAGTTATATATAAGCTACAGTGTTTTCTGTGTTCCACATTTAACTGTGAAGCAACACAAAGCAATAATTTAGCAGTTAATGTGCTTTTCTGCGTGAGTGAATTTCAACATAGAATGATTCCCCTGTAAATCTTAATGCTTTCATGGTTGCATCTCTCATCACCCTCGCTAGTCTGAGCACATGACCTGCAGCTCTCCCATTGTCAATGGGAGAAAACTTCTACCTGGGCACCAATAGTGCACGTAAGTGTGCTGTACAACACACCTAGTCTAAGAACAGGAAGGCTTTGTCCTTAGAAAGAATCTGTCACACACAAGACTGCTAACATAAGCTTATCCCTAGAGCGGGTGCAGGGAGGTACTTTGCCCTAAGAGAGACAGGAGTTGCACTCTCAGCTGATGCTGTGGGTGCCTGAGAATGTTGGGGCTTAGTCCCACTTAAGTTCTCAAGTCTCTGATTAAGCTCCTGACTGTGCTCCTGTCACTTACTATGTGAGTTTTTTAATTGCTTCAGGATTTTGCATGAGTGGTATGTAGTGCTCAACACTGCCTTCTTTGAAAAAACAAAGTACTGCTTTCTCAGTATAAACAGAACAATAAAGAAAGAGAGCAACATTCAGCTTCCAAAAGTTGTCTCTTAAGTTAAGCAAGCCAAGATTCTCAACTGTAGTGTGTGTGTTTCTTATTGATTTGTGCAAGTGGCTTACCTCTTGCTGAAAAATTATTTTTCAGCTAAGTTTATGGGTCATTCTTAAATGTGTAGCCTTTCTTATGCTAACTATTCTTTTTTTAAAAGCACTTAGATTTTGTGGGCTAACGTTGAGTTTCCATTCTGCTAGTCTGTTTGCATACTATTTTGAACTATTTCTAATCTGTGTATGCTCGTATGCACAACAGAAGATCTCAAAATGCTTGGATAATGGGTATGTGTACATTTACAATCTTATGCTTCTGTTTGATTAGTCATTTGTTTGTTTTGAACAGAAAACTGGGGATTTATATGCTGTCAAAGTATTTAATAGTATAAGTTTCCTTCGTCCTGTGGATGTTCAGATGCGAGAGTTTGAAGTATTGAAGAAACTAAATCATAAGAACATTGTCAAATTGTTTGCCATTGAAGAAGAGGTAATGAATTGTTGTAGTTGTGATCTGAGATGCATGGTAGTAACCACACTAACTGTCGTCTTGCTTTATCCTTACTATAGAGGATAAAATTACATTTTTAAAGAATGGTAGCATAGCTGATATAAATACTCTGACCCAACCACCACCGTTTTTTTTTTTTCTTCCTTTGTTGTTGTTGTTGAAAGAATATGCTTGCTTTCAGTGTGTAGGCACGGGTTGTGATTCTTCAAAGCCATCTCGAGAAGCCACTATCCTAAGCTTTATCTTGAATTAGGATTTTTAAGCTATTTACATGTATGAATATTTAATACATACTGATAGTTGGAGGTGTTTCAATAATCCTGACAATTTTATGCTTTTGCTTTGCAACCAACTAAAATAATGACATAGGACATGTAGAACTGTATGTTAGTATGAATTGCAGTAGTTGCGCTGAAACTGAGACTGATCAGTTGAAATGACCCAGATGCTGAGATTAGTAAAGAGGAAAGAAGGACAATTGCTGCTCTCTGCTCCTCTGTGCTATAGTTTCTCATTTATCCATCTATCAATACTGCTGTCAACCCTGTAAGTGCCTAGGACTTGAGGCTTTCTTAAATTTCACTCCCCCTTTCCAAGTTAGAATACATGAAACAATATAAAAATTCACCTGCGCTTCTTCTGAAGAAAATCACCAGAATGGGATTTATGATCTAGCTACAATTTTTTTTTTTCTTGAAAGTAAGATCCTGTGGTTGTATGTAATTTCTGACATTGTTTTCACAATAGTCACAGACTTATCTTTTTTAATTTTTTCCAGACAACGACTAGACACAAAGTACTAGTTATGGAATTTTGTCCATGTGGGAGTTTATATACAGTTTTAGAGGAGCCATCTAATGCCTTTGGTTTGCCAGAGTCTGAGTTCTTAATTGTTTTGAGAGATGTGGGTATGTAGACTTTGCTCTTTAGTCTAATTTGTTGACTGAAACAAACTCATACTTGTTTTGTTTATCTTGAAACAGCAAGAGATGAGGAATTCGAATGACTGTCAACTAATTGAACAAATTAATATGGTTATATGGAGTCACATCTTTTATTTATGTCTATATTGGTATAGATAGCTGCATTAAGAAGCCATTTCTGTTTAAAGCATTGCTATAATTCTTTTTTGTTTGTTTGTTTCAAGATTATTTGTCACATGTTGGACTGATTCCTAGTGATAATTAAGTCTCAGAAGAGTAAATCAGAAAAATAATGAGGTTTACCTGTGTCTGCCTGTTATAAAATTTTCCTCTGTTACTTACGGGAAAGATGTTGCTGAGAGCAAGAAATACTGTAATTTAGCTGTTTGAAAGAAAAAAAGGCAAAAATGCTTAGAGTATTCTCTGGTCCTGGTCTTTTTGTTAATTGAGTGTCCCTTCTCGTTCCCATTTCCAAATGAGAAAGTAAACACATATATCTTCCTAGCCTCAGTTACCAGTCAGTGCTTGTGCAGTCTGTGTCAAGATGTATACACAAATTCTGTATTTTTTTTATTTTCTTTTTAATTGAAGTGGCTGGGATGAATCATCTCCGGGAGAATGGAATAGTGCACCGTGACATCAAACCAGGCAATATAATGCGTGTTATAGGTGAAGACGGTCAGTCTGTTTACAAACTTACAGACTTTGGTGCTGCAAGAGAACTTGAAGATGATGAACAATTTGTTTCTCTCTATGGCACAGAAGAGTATTTAGTAAGCCCATACAATTTCACTTTCTGTTGAAGAAATGTTTGAAGCCCAGGACTGTTTGTGATAAGAGTTGAATAGGTGAAGGCCTGACTGTTGGGAATTAGTATTTAAACCTTTGTATTATAACTGATTTTATAACTTTCCACCTTTTTCACCTTGAGTCGTGCCAGTTCTTCTGCTGATCTGAGCACAGTAGCTTTTAAATAATTTCCAGGTCCAACTTCCACTGTTGCCTTGTGTGAAAGAAAGAACAACACTATTTTAGTTATGAATGTCTTTATCTCTGTAGATATTTTTCAGTTTGTATTTGAGCTACTCGGTTGATGTTAGGTTAAGATTCACTTGGCATCTTAGTTAACCAAAGAGAGGCAGGCAGAGAAGCATCAGTACAAGCATCTTAGGTGTAATTTTCTTCCTGCCATGTTTTCCCACATGTAGTATATCGTAACTGATATTCTCCTCTGCTATGGAACTTTCTCCAATTTTGTTTCTGTTGTTTCAAAATCATCTGGAGGAATACTGCCTTTCTCCTCTTCTTTAGTAGTGTTTTATTCTAGTAGTCAATCTTTAGCTAAACTTTGAAATATTTTTTCAAACCTTTAAGTGGCTATCATACCTAGGAACACTTTTGTGATATTCTGTCAGAATAACTTAAGCAAATTCTATGATACAAGGTAACTTTGCTTTTTGATTAAAGAGCTGAAAGTTTAGAATGACAAATTATCTTGCTGTGAAATGATAGATTGGGTTTTTGTTCTTTATATTATTCATAAAGCAATTCTAACTTCTTTTTTTCTGTTTTTTTCTCTTTAGCATCCTGATATGTATGAACGAGCAGTTTTGAGGAAAGAGCATCAGAAAAAGTACGGAGCAACAGTTGATCTGTGGAGCATAGGGGTGACCTTTTACCATGCTGCAACAGGGAGTTTGCCTTTCCGACCTTTTGAAGGACCTCGTAGAAACAAGGAAGTGATGTAGGTAATTTAGAAGGAGAATTTTGTCTGTTCATAAATTAAGTCAGTCCATGAAATGCTTTTTATCAAGAAATCCTACACACGTACAGTAAACATTAAAATAGTGAAAATATTTAAGGAAAAATGTTCTTTAACTTTCTTGTGGTTTAACCCCAGTAGGCAGCTGAGCACCACACAGCTGTTCACTCACTCCCCCCCAGTGGGATGGGGAAGAGAATTGGAAAGGTAGAAGTGCAAAAACTCGTGGGTTGAGATAAAGACGGTTTAAGTTTAAAAAAAAAAAAAAAGTCCCCTACCCCTCAACCCAAAGGAAAACAAAGCCAAGAAAAACAAGTGATGCAAAAAACCCCGGTTGCTCACCACCAGCCAACTGATGCCCAGTCACTCCCTGACCAACTGCTGCCCTGGCAAATTTCACCCCCCAGCTTTTATTGCTGAGCATGATGTCATATGGTATGGAATATCCCTTGGGGTCAGCTGTCCTGGCTGTGTCCCCTTCCAACTTCTTGCCTGCCCTCAGCCTACTTGCTGGCAGGGCAGTGTGAGAAGTAGAAAAGGCCTTGATGCTGTGTAAGCGCTTCTCAGCAATGGCTAAAACATCCTTGTGTTACCAATGCTGTTTTGGTCCCAAATCCAAAACACAGCCCCATACTAGCTACTATGAAGACAATTAACTCTGTCCCAACCGAACCAGCACAAACATTCGGCTTCAACAAGGATTTTACTGTGTGGCATCTTAAGACCTGAATTAAGCATCAGAGCTCCCCCAAAATACTGATGTTTTTCAACGTATCTTTCCTTCACCGTGGCACTAGGCTGGTCTGTTGCAGTGTGGTGTATATAACTTGGATATTCAGGCAAAATTATGGTATTCTGAAATGGGTTTTCAGTGCTGCGAATTTTTGTTGTCCTTTAAATGATTGTCTTCCCAGGCCGTCTTGAAATGCATGCACTACCCATGAGACTGATATTTTTTGAGTAGCATAGCTGTGGACTGTGGCTGACAATAACAGGGGTAGCTCCTGAATGGGAAACAGAAGTTGTGTCTATGATGTGCTGGTTGGAATTGATTCCTGTTTCATCTTAGTCTAGTTCTATTTTGTCGTTGTTCTGTGTGTTGCATTTAAAAAATTAAGCAAGGTGGTACTTGGGAACTCTAATAGGCCAATAACATCTCTGTTCTGGTACTCCTTGCAAAGCTGACTCCGATTTCCTTAGTTTAAGGAACTGCCCATCCTGTGATTGTCTTGCAGACATTCTTGTTGTTGTATCTGCTTGAGAGATAACCAAGGAACATATGTTTTGTATGTACCTCATCCTCCAAAAAGAGAAAGCAGAACTGAAATTTTCTGTTGCAGAAAGCCTATTGCTCCTGATTCGTTTCATGAGAAATTTAAGAAATACTAGCCTGTTCAGTACAAAGTTAGACAATGCCAAATTTTATCCAAATTGCTAGATGTTTCCAAGTTAAAGTAATTTCTCAAAGCCCACCTCCTGTTCCTTCTTTATCCCCAAATGACTTTGGCTAAATGTCATCTCTTGCCATGAAACATGCTAGAAGTTAGTCATGTAAATGCTAAATTGAACTGCCTTGGAAATCTGACTTTGATTAATTAACACTTGTGAAAAAACTTCAGCTTCCTTCAGTGATGCCTGAAATTTCTCCTAAATTTTTCCCAAACCTGAGGTAGATGAAGTTGCTTCTCCAACATAGCCTGAAGTGTTTCCTTTTCATTGTTTACTATTTTAGCACCACTCTCTGTCAGCTTGTAAGTGAAGCTTCCTAATTATTGCACCACCTACAAATTTAGGCCAACCTGTTGGCCATAATTAAATTTATATTATTGATACCCCTTTGAGGATTAGTTACTAGACCTATGTATGTGTAAGAAGTAGTAGTTGAAGTCTCTATTATTTTTATAATGTATCGCAGGTATAAAATAATCACTGGAAAGCCTTCTGGTGCTATTTCTGGAATACAGAAAGCAGAAAATGGACCAATTGAGTGGAGCTGGGAGATGCCTGTTTCTTGTAGTCTTTCAAAGTAAGTCTGAACTTCTCACAAAATGTTTCAATGCTACTTGATTGGGCTTTTCCAGTTATTCTCTCAGGACTGGGTCTTTGGAACAGAGATCTGACTGTTGCAGGTGTTTTCTTTGAACTCTTCAGTAGATTGGTACAGCCTACTATTAGGTTATCAAGTGTTCTTTCTTCCCATCTGTCTGAATAGTTTTATGACTGCTGATTTACAAATGAGCACCTGAGAATCTGAAGTGGTATGGGTAAAAGAAAGATTATTACTATATTTTCTCCATCCTCAGGAAAGAGTATGAAGATTTAATAAACTTTGAATTGACGGCCCCTCTTTCTTGCAAGAATGTGACTTCAGACATAACAAAGATTAGGCAGTAGGAAAGAAATTATAAGAAAAGGCAGTTCAGAGACATTTTTGCCAGAAAAAAATTCACATCAGCACATTTTAATGTATTCTCATAGTATCTTTTAAATTTTTTTATCATCATATTTTTGCTTCATATGTCATAATGCTCAGTAGGAAGAGCCATGGAAAATCTGATCTCAGTATGATCTTAAAAACATCTCCCATAACCCATTTACCTATTTGTCTTCCTGAGACTTCTTCAGTACTTTAAATTTACTACTCTTTCATGGTAAAGAGAGAAAGAAATTGTTCTGTGAACAGACTCTAGAAACAAACTTTTCTGAAAGCCAAATATGTAGATCCATAAGGGGTGTAGAGTAAAAGTCTGGTTTATTTCAATTCATTAGTTTATAGTGTGCAGAACTTGCAATTTATATATATTTTTCATGATACTGCTCAGTTATGTCTTCTGCTTATTCCATATAATTGAAGTGCTTGAAATAATAAAGGAAGCAGATTTTTTCATTAAACTTCTGTCTACAGTAATATTTTCAAGTAGCATTTAAACAGTATTTACCGTTATAAGTTTAGTACTAAAGTGAGTTTGAGCGCAGCATCCATTGACCTCTAATGGGGGTCAGTGTGCTCATAAGCCGCTGGAGCTTGCTTCAAAATGTTGCCAGTTTTCCTGCTGGATTCAGGTTTGGCGTGTACATAATGTTAAAACTTTGAAGAAGTTGTTCATGATAACACAGGAGTAGGATCCATAAAGTTCCTTGCAATTCAGATTCTCAAAGTAGAAATACAAGAAATTTAAGCTGGCCTTTCTCCTAGAATAGTAACGACTGTAAGGCAATAGTTGCACGTTTTTCTCTGCAGCAGTTGAGCTGCATGCAAGGAGTACTTATTTAGCCCCGTCTCAATCAGGATGAATTCTGTTACTGTTGACAATTTAAATAATGAGTCTTTGCTAACTCAGCTGATTTTGATTGAAAGCAACATAGTGTGCTCACACAAGCAGCTCAGCCAGCAAACAGTAAATGGCAGTAGCTTCCTTCAAAGTGATAAACTGTGGTAAGTGTGTGGGGTGAGCTGGATAAAAGACTACTGCCCAGCAGTGGTAGAAGGTGACCTTAGCTCTACAACGTAGACTTTTTAAACTGCATGCCATTTTTCCAACGCCCATGAAATCTGTCAAATACCAAGGAAAAAATATTTGATAGTTGAGCCTAAAAAGGAAAGAGATAAAGTATGTGTATTAATGAGAAACAATGGACATTACCATTGAACATTTTGTTGTTCAGTAGAGGGGAAAAAAAAAAAAAAAGCACTGGAGTATTCATCAAGGGGTAATAGATTTGCATTCATGAGACAAGTCAAACGAAGTACTGCAATTGGTTACAAGGTGAAAAGATCCAAATAGATCCAAGCTCTCTTATCTCTTCCTGGTGTCCTCTAGGGGTCTGCAAGTACTGCTCACACCAGTCCTTGCGAATATTCTTGAAGCAGACCAGGAAAAATGCTGGGGATTTGACCAGTTCTTTGCAGAGACGAGTGACATACTGCACCGAATAATAATCCACATCTTTTCACTACAGCAGATGACCTTGCACAAAGTTTATATTCACAGCTATAATACGTAAGTGTTCTCTCCATTTTCATTACTTTGCTCTTATTCAGGCAAACAGTACTGTGACCTCAGATCACCAGTGTTACAAATTCAGTAGCCTTTCCTTGGCGGTTTATCTGAGGGAGTGAAAGCTTGTAATTCTTCTGTGTAGTCACAGTGCATAGAAGCATGTTGACCAAAAATAAAAATAAAATCATTGAAGGTCAAATCAACTGATCTTAAACTTGGTCTAATCAGTGACAGAACACAGACTTCATCCTTGATGTGTTACAATGTGTCTGTGCTCTTAATGGATACCAACTCATCCCGCATTTGTACGTGTTACTTATTTACAAAGTAGTTTTCTGGAGGCTGTGTTCAACTCTCGCTTTCTTATCTTGTCCTCAAGAATACAAAATGTGCACATCGTCTATGTCTGACATAAAACTCTCACAAGGGTTCTGAAGTTGTAATTGGTACAATTTAGGATCCTGAGTTATACGGAGTTCACTTTATGGTCATTAAGTGCTGATGTTAAAAGCTGTAAAGTCTGCTTTACAGTTCAATACAAAAATAAGTGCCTTTTCTTTGTCTTATTACAGATAATACCGAGCATGTGTTATTCTTTAATATGCAAACAGATACAGTTATTTCATCAAATATGTAAATACAGTTCTGGCCTTTTCCAATTTTTCTCTTCTATTCTGTCATTTGTATTTTGAGAGAGCCCAAATACTGTTTTTTCAGAAAAATCTTGCTTGTAGCTGAAACTGCTATTTGTACTTTATTTTTAAAATTTATTTTATTATTATTTACCTTTATGATTTTTTTATATACTAGCTGTAGTATTAAGAAGTGACACTGTACTAGTGCTGCACAGGAGGCAAATTGGTCCTTCCTGTTACTGTGCTTAAGGTTTTTCTTCTTTGTGGGAGGTTTTGTTTGGTTTGAGATTGGTTTTTTGGTTTTTTTTTGCAGGGGGTGTGTGTCATAAATTCTTATGCCTTGTATCCATTGATTGCTGGAAATAAAATACCGAAGTGTCTTTGGCCTTCCTTATCGCTGCTATCTTAGGAGATAATCTGGCTATCTGTTAGCTTACAGGCCAAATTTAAGGTGTGTGCTCCTTTGACATGTAAAACACCAGACTTCTCTTTTAGAGAGACCATCCATGTCCTTTGAAGAAATGGGTATGCCTGAGAAAACTAAAGTATGCTTCCTTCCTCTCATCTGGTGTTTGTTTTTACTGACCTTCAGACTTCAGGCCAAAGCAAGTTCATTTACACAGACATGCTTTGGCGGAAAATCAGAGGTAGAAAGGGAAGTTTGATATTTTGCAGGCAATAGCATTTATTTTTGTAACAGAGCAACCTGGAGCCTTAGGCAGTGTGCTGCTTTTTGTTCTGCTTATAAGTCAAATGCTTTATGTGTAAAGCCAGTTCTTAATCAGAAGGAGAAGAGATTTTTATTTAAATAATACGAAATCTGAATTGTTGAACTATTGTAGTGAGTCTAACTACTACTGAGTATATTGTTTGTATTATAGAGCTGCTATATTTCATGAGTTGGTCTACAAACAGACAAAAATACCATCTCAGAATCAAGAACTGATATATGAAGGTCGGCGTTTAATACTAGAGCCTGGCAGATTGGCACAGCACTTCCCCAGAACAACTGAGGAGAATCCTATCTTTGTAGTAAGCCGGGAGGCTGTGAACATTGTCGGATTAATCTATGAAGAAGGTATATGAAAGTAATTTCCCCTTTCTTATAGCTATCTTTTGTAAACAGTTTGGGTTATTTAATTATCGTTTTATGTCTGTTGTGTCTTAGAAATAGTGTTTGAAAACTTTCTCTGTTGATGCCTGAAATTCTAAGTACGCAGTCCAATTTTTTTCAAAAAAGCTGAGTATCCAGCATATTTTTACAGAAACAGTAGCTGCTTGTAATGTTCCTAGTGCTGAGCATTTGTGTGTTAAGATGTAGTGGTGCATATGGAGTCCTGAAATTTTTTGAGGCATGACACTTTTAACAAGCAGAAAGGAACGTTATAGACTGTAATTCAAAGCTGGTTCTTTTGTTCCATTACTCACTAAGTGGAAATTCAAGTCTTGCCTTTTTTTTTTTATTTGTCATGAATGCGGTTATTCTTTCAGTTAACAGAGGAGGTCTTAACAACTTACCTTTGCTTAGAAGATAAGGTAATGCCATAACAGAAAAAAAAGATATTAAATTTTTGCATTTCCATTTATCATTAAGAGGCTTATAGACGGCCCTATGCCAGAGCCCTTTTTTATAAGCGATGAGCTGGAGGACATGCCTCCAACTGAGAGGTCAGTGTTGCTTTTGTCAGTATGTCCTATGTACTGACTGCTCGGGCCAGCTGGCACTCACACAGAGGTGCTGAAAAGTGTAGGTAGGTGAGCTGTTTGTGGAAGGATCAACAGGGCCTTTATACTGTGTCGGAGCTTTCTGAAGGAGTCGATGAGCATGAGAACAAAGGAGATTCAGCTGATACAGGCTACCCTAAGTTTTAAAAAGCTACTGCCCTTAAGAGCCTTAATGAAACTAAGCAACCATGAGATAAGAGGGGAACGGTCTCCCATGCGGGCAAACATAGGGCTGAAGAACAGAAATAAATGGTTGGCTTTCTCAGTGGAGAGAGATTGCTAGTGGAGACCTGCATGAAATCTGTGCTGTGCAGCACGTTCAAAAGTGAGACTGGAAAAGGAAGTGAAGGACAGTTTGCTGAAGATGCCAGGTTCTTTAAAGCGTTTAAGACAAAGGCTGGTTTTGAAGGTGTGTGTGAGAACCACACGATATTAAAAGGCTTGGCAGTAACAGATTAGATGAAAATCCATGTAGATACACATAAAAACAGTGTACAGGGTGGGGAGGGGAAACAGTCTGAACTTTTGAAGTCTGTTACAGAAAATAAGAAAATACAGATGTTTGTTTTATGTTTCAGTTTTACTTCCTAAAGTACATCAACGTTATGATTTGGATGGGGATGCCAGTATGGCTAAAGTGAGTAATTATGACTTTAATTTATATACCTGTCTCAGATAATGATACTGAAATGAAAGCTACTTGATTTTCAGATGAATAATGTTAATGAAACTATTTTTAACATGCTAGTGAGGATTCTGATTGACAGAAATGTATTTGTTAACAAGGGCTTTAAAAGTATATTAAAGCCATACTTTGAATACAAAGTATGTTTGTATATTTTTTAAACAAGAACAAACCCAAAAAACAGCCTTCTAAAGTCCAAGTGCTTTGTTACTGCATAATTCAGTGATGGGGGGAAAGGAGCTTGCCACTTTGGAATCCTGAAGTTAGCTAGAAGGTTCGTAACTTCCCCTGTGATGGTGCAAAACTTAATGTAAGAAAAATAGCTTTCATCTTTCTCTCAACGGAGAGGAGTCTCTAGGACTCTGCAGAAGAGTGGAATTTCTGAAAATTTGCAAGAGAAGCAACAGAATCTGTGGGAGACAAGTAGAGGATGTTTCATTCTCTTGGTCATTTTTGTAGAATTACTGGACATATGCATTGCCATCCTTTGACTTTGTGACCACCATTTATACTATGCCTATAAAATACTGGCTGCTGAGGAGCCTTGTATTCAAGCATGGTAGTCCTGAAAGCTCATGTCTCTCTGAATACAAGAAGTCTTTAAAATTAATAAACAGAAAGTCATCAGTTGATATGAATTATTTAAAGTATTGTAAATTATCATTTCTGAAACTCTATTCGCAATTCTAAATAATGCAGCAAACTTGCAAGTGGAATTAAGTGCATGAAGAGAGTCCCTAATTTAAAAATGTGTAATTTTTTACAAGTTTCTTTTAATGTTTGTGTTTAATTCCTAAACTACTGAAGAAATGTACTTGTGACTTTCCAGAAATTAAAGTAAATCCTGAGAGTAAGTGGTGTCATTTTTGTCTATAAGAGACTTATTTTCATCCCTAACAGATATTTCAGTGTAACTGGAAAAACTCACTACCGTGTTTAGCTCTGCCTCCATAATGAGTGTTCAGTTATCTCCTGACTAAAGTTTGGGCAAAGTTATGCATTTTAAACTACCATTTTCATGTTGTTCTTTCTTTTATTAATCTGTGTTGCTTTGTTGTGATTAATTGACTCAAAATAATTGTTAAGAGAGTGCCAGATTAGTACTAATGTTGTTTGTTTTTTCCACCAGGCAGTCACAGGTATCGTATGTTATGCTTGTAAAGTTGCCAGTTCTTTGCTACTTTACCAGGAGCTGATGCGAAAAGGAATACGATGGCTAATGTAAGCAATTGATTGACTTTCATTGTGCTTTTTTTTTTTAATTGAGATATGTCTTGATTATCAATACATAATTCTGTGATATTCCAGTATCTTGGGAGGTTTTTTTTACTCCTTGTATATGAATAGGCTTTCTGAATTTTTTCTTTCTTTCTGTCATTAAGGAAACAAAAATCATTTTTTCTGACAATAAGGTTTAGGTATTTGCAATTTCACTTTCTTCTGTGGATAATTTAAGTCTAACTGCTGGTAACACGCAGGTACAATTGAGCACCATGCACAAGATAGTTTTATATGAGGATTATACTAATGCCTCTCTAACTGAAAGCAATTCTTACTAGCAGTTATTACTGTAGGTATATTATTGTATTACTGATTGATGGTAAGATGGCATTTGAATACTTTTGTTATAGACTAATGCTTCACTTTTTTAGTGAAATAATCAAGGATGATTACAATGAAATGGCTCATAAAAAGACAGAGGTTGTCATCAGGCTGGATTTCTGCAGCAGAAACATTGAGAAAGCTGAGAAAATGTGAGTAGAAGCACCACACTGAATGCATTGGTTTTTCATTATCATCTTTAATGACAGCAGTATTTTAAGTTATGTTTATTTACAGGGTTTCTGCATATAAAAATTAAATTTGAATCTGCATGGATTTGCTGATGGCAGTGACTTAAGCAGATTTAGTAATATGCTTTACTCAAATTAGAGTGTTAATTTTGCTGCTAAACCTAGTGGGAGCAGGTAATTACTATTGAGTAGTAATCGTATGTGTTCTTTTTCTCCTTTCTTCTCTGACTCAGCTCATTTGCTGTTGTTGACTTTAGAAGCTATAGTAAAGCCTGGACAAAGAATCGAGTAGCTTTCCTTTCATTAGTGCTTCAGTGCTTTTGTCACTGAGTTTGCTTGTGTGTGTTTGTTAAGTATGACTTTAAATAATTCCCCTTTCACAGCTTTAAGACCGTAACATTTTCTGCATGGAAGGAATTTTAATGTTGAAATATAACATAGAGCAGCTGCAAAAAAAACTCAACACCCCCCCCCCCCCAAAAAAAAAAAAACATCAAAAAAGAAAGCTGCAGTAGAATGTCACTAGATCACAGTGCATGCACATAGGGATGCCAAAAGTAAACTGCACAGGAAATTCTACTTCTGTCATTTTTTTAAGTGCCTATTATGTTATTTTTGTCTATTTTGGTTAATTCAAATGGCAGAGGTCTGTATCACAGAATCTCACTGTTGCCCATATGAACCCACTTAGTTCTATATAGTAGAAAGTTTTTTAGAGCGCTTTCTTTAAAACTGACAAAATTTATAATAAGGAGTAACTAAAGAATTTTTATCTTTTAGCATAGGAGAATTCCAAGTTTCAAAGACCACAGAAGACACTTATTTCTCTTGTCTTCCGTTTAAAGGAAGCAAATGTTTTCCAGTGGTCAGACTCTTCTGCCCTACCTCTTTCAGTCAAGTGCTGTCTGTAGGAGATGGGACTGCACCATTGAATTCTCCCTCCAAGTTTCATTTTTTTCTCTCTCCCAATCTTTGGTTCACCTCCGAGTCCCACTCAGTGTCCAATTCTCAGTCACATTCTTTTCCACTTTCAAAGCGTCCTTGCAGTGTTTTGTTCAGTCTTTCCACAAACTAGCATTAGCTCTGTCTTTAAAGTGTGTTATTCTTACGCAGTCTGATACAAACTTTAAACACCAGCTCTTCATAGGATTCTCCTATGGGTTTTCCTATTCAGCCTACTGCCAGTCTCCCCCAAATGCTGTCCCCCCAGAGAATCCCAGAGGATTCTCTAAACTTGCTTCCAGGCTGCTCTGAAAATGCAGATGCCCACAAGATGATTAATGCACACATGCAGAGACATTGGGTTTGCAGGGTAGACTTAAGAATAGACTTAAGCCATGTTGGAGCTGCTATGCATGTGCGAATTAAACAGCTTGTATGTAGTAATTATGGATACCCAAAGATTTGTCAGATTTGCTCTGTGCAGGCCAAACACGTACAAACTGACACACCTGGGCTTTAAGGTACTTGCTTTTAAAAAAAACAACAAAAAACAGTGAAACTAGCAAGATAGCAGTATACCTGTGTAGCCTAGTTACAAATCGTCAGGGCTGTCATCCAAACTCTCCTTCCAAGCCAGTTTACACAAGTTGACAGGACTGGTTCTTGTTCACTCTGTATTTGGTCCGGATAGCTTCTTCCTGCATTCTGCCAGGTCCCCACAGAAGAAAGCCACTTAGAGCTCAGAAGAAACCACTGTAGGTTCTGATTTGTGATTCTATTGCATTCAGCAGTATCTCAGAGCAGCAATTTGAACAAAAATTATGTTCACTTGTGAACTGGAGTAGTTGTCATGTGAACAGAAATTTGCTACATGTTTGCACATGGTCTTCTGGCCCCTTAAGAAGGGGCAGGATTTTCAGTTTGTTTGACTTCAGAAGGCTTTTATGGAGTTAGCAAAGGACGTGTCCTCTTGTTTGTCCTCCCTTTTCAAGGTTATGCTTCAAAGCATGACAATGCAAAGCTTTTATTTGAAAAGGTAAACTAAGTATTGAACTTGGGCAAAGTATGTATTTTTTTAAAGCAGCTGAGCTGGTTTTGGTGGTGTTTTTAAAAATAAAATGTGCCTGAGACTCAACAGGAAAAATATCATCCTGAATTATTTACTTGGCACTTGAGCTATGGTCATATGGAAAGTGTCAATATGAACAGATGGTGCTACTAACCCAGCCTTTAAGGTTTTGGTAACTCAACCAACTCAAGGTTTTGGTAACTCATCCTTTCCAGTAAATTTCCACAGAAGAGCATTTTGGTGCACTTGAGTATTAGTTTGTTGTGTGTCATTGACTACTTTAAGTAACTTTAGTTTGGTAACCTTTTAAAAATGATTTGATGAGAGGAAATAGTTTTCCACTGCCTTTTGAGTACAAGTAATGAGAACAGAATAAAGAAGTCAGGAATGGAAGTTTCAAACTTCTTTTTAACAGTTCAAATGTAGGAAAAAAAATCAAGGAATCTTTTTTCATAACTAAAATGTTTACATTGTTAATGGCCATTAAAGGTTGTCAGCGTTTCATGGTTGCTGCTTGACAGATACTCTATTTCATAGTAGGTAGTTATTGTTAATCTCTAGATTCAAGGAATATTTTGAGTGTATTCACTGCTTGTTTATTTTCTTTTTTAACTGTGTGGTTTGTTTGGGTTTTTTTTTGTGGTCAGATATGAGAATTTGATGCAGATCAACTTGGAAGCATCAGAAGTGGATGAAATTTCAGAGATACACACAAAACTGTTGCGTGTAAGTATCTTACAAAGCCAGTGTCATTCTCAAAATGGTGTTTCTAAAGAAAAAGCCAATACATGATAACACAGGTTTTTCTGACAATAACAATGCTGAGTTTTCAAAGTCATTTCTAGATTGCCAAAGGTTGTTAAAATGTCCATAGTGAGATGTGGATATCTTTCTGAAAATAGAGTAAATTCTTTTATTAGCGCGGTGTAGTGAAAATAATAAGTTCCTGAAAATACAGTCTCATTTTCTAAAATACTCAAGTAAAAATTTATAGCGATGAAATATATTTTACTTTGAAGTTTTTTCCCCTTTCCTTAAAGAATTTTAAACTACTTCATTGGCTTTCTAAAATGATACATATACAAACACACTTCAGAGTGATTTGCTTTGAAATTTGCGTCGTGTTTCCAGGCAAGTAAGGAAAAATTGAAAATAACTTTACACACTGGTGTCCTGGGAGCAGGTATAAAGTTCTGCATTCTAAAAGCATAAATAAATAATATTTATAATAAATATATATTATTATAATAATAATAATTAAAGTTGATTAGTGCATTTTTATTTTGAAGGTTGTATGAACTGCGGAGAAAGAAAGGTATGAATTTTGTGGATAGTCATTATATGAATTCTTAACAAACCAAAAGAACAAGTGTAGAAGTAAATAGGGGATATATGAAAGGTAGAAACTTATTGTTGCGGATGCTGAAAGAAAATAAATATTAACTAACAGAAATGCAGCATCAAAGATGATTCTTTCTTTAATAATACCATGTTCTAGCAAAGCCTAGGTGGATAATTGGGCATATTTCTTTAATGAAGGTCAGTGAAACAAATGGGTCTATAGTATTAACGTGCTCAGTCTGTTTTCAGCCTCAAGTAATTTTTTGCTTTACTCAGTGGTAAGATTGAACTTTCTTGCTCTTACCTAGCTCTCCAGCTCTCAAGGCACAATAGAAACTAGTCTTCAAGATATCAAAAACAAACTTTCTCCTGGTGGTTTACTGGCTGACACCTGGGCAAATCAGGAAGGCATGCATCTAAAAGACAGAAAGTGAGTAATTGTATTAATTGTTTTAATATGTATTGAATTTTACATTAAGTTGTAGTTCATAAAACTCATTAATAGGTACTTAAGTTTATATATAAAATATCTTATTTTCTTCCTTTTGTCACTCTAGTCCAGAAAGGCTGCAGGCACTGCTATGTTCCATCACAGATATTTATTATCAGTTCAAAAAAGACAAAGCAGAACGAAGTAAGTAACTTACTTGATTCACTTTTAACATAAAGTATAACGTAAAGGACAGGTCAGTCCTTGTTCCACTAGGATATTTGTGGTAGGAATGGAGAGTTAGTCAGCAACAGTGAATATATCTGTAGGTCTTTCTTAGTGAGGTACTGTCTTAAAGCCCATATGAATGAAACGCCACTATTAATCTCATAGATTTGAACTGCAAGACTGGAGAGGAGAGAAAAAAAAAAAGTAAATGACCACTTTTACCTATCAGGATAGGAGAAGGAAACCATATAGGAAATGGGTAAATTTAGTGGAGTTTTACATAAATACAACTAACAGAATTAAACTGGTAATGTCTGTCATCTGCTCTGATCCTAGGGCTTCCTTATAATGAAGAACAAATTCACAAGTTTGACAAGTAAGTTTTGAAGTTACCTTTGGGAAATACCATGATTGCTTTCAGGTCCTTCAGGTGCTCTTGCCAATAACCTCTTCTGTTGATTCTTATTGTAAATTATAACCCCTTTAGGATTGCTTTGTAAAAAATTTCCTTTAAATATCTTAAATGCATAGGGGTGCCAGCTATGATAAAGAGGTACTTTCTGGCAGTGGAGTTTCTTCACTGATAGACCTTCTAAATGTAGATGTGAAATACCTGTTTGTTATCTGGGTATAACTGTCTTATAGGAAGTACATTTTTCTTTCCTGTTTTTTTAGGGAGGAAAAAGCCCTCAGTAAGAGTAAAGTGACTTTGTAACTAAGGCAGAGATAATTTTCTACAGATGAAAAAAATATGGGCTAGCTGAATGACATTCTAGAATGATTTAATCTTCCAGGACATCTAGCATGCAAAATAAATTTTAATGCAGTTCTCTATCCCTGTTTAAAATTGTCACTTGTGAGAGGTGCCCACATCAAGTGTCTGTATGTAGCCTGGGTCTCTAAATTCCCGTTAGGCTCCACTGACTCTACTGACTAACTCTTGAGCAACTGTAAACAGCTGCTCTGCTCATGCTGCTGTACTTGTTTCAGGATCGATTCAGTTCCTCGTACACAGATGCCTAATGCTATTTAAGTTGCCCTAAGGTAAAAAACTGGCTGGACGGCCGGGCCCAGAGAGTTGTGATGAATGGAGTTCAATCCAGCTGGCAGCCAGTCACGAGCGGTGTTCCCCAGGGCTCAGTATTGGGGCCAGTTCTGTTCAATATCTTTATCAATGATCTGGACGAGGGGATCGAGTGCACCCTCAGTAAGTTCGCAGATGACACCAAGTTGGGCGGGAGTGTTGATCTGCTCGAGGGTAGGAAGGCTCTGCAGAGGGACCTGGACAGGCTGGATCGATGGGCCGAGGCCAACGGTATGAGATTCAACAAGGCCAAGTGCCGGGTCCTGCACTTTGACCACAACAACCCCATGCAGCGCTACAGGCTTGGGGAAGAGTGGCTGGAAGGCTGCCTGGAGGAAAAGGACCTGGGGGTGTTGGTTGACAGCCGGCTGAACATGAGCCGGCAGTGTGCCCAGGCGGCCAAGAACGCCAATGGCAGCCTGGCCTGTATCGGAAATAGTGTGGCCAGCAGGAGTAGGGAAGTGATGGTGCCCCTGTACTCGGCACTGGTGAGGCCGCACCTTGAATCCTGTGTTCAGTTTTGGGCCCCTCACTACAAGAAGGACGTTGAGGTACTGGAGCGTGTCCAGAGAAGGGCAACGAAGCTGGTGAAGGGTCTAGGGCACAAGTCTTATGAGGAGCGGCTGAGGGAGCTGGGGTTGTTTAGCCTGGAGAAAAGGAGGCTGAGGGGAGACCTCATCGCTCTCTACAACTACCTGAAAGGAGGTTGTAGTGAGGTGGGTGTCGGTCTCTTTTCCTAAGTAACAAGCAATAGGACAAGAGGAAACGGCCTCAAGTTGCACGAGGGCAGGTTTAGATTGGATGTGAGGAGAAATGTCTTCACTGAAAGGGCTGTGAAGCATTGGAACAGGCTGCCCAGGGAAGTGGGTGAGTCACCATCCCTGGGGGGATTTAAAAGATGTGTAGACGTGGTGCTTAGGGACATGGTTTAGTGGTGGACTTGGCAGTGTTAGGTTAACAGTTGGACTCGATGATCTTAAAGGTCCTTTCCAACCTAAACAATTCTATGATTCTATGATCCTAAGGTATCTGAGACATGCTCTGAGACTGGGAGGTAGGACACAAGACAAATGGGAAACCGATGCCTTTCTGGATGGGCAGTCGGAAGCAGAACACAATATTCTTGTGCATCTCAAATGATGCTAGACACTTGTGTCTAAGTGATTAAGTTAGTCTCCTAGTGGCTGGTCAGTTGAGTGGTTCCCTAGACTATATGAGTTCCCTGAGTGCTATATGAATTTAGACACCGCTTCTATAATTTTCTAAAAATTCTTGCTGTTGCTACCACTAGCGTGGCTTCACTGACGATTAGAGATAGAAAGCTAACGTGCAGAAGGCACTGGTATTCTCACAACCGTGCCACTTGATTTTCCCATAGTGAAAGATAAATGGGGTAACCGCCAAGTGGAGGGGAGATTGCCTTAAGGTGAAGGACAATAGGGGCAGGAAACCTGTAAGACAGATCCTGATACACTGAAAGAGACTTGGACACATTGTTGGCCTGCAACAGCAAGGGACTGAACTTAGAGAGTCTCTCTCACATTGTGAGAGACAATGTGAGCGATAGTTTCGTCATATGTTCTTAAGGATATGGTTGGAAAACAGGCAAACATTGGGACACAATCCATAGCTCACTTTAAAACTGCACTCCCTTGGGCAGATTGAAGACATTTTAGGGCCTTTTCTACTACTCAAACTGTGTCCTTGCATTAATATGTGAATAACTTTAAATAAGTAGCTTTCATTTTCATGGTTTTGAATACTGGTATATTTTCTACCACAAGTGTCTCCTTGGGATTGTTCCAGTATCTTTGAGATCCGAACTACATCTTATTTTACTTGATTCACCCCAGAGGGAAATGGCAGTGGTTTTTGTTAAGAACTGTGTGCCGTTAGCAACAGAGGCTGGCCTTTGTAATATTTACCACTAGATAGACAAGGGAGCGGCACTCAATTCAGATTTTTTCTGGTTGAATGACAGGTATGCATGCCTGATGACAATCCAGCTACACTCCAGCCAGAATTGGATTAACCAATAGCTATCATGCAAGACTTAATGAAATACCAGAAGCAGGTGTTAGACTGTAGTGTCCCAGTATCCCTTCGTTTCGCTTGCTGGTGCAATGCATAGCATGGTAAGGCAGTTACACTGGGATTACTGTCTGCAACGCTAACCAGAATTGGGTTTTGTTTTGCTTTCCTGTCCTTATCTGCTTGCTTTTTTCTCTTGTCATAAATGTAAGCTGACACAAAAATCCTGTTTTTTCTTCTTGCATGTATATTACTCAGCACAAAGGATTATTCATATATGCTGGAAGTTCCAAGTATCTGCAGAAGGCAAATAAGAAATAATAAGGATTTCTGTCCTTTCCATTTAGAATCCCTTTTCCTTATATATACCTGCTCGGATAAATACTGACTTGGAGAAAACATTTGACCATTTGTTCATATATCAAATAATTGCAACTATATGCTTCAAATAACTTTTTTTTTTTCCCCCCTCCCTGCTAGGGAATATTTTTGAAACATAAACTGTCAGTTCATGCAGTGTGTTGAATTCTTACGCATTACAACAGCATGAATACAGTTGGCTGAAGGGATTTTAAGTCCACATACCTCTTTTCCAAGCTTCAGAAAGTAAGTTAGAGGAATAGGTTTTTGAAAGCAGTTTAACACTGTTCCCGTTGTTTCTGTGTTGCAGGCAGAAGCTGTATTTGCATGCTACGAAAGCCATAGCTCTATTCAAAGATGAATGTGTCAGCAAGTATGATACATTTTTGGACAAGGCTGAGGACTGGACAAGGCAAGCTATTGATTTCTTTAATATTTGGTAATGTTCACTGCGCCACTTTTATAAAGGGAAGCTCTTAAAAGAAAACTTTTTTCTTTTAGGAAAATGCTTCACACAAGGAAGCAGTTACTGGCTCTCACCAACCAGTGTTTTGATATTGAAGAAGAGATATCCAAATACCAGGATTATATAAGTGAGGTAGTATTATGTGAAGTGTTTGCATAGATAAAAGACTATTCCACATTGTTTAATGTCAATAATGAATCTTACATTAATGCAGTCGTATTAAAATATAGGGCTGCATGGATGTAGTATTTGGTCTATAGTAGCTTCATTGCTGATGTCAGAGTGGCATAGAGTGGCGTGATTTTTTGGATCCTGACTTGATTTTGGAGCTTAGTGGGGTTTTTCTTGTTTTGGTGGGGTTTGGGTTTTTGGGGGTTTTTTTTGTAGTGTTAGTATTCCCTCCAAAAAATCTGTGCAAATGGATGTGGGTTCATTGCGAAGTGTTCTGTGTAACTGTTAATCATAATGGTATCTGAGCACCCAGAGGATTATCTTAATACTCTTCTGAAGCATAAAAACACTACTTCCATATTTAAGATTAGGGGATACATGCTTAAGGATATATGCTAAACCAATGCTGCTGGTGACATGAAAGAAAATGTTTTGTTAAAATTTAGACGGGTGACTCTGCAGGATGCAAACTTATCAGAATCACCTCAAAATGGAGAGAATAAGAGCATTTTCATGCAGTAAAATTATTATTCTTTGTAAAGGAAATATAAATGAAAGAAAAGCACCTGATAGGTGTACAAGCAATTAAGGAATGGTGGAGAGCAGCATTTTACTTGTTATTTGTTTGTATTTTAGTAGCACTACTGAAGTCAGTTATTGATTAGGATCCTGTTGCCTTAGGATATCTACAAACATAACAAATAATTTTTCCTTTTGAGAGTTTATTATCGAAGTATAAGACAGCTAAGAAGATGGATCACATCAGGGAACTATAGGTTGTGTCAATACAAAACTTGCCATGATGATCTCAACTTGGGGAATATCAGCCACCATACTACTGTAATAATTTTATGAGGCATCATAGCAATGAAGAATTTAAAGAAGGATTTTAAGGTTGACATCAAGATACATATGACAACTTACATTGTAACTTACATTTCCTTTTTATCTATTGCAGTTACAAGATGCTCTGCCGCAGAAAATGTTTGCAGCTTCCAGTGGGATGAAACATACAATGAATACAGTCTATCCAAGCTCAAATACATTAGTGGAAATGACTCTTGGGTGAGAATTTCTTAATTGGATTGATGTAATATTCTACACCTGTTTACAGGTGAATTGGAAAAAAAAAAATATGGTTGACTTAGTGATTGCTGTATTAAGACCAAGAATTTTGTATTGCAGAAAAAACTTTATATTGCTAAAGTGGTGTTACAGATGTGGAAGCTTTTAGTAAATAACCAACCTGTTTTCTGTCCCTTATTTTGTATGTAATGGCAAGTTGCTGAAAGCTTTGTGGCGGTGATCATAGCAGATAACTGTCCCTATAAAATTTTTAACCTTTCTTTCACTTCTTGTTACTACAGTATGAAGAAACTAAAGGAGGAAATGGAAGGGGTTGTTAAAGAGCTGGCTGAGAACAATCACATTTTGGAAAGGCAAGCAATTGTTTTCCCTTTTTGGGCTGATACTAGGAACAGGCTTAATTTGGTACATTTTGTAGATCCAGAACTTAAACTAAGGGATGATTCTATAATCTCTTTAACTGTAAATGTGTTTTTGAACTGTTGATCTGAGGTGTAGCAAAAAAAGAATGTATTCAAAACCTTGAAACATTGCTGTAAAATCATTCTGACACAGCAATCGTGGCATTTTTGTTTCATATTACTTATGTTTAGCTAATAAAAATATCTGTTGCACAGACAGATTAATTCTGAATTTAAACAATACTTTTGCAGCAGACCAGTGGTGTCTTTTAACTCCTCACTTTTAGACATAATTTTTAACAAGTGTGGATTTGTACCAATCTGAATGAATGATTTTTCAGTTTTCAGATTGCTTAAATAAAGTGAAAAGAAAGAGGCCAACATATTTCTTACAATCCTGAGAGGGTACTGTCACTATCACATACAGACTGACTTTGCTTTTTTTCTTACGATGATGATAAAATATATAAAAATAATGATCTCCTGAAAGCTTCAGGGTAAATTGCTGGTAGAGCTGAGCTTAGCTTCAAGCTGAATTGGTTTTGTTTTGTTACCCACCCCCAGTCCCACACTTGGAGCACAGTATCCTTCCTTCCTTCTTCTTTTCACATACAAAAGTTAGATACGAATGCATGTGTTGGCATGTGGCAAGGGAAAAGAAAAACCCGTAAATAAATTATCACGAATTAGGGATTGATTCTATAGTCTAGTCAATCGCCTAAGAATACACTGTTTTTTCATTTTAGATTTGGTGCTTTGACTATGGATGGTGGCCTACGGAACGTGGACTGTATCTAGCTTTCAAAGAACCTGAAGAGGACTTGTAAATTTTTTCGAAGGGAAAAAATATTGTTGGGACATTTAAGGGCAGATAATAAATCGGTATCCAGGGTTTTTTTCCCTCTACAACTGTAGTATTAAAAAAATGTAAATATGTATAATATGTAAATATAAAAGAAATATATATCTTTTTTTGGTCAAGGTTGGAATAGAATTACTCCTGGCAGGGAATTTAGCCCCTTGGAGGATCTCTGACGAAGTCCTAAAGGCAAAAGTGGTGTTGATGAAATTGACATTTGTTTGCTTTGAATATTGTCCCTTTTTCAGAATGCAATTTAGTCTTTATTGCAAGAGGACTTGCAGAACTCTAAACATTATGAATAGTCTTTAAAGGGTGTTTTGGATTTCCTTTAACCGCCACTATTATTTTGGAGTCTAGCTGAATGACTCTGATCATCACAGAACGTGACGACTGTTTTAAATGAGATCTTTTTAAACAAGTGTGAATAGGGACTAAAAGTGCAGATAGGACAGAGTGGAAATGCATTTCTCCTTCCTTCACATCCGAACTGTTAGTTCACTTCCACCTGAGAAAACAAATTCACGATATTTTTTTAAGTTCCTCTCCATATTTGGTGCCATGTTGTCTGTAATCATTTGACTGCTCTGTATATGGAAGTTTTGCACTCCAGGTTGTCAAGACTGAATGTAAAAATTCCTTTTTTAGAGTACAGCATTTTCAGAATTTCCCTGAAGTCTTGTTGTTCACCACGAGAGAAGTGGCTTCTTAAAATAGCTTTTTCAGAATCCTGTTTGCAGGCATAATTTTTAAAAAAGGTTAAAAATCGATATTAGGAGAATTTGTGGGCAGTCAGTAGACTAGATAGCGTCATGCCTCAGTGGTAAGTGAATATTGGACAAATAAGTTACCGGTCTAGATCCTGAAAAGGGACCACACCCACTGCTGACTTATGAGTGAGATATCAAACTTAGGTGGAACATTTAGTAAGACTATATATTTATTTTCCAGTGTCAGTAGTTACTACTTTCAGTACTACATGATTGGGTTGCAGAGATGCAGAATGAAACAGTCTGCTCCAAAATATGTAGGAGAGGAGAAAGAAGAGGAAAACCAACAAACAAAACCTCAGAAAACATCCCTCACTTTGTTTGGATACTACAGGTGTACTTACTTGTTTCAGATGAAGAGTACGCAAATATTACAGGACTCATTCTTTCCTTGTGGAAACCTGGCCATGGATGTTCAGTGGTGTCCAATAGCACTTCTAATTGCTATATTACATCTGTAAGGAGAGCTAGACCAACTATATTTAGAATTTTCCATAATTAATGGTGAAACATTTAGGTATAAGCTAAACAGCGGTAACCTGTGATAGCATCTGATAGTTTTGTGATGCTTATTCCCTGCTTATCTGTCCAGGTCAGGATACAAAACATTTCCCTTTTTTTTTTTTTTTTTTTTTTTAAATATTTGAATAGAAACTTATGAAATTGATAACTGACTCTTTCATTGTTAAAAGGAAATTCACTGCCTTGATGTCCGAGACCTGCTTCCCAGTGTTCTTGGCGAGAATCAAATACTAAAAGAGAATTCAGATGTTTTACACCCACTTGAGCAGCTTCTTTCTTTGCAAGCTCTGTCCCCCCCAAAATCTAGCTATGCAAAAGGAGTGCAACAGTTTGTTATGTGTTTTTCCTTGGTTAGCTGTGGCATTCTTAACTGTTTGTTTTAAAATACCGGAATCGTGTCTAACTGGAATGTTTTAAGGCCTGCTTGTACATTTGTTCATCCACGTCCTCAGTCTCACTGAGTGTCAGTAAAACACATGCGTAAGTGTTAGAAGAATTGGGCTCTCAAACTGTGCATAAATTGTATTTTTTTTCCAATATTATGTCTGTAACACTTTGTTGTTTCAAAGGTTCTTAATTTTGAAAAAATCAAGTTGGAATATATCATTTTGAACTTCTTTATACTGAAGCAGTCTGAAAAAGAAAGTTAATTATAGTAACAATATAGTCTGTATATTGAAGTATGTGCGGCATTCTTTTACATAGTTGAAAATGTTCTGTTACTTTTTATGTTCATTTTAAACATTGCTGGTTTTAGTGTTGCTAAATACATCAGTAATCTTAATCTTGTTAAAATTTCTTTTTCTAAAGCAATTTTAACTAAGCAGCAGCTAAGGAGCTTGAAGTAATCGGGGCATAATCTACCGATTACGTTCTTATGAAGCAAATATATTTTTCAAGTCAAAGCGTAGTGTATAGTACCATCACTTTTTGGCTCAAAGTAAGCGTCCTGATACTATCAGTCACGCTACTGATTTGCCAAAAGAAGTAATAGAAAGTAATACATGGTTCTTCCTCCTGAAGCTGGTTTACTGTTTTGGGGGGTTTAGCTTAGTATATCAATTATCTGTTACTTGAACAAACCTGTCTTCATATGAATTGTGAAAATGCATGAGTGAATGACTTAATGGCATAAATACATCATCAAGCACTTATTGTACAGTGTGTACTTACTTCTGTGTCTTTCCATAGTTTCACTTTCTGTTAATTGCAGTATCACCTTAAAATTTTTATTTCCTTGCAAGTACAATAGAAAGCCTGAAATCTGAAGTAGCAAATTGCAGACGAGCTTGCATTAGCCAGCTGTCCAGAAAACGTGCCCTGTACAACAGAATCACCAGCATAGGCTACGTGGTAGAGCCACTAACCCTTTTTATTTGGTTTTTAACCACTCCACTGACGTGTGCTCTGAACAGTATTAGTTCTCTGCAACGATGGCAAAATCCCTAGTCGCTGCTCGGTGTGAAACAGTCCACTGGTGGAGCTCAATCAGCACTAATTTAGTTCATCACTGTAGAAGTGGTAATCACAGAATAATTTTGGATATAATACTACGGCAAGGACTAAGGGCTGAATGGAAAAGATTACTTTTTGGGTTTTTTAAGCTTGAAGCCTAGAAGAGGGGAGATGTGGAATAAATTGCAGTTGCGTAAACTTGTTTGGGTAAAATTAAACACAGAACTATTCCTGAGGTAGTTGCATAGCCTGCTGTTACTGTGAAATCCCTTCCAGGGAGGGCACGGTAATTGGTTTGGCTTCGCCACATTTGGTTAGCTGAACCAGTGACGGCTTCTAGCTAGGGAACTGAAAACCGGGGGTTTTCCTCTGCACCCTCGTCTGTGCAGAGGAAAAGTTGGTTTACCTGTGACCAGCCCAATGACGAGCACTCTTAAACCGGCGTATAAAAATTAAAGAAGATACTGGCCACCTGAAGATAAGTTAGGGGAGAAAAAAAGAATGGCTAGGGTCTGGAAAAGTCATCTGAGGGGGACTGGGAAAAAATGGGAGTTGATTGCCTGAAAGAAGAGAAGACGGGAAGAAGGAGGGAGCAAAAGTCTTCAGTCATCTAAAGGCTGTTACAGAAGATCAGTGTTCACCACCGTGTCTGTGGTGAAAGGATTAGAGATTGTGAATATAAATTGTAGTGCATGAAACAAAAAAATCCAGACTACAAGTTTGGACAAATCTTTCTAGTAGGACTTGCAGAGTCAAGTGCCAGAACAGACTGTTCTGGGAGCTGAGCAATATCGGTTGAAGAGGGGTTTTAGGAACAGGTTGACTGTTCGGAGCTCTTGTGGCCGATTCCGCCGTTGGCAAGGCTGCGTGACCTTCTAATTTTCTGTGCTCTAAACAGGGCTTTTTTTTGTTACTTGTTCCATTGATCACAAAACCCACGTGGTAGGGGTAGTATCCCTCAGTGGAGCTGGCTATTTTGACACCGGTACAAGCCCAGTTGTAGTTGTGCTTGCAGATGCACATCTTTTGGAGAACCTTTCTTCCTATTGACAAGGAAGACTGACAGCAACGGGTAGGGCTGCTGGCGTGCTACCACCACAGGCATACTGCGGATGTTCAAAGTTGTATTCTGCTCCTGAAAACTTACACAAGTGTCCAATGAAGTCCGTGACCGCCCAGGCTTCCAGAGCCTTCCCATCAAGGTACAGGTTGTGCCACCGGTGCCTAGCCATGGGAAACGTTTCCCGGACGAGCTGCTTTAAGTAACTTAGGCAGATCATTTTAATGAGAACCTGCTGAAGTGCATCACCAGCTCTTGCCAGCTCCCCCTGTCCCAGCTCCAGGCTTGCTTCAGCATCCCCGAGTACGTTTAGGCCGTGCGATGCGGGGTGCGTTAGCAATTGCAGAGCCAGCTGTGAGCAAGTGCATCCGGCTGTGCAGCCCTGCGCCGTGCTGGGGGGAGCCGAGCTCGGCACCCCGCTACGTGAGCCGTTGGCTTTGCTTGGCAGGCACATTTGCTAACTCACGGCGAAAGAGGATGAGCTGGCACAATCGCACTGCTGCTCCTGCCGTGACGGCCGTGGGAGCCCTACGGCAGTTTCAGATTTAAGTGGACGGGAGCAGTTTACAATCTTTAAAGAAATCAGGTGAAAAGACTTTTTTTTTTTTTTCTCACCCACTTTCATTCCTTGGAACCCTCTGTGTGAAACTGCAGATGAATTGTTCATAAATCCTGCAATTCCACATCCTGAAAACACCTTATAGCCGGGCTACGTCCCGCTTTATACCGTTTAAAATCTGTGCGAGGCTGCATTAAAATAGACGATGTTTCTAATGCCTGGGAGACGTGACAGTCAGCTCACCGACAATGTTTTCTGAAGCGGTGGGTTTGATAGATCCGGGCTTCACCTCGCTTACGCTGCTGTGACTTGCTGCCAGCTCGCTACAAAAAGGGAGGCTGGGCTCGGAGGAGCGAT
>NW_008825108.1:9127171-9131667 GCF_000699105.1 Pygoscelis adeliae | reverse complement strand
TCGTGCTGTACGGCTGGGGCGACGGGGTAGCCTGGGGGCAGCCTGATCCAGGTAAAAACGCTCCATCTCCGCCCAGCGGGAAGGTAATCCGTGTTGCAGGGGGGTGTAGGTGGTGCTGCTCCGAAGGGTTCTTGTGGGCTCCCAACCCCTGGCAAAAACCGTGCGGTCTTCTCCCTGGTCCTTCAGGTAGGAGGAGGAGGCTGTGTCGTGGGGTATCGCACATCCCATGACCACACCACGTACGTGTCCTTTCGCTCTCTGGGCTCTGGTTCATAGTAGGCAAAGGGGCATTTTCCTTTCCCTGCGTAGAATACAACTTTTCTGCTTTTCAGCCCTTTCATTACCACTGCTATACTCGAAAGTACAGTGATTTCATTCACCTGCTAGCTCCCGTTCTTTACGATAGGAGAACGTATATAATCTAGTGCTGGTGAAAAGTCCTCTTTTGGCATCCCTTGGTTTGAAAAGCACTTGGCCACATTGTTGGGTTTCACGGTGACCCCGAGGCTGGTTTCAGCGTGGAACCCCGTGGGCGTGCTCGCTTCTCTGGCTGTTCCTCGCCCACGGCTGCCATGCTGCTGCACTTTTTAGGACAACCTAGCGCTGTCCCTAGTGGAGCGACATGTTAAGGTGTGTGGTTTGCTTGTGGTTTACATCACTGAGCCTTTGTTTAACATGATATTTGAAACCCAAGGTGGAACAGAAAGGTCAGTCTTTTCATATTGTTTTGTTCTGGCTTAAGGAGATGTAATAACCTCATACTGTCCTCTGCTGCAATATAAAATTTCTGTTATCATATAATGTTCTCACAGTTAGTCTCACTTTCAGTAGCTCTATTTTTACTGTTACTCTTGGAATGGAGATACTTTGGCTGTGAAAATAAAATATTTTTTATTTATCATTTAAGTTAGTGCAGCGTTTGTTCTGACAGGATGTATAGTGCACTGATGTGAAAATAGACCTTAAAAATAATATTTTTTCTTTTATGATCAAATGCTCCGTGGCAAGAACTTCAAGTGTCACGTTGGATTATATATCTTCCAGCATCGTTTTCTCAGAACGATTACAGCTTACAATGTTTTTCCTTCTCCTCCATTTTTATGAGGCATAGGACTTCAAGCTGCTCTCTTAAATTGCTGTTTAAGTATCAGAGGAAGCATTCAACATTTATGACCTAGCATGAATATAATATTTAAAAGCTGTAAAGTGGTATGGAGATGAAAGGCAACAATAGCTAAAGCACAGAAGGATTGCTGCGAGGACCTCTGTTCTCTCCCAGTCTGCAGACACACCAGCAAGCCAGACTGATGAACAGATCTGGCTGAAAAATTGGCTGAGGGCAACGAAAGCAGTGGCTGTGTCAGGACAGCTGAGAGGCGTGAGGGAACGTGTGGCCGGCTGCCCTCACAGCTCAGAGCTGCTACATCCACTCTGTGGCCAGACACCAGTCTGCACCCTTAGTCACGGGCTCTTCTGTGAGTGAGTACAGAAGAAAAAGATGTCCCCCGCTTCGGAAAGCCAGCAGACACAGCTGCGCTCAACATCTAAAGTGTGTCTAAACTGGCCTTGAAAACTGCAGCAGATACATCCAGGACTACGGCTGGGTTTGTGGCCACCGTGGTAGCCTCTGCTGAAAATGCCACGGTCCCCTTCGGGTATCCACTTGTGAAGCAGAAATTACAACTGAAGTTACAATTGCAAGTACCTTTCAAAGACTTTAAGCTGCCTGGCAGTTTGTGACAGTGCCAAAAGGTTCCCAAATAACTGTTTTCCAGAGGCCACAAGTGGTAGGGACTTAACATTTTATGTCATCTAAAAAGCAAGATGCAACAGCATCTTCCAGATGGTCCACTGCCAATAAAGAGGGAGCTACATACTAAATGGTCATGATGATTCTGAGTCACAAAGACATAGATATTACGTTTATTTAAATCACCCCGTTTGAGTATTATTGGCTGAAGTCAGTTCTTACTAGATTGTTGCCCTCAAACAAGATCAGAGTCAGAGGTGCTGAGTTTGGTGATAAGAATTAAAAGGCGTGAGAAATTCCCTCTGGGATAGGGAAGTAGTCAAAGGGCACACCAAATTTTAAAGTATTTAGGTGCAGACTTTTTTCTGTCTAAGAGAAAAGATCTGTGATGTCTTTATGGGAGTGGGGGTTTCCTTTGGGTGTCTCTGTCCCGCCTTCCCCACAGGGACGGGGAAGATACCCGAGCTGAGCTCCAGTAGAGGCCAGACTTTCCTTTCGTCATTTCACAGCAGGGCTGTGGTTGTCTTTGGGTTTTTGTACACTGCTTGGTACACATACATCATGAAGTGAGGTGGGATCACTGGAATGAATAAGGAACTACCGAGAAAAGGTCTTTCTGCCTTTTGCGAGATTTTTGTTTGTAATTCACAAGTTTGTTTTCAGGCTTCTGCTAAAAATTGAAAAAATACTTTCATATAACTCAGGGAAGAAAGATCAGAATGAAAAAAAAAATCAAGGAGATGAATGATCATCTGTTTCAATGCAGTGCACAAGGTGCACATTATTCAAGCAACTTATTTCTTGGAAAAAAAAAATAAGGCAGTGCTGATATTTCTGGACCTCAGCCCAGGAAGAAAGCCAAGTGTAATGAAATACCTCTGAAAAGGATGCTTTGTAGTGTCTGAGCTCTTACTGTTGTTTTGGATTCCTTTTCAAGAGAGACTTAATTGGTTTAGCAGTCCAGACTTGCTCCGCTATTCACCTTTTCACCTCTATTGTTTGGGGTAAAACCTGGTGATACTGTGCAGATGCAGAGTGCCATTGCCTGGCCTGACTTCTCTGCACAAAGTCGTTTGAAACAGAAGCAGTTGGGATTATTGCAGTTTATACCGATGAAATGACGTACAGTAAAAAGTGGTTTTTCTTTTCTAGCATTCAGTTTTTCTTTCAGTCTGAGAGTGCTCTGGAGTGAAAATTCCCAGTTTCTTATATCATATTGATGGTTTTGTGGTGTGTAGCATTATGCAGTGTAGGAGCCCTGGAGTTGTTGCATTGTTTCGCCGTATCATTTGGCATTTGAAAAATGAGGCATTTCTCATGGTTTTAGGTGAAAGTCTATACTGCCAGGCTTTGGAATATGGTTTCTGAACAGTTTTAGTTTCCCCATAGTCTGGTCAATGGACTGGGTGTACATAGGTGGCGGGGGCGTGAAAGGAATTATTTTGTGGATTACTTGCTCTGGACTTCCTAGTTCATTTCTGTAACTTTTCTTTTACCTTGCATTTTGACACTTTCATTTCTGATGCACTTTTTCATTGAACCAAGCGGAAATGTTGCTAGGCCTTTTCAGAAGTTTTACTCTTCATTTAAGAGAATATAGAGAAATTATAGGCCCTACATGACTTTCGGTTCAAACTTTCTGAAGATACTTAAGCAGATGGTATTTAGAGGTACCATGAAAAACAGGTTGTTCCTTTCCAGTATTTAGTGATGGGACAGGGTTGGGAATTCATGGATGCTTTTGTTAAAAGCATGACCTTGATGAACTGATATTTATTACTCTTACCAACTGTACATTGCCCATGCAACAACATATATATTGGTGTATGTATTGGGTGGCAATTTATTGGGTGGGTATGTGTGTATGTGGCAAGGTTGGTGGGGCTGCAGGAGTGGGAAGACCAGTACATTGCAATACTGCAAGGACCTTGCGAAGCAAATGGGGACTCACAAGTATTTGTTAAGTTGCCTGGAAAAAGTTGCCTGCTAAAGGAAAAAAATAGAATATTTCTGTCAGATTCCTGGTGGTCGGAGTCCTTCACAAAGGTGCAATCGGTGAGCATCGAGTCAGTGGGTATCCTTTAAATACTAGTCGGAAGTGATGTCCCTCAGCCTGTTTCCTCCCTGCCTATAGTGTTACTTTCTCTACCTGCGGCATTACGCCTGTAATGTTATCCGGGTGTAGTATGATCTCTGCACAGGCAGACACCCCTGTCCTCGCATAGAAGCATCTCCAGGCGCAAGGTGCTCTGCAGAGGTGCAGAAGCCCATGGGAGCAGATAAGACTGCAAGTGTCCTCTTCTTCTCAAATCTACCGGGCAGTCATTTCAGCTTTGTTCACTGAATCTTCTCTACATCATTTTTACCCATTTTTCAGACTTTGTTTTTCCCTTGTGAAGCGTATAGCACAATTTCAGGGCTTATCAGGGCCTTCTGTTTTTTTTTCTCTGCTGAAACGGGTGTTTTGGTGGGGGCCTTGTTCAATTTCTAACATTTTTTTATATTGGCTCTGAATATTCAGTAGCTGACTCCTGCTTTAGTGTACTTGAAGGACAGAGGCAATATGTTTTAATATGTGGTACAGCTCTCTTACTACAGGGCTTTTTAAGTATCTGTAAATCAAACAAAACCCAAAACAAAAACCCAAGCCCTTATCCCCTTAGAAAAAATTAAGGTATATTATCTAAATGCCTCCTAACTGTCAGGAATGGTAAAGAAATACATTTCCTCTTACAGAAATGGGGGT
>NW_008825108.1:9119212-9127136 GCF_000699105.1 Pygoscelis adeliae | reverse complement strand
CACAGGGATTAGTGATTTTTTTTTTTCCTTCAGAAGGATATTTTTTTGACCATCAAATTTGTGTAGCACACTTTTTCATGTTTTTAAAGAAGAGGATAGACATTGTCCACTATCTCTGCAGTAGGAGTATGTTCATATTTAATCACATCTAATGAGGGGGTTAGGTTGCTAAAGCTACTTCTAGAGTTACGACTTGAATTACCATAACTGTTCAGAGTCGAAGAAGCCTCTGAAAGTTTTATCTAAAGAGTGAGAACTGGGGGGGGATTAGAAATAGTGGCAGTGGGAGCCTGTTTTCCTTTCCTGTTCTTTCTGTGGAGAGTTGTTTAATGATGCACACTTCCCAAAATTTTCTTTATTTTCTTTTAAATCCCAAATTACCAAATTTTCTCAGAATCCATAGGGGCTGGAGCAGCAGGAGGCAACAGGGTTTGGGTTGAGTTGGTGGAGATCAGCTCAGAGAAAGCCCCGGTTTCTTCCCTGTTGGGTTTGCAGGAGCGTGGGTGATCTGCTGCCCCGATGGGGCATTTGCTGGAGCTCACAGGGCTGGTGGAGCTGGAGGCTGCTGTGCTCGATGCAGGGAGGGAGGAAGGAAGAGATGTGGAAATGGAGAGCAAGAAGCAGCTTTGATAGACCTTGCTCTTCAAGAGTAATGCTTGCTGTCTTCCTCAGTTTCTCTCCGCCTCCTGGGGCATTTCTATGGTCTCTGCAGCCACGGCAAGGCTCCCATTGCTGCAAAGGTGAGCCCTTTTCCCTCCTGTTTGCAGAGAACAGTAACTCCTCACCGAGTTCCTTGGTTATTGTGGGTCCTGTTTTCTTGGCCACTGATGTTTCTCTTCCTGTGTGAGGACCATCTTCCACTCCGAAGCCGTACACTGTCATATGTAGAGGCTTTCACCCGTTCTCCGAGCATCTCTTTCTTTGTTCTCATTTTCACCATCTCATGAACAGTTAATTATTAATTATGGTGTCCTTCAGAGTTTGGGTGTCTCAGATACAACCCTAAGAGACTACAGAGAATACAAGCAGTTGTCATTCAGGTTGCATAGCAGTTAAGAGAAAAATTTTAAAAATCACCCCATAACATTCAGATGCCAACACTGAAAGGCTCTGAAAATGCTGCATGGTTTTCCCGCTTGTCTTCCTCACGTGCTTTGGAGCCGCTCTGTAGGGAGCTTCTGCAGATGCTGTTGTGAGTGGGCAGGAGCCCTCTCTGCCCAGGGCATCTTGACGTGGAGGTAGCCCGTGTTTCATTTCGCACTCAAGGTGCAAGGAGGCCAGATGCCGTAAGGCTTGGTTTCGAACAAACCGGTATTTGAGAGCTGGTACGGGAGTAGAAAGGAGTCTGCTAATGAAAAAGTGATAAAACAGGTATTTCTGCAGGCAGTGTTCATAACCTAGGACGTCTTCAAGATGCGAAATAAAACATAAAAGCAGTGATCTGTTTACAAAAGCAAAGAAGCTCTTAGTAATAAAACTGTTGCCATTACTCACCAGCATGATACCTCCTGATGGTCTGCTTGCTGAGAAAGCCTTGGGGAACCAAGGAGAAACTTGACCGTGTCACATGAAAGCCTTGGAGATCTTGCTGTATCTTGATGCTCATTTTATACAGTCCTACCACACTCAAAGTTCAACAGGTGGTTAGCACTGCTTGGCCAGGAGTTTGGGGCGTTGTGGGAAGTAACAATACAGGTGCCTTTTAAATTACTTTGTGTTACATTGCTTGCATACTATTTACATATTGCTAATATCTGTGGTTTTAATACACAGGGGAAAAAGATAAAACTGAAATTTTTACTGGATAATGTATTTTTTGATAAATTGATAACATAGTTCGTTGCTGAGGGTTTTTTTCTGAAATATTTTATTATATATTTTTTGCATTTGCTGTTAGCAATAGGAGCTGCCGGCCACACTAAATCCTTAATAGTATGCTTGCACAGGAAGAAGCAGCCGCTGGTCTGAAGTGCTACGAGCAGAACAGCCACAGATGAAAGCACTGAGAGTTGAAATGACTTTTTCAATGTTACCCAGGAGGCCAAGCCAGCATTAGAGCTCAGCTCTCGTCCAGTGACGGTAGTCATCTCTTCCTTCTGTTGCTAAGTAGCGTTGACCAGAAACCTCCAGCACGACTGGAGCGATCTCTTTATCCAGACAATTAAATGCAGGTCAGCAGTGTGCACAACAGAAAGAAGGTAATGATACTGTTTTTGGCCAGCTGGCTTTATGAGCTGATAGACATGTCTGTTTTCTCCACACTGTACTGAGTACTGATGAACACCTTTTTGATTTTGCTCGGAAAAGGAAGAGCATGTCATGTAGAGTAGCTTGGGTACTATAGCCTGACAGTGAGGGTGGGAGCTTGGAAGAAAGTATGAAGGGCTACAATGAAAGTTAAGCTCTGCAATCTCTCTTTTGTGTATTTTTCTCTTATACTCCAGTTCGAAATATTACTCTATTATCTAATAGCTGCCATGGCTAAAATAAGAAACATCCTGCTCATCTAAGAGAGTATGAATGTACAAGGTGCACCCTTGTTAATCTTCAAGTGTAAACAGCATGTAATCACTCATACCACATGCAGAGATCTAAAGAAGGATGCCTATAGCTTTCTTGTACCCTAAAAAATAATTGGGCTGCTTTTGTCTTAAGCAGACCAGATTAGGATGAATAAACTTATTGTTTTAGCAACGTTTAACACATATTTTTGTTTTTCTTCCCCGATCTGATTTCCCTTAGTGATAGTTCCATGCAAGCTCTCACTGAGAAGTCTACTAATTTTGGCACAAAGTCACCCGAAGCCCACAGGCAAGTTGGTCTATCATCCACTGAGTCAAATCCTATGTGTCAAACCATGTTACAAGGCAAATCAGTATCTTCTCTCCAGTTTTAGCCTTGAGTTTTATTTTCCCTGTACTCTAAAGTGTAGCTGAGTATGTACAAAAGTGGTTTTCCTGAAGACTGTTTAATCATTTTCCTGAGTTTACTGCTACTAGTATAATATCTACTACATAGCTAAAAGTAACACTAATCTGTTATTTTCACATTGCACTACTATTGTCTGCATTTAGCTTTTTAAACTTACCTTCAACTTTAATTTTGATGCACAAACCTACATACATACATACATACAGTAAGCCTGTAACCAAGCTACGTTAAAAATGATAACATGCATCACATTGTACCGGCAGCAGTCTCCGGGAAGTAGTGCATTATCTTCCTGACTCTCAGCTGGACCGGCACAGCAGCGCCCTCTCTCACACACTCACTTTCATCACGGTACTGTGCTGGTCCTGTCTGCCTCTGCAGATTTCCAGCATCTGGAAAAGAACGTAAAGCAAATTGCAACAAATTTTACAGGTTGAAGTATTCAAAACGGAACAGGGAACAACTGTACACTATGATGGATGATACTGAAAAGAATCAAGGAGAAATATGGCTGAAATACACAAAGAGATATTCTTTTTCATGTAACAATTATGAAAATATTTAATGATAGTCTAATATATTGTGGAGTGAAATAAGAACTAACCAGATGTGAACAAATGTGCTTTGGCACTGTGATTTTCTTCTTCAGAATCCGGGATGTGCTTCATTGGAGCTATTGCTCAGAAGAAGCCTTCCTACTCCTTACTTCTTAAGGGGAGAAATCCAGTTATTCCCCAATAGATAGCCTGTAGAAGAAGTAAGCCATTCATCTCAGAGGACCTTGAGACATGTTTGATTGATAGGCTGAATTTGTGTTACGTATTTTCTTTTGAATAAACAGCACTTAAGGCCTGAAGAAAATGAACCGAAAACCCACTGTATTTGGAGAGTGCTTCTGTGTGTTTACGTCGGAGCTCTGAAACGAGACCTGCAGTTGTTGGTTGTCTGCTCTGGGTTCAGTCATTCTGGGTTCTGTTCTCCATCACTGACGGAGATGGCATACCTGAAAAACCTCAGGGATTTCCATTTAAGATGTGCTTGGTGTGCCATAGAAGACTCAGGACACCGCTTCTTGTCCCTGCTGCTGCTCAGAGCCAGCGCCAAGAAGGACTAATACTCTCCCAGCCTCCGACCTGCTTTCCACGGTGGCATCATGGCTTCTGCAGAAACTGTGCAGGGCACAGTTCATCTCGTGGATTTTACAGCTTTGCTGCAAGATGGGAATAAATATGCCCAAGGGGCACTGGGCATTCTCTACTGTCTGTAAAGGGAGCCATGACAACCAGCTCAGCTGCAGACATCTGCATTCAATTAGATGAAGCCTAACTACCTGCTCGTACAGGGAGACTTCCGTAGGCCCATAAAAAGGGGTTGAAACTGCTCACGCTCATTTAATGCTCATTTGCTTCCTCTCCCTTTTGGATGGGATTCGTCCAAATTTCATGCGGGTTTACTTAAAGTCATTCTAATCATAGGAATGTGTCTGGACTAGGCGTGGGGTTTTTTGCAGAAAAAATGCTGTATGGGGATTTCTAGTAGTATAGATGTGGTAGTGGTTCAGTTTGATGTGCAGCAACTGTCAGCTGAGGTCCTGGGTTTGGGTTGCATGATCTTTTTATGTTTTTTTTGTCTCTTAGCATTAGCTGTCATCTGTAGTGTAAGGTTTTCAACATTTTTCCCCTTCTCTTTTTTTAGTTTTCTTTATTTTCATATCACATTTATTACATATCAGTGTATAAATTATTGGAAGCCTTGATAACAGAGGACTGAACATGCGAAATACTTTTGATGTCACAGCTAAAAAGTTATCTATACGATTCTATTTTAACTTTATTAATTTATCTGCAAAGTAATAGATCATTAAATCTGATAAATCTGTGTTTTACATCAGTTTGAGTACTACAGTTCTTCAATTTCCATCTTTCAAATGGAGGCAAGGTTTTGGAAGTTGCAGATTGCCAATCACTGGTTAATTTTTAATCCCTTCTTTTTGTGTATGTGCAGCTGCTGAGAATCAAAAGTTTTTTTAGAAAGCTCACAAATATAGCTACTTATTTGGATTAGGGAGGGATGAACAGCTGAGCTGGAAATCAGAAGTATTATGCTAGGTTTTGCTGAACTAAGCTCAAATTGCAGCAGTTTTTTGTTTCTTTACTTTTAGTAGTTGTATTGTGTTCTTTATAAGCTTCCCAGCAACTGCATAGCTTTGTCACACATGATGATGTTATAAATTATGTTTTAGTATGAAATCTCTGATACTGTGTCTTGACAGTGTCATGCAAATGCAGTAGTGCTGAAGCCCAGGGACTAGTTAGGCAGGACCCCTCTCTTGCTACTTGGATAAAATGTACTCTGACGGACAGCTGAACAGGGTTTAAGGAGGGTCACAGCTTTTGTTTATAATTTCTAGATAAATACGTTTCACACATTCAATTCTGTCCAGTGCATAGAGACATGTTTCTCTGCGTAACCCAGTTCTGAATTGCTAAAATCTTTTAGTCCATTTCAGATCTCAGTCAGTGAAGGGCAACAGTCCATGGAGGTCTGGAAGTCCCTTCCTCCTTCTCTGGAAGTTCAAGCTCCATTGATACGGAAAATATCCTTGTGAAGGCTGGCTTGTGAATACCTCTCCACACTGAACTCTGCCTGTCGGTGTGGCACATAGCATAGTGTCACATACCCACACTGTGACAGGTTGGAAAGACACCACCTCGTTTTCCAAGTACATGACTGTCCCTACAAAGAAAGCAAAAACTCATTTTGAGCTCTGCTAATAGGGACATTTGCTAATGCAGGCAAGCAGATAATTCCTTAATACATTTAGCTTTTCCTACACACAGTTCCCACTGTGAATAGGTGTGTGGGGATCTTTGTTCCTGAAACCAGACTAAACAGAGAAGTTCCAGTTAAGTCAAAGCAAATGAAATCCTTTGCTCATCCCAGTCATTTGCTATCTAAGAGCTGGGAGAAGTGGAAATGGCAGTAACTCCTCACTGAGGAAAAATACTCTTCTGCCCCAGAGCAGAGAAAATTCTGCACCTGCCCCCCATCTGGTACCACTGCCTGTGCTCCTCCTCATTGTTAGACTTCATTTTTATGGTATCTCAGCACTGCCGCATTGCTCTAACAAATGCTTATCGGCGAAGAATTTGCTTTAAAACTATATAAACTCGGCACACTCCAAGAGAATACTCCCAGTCAGACACCGCTGGTTGTTTACAGTTCATCATTTAAGAGCATTTTATGTAACAGCGAGGGTTTGTTTGGGTTTTTTCAGTTTTCTCAGCTCCAGCAGCGGGCGTGGGATGGCTACGGTAAGGCAGCCACTGGGTCATTGTGTAGCTCTATTCGGAGCTGGTCTGCCTAGCTCTGTAGGTCCCGGTAGAGAGTGACGTGTCTAAACCTCTGGATGTTTCACGAGCACCCCTTTGCTTTATGACTGGTGTGCACAGGTTTCCGTGTGGAAAGCGGGTTGTGGGGCAGATGCTGAGAGCAGGGTGCTGTGCCCAGCTCTCCTGCCAAGGTGGTGACATGCCACACATCCCGGCCCATGGCTGGAGAGCACGTGGGATGGGCAGCACACGCGTGGAGTCTGCACGTGCCGTTTCTGCCCTTTGCAGAGGCCTGCTGAGATCTGACCTTTGCACCGTTGCGGGGAGGTAGGAGGTCAGAGGCTGCCCGCATAGCAGAGGGGACAGCTGCTCACCTCCCTTCCCAGGCAGGTGGGACAGCAGCGTGGGCAGCAATCATTCCCTCCCCTCCTCCAGCACACTGCTTAGATGAGCAGAGAATGACCTGGGGGTTGAAATCTGCTGCAGGAAAAAGCCTTACATGGCTTTTTTTCCTTAAAGGGAGGCAGGGATCAAGAGTGTGACTCTGCTCACATTTCAGGTCCTTCTGTCCTCCTTGGAAAGCATCTCCGTGCGCTGTCTCTTCGTCAGAGTAGATTGAAAGGTACACATGTAGCCCTGTGTAGTACCTTTTTACTACAGTGAATTCTTAACTTCAGCAATGCTTCAGTGTAATGTAAGCAATGAGAGTTGTCTTAGGAGGGGCTATGTGAACTCTCCCTAGCCCAGCGGATGCAGCTGATGCAGACTGACAGCGGTTCGTTGCTGTGCAAAGCACGGTGGCTCGTATTCTAAAGCTAACAGTTCAGGTTGAGAGGAACCCCCGTCATCATCACAGACCCCTCACCTGTGAGCTGTGGGGGACAGGCTGTTGTCCATTAACTCTACATTTTGGCCTAACTAGGGCCTAGAAATGTAAAGTGATGGAGGAGTCATGAAATTACTGCAAGGCTAACTACCACTGCTGTTCAGCTTGAATTCGGGTCCATGTTCTCACCTGTATTAGCTGGTTTGTTGCATAGCATAATTGGCAGATTCATCCAACTGACTTTTTTTGTATAGAGTAAGTTCTGTTTGCCTTACAGTAATATGCAACGTTTTAGGCTCTTGCCTATTTTTTGTTCCTGTAAGGCACTAAACACTCTAAGGTGTAAACCTCCACAGGTTTGTTATTCTCATCAGCAAAGTCAGTTTACCCCTTTATATTGTTATATTCTGATGTGGTTTACTGTATATTTTTTTAAGCCTCATAAAATACCAGTATAACAAAAATACTGTATTGGCATTTTCTGTTAAATGAAAAAAAGTATTCCTGTGCCCTTCATATCCTGCTAAATATCATACATATCTATATGGATTCTTTATCAAATTACAAAACTAGTCATCTTAACATATATTCACTTACGGTCTGAAATAGTATGGGGGTTTTTTATGCCATTTTGATTTTCATTAAACTTCTGTAAGTATAAATTTCAGAAAAAAAAGTCATTGTTTGATTCGGTATTTGGCAGATGCTCTTAAACATTCAAACCCATGCTATTTCCTGAAAGAAGCAAGTTAGCTGTTGGGCCCTTAACTCTGCTCCTTGCATGTGCTGAATTGGGTGGCAGACCTCCTACTTGTGCTAAAACTGTCACTTTGCT
>NW_008825108.1:9104993-9119181 GCF_000699105.1 Pygoscelis adeliae | reverse complement strand
GAACAAGAGACAAGTCTGGAGGCCTGAGTCCTGCCTTCTGCTCTTTCATTGACACTGGCTGAAGAATTGTGGCAGATACAGTAGAAATGGAAATGTTTATTTGTTTTCAGAGACATATTGACCAGAGGAAATGCAGTCTGTCTAGCTTGGTCCTGACAAGCAGTAGTATGTTAAAAATGTTGGATGTATAAAATGGGGTTAAATACTTCGCATATTTTAGCATAGAAAAATACATTGTGAATTCTAGAAGAGTTATTAACTGCATGCTGTGAACGTAGCTGGTGTAACAAAGCCCTTACTTTCTGTAGTTTAAAGGTTGATATAAAAGGACCTTTGTTTTGTAATGACATTAGTCTTGATTTTCAGTGTTTTCTACTATTCACATCTAGCAGAAGAAAAAAAATCAAATAAAATGTGAGAAGCTGAAGAGAAACTTGTGACATAGTTGAGGAAATCATACTAAGCTTGGGAAATGGTTAAATAGTCTTGCGGTTAAAAAGCGTGTGCTAGAATTCGTGATAAATGTTGCGGGGGCATATATTAGTTCATAGCATCTCTGGATTTACAATTTAATATGTATCGTGCTTGAAGCATGTGTAGCCTAAGTACTGAGATGCTGTTAATTTTTTTGGATAGCGATATGTTGATAGATGCTCAATTCTTAAGTAAACTGTGGGAGTGAATGATTTGAATCCTATGTTTGCCTTAAAATCCATTAAGAGTAAAGTCGCATTTTTAACACCCTCTGTATCTATAGAAATCTCTGTTAAATTTACTGCTGAGAACCTTCATAAGAAGGTATTTGAGAAACTCTCTCTAGAGAAAATCCTGTTGATTTAAATCAAGGGCTTTTGAAAGGGGACTTGTCCCTATCAGTTTGGGGGTTTATTTGTTTACAGCCTAGAAAAGGTAGCCAGAGATGAACAAATGAGCCCTTCAAAAGCCTTTCTATGGAAAACATGTCTTGTTTTAACATCACTGGAAACACAGTACCAGGTTAAGACTCTGAAGCATTGGTCTTTCTTTAGCCGAAGCATCTATTAATATAGCTGCTTCTTGTAATAAAGAGGGAGGTCTGGAGGGCTCGGAGCGGAGTGACGGAGAGGGAGGGGATTTAGGACTAACAGGTGGTCCTGAGACGTGCTGGCTGACGCTGAGCTCAGAGCGAGCGCACTCTGTGTGGGTATTCATGGGCTTTCCTCTCTCCGTCTGGATACGTGTGTCTGTCGTTCCTGGTGTAGCTGTGGAGCCCTTTCAGCTATGGCAATAAGAAATGACTTGAGGAAAACCATCAGGAGGATAGCACGCTTTTTTTACTGGTTTCCTAAATCGTTGAGCAGTTCAAGGAGGAGAACAGTAAAACTTCTCTGGAAGTCTGCTGGTAAGTCTTGCTGCTATGTTTCTTAAGACATTTTTTCCTGCTAAAAAGAAATTGAAAGGGAGAAATAATTCATTTCCGTTCAGCTGGTTAATTTTTCCAGGCCAGCATTTTTCCGTTCTCTGAGGCTCATTAGGCAAAACTAAAAATATTTTGGAAATGCAATAGAAGGTTCATTAGGCTTGCTCAGATGAAGAATTCTCTGGCAGCTGTATCATTTATGCGTATTAATATTCATGTCAGTGATATTTGATGTCTTGTTTTTGTAGACCTTGTTTCTCCCTTAGGTGTGTATATAGGAGCTCTAATATGACTCAAATACCTGCCAGAAAATTATTTGGAATTGCCTTAATCTGCTAATTGATCTAGAAGGCTGCGTGAAGACAGGATTGACTGAAGACCCTAACTCATTGTACCAGCGTTCACACAAAGCAATGAGCAGCTTAGAGAGGGCTTGTGTTCAGCAGTGATGCACTGTCCTTCATTTCCATTTTATCAGCTGAAATGCAGTACCGCTCAGCTCGCCAGTTAGTAAAAGGCATTGCTCCTAACGACAACTCAGTGCTTTGATCCTTGTCCAGTCCTGGCGCAGAAGCGTTTGCATCTCTCAGATTAACATTCTCATAATCACCATGAAAGCCCAAAGGCTGTTGTGTCCCTCTAGAGTCGTCTGTTAAAGCTGGGGCTGAGGTATATTCTCGGGGCGGGGAGGCATGGAGGAACACACACTGCTATAGCTTAGGAAGCTGAGTTCATTCTGTTCTTCTGAAAGGACTAATTATACAAGACCGGTTTTCTTTTGACGAGGACTGTTTTGACTGAAGTGTTGAACTTGCCAATTCTGCAAGTATTACAACATTAATACCAATTTTCCATTTGGATGGGATGGGATTTGGGTCAGTTCTGCAGCTGAGCAACTTAGTGTTGTACTTCAAATAGCGGATTTGTGACTCTGAGAGGGGAAGGCCAAGTTGGACCATCTGAAATCTGTCACAGAAACGTTTTTGGGCCACATGTCTAAATGACATGTGACTTCTTCCCATGTGAAGGAGTCCACGAGTTTCAAACATCCAGAAGGAAATCCCAGCTCACTGAAGTCTGTGGCAAAACTTTCCTTGACTAAAACTGGAGCTTTAATTAACCTCTGTTTGAATATCAGTAATCTCAAGTCCTCCTAATACATCAGATCATTCCTGCATCCCTTTTGTTACTGTAAAAGCATAAGTGGCTAAAAAGTGTCAATAAATGTTATTGAGAGCTTTAATTGCACGCTGAGTTAGTTACACACATGTGAAATTGTTTACATGCCAGTTATCTTTTCCCTCAGTACTACAAAAGAATCATTACATCCATGACTTGTAACAAGAAACAATGTGAACTTTGAATGCTTTAAAAATAATACTTTTTGCGGTTTTTTTCTCCCATCTCCCTCTACATCTAGTGGTTTGAATAAGATTGGCCTTTCTACCCTCATTTTAATGTATGTATTAGCATGTCTTTTGAACTGAATCTGTGAATAGTGTCAGAAGTGCCCTACATGTCCTTTTCTACCTGTGCAATGAGGTGATTATCACAAAATTGTGGTTTTGGTGGAAATGTGACATTTTAGCACAAGGTTGCATCCAAGCAGAAAAAAGCTCAGTGTGAAAATTCAACTCAAACTCCTCATAACTTTACAGAAGCCAGTCTCATCGAGTATGTCTGTAATGAAACGGAAGCTGAAGCCCTGGTGCTCCTCTCACAGGGGAGGGGATACAGCTCCTGTTTGCACGGACAATTCCTGTTTAGTCTTTACAAAGACAGCAAGTGGTATGAAACCTTAGCTACACTGAACTCCATGAACATTTCTGCCTCTTTCTTGAGTGGCCAGAATTTTGCCTGGGTTCTTGAGGAATTACCGTATTACTCACATGCTTCCTTAACTCCGAAACACCACATTTTTGTAACTTAACCAAGTTGCTCTTCTTTCCTCCGAGAGAGTTCTCCAGCACATAAGTCTAGTCTGAGCAGTACTGACCAGCTAGTTGCTGGTACAACAAAGAGATTTACCCTCGCCTCCAGCATACTAGAGTTTTCAACTTCTTTATCTCTGCCTCTGTCTTTCTGCCAGTTTTTGCTCCTGTGTTGGCACTAACACAGTTTTATGGTTGGGTCAGCCAGGATGAGCCAGCAGAACAGTTCTGCATTACTAGGCTTGTTCCACAGATTAATAACCCAGCTGATAATTAAAGCTTTCAATAATACTTACTGATAGTTTTTAGCCATTTATGCTGTAACAAATAAATTAATGTTTTAACAACAACAAAGCTGAAACTTTCATGATGTGGATGTGTTAGGAAGAGTAGAGAGTACATTCTCTAATATGCTTTGTCATAGGTTTTATGATATCATACATCATTTGAACCAAGAGATGGGCACTGTGCCTGTGCACAGTACCCTCAGACTTGTTGCTTCCATTCTGCTTCTGTCACTCCGTGTCTCAGGATGCCTTGTCCTCTCTGCCTGACCCAGAAACAAAATCTGCCGAAGCACAAAATTAGTTTTTAAGTATGACAATTAATTTAGTACTGTTGTAGGTCACTGTGTTCAGAAAAGTTGCATCTGATGCAATTTTAGAAAGAGCTATCAAAGCATAATTAGGTTGCTGTTCCTAAAAATCCTTAGTTTTCCAGCCTGTCCTTGGATGGTTACTTCAGGATTGTTGGCCACGGACTATTGCCTACAGCTAAGATGCTCCTTTCTAAGCTCTAAAAGAAGAAAGAAAATTCTGGGGTGCTCTTCAGTAACTGGTTTTGATTAAATTACTTACTGAGAACTAAAATAATGTCTTAGATGTGGTTCTGAATATATTAAATGTAGCTGATAATATTTTAAGTGCCTTTAGTTTAATCATGGGTATATAACATTTTATAAGAGGCTTAAACTGAGGGATGTAGTATTTGTAGCCTTTATTTCTTTGGAATGTGTTTGAATTTTTTTCCTACAACATCTTCATAGAATTTGTGTTGACACATCATGTGACTAGAAGTCTTATCATGATAAAGTACATAACCAGAAGTCAGGGAGGGGTACTGAAATACAAAGGAATTAGAAAAAATTATCATAGAGGGCCATGATAAGACTACAGAAAGCAATGATCAAAAAAATCAAAATAGACAAGTAGCTACTGTTTTCTCTGTCTTAGAGCAGAGGAATAAGGTGAGGGGTGACAAATGTAAAGCAGATAAAAGGAAATTTTTTTTAAATTATTTTTTATTCGGCATGTAATTAAATTGTGGAACTCATTACCAGAGGATGCTGCTGAGGTCAGGAATGTAACAAGATTTAAAGAGGGTCTGGAAGAATAAGAATATTCAATATTATGACAATTGAAGCTACAAGAAAAGCTTTGAAAGAGACATAAATCTGCTTCCTTCAGGGTTTAAGCTAATTAATCTGTGGCTCAGATCCCACAACTGTTATTGTTTCTTGCAGTTTCTTCCAAAGTAACTAGTGCTTACCCCTGGCAGAGATGACCTTATGATCTGCGTTGATTTAAACCTTTATGACATTTTTCAGGCTTATACAGGAGAAAACCAGATTTTAGACCTGTTCAGAAAAGCATCCCATAATATCCTGTGGAAAACATGGAAAGCACAATGCTTGCTGTCTTTTTTTTTACTTTGACAAAACTGCCCCAGTGGCAAACCCTGCTTGCTTTGAAGCCATTATAATAAATAAATAAATACAGCAAATTAAGTTATTCTGAGGTAGGCGATTCTGTGTAGTCGTGTTTCTCTCCAAATCCTACTGGCTCGTGAAGAGCTTTATTCTCAGCTCTTGGCTGGGGAAGGTTCTCATCAGTTTGAGCTACTGTCCTACTAGGTACACTGGAAGGCTCTTTCAGAGGGCAGAAAGTGAGAATTTATTGACAAAATCTTAAACTAACTGTATTTTGCACAGCCTGAAATTGATTTTTACCCTTCGCTGTTGGTTGGGTTTCTTCGCGACTTTTCTGCTCTAGCGTGTAACCCCTTTATTCCTTCTCTAACATTAAAGTTAGTAGAGTATTTTTATTGATTTTGAAGGATTTTTGATCAGAATGGTCAAGTGTCCACTATAAAATCATGTTTATGTAAGAATATGTGTTATGCAAAATAAATGGAAACCTGTACAGAGGTATGGTGATCTCTCTTAAACTTGCTACCTCCTAAAAGAATTCACATATAAAGGTTTAACTGATTGAGACAAAGAGAAAAGTCAACCTTTGAACTCTCTCTCCAAAATATATCCAGCTGACAAAATAAATCTAACACATATGGGAAGGAAGAACATAATTTTAGCGTGATATGTCAATTTAGAATGGCTTAGTTTAAAATATTTGTGAATTCATTTCTTATTTTCATATTTGGCCAGGTAACATATGATGGCTTATGCTGTAAGTGCCTGTGTCCTTACGTGACCTCTTTAATCGGGTTATTCTGGGAATAGTTTGGGTATGTAGAGGTAGCATACCTAGCATTTGTGAGACTAGGTAGCTGGGAAATTAATGAACAGATAATGTCACTGTATTTCTGTGTTCTTGTCAAAACCCAGTTGGTGAAAACCACTGCCTCCCCTGCTCCCTCAGGCCAGTGGCATGTCACACCTCTGCGGTCTCTATAGTCAGGTCTGTGTCTCCTGTGCGGGTACCTGCAACTGTCCAGTGAGCACCTATAGGTCTCCTGTGTTTTTAGAAAAAAAATGTTCACCTGGCCATCCCCGCAGATCACTGAGGCTTCAGTTCTCTTCTGAGGATCAGCTGCACTATGCACAGGAGCAATGCTCTGTGGTGTGACGGATACGTCAGGCCAAGCGAGGGCTTGCAGAGCTTGCAGAGGGGTACTTGGAAGGAGAGCGTCCATCTCTGGGAATGATAGAGAGAGTTTTGGCCCAACACAGATGATAAATGGAGTGTAGGGGCATTTGGGAACTGTGGCTCTGAAGGATTCAAGCTCACGTGGGTGGATGAGATGGGTGCCTCCAAGGGAATATCATTTGAAGGATTAATTGTGTTTGGGAGAGGAAGCAGAAGGACACTGTCTCAGTGGAAGCCAGATTGGATGTAAATTTATATTTAGGTTATATTTAAACCTAACGTGGTAGCAGACAAGGCAAACTTACGACTGCAGGTGGCTGTTCTGGAGCATGGATCCAGCAACCCAAGGTCACATCTTGCTGGGACCTGCTGGGGTGGGTAACCAAGACTTCTGATCCAACTTTTTCAGACTGCTGTATCTGTTTATTTCCTGAATGTCTAGTTCATGGCTATGATTTATATAGTGCTGGAGATGTGTAGGATACTGCAGCAGATTGGAAGCAGGTAGGAGGTGATGGCCTTTTACCATCCGACCATACATGCAGGTTTTCTGCCCGCATTAGAACTGGGTGCAGTCCTTTCAGTTCATATTTGTTCATCTACTTTGGACATTTCAGCCCATTTGATGTGAATGTTCTTAATCATCATTTAATAGCCTGTGTCCAATGTTCATTTAAGAATACATAGATTATTAATGGAAGTGTGCCATTTAAAGATCCTTTGTGTTGTGAAAGCATGATTTTTATCTCTAGTCTCCTTTTCAAAAACATCTCTATATGTGCTTTTCCTATCTCTTTTAATTTTAAGTATATATTTAATTTTTCTTGTATGATTTGATTAAAAGCACACTTACCTAGTTCTAGAGGAAGCTGTGCTGGCATCTGTAATAAAAAAGCATTTATTACCAAAATGAAAAAGAAGATGGGTGCGGGATGTCAGTGTTAACAGGTCATCGGGATAGTTTAAAGTTAATTGTAGAAAACTGTAGAAGAAACACATCATACTGAGCAACTGGGCAGTAAAACATAATTCAGTTGTTGATAAATACGAACTAAACCATATGGGGAAAACGCTAACTGCACATATAGAGCAGTGGCTTCTAATTTAGCTTTTATCATTTGGAAAACAGAATTAATCATGTGGATAGTTCTCTGAAGAGACTCTTCCCAAAGTTCAAGGTTAGAGGGAACTGAATATATGGAAGTATTAGGAAAGAAATAAAGTGAAAACCCAGAAAACCGTGCTGTGCCCACACGTCATATGAAGCAGTTAGGTCACCCCACCCTCTTAAAAAGGGTATAGCAGTATTTGAAGATACAAGAGAAGACTTTGTATTATCAAAGAGATTAGTAAACTCTTACAGGCCAGGGCTTTTCCGCTTGGTAAGAGGCAGCTGCAAGAGAATATGCTTCTGTACTAATTGGAGCAGTGTGGAGAATTGAAAACAGCATAGTTATTTACCATTTCTCATGGCGTAAAAGTCAGGGCCATGCCATGAAATGGCCAAACAAGAGGCTTAAAACAAAATACTTTCACATGCATACGCATGCACATAATTCAGTTGTGGAACTGACTGACACAGGATGTTTAGGAGACTAGGAACATAAATGTATTTGAGAAGGGATTAGATAAATTCATGAAGGAAAGAGACATCAAGGGGTATTAAATAAAAAGATGCAGATACAGCCTCTGGCTCATTTGTTTTAAGTTGCAGAGTAGAAGGGCATAAGGGGGAAATATCACTCAAAATTCACTTTTTTTTCCCTCATGCATGTTCCCTAAGCATCTGCTGGCAGGCTCTTCCCAAGACAGGCTACTGGCCTAGATAGATCTTTGGTCTAACCCAGTCCATCTGTTACTGTGTTTTTCAAGTGCAGTACTGGTAAAGGCTAGAGAATATGTAAACCTCTCTCACTGTTGTTGATTTCTGTGTAATTCTCCATGCACTAAATAACTGTTTCGTTTTTCCCTTATTTGTGAGTCTGTATTTTTCCAAGGGAGATGCATTCTGTTGGTGTTCGGATAATCCATGGTATGTTTTTCTTCATAGTCATTCACAGCTTTTACCAGTCATGTAGCTTTTGCAGATTGCATCGTGTGTTGTTTTATTCCGTTTCTCAGATGATTAGATGAGACGAATGTGGCATCCCACTAAATTCCTTTTTCCTTGGCTCTACCAGTTTTAAATGAGACAAGACAAATCTCTTTGCCTCCTCTGCCTCCCTTCCAAAGAAAAATCCTGATTTGTACCCGGAGAGTTATTAAGATTTTCATAAGCCTGTGATAAACGTAAGAAAAAAAACCTGTTCAGAGACTGAACTTCATCTCATGGGCCCAATCGCTGCTTGGATGAGGATTACCAAAGTGAATGTCCGTAACATATGAGAGATGTCAGTGTCACCAGGAATTGCTAGTACACCCTGTGCCTATTGTGGGCTTGTTCTTCTGAAGTACTTTGGAAGATTTAATTTTACTTTCTGTTTTTCTGCTGCCACATTTCTTGTTTCCTTTGCCAGTGTCAAGCAATAGTGGTTGGAAGATGCTGTTTCTCTCCACTGCATCCCTTTGCTGCCATGGGAGCTCGTAGGAAGACAAGAGGAAGAAAAGAGGATGACCAACTGTGTGCATTAAACTAAGCACCTCTCCAGTACATCTGCTTCAAGGTCCACTATCAGGGTGGGAATGATGACCTATAACATCTGAAATAAAAGCTGTGGATCGGTCATTTATGAAGAGGAACATTAATAAATTAGTAGTGTGGAATTACCTGTTTTAAAGAGATAATGTAACATTAGAGCCTGATACGTAAACATAGACCGTGCTTGGATGCAGCACACAAAAGCGTGCTCAAAATTGAGCTGTACTCAGCGTTAGAGATGATCTGGACAAGCACAACTATTTCTGTAGCTTCATTTAATTTGATGGGTTTGATTCAACTTTTTTCTCATCTCACGTTTAAACATAACAGACTGCAGGTTTTGTTTGGCAGAAAGTTCAAGTTTTTAAATTTCATGTGATCTGTCAGTTAAAGGTCTGGCTTCTGTCCTGCTAGGATCTAATTGCTGGTTTTATGTCCCCTAATAGAGTGATCGTTAATCCTTCGGCAGCAATTCAGAATGAATTCCCAATGTTGTGGCCAGGTAAAGCAGGTAAATCAGGTGTCTTCTGAGCTCTCAGGACCGCTTTTCTATAATCCATCCCCTCTGTGAACTGAAAGTGGTACCCGTTGTCCGCTATTAATTCCAGCAAGAAGAGGGAGTTTATTAACTCGGGTCTGGTCAGGAACTCACAGCTCCTTGGCGGCGCAGGTAGCTAGACCTAAACCATACTTTTCTTTCCAGTTCTTACTTTTTGGTCAGGTTTCTTCTAAAAGAAAACCAAAAGAAAGTGCCGATTTGTGAGTTAACTTTATGCTGGCTGTTTTGGGGGTTCAGCAATAGAGGGCACTAGAGTAAAAGCTTGCAAAAAGCAGTATTTTTATTGGTTTTGCATACAGAAGAGAGAGCTCACTTATTTTTTTTACGTGGAAGGGTTTTTCTCCCCATTTGTTTAGGTTTTTAATGTTGGAAAGAGGCTAGCAGAGCAAGTGGAAGTCCCGAAATACCAGCATGACACATATTGGAACTGCATAAATACTTTGGACCAATTTTTGACTTTTTAAACAGAAATTCTTCTGTTACTTCCCATCACATTTGCAGTGCAGAATTGTATGCCGCCATGTGCTCCCAAGCCAGGTGTTTACTGAATGTAAAATTTGATGCCTTTAATTCTGTCAAAGGTGCATTTCAAATGCATTTTCTGAAGCCACCACAAAAGGAAAACCAGGCGTGAGGAGGTGGTGCACCCACGTCCCCGTCCTCGTTCAGGCTCTGTTCCCTCGGAGGTCAGGAATTCAGCAAGCGCCCTGGGCTGCTGCATTTTGTGGTTTCCATATGAAAACTTAATTTAAAGACAACCTGGGCTGCTTTTAAGCGATTGGTAGAATGTACTGGGTCCGGTGGATTAGGTTGGTAGTTAGGGTCCAACCGCCCGTGGGCAGATTCGTCAGAGGAAAGGGGCTGTGGCTCCTATTTTACCATCGTAGCCACTCTGCTGCCACATCGCTGCTGCAAGCGTAGCTCAGTGCAACGCCACGGCTCCTCTATCCAGCTGCTTGGCCTTCTGGAGCAGGTGAGAAAAGGCGGAGAGAAGCAGCTGGCACTGGCTGGGCAGCTGCTGGTGTCCGTCCCTCTGCCCGCTTCCAGCCCGGCTCTGGGGGCCGCCTGTGGCACATCGCAGGGCTGTGAGCCGGCCGCTGGCCGGGGGCTTGGCCCCGTGCTCTTCCCCCGTGCCGCTCAGCGATTTGTAGAGGTACCTAACGACTACTGCAGTCTTACACAAATAAGCATAAAAGGAAGAATTACTAGTTCTGTGGGAAATCAAATGTAAATAAATTATTGTAAGTTGCTTTCCAGAGCAAGTCGAATCTAGGATTTTATCTACAGGGCGCGTTTTTCTTTTTGTGGCATAACTTCACTGCAGTTTATTAACATCAGAAACAGAGAATAAGGTTTGTTTTCTGTTCCAGAAATGTAATCCTTTTGCTCTTGAACTGAAGAAGAAATACAGCTGCTTTGTGGTACCTTGTTTTTTTCACTGCCACACGTGGTCAGTAAAGCCTGTCACTCTCCAGGTCCATCAGATTTTCGCTGGCATTTTCTCCCATGAGCCTGTGTGTGGTGGGTGCGTGGTTCGCTGTGTCATCAGTACAAAAGCACTCTCTGAAGTCTGTCATGGAAGGACAGACAAGGTGATACATCAAGATATCTGCCGAGTTTTGTCTCTAATCCCTTGTTTGAAGTTACTGCACAGAGGAATTTGGCCTCCCCACCCCTATCTGGCATGGAGAAGTAGGAGCTGTAGGCTCTGACTGCTGGCTGCAATGAGCAGTTGTCTCTCTGAGGTCTCGTCTCTGGAAAGGTGCTAGCGGGAGCTGAGCATTTAGTCATTCCTTTCGCATTTGCTGCGAAGCATGGTTATGATTTGCTAGTCATTGCATTTATTAACAGGTTGAGTCTTAGCAGGTCTCACCGTTTTCATGTGTGGAGCTTTGGAAGATGGTAGGAATTGCAGCGCTACAGGGTGTTTACAAAATCTACTAAATCTTAAGGTTATCTTAAGGTTTTTGGCAGAGTGTGACAGTGTCCCTAGAAGGGAACCTCAGAAAACTAGACAGGTACATGGGGAGTAGAAGCTTGATTGACTGAAACCCCCCTTTCCTGGTTTCATCATTTCATGTTTGGTCTCAAAGCTCAGGGCAGAAGGAATGTCATCAGCCTGAGGAGCTTGTTTCTCAAGGTGTGCATTGCAATTCAGACCATTTTTTTGGAAGACTGTACAAGCAGAGTCAGCTTAAAGCTGTAGCCTGGAAGTTAAACTAACTAAAGAATGCTGTAGGTGTGTGTCTATCAAGAGGACCTAAGGAGGAAGGAGAAATGAGGTATCTCCTCTCCTTCACACGCTGGCATTAGTGTGGTGTTCCTGTGCCCAGTTAACTCCAGGGGAGCCCTTACAGGGAGGAGGCATTTCAGGCTGGGGAAGGAGAGCTCAGCCCTGTACCCCTCAAGTCTACCTCCCAGAAACAGGCAGATCTAAGAGCTCCCAAAAGCATGATAGCCCTGGGGTAGCCTCAGGAGGGGATGTGGCCTAGCTCGCCAGCTGGCTGTGATGCTGAAACAGATAAAGGAGATTGTGAAAAGTAAATATAATCTAAACTTGTATTTTCTTGTCTTGTGCTTTTCTTTTCAAAGTGGTTCCACTATTGCAAATTTATGTTTTAACCCTTACCTCGATTGAATGAAGTAAAAGTTTTCAGCCTTGTTTGCAAACAGATTTTGTGATTATTTCAGGGTGGTCTGGCAAACACCGGGTGTTCTGTTTCTGCGGGTGGTGACTATAAACAGGACTGCACGCAGAGCGTTATCTACCCAAAAGAGGTGTAGTAGTTTTCAGGAGCATTGACCTGTTTATAGGCTGGTTGTATAGGATCCCAGGTTTGTGCAAGAGTCTCCTGTGACAAGTGGAGAGCTGGAGCCTGCTGGCAAGCACTGGAAGGAGGGAAAAGACCTGAGCCTGTTGTCATGCTGATAAAAATACAAACGAGCTTTACAAATAGATTAAATTGTCTTTAATTATTTAATAGCTCCAGAGTAAATCAATGGGATTTATGTTCCTACGTCACTTAGGGCCAGGTACTCAGAGACACTTAAGCATCTGAGAACCAGGGTAGATGTTAGTAGCTGAAGATGGGCATTAACCCTTCCTCACACATGGTTTTTACAATCGCTGGCATGAAGAGTGGGCAATCCTCCCTCAGCAGTCAGGGACCTTCTCTGCGGCCGCTGCCAACAAGCTTACCTGGCTAACAGTGGTCACTCCAAGATGCTTCATCCATGCAAACTCCTACATCCCAGTTCTTCAACGTGCAGCTAGATGGCAATGTCTCCTTCCACTCTTTGGGGAGGCTGTTGAGCTGCCCTGGTGTGTCAGTCCTGGTGAGTCTGTCTCCCTAAGGATGCTAAGGATGACCATGTCCACAGAACGCATGTGTCTTGGTGTTTACCAGTTATCTAGCAAACCCTCTAGCACCAACCAGGTTAAGATAAGCTCATACAAAAATAAGTATTTAAAAGCTCTAAAACAGACTACAGGATTGTAGACGTTTATAAAGGTACCAGTGGCAGAAGCTGAAAAGAATCTGGTTTAGGCTGTTTAATCTAAAATGTCTGTAATTCCATCCTGGTTTGCAGTTGGGAAGCTGAATTTATTTATTAACCAACTATTTATTACCTGGCGCATGTGATCAGAGATGTGGTCCCTGTGTTCCCAGGCAGCAGGGACATTAGACAGTCCCAGGCTCGTGGAGGTTGCTGATTTTTATACCTCATCTTCTCCTTCGGGCCTCCCTGGAGTTCTTGGTTAGTGATTCACTAAAGAAAGAGTTTTCTCATCTTCTCACCAAAAGGCTGGTCGCTCCCTCCTGCTTTGTGAAGTAATGTCCTCTGGATGTGGCAAAGTTAGGTCATTGCCTGCTTAGATGATAGATAAACTGTTACTTAAAAACTCTGAATCTTAAACTGGTGAGTAATATAGCATTTTGTTTTGTGCAGTACCCAAACTCAAGCTTGGTAAGACGCTTTGCAGACAAAAACCCAGTGAGCTTTTGGGTTGGGTCCTGGACTGTTCTATTAGAGTTAAAGCACCTGCCTTCTGCTGAGGTCCAAATATATGCAAATACATGATTTTGCATGTCTGTGCCATAGGCACTCTGGTTAATTTTATCTCAGTCACCCTGAGTAGCTCCTAATAGAGCCTGTTACAGGAGTTTATCCTGTTCCCAGGCCAGGTTTCCTGATCCTGAGTGGGGCTATGGCGGTTACAGAGGGGGTTGCAAGCCTGGCAGAGATTCAGTTTTATTTGGTGTGTATGTAAATGTTTGGGGTTGCACAATGCTAGGATGCAGGGTTCAAAAAATTAGCAGCCAGAAAGAAATGGCAACTGCTAGTATAGAGATCTTTGAATCAGCGTAAACTTATATCAATCATTTTTTGAAACGTGGTGGGGTGACTCTCACGATTGGAGTGCTGCAATGGATGGCCATAAACTCTTCAGAAGGGACAGGCAAGGAAGGAGGGGCGATGGGGTGGCTCTGTATGTTAAGGAGTGTTTCGATTGTATAGAGCTCAACGATTGTGATGATGATACGGCTGAGTGTTTATGGGTAAGGATGAGGGGAAAGGCCAATGAGGCAGATATCCTGCTGGGAGTCTGTTATAGACCACCCAACCAGGATGAAGAGGCCGATGAAGCGTATGAAGCATTCTACAAGCGGCTGGCAGAAGTCTCTCAATCACTAGCCCTTGTTCTCGTGGGGGACTTCAACTTCCTGGATGTCTGCTGGAAATACAACACGGCAGAGAGGAAGCAGTCTAGGA
>NW_008825108.1:9100996-9103066 GCF_000699105.1 Pygoscelis adeliae | reverse complement strand
GTAGATGAGGCGCTTAGGGACATGGTTTAGTGGACATGGTTGTGTTGGGTTGATGGTTGGACTCGATGATCTTAGAGGTCTTTTCCAACCTTAATGATTCTGTGATTCCATGATTTCTTATGATTCAAAAGCACAAAAACTTCCAGAGGTGCCCTTTTTGGCTTGGTGGCACTGCAGGATGGGAACCAAACTTCAAGTGCCTTCTTAACAATTTCCTGCTCTTCTGAAGAGGAGCCTTGAAATTCTGATTCTCTAGTCAGGATCCAGAGTAATTCTTATTTCTGTTGATCTGAAGTCAGAAAGATATAAGTCAAACAGTAGTCTCAGATACGAATTTGCAGGAATACCATTATTTCCAAATAGTCATTTAAACTTGGAAGTATCTTTTGTGTCATATGTAGACAGGTAACTTTTTCTCCTCATAGAAACCAATTGAACTGAGCATGTTTTAAAGTGCCATGTCTGCATTTGATTTATATTGTAATATAAAACCTGCTCCTGTACCCAGTACATCCTCTTTCATCACAGACAATATTGGTACAGTCAATAACTGGTCTTATTTTAGTTTTTCAGTATGACTTTATCTGTTCAAAATTATTTTGTTCACTAAATCAGTATTAAATGTAAAGAGTAGTGTATCATTTGATGACTTTCATGGACCAGTATTAACAAAGCTGCAGTTCTGATCACGGTTTAACTCTTCTTGATAAACCAATCTGTAATTATATTCCTTTGATTTTTAGCTTCAATTTTAGGGTTTTGTCAAAAATAACATTTTATAGACTATTACTTAACTAGTAAAATGTGTGACTATATTAGATGTAGTGATAGATGAACATTTGAGAGGCTTTTGTTTGTTTTTTACTAATTGAAGATTGTAATCCAAATTGTATTTGCCAGCTGTGTGAAAGCAAAAGATGAGGATTTTAGCACAGCTGAAGAAAAAACACATTTATACAATGAAGCCTGTCCTGTCAGCTGGCCTTCTTCCACTTTTATTTGCTTCTTTTTCATTCCTGTTCAAAGCCACATGGATTTCTATGCTCTTTCTTCTACTTTACAAGTCTACCATCCTTTTGATACTAAGATGCTACAAATATTAATAATCTTTTAAGTTTGGTGTAGTACTTCTGTAAGAGTGAACATCACTTACATTTCTGAAAAGCAGTATATCAGATATTCTGTTCTTTGTTATTATTCTGCAAGCAAAGGATGAATAGGGATACTTTACCTATTGTGGCTTATCCAGGGCAGTTCATGTCTTTGCATGAGGAAGAAAACTGAGGTTGATTTTGTAGCTTCCCATGCTCTGCAGTGCAGGAGGGGAACAGATGATGGAAAATTTGACACGATGGCTGCAACTTTCCAACCACGGCAATTGCATAATGATGGCTTCATTTGTCCAAGATACTGCGCACCCAAAATTTCTTTTGAGTGCTCTGTAAGCAATGAGTACCACTGCCTCTGATGATGACTCCAATTCTGTGTGGCTGTTCAAATTATAAATCCGGAAGCCTAGCTTTAGCACCAGCACTTTGAAAGTCTTCATCCTTTGCTGTTTCTATCCATGCTTGTCTGCTAATATTTTCAAGTGGGTCGCAACAGCTGTAGGAAGCAGGAATTGAATGAGAGAGACCACCTGCTTTCCAGTGAACAGTATTCATCTGCTTGAAGGAGAACGCACATCTGGTTATATCTTCTGGTCTAATTCAGCCCGCTCAATGCCACTCCAGTAGCAAGGTGTCTTCACTGTCTTTTTAGAGATTCTTGTAGCAGGCTTCTTGGAGCATTTCCCTAGGAAGCAAGTTAAGCCAGTTCTATGCTCTTTCTGTGCCTGGGAAAATGATAGAAGATCCTCTCTATGGGAAGCGTGTGTCCCATATAGGGCTTCATCGCCAGTGGCCATGGCCATGGCCAGCGTACCTGTTGAAAGCAGAATCTACAGAGGAACAACAGATTAGAAAACCTTAAGTGGCAAAGTGGTACTTGTGGATAGGCACAGCTTTACAGGGGTTTGGAAGATGTGGGCTTTGCTGGACTACAGTCTCATCTAAGCCTTGCCTAGCTCCG
>NW_008825108.1:9097379-9100981 GCF_000699105.1 Pygoscelis adeliae | reverse complement strand
CACAAAATGTGCACAGAGATCCCGCAGGGAAAAGGGTGGCCTTAAGGAGCTCGGAAAATCTCTCTCATCTGTAATGATTGTGATCCCTTAAAAATCACCCATGACTCACTAATTGGGAAATACGGTTACAATGAACTTTATTTTAATCTCAGACTGATATTAAGTGAGACTAATAAATAAACAAATAATCAGGAGTAAAGGGAATTGCATAGAGATAAAACCAATGTTACAGCAGAGCTCCACCCCCAAGAAGCTGTGCTTAACACTTTCTGAAGGCTGTTTATCCAAGTAGGTTTCTCGTTCCATTACAGCTTCTAGTGAAACTGCTAAAAATGATCTTGGTAGCAACTTTAGCATCAAACTAGAATGTAGACATTTGAGCATCAGCAAAAAGGAGAACAATGCAACTTATATTAAGTACAAGCTGAAATGCGAGATGTTGATATAAATGTGTTGTAGAAATACAATGCAATTCGGCCTTGCAGGAGAAATGTTGCTGAACTTTGTTCTCCTTCCTTTTGTGACCTGCTGGCTGCAAATGGATTAAGAATTAAAGCATTAAGCACCTTATGTAGTTTGAATATTTTTCCAAGAAGCTTTACGGGCACACTTTCCGTAGAGAAAGCACAGCAGTAATCTCTCTTCTGATTGCTGGGAACCAAGCCATAAGCTCTCAAGTAAAGATGATTTTACTTGCTAACTTCCTAACACACACAGTAGCAGAACCAAGTTGTATACCCTCCTCATGCTTTCTAATAAAGACTTCTTTAACCTTACTGTGGTTGATAAATGATGCAAACATAAATACAAATTTGGCTTTGAACTTTCCGTGTGCTTAGTTGCTCGGGCACAACATACATTTTGCATATCCATTTGGAAGTTAAATTTGTCTAGGCCATCACAGAAATGAACACACACGTTTCCTAGGCAGGAAGACCGCAGCAGGGTAGAGAGACTTTGCCTTTGAGCCTCTGCCTGCCTCTGCCTGATTCAGTAATGCTCAATTACTAGGGTCTGATGTTGGAGCATCTGTTGGGTTGCCTGCCTGTTCATTTGCTTGCTTTCTGCTGCGCCGCCCTGGAGCAAATCAGTTATAGGAACAGCTATTTACAAGCTATCACGCAAAATCAAGTTTCAGGTGAAGAAAACTCAAACATCAGGTAGGGACTATTCACATAAAATGGATGTGTTGAAGTCTTACAGTTCACCCTTGTGAAGGCAGGATAGGAGTAGTCTTGATTTCATGTAATTGTAGAATTTGCTAAGTTATTTTTTTCTATGACTCTAGTCAAGCCATTGTTGCAATAGAATAATAAATAATAAGGTGTTACATTATGCCTCAGTAGTTGACAATGAAACTTTTAAAGGATAATATTTGTATGTTTAATAAATACATACTTACTTCACATTTCCTAACGATGCAGGACAATTATGCATATTCAGTGTGCATTGATGCATCGCTTTCATAAATAACATCAGTGTACAGGACAGTCTGAGCATTAGTAAAATAAACCTGTTAGCTTTTCTAAATGTCAGTGTGAATGCTTTTATCAACTGTACCCAGTTAAAGCCCCCAGATCTTTGAATTCAAAGGACAGCATTCATGTCAGACCACATCAGGAAACAACACCTGGTTCTGATTGCTTTCCAAGCAGAAATAATATGGCAATCCACTATCTGATGGACAAAACAGTCTTTCCAGAATAATAGCTACTTTTTGAACTCATGGCAATTTTGGGAGTGGTCCAGTAAAGGATTACCAGAAAAAGACATTATTTTTAATTTGATGCTACCTGGACCTTTGTGAAATATTGTATGCCATGAATGGAATAAAATAATGTGTTTAAAGCTAAAACACATAGGAAAAAAGGTTTAAGTATTACTGTTCTAGAAAAAAATAAGCCTTTTTTCTTGTCTTGCTCATTTAACTTATAATCAGTATGTTAAAATCTAGTTTATGATCGAAAGAGTTTCAGAGATGAAGCCTTTACATTTTTTGCAATTATGCCTATAATAGCCAGGCAGAAATTATGGGCTTGTCTTACAAATGACATTATGGACTCGCAAATTAAAATGAATATAAATGACAAACAAAATAGGATTGAGACATAATGTTTCCTAACTTAATTAGTAATCCTGTTTCAGAACATTGTTTAGCTAACAGATTTTTTTCCTAATATTATTTGTGAAAATGCGTCTTTAGAATTGGTGCATGCTTGGTATATATGTTTGTGTTACCATAGAAAGTCGGGGAATTAGTAAAGCCTGGTTTCCTACAGATTTGTGACCCATTCCCCGTAACCTCCTCACCACAGAGGTGATGTGCAGTAGCTGGTTGTCCAGACATTGCCAGACAATGGCGTAACATCGGAGTTTTGTCTGCCATGCCCTGAGCGTGGGTATTAGTCTGGGTCTCCCTCCTTTACCCAGGAGATAATTTTCATAAAACTCATATGAACTTAATTAGCTTTTAGACCGTTTGTGGTTGAAATTGGTCAGCTTTCCCGGAATTACACAGGAAGGATAGAAAGGTAGACATACAGTGCTATCTCATAAGCATTTTTTCTTAAGAAGAAGATAACTCAGCTTGCAAAGTAAAGAACTCAGAAATTAAGAAAAATAACAAATACAAGTATTACTTTCATTTGACCTCCTTTTGCGTATACATTACAATGTCATTTTTAATTAAGTGCTCCCATCCTGGTTTTCCCATGGAGCTGCCCCACTCCCTGACCCAATGAACAACAGCTCTGAATTTTATTTAATCCTGTCAGGTATGGGGTGAGGATTTTCAACTGTGTCTTAAGGGGTCCCTTCCCCAGTACAAAATTATTCTTTTCTCTCGAGGGCTCCACAAACGCAAGTGTCCTTTCTCCTCTAGAAGTCCTCCGTGAGGTGCATGAGTCATCTGAAAAATAATCTCAGCTGCATAAGCATAAGACAGAGCCCTGGAAAAACCTCGTTTGGGTTAAAAGCACAGTTCTCCCTGTCTTCAGTTGCAGCTGTGAATGCTCCGTGTTTCCTGCAAATCAGATAAACGTACTCAAACGTGGCACCCAGGAGAAATTGCACAGCAACTGGGGAAAGCCTGCCATGGCTTGCCAGAATCACGTAAGGGTGCAGGGTCAACTATTGTTTCTCCAGAGCACCATGCAGCTGCCTTAACCATCCTTTTTTCCCCCTGTAGTCTTCTGCCTATTTTGCTTCATGTTTTCCAAATTCTGCATTAAATACAGTGATGGTTTTAGAGAGTGTCGTGGTTTAACCCCAGCTGGCAACTAAGCACCACACAGCCGCTCGCTCACCCTCCCCCCGCAGTGGGATGGGGGAGAGAATCAGGAGGGTAAAAGTGAGAAAACTTGTGGGTTGAGATAAAGACAGTTTCATAGGTAAAACAAAAGCTATGTGCGCAAGCAAAGCAAAACAAGGAATTCATCCACTCCTTCCCATCGGCAGGCAGGTGTTCAGCCATCTCCAGGAAAGCAGGGCTCCATCACAGGTAACGGCTACTTGGGAAGACAAACGCCATCACTCCGAACATCCCCCCTTTCCTTCTTCTTCCCCCAGCTTTATATGCTGAGCATGACATCATATGGTATGGA
>NW_008825108.1:9072094-9097368 GCF_000699105.1 Pygoscelis adeliae | reverse complement strand
CTCAGCAATAACAAAAACATCCCTGTGTTGTCAACACTCTTTTCAGCACAAATGCAAAATGCAGCCTCATACTAGCTACTGTGAAGAAAATTAACTCTATCCCAGCCAAAACCATCACAGACAGTTAGAGCCTTTTTTCAGTGTTTTGATTTATACTGCAGTAGGGTCCTTCTTGCCACATAGTTAGCTGGAGGCTATTTGCTGATGTCCCAAGAAGAGTGTGACTTGAGACATATTATAGTGATATAGTCAGTCTGGTTTAAGATCAGAAACATCCTAGTCATCTGATCCAGTTATCTGACTCACTCTGCTGGCTCACTGGTATTGGAAAAGTTTTGACTGGTTGACTTTGTATTGGCAGACTTTGTGCCAAATAAAATATATTTAATCTTGCCTTAATGCAATTATAGCAGAGATTCTATATCAGGCACAGAAATGTGATTGCATGTTTACACCTGATCCACATTAAAATTTTTACTTTTGGATGATCTGCCGGTGCAGGGATCTTACATTAAAGACCAAGTCCCTAGCCAAGAGGAGCAGCGTTGCAGGGAACACCCTGCTGCCTTGCCCCATAACACTGCTGATGAGTATGGATTGGGAATGGAAACCTTGAAGAATATATTCTTCAGGAACTGTAATGAGAATCTAATCAAACATAAGGGAAACTGAGATTTTTGAGAGGCTGATAAGGGAACAAAAAAACCCCCATCCAGAATTCAGCTTTTGCTATAAACCAGGGAAGTGTAAAGCTTTGAAACAAAAAAAAAATATCTTTAAGAGTAGTTTAGTTAGGGAAAATTAAAGCATTTCATCCAAAAGTCATTCTTGGAAATGGCTGAATTGTTTTAGCTGAAATGTTCTAAAACAAACAGCATGATGCTCCCCAGCATGGAAACTTGAAGTACAAGTGGTTGCTCTTTGGCAAAATTATAAACAACTTAAAACCTGAAAATGGAAATTGACATTTAGTGCTGGACAAAGGTGGTATCATGAACTCTGCCCAACTTACACAGAAAAACAGCAAACGCAACAAGGCTTCAGAGCAAATACAGGTTGTTTTTGCAAATACAATGTTAAAATGATTCTCTCTTTGAGATTAGAGGCCGTATGAATCATCTGATTTCTTACTAGAGATAGGGCCATCTGCCTCTGTTATCATGAATTTATGTTTCTAATAGCCATCTCAGTTGATTTTGCTAACCAGCAAGTGAAATTTCTGAATTGTTCCTGAAGGCAACTTTGTGATTTAGCAGGTTAATTAGAGCTTCAGATAAGCTTCTCATTCCATTTTCAATATTCATGTGCATATTCTTAAGAGAACCTAAGCCTAAAGCATGTAAACCATGTAATAGTGATTGTACTTGCATAGAAATTTTTATCTGAAAATCATAAATGTGGCTTTTGTGAGAACGGCCCCTTTCGAGCTTACATTACAGCAGCTAATACATAGTATGTGGCACGGACTTTTTGCAAAAACATCTCACCGAGGCAGCCCTGATCTAAGTACCGGCCTGCATCACTGCAGCCATGTCAGTGTGACACTGAGGTGTGCTGCACCGTCACCTTAGCTCCAGTGAATTTACATCTCCAATAATATGTAACTATTATTATCTCTACATACGGACGGGGAGATTCAGTCGAGAGGTGGTAGTTTCTCTGAGGTCACGTAGCAAACGAGGATGTGCCTCGCTCCTAGGTTCTGCCTGCAGCAACTTCATTTCTAAACGCTTCTATTTTTTTTGTGTGTGTGTGTCTGTGTGCATCTTTCAGATTGCAAATACACCTGCCATGCTCACTGCCGAGATCTGGTGCACCTGGGCTGCCGGCGGAATGGAAAATTAATGGACTGCCTCACTCCACATGACACCTTAGATCCATCTTACAACAACAGTCAGGTAGTATATCTTGTGTTCATGTAATTACTGCTTTCTCTTGTCGGCTCTGTAATGAAGTGTGGTCTGCCTGCCTCACCTGGCTGCTCGGGAAGAATGTCTCACGTAGGTATGGCCAGCAAAGCTAAATTTCCCACCCAGTGCTGTGATTTCACAGTACAGCTGGGTCGAGCTGCAACTGGCTGCTGCCAGCTGGGTCACTCCTGCTCCAGTTAGTTTTCAGCTAACCTGGCTAAAAAGTAGTCCCACAAAAAGGTATTTTTCCTGTTGGTTTGGGTCACTGTGGGGTCAGAGCAGGCACTACGGCAGGGGATGAGAACATGAGGACAGAGCTCCTCTTCAGATAGACTCAGCTGTACCGTGCAGCAGCTCACAAAGTGAGCTGGATGACCCAGGTGCCCTGTGCTGCTGGGTGTAGAGCCACAGTGAGGCAAATAAAACTAAGGGCTTGGCTGTTTGTGACCATTAAAGATCCTACTAGTTTTGTCTGGGTTTGGTGTTAATCCCCCAGTTCACATTAAATCCCTCTTAGGGTAATTTCAAATTTCCTCGCCTGGCTTCCCCAGCAGCTTCAATGGGTCACAGTGTGGCTCCTCGTTTCCTTCCTTAAACCACCACAGAGCATCACTCCTTGCGTTTCACCCTCGACATCAGGGCCTTTCTCTTTGTTCAGGGAACACATCAAAGCAGCGCTTTTCTGCAGACAGAGTGGGGGGTCCTCCGAGAAGGAGGTTCATACGGTGATAATGAGCCCCTTAGACCTTTAGTGCTGTGATAAAGGTTGTATTGTGCTAATTAGCTCATGCCTCTTTGCATTTTCAAATACATTTATCTTTTGTCCTCCACAAAAGTCCATCCAAACTTAATCAGATGTTAAGCCTTTGAACATTTACACCTAACCAGTAGAAACTTCTGAGAGGGCACCAAAATTTCTCAGTGCCCTTGCTGAGCTTGCTGCACATGCTCCAGGCCAGCACTGAATTTTCTCTGCAAGTGCAGCATTTATTTGGTAGGGAAGATGCTTGCTCCAGCCACCCAAACTGCAACTGAGGACACAGTGTCTCCTGTGTGCTCCTCATGACTTGCTGTTGGGAAGAGCGAAGGGGAATAACTCAGATGCTGAAAGGAGTAGCAGGGGTGGGGAGAGGGAAGGACATGGCAACACAGGTTTTGGAGGTGTGGGTGACTATCAGCAAGAAAATACCACAGGAGCAGAAAGGGAAGGCCATTAAAAGCCATTTATACTCAAAAAGGCATGTACAGCTTGGCCATGAGAGATCTAAGAAAGAGCTAGTGCTGTCTTGGGTAAAGCAGCTATGAATGCTGAGCAAGGAAACTTTCTTGCTGTTTGAGCCTTACAGCACTCGGGGAAGCAGAATTCCGTGCGCATTTATTTGTGTGCCACAAGATTGCATCAAAGCAGTACTGGTTTTTGCCTACTGATCCCCTCCTCTTGGAAGAAGTCACAGTTTGGCTGGTTGCTGTAGATGACAGTTGTTACAAATCTCCACTTTCCTCACTAGCTGTCTGGGTCAGTGTGTGTCTGACAACTGATACATGTAAGGTGAGGATTCAAATGCTATTTTCAGCATCCGCCATCGATTGATTTTGAAGCAACCATCGTTTACGTGCACAAAACCTCTAAAGTTTCTTACTGGGTGAAGTGATTGTCTTTGTGCACGGCTGTCCCGCGCGCACAGCGCTGACACAGCTGCCAATGGAGGCTGCAAGGTTTGAGTTCACTCCCTGCTCTGCTACTTACCTGCTCATACCGCTTTGTCTTTCTAGGACTTAGATTTCTTGTAAGTAAAAAAGGAGTTAGAATTTTTAAAAATAATTTTAAGGTCTGTGAATGGAAACATTGTTACAAGAGCTGGCATTTACAGGTTACTGTTATTGAAATACAACTCCCAGCTCAGCTGCCTTTTCAAAATTACTTTTCCCTTCCCTGCTAAAATTTTCTGGACTTAGTTTCAGTCTTAAGTTGATTTTTCCTTTCTGTTTAAAGCTTGAACCTCCATCTCACATATACAACTGAGTATGTGTTTAGTATAAGATAAAGAAGGAGCCAGAGCATGGGAAAAAGGCTGAATCTATTTCCTTTACAAAATTATTCTTGCATTCTTATTCTGTGGGTGGCGCCTAGTCTGCAGGGTTTTAGTTAGACGCAGGAGTGTGCTTTTGAAGCAAATCTTCCAATTGTCCTCACTTCCCTTGCTTTGGTTGATATTAACGAGCAGTCTTAGAGTGCATAAACTTAATTCCCTTTCAGATGAAAATTAAGCTGCTTCCTGAAACCTCTGGGAAGAGGCACTCCAGGAGCCTACCTAACGTGCTCCAACCGCTAATGGGCATTCAGTCCACAGGATCAAAACAGAGATTGTCTTAAGCAAAACCTGTGAAGTATTTATATTGAGGATTTGGGGTTCTCAGCACCACTTGCTTTGCTTTACAGAGCTGCTCGAGTTGCGCCACAGTATTTGCTAACGTAGGCGTCAGATGCTTGGCACAGAACAGTCCCCAGCGAGAAGCAAACGGATAAGTGTTCCAGTGATGCCAGCTTTTGCTTTATCTACATCGTGACTTTATAATCACATGGTATGCAAAACCAGTTAATTTTGCATGAGCTATGCTAGTAAAATGCACAGCTGCAAAGACCACGCATGTATTTTGGGGGTATCCCACCCATACAGTGAGCATCTGAACTGAAATATGAAGGGATTTAGGAGAACTGCTGGAAATTTATAGTATTTATGGAGAGGAACGCCTTGCTAACAAGCCTTAGTCCTGGGCTTTGTGCATTTTCTTCCTGCTAGGATAACCATTTTGTTTTGAAGTATTTTTTTTTTTTGTTAAAATAATTTTATGTGGGCAAAGCACTAGTTTGAAGTTGTTATATTGGCATTCTTATGCTGGTACAGCTTAGATGTTTTCTTGTACAGGGACACGGCACCTTTATACTTGCATAACTTCCTCCACACAGGTAGATGATTGCTCTGAGTATGATGGTAGACAAATGCTTTGAGACCTAACTCTGTAAGGCCTAAGACCATTTTAGACTGGTCGGGCAAAGTGAGTGTATCTCCTGCTTGATCTGGGTGATGTAAATGGCACTTTGTCCTGCTGCAATGACCTCGTGGCGCCCTGAGCGCAGCAGAGCTTGCGGCTCGGCTGTAGTTCCCGGTCCTGGATGCTCGTTCGTGCCCGTGCAGTGCCGCATGTCTCCCCCTGCCCTTGCACTCCCAGCGGTGCCAGTACTGCTGCTTTTGGACAATGTGTTTTAATATGGGTGAGGGAAACGGTGTGGCTTCCAATGTTTGCTCTTGCAAAGCTCAATCAGCTCTTTAGTTTGCAACACAGCTTGTGAACAGTGCTGTCAGTACAACGGGCTGGGTGTTGTGGTGTGGCTGGAACACCTTAAACTCCAAATAACCCTGAACAAACGTCTTATTGAACCACAGTTTGAGAATCTGGGCTTCGGATTTCCCTTATGGGGAAGAGGAATATCTTACAGGCTCTCACCTGCTCATTTTGCAAATGTAGTCAACAGATTTCCAAGGGATTTCCATCCTGTGCAATTCTGCCAGTGACTGGAGCCCTTTGGTGCACCCATGAGTGGTCAGATAGTCTCAGAATTTGGAATATGGCCATGCTGCTTGACTTTGTTAACAAGTCGTTGGAGCTCAAAAGGCCTGAACTTTGAGGTCCTTTGTGTGTGTGTGTATATGTATACACAAACCCATATATATTTCATTATAAAAAGGTCTAGGAAATTCCATTATGTAGCTATTTTGAGAGATCACTAAGGCTGTGGGGTTAAATACTTGTAAATGAAACTCACAATTTCAAACATACTGCAAGTACCCGATGGCAGAAATATATGGCTCAGGAGAAAAGGGGATGGTATTTTGCTAATTGTGTGGCCTTAAATGTTTCCCTCCTGAAAAGGCTTCCCATAGAGATTAAAGAGGAAATGATGGACATAGGTCCTCTGCGACCTTGTAACAGACAGCTGAGAAAGAGCTGCAGAAAGAGCTGCCAGTTTCCTCCAGGAATAAGCAGAGGGGCATGAATAGAGCCGCTTTCCAGGAGTCCTCTCCTGTGCTACCACATTGCCCATTACAGGAGCAACACCTCTGACTGACACTGCCAAGGGCTTCTCAAAGTCTAAGTAGTATCAAAGCCATTATGTGGACTTTCATTTTTTCCTGTTTTTTTCACCCCAGATGGATCAAAATGTTAAAATTTCTTATGTATGAGCCACAGATACAATTTCTTTTCTCCTTGAAGATGGCATGCCTTCCCAAAGAGGTCTCACTGCACTCAAATTTTCCCAAAGGCAGAGGGTGGTCAGAGATGAGGTTTGTACAAGACCCAAGGCACTTGGTAAAGTATGGAAAGGGATATATAGGCTGTCCCAAATGGCTTGGATAATACACCACCCAAATTGCTTCAAAATGCATGAACCTGCTGTGGAGAAGACTGAGAGGATCTCACAGTGCAAATATAGAAAATTCTGGACCTGGATCAGCACTGAGGTTACTATCTGAATGTAACTGGAACTGAAAGTAGTTTCAGTTCTTCCCACTCAGAAGTGAGGTAGTTTGACATCTCTTTTCAAAAATATCCCCTTCGGGAGAAAATGGACAATACAGAGCGAAATATCGCGATGGAGATGTGTACAGCTCTTGATTAATAATGTAAGCTACTGTTGAGCCATTGACTGCTCTCCCATGCTAACTCTTGGAAGTGGTGTGTGCTCTGTACAATGGGCATGGTTTTTTATGGCTTGTGTATTCCAGATCTCTGCTAAAACTGATTATGCTTGGTAGTAGTTGAAAGGAAAAGAGGAAAACTGAATGACGTTTGTTTTGGCAGGCAGAGCATAGTTTCATTTTTGCCAGTGACTGGGAAAAAATTTAAACTAAACCTGGAGCTGATTTCAGTTCTAATTGTGTATATTACTCAGGCTACTTTTAGGGAAATCCATTTGGCATAAATAAAAGCCTTGTCAGATTATATAAACTAGAAATTAGTCCCAAGTTTTCAAAAAATAATTTGAGAGTACCCACAACAGTTCTTCTGCCACTACCGTCTGCAGCCTTCCTTCACAGGGGTATTACTAATACAGGCTTTGCACAGTATTGACTTAAGATCTTTAATTTATAAATTCATTGCAACATTTTTAAGAAGTCTAATTTGCTATATCAGATATTTGGACTCCTTTAGTATTCTCTGGAGTAGGCATCATGAAATAGTCTGTCGGGTTTGCTAGAGCAGACCAAATAAATGCTTGGGCTGATGGCGACTGAGGCAGTAGTTGAATATTGCGAGTAGGATGAATCCAAAAGATGCATTTAAACAAGGCGGGCTTTTTGAAATGAAGAGTGGATCTTAAAGCCCAATCAGTAAAGACTGGAGGAGGCACATGTTGAGTGGACCTGTATCATATACAGGGAATATATATATATCATATATATAAATAACATAATACTGAAATTAGTATTTTTAACAGAGTGGACTTCAGCTTATTGGCACCTGGTGGGAATTTTCAGCCCGTAGCAGCAATCAGAGTCATGTTGTTACACCACTATGGTTTTAAAACATTATTTAATGTTATTTACACATTTTCATAACACAGTAAATCTATCCTTAAACTTTTTTTTTTCCAAAGTACTTGGGTACTATACAGGCCTGACCTTTCAAACAGAAAGATAGCAAGCTCACTGCTTAAAGAACGTATTGCTGAAACCCAGAGAAGATCAGTTATAGGTTGTTTAGCAACCAGATCAACTCCAGTCAAACAGCTCTGATTTTCTAGTTACGTAGAAGAAGCAGATGAGGCTTCAAATTACAGGAAAATACTGCTATTAGATGAGGGGAACATTTAAAATGCACTTTCAATTTTTGCACAGTTACGTGTTTTCATATTCAAGACGTTTGTATAGTCTCCCTAGAAAACGATATGTGTTTCCCTAGTAATGTGGCCAGCTTCAACCTGCCATTTTGTCAGCTGTCATTATAAGATCAATGCTCTTATTCCACCACTTATTTCTAATACAGACTATTCTTACCACATACATTTTTCCACAGTCCTTTCCAGTTTCTACTCTCAGTGTTGTGCCAGGTGTAGGACGTAAAATACCAACCACATTTTTTCATTGTGGCAGTTTTCTTCCTAATTCAAAGTTATTAATATCTTCCCAGTATCTCAGCAGGCTCAGCAGGGCACAGATGATCACGTTACAAATTTAATACAAGTAATATAGGCTTGCACGTCCCGTGCGTTCCAGGTAGTTCTACGATACTCAAATAGCATTGCCTAATCTTGTTGGAGAAAAAGTTCAAGGAGAACCGATCCTCTAAATCGTGAAGTTTTATGTGTTGTGTATGTTACATAGCATGATATAGCTGCACTCCAATGTGAGGGCTGGCCAGGCTCTGCCTGAGCAAGTGGAGGGGGGCTGGCAACAAGCCAGGATCCTGAGGGCTGGGCTTGTGGTAGTTTGCAGCAAAGAGATCAGAGTAGGGTTTCTTTCTTATCTTTAGGGTAGATTTTCAACATGCAGATCAGGACAACGACCACTAGGATGATTGGTTTTGATGGGGCGTGTGTAGGCAAATGGATGTTGGCTGCCTTCATCAAAACCTCCATGCCTGAAGATGGGTATTTTGCTGTTATATGTTGTAGATTATGATTGTACATGGAAGTTGCCCAGTTGCTGGGTGATAAATCACTAACTATGATAGTGTCTTGAGTGCCTTACTCAACCCTCAAAACATGCAAAGAAAATGAGCACTGGCTGGGAAACCGGTAAGTGGGGGGTGAACACCGGCCCCTGCGAGTCTGTCCCGGTGCAATCCTAACACTGACTTTTCTCAAAAGTCCACGTGCTGTAGATGACAGATGGCCAACTAAACTTCACCTTTCTGTTAGAGATAGGCTGGTAACAGAGTGACAGTGGTTTTCATTCCCCCCTTCACAGGCTGCCTGATTATTTACTTTATATTCATAAAACAACTCGACCAAAATGGAATTACCAGCAGCTGCATCAGGTCTGTCCTAATCTATTAAACCACAGGGGTGAATGGTTTCTAAGCAGGACAAGGGTCCGAAGAAATATCTAATATCACGCACTTTCTAGTGCGCTTATTCACAAGGCTGATTTTGTTTTACATTTGAATGTTCAGGAAGGTAGCTGGGCTGGTGACATGACTGCAGACTACTTAATTCACCCCACGTAGACCTGCCCTAAGCAAATAACAAGATGGCAGCGAGAGCTGATTAGAAGAGAAAGTCAGAACTGTTGTGAAACTTGCATTCCATTTTCTCATCCAGATTGCCTAAAATATTCTTGGTGTCTCTCTCTCTTTTTTTTTTTTTTTTTACACATTCCATTTTCTCATCCAGATTGCCTAAAATATTCTTGGTGTCTCTCTCTCTTTTTTTTTTTTTTTTTTTTTTACAATATCAGGCTTTTTTTGTTGACTTACGGCTTTAGCAGCTGTTGGAAATGTACAGAGAAGAGATTGCTCCTGCCTTTTGACTCAGTGCAGGAAGGGCATGATGCAAAACCTTCCCTGGTGGGGAAGGAAGGTGGGGAGTGGTTTCTGATTATTTTTAATAATAACATTCCTGGGTGAAGATATGAAAATATTTCTTCCCAGTCTTTGATCCAAGTAGCTTGCCAACCAGCAGCCCCACAGACAGCTGTTAGGAAAACAGGTAGAGAACAGAGCCCTGTGTTGTTCTGAGGCAGTCCTGTTTATCTTACGGAAGTGTAAAGCCTTGTTTCCCAGAGAGTAGGAATCAAATGACAGGAGGTAGCGTTTTTCCTCACTGATTCATGGCTTCCTCTAACTGGGGACGCTGCCGAAAAGCTGCCCTCCAGACTATTCCTCAGTGCAGAGGAGCCCGCCTGTTTGCATGAGCTCGGTTTCTCCCCAGCTCTGCGTGTGTGCTGCCTGGTGGATCCCCTTCTCCCAGGGATCTCGTTCTACAGTGAAGCTCTGTTCTTGTATGTGTTGTCTCATGTCCGTCCGCTCCACAGGAAGTGTGGATAAGAACTTACATGGTCCCCGTTTACTCTGCAAATAGTGTGTATAAGCATGTAAAAATTCAGCAATGTAGTAAGTGTTAATGCTTCAATATACTTACTGGGAAGGAGGAAACTGTCAGCAGTTATATGTCATTTAAAAGCAATGGCAATGAAGTCAGACTAGTTAAACTTCTGGGCAGTAGTCCTCTTGTTCCTACCCAAAGCGTAAAGAAGTAGCTGGCTTTCCCAGGATCAAAACATACTGGGTTTTCGTAGCACTTGCGGGAGATCTCGAGGAATAGTCACTTTGTCGTGCTTCCTTCTCCCTTTTTATTTAAGCTATTGCAAGCCTCCATTCCTGTAGCATAGGTCCCAGTGGGATCCTGCACCTCTGGTTCCTGTGACCTTATGATCCTTTACTGCCAAGCAAAAGGAGCTGCCTGGATACAAAAGGCTGTTTTGTTGTTTCTTCTGAATGCAGAGATAGAGCTACAAAATTTAGACTCCTACAAGCTTTTTAGATCTGGTTTGTTCTACAAAGAACATGCTGGTGATCAGCTGGTTTTTTTTTTTATTTCCATGAATGTTTATTTCACAAATGATGTAACAACCCTTTCAAAAATGAGATAAAGTCCCTTCGTCGCTTCATTCAAGATATACACCTTACATGATGGTTGTGATATTCCAGATGAGATTTTTGATCCAGAGATAGTTTTGCATCTTGACCACCTTTCACCTGTGACCTGTAGATTTCTTATGACTTGTGACCTGGTTCTTAATCAAGATGCGTCTCCTAAGGATGAGTTTTGGATCAGCTCCTGGCCCAGATGACCCTGGAGCCATGCTGCTTGGAAGCTGGACAGTGCCCTAAGAAGATAAACCCGGCTGGTCTCTGCATGCCTGCCCTATGTGGATAACCCCTGGAGAAAAACAGAAAAAAATCATCTCCCCTTTACGTTTGAGAAGAAAACTTTCATCATGGGAAACCGAGAGATCTTCAAACATGTTACAGCTAGCCTTGTGAACCAATGGAGAGCTGCAGATGCCCATTTCAGGTATCTTGCCTACTGATGTGCTGCAGTCAGCTGGATAACTGGATACAATTATTTGCTTTGCCTAAATCATATCCTATGCTTCTCCATCTCTTTCTCTGCCAGTGCTTGCAAGCATGTATGTAGCCATGGTCAATCCCCTTTTAAGGCTTTGTCTTCTTTGACAGAGTATTTGTTTACAGCAAGATAAATACCATCACTGATTATTTTGCTTTACAATCCTAAGTGAGAACAAAGTGGTGATAGTTACCATGGGGCAGCAGGATGAGGTCAGCACTGTGCATCCTGCCTGGGGCTGACCTCACCTAGCTGACTTCAGGATAAAATTATGTTGCCTTGATTTCTCTAAGCTTTTCTATCACAACGATCTTATCAGACAATTCTGCAACATTATTTTCCGGGGAAGGAAGATCAGTGTATAGCAAGGCTGAGCACTACTTTTACATTGCCCAATACTCCTAAACTTGTGCTTAGAGGAACATTGCTCAGTCCATGCTCCACTCTGAGTTTTCCATTTGCACTGTCCTCTCCCCTCGACCTTCCTTTTGCCATCCTGACTAATATTTTCCTTTACAGTAACCTTGAAGAGAGATTTTCTTATCTGCATATATGACTAATCAGTAAGGTCTTATGATTATTATAAAGCAATTTGTTGGAGGTAGGAATTAGAGCATGAAACTGGGACTGAGGAAGCCAGATTTGCAGGCCTTGCTCTACTAATGACTGATTAGATATGGCCTTCAGCAAGTCAATTTGGCCTTGGTTTTCAGATGTGCTGATTTAATTTTTAGTCTTTCGCCTCCAGCTTTCTTTTCTTCCTTATTCTAGGGGGAGGGAGGTGCCCACAGTATGCAAACCTGCTATTTCATTTTACCTCAAATATGTCTCAGTCTGGGGAGTCAGAAGTAGAAGTTGTTTTTGGAAATGGTGACATTGTGAATAATGTTCCTTGCCTATCTGCTGCTCATAGTCGCACTGAGGATGAGCTCTTTCTTGCAAAGTATTATGGGCAAATAAATGCACTGTGTGGCACAAAGTTACATTCTGAGAATTTGATTGTTTCTTCTTTATGCTTTACCTGTAACTTCTATGAGTATTTCTGAATTTTTTAAAGAATCCGTCATCTGGGGAAGGAAAGCAAGGGTAAATTCTTAAAATTGAGGATTACAGACAGGGTAAATTCAGAGGTAACTCAGTATGAGAGAGAGGAAGGAGTAAAATCTCTGACAGCTGCGTTTGTGAACTGTGATTCTACTGAATTCTTTATGTTCTCTTCCCCACAATTAACAGACATACCTAGAGACAGGAACGATTTATTGGAGTGAATGAAAGCAAGAAATAAGTGTTTTGGAAATACCTAGGATCCATATATCCAGTTGTAATTAGGCAGCTGCTGTCTGTCTGAGAAGTGTCCTTAATGTTACTCTTTGGGGGTAGGTCAGGGGTCCTCTCCTTGGGCTGAACCATCTTTCTGAGATCCTGCGCTCTGTCTCCCAGCAGGAACCTTCCGAGCTGTGCTGGGCTGCACAGCTCCCACAGCTTCCCCCGCATCAACCCGCGCCCCCCGAGCCGCTGGGCTTCACCTCCTCGCTGCCAGGTCCTTCTGCTCTATGCAGAAGTAGCTCGTCCCATGTGCACATCCCCCATGTGCATGGCTGGAAAGAGGAGAGACCTTCACTGTCAGAGAAAGAGGAAGAGAGAAACAGAAAAGGGACAAGAGGGGCTGACACGAGCCATCTGGATTTTTTATTCGTGTCTCCCTCTGTCTCCCATCACGCAGTCTGGACCTCCCAGGACAGCCCCACTCTTGGGTTTGAGAATCATCGCATTAGGTTAGACAGTGAAAAAGGAGATGTAGGGTCTGGCAGAGTCAGTGAGAGCAGAGTTTTGCCGCAACAGATCCAGTTTCACTAACAGTTTGTAAACATCTATTAACCATCTTCTTTTTTCTCTAAAGTGTCCTCAACTTGCAGTTTTGAGCCTTCTTTGGGCTGAGATTGCCTGCTGGGGAGTCAGCACAGTGTGTCCCAGAATTGGGGACAGGAACTGCCCCGCATCCCAAGCCAGAAAGAGAGGTTAGCAGACACGGTGCCTCTGATGCGAGGGAAGTGCACGTGCCTCCATCCCACCCACCCCCAGGCTACCCAAATTTTAAGATGAGTTGGCCATGGTCCAACAGTTGGCAGCATTTCATAGACAAGTCCTCTAGACTGTGCTAAAGCACTGTGCGTAAGAGCAGTCTTTCCTGGGCATTCCACACTCTTCCCCACACTTTCCTTTCTTTTAAGTCACCTGTGGTTTTTGGCTGCAATTAAGAAGGAAAAAATTTCTGGCAGTTCTGCTGTAGTCGGATTTGGCAGTTTCACCGGTTACTTCCAGTAATTATCTCCATGTCACAGATATGCCCTCAGTGCCAGTTTTAGGAAAACCTTCCACCTTTCTGGTGTTTGAGTAAGGAAATGGATTCTTTAGGAAATTGCTTTCCTCTGAGAACAGCCCCTTCTTTACAAACGCTCTTGCTGTGGTCTTTTGGAAAAGGCTGCATTCGAAATTTGAAATACACTCATGTGCAAATCATTTCAATAGCTGACCTGCAGAATCTGTTGGCAGGGCTGCTGGAGGCAGTTAGCTCTGCTCACAGCTGCCTGCTTTGTTTTGGCAGCCGCACGCCTTCTGGTCCAGATGCCTGCAGCCTCTTGTCCAAGTTAGGAGCTAGACAAACTTTACACACTGTCCTGTAAATGCACCTCAGCTTATTATCTATGCGAAGAATTAGACCTAAAGCTCAGGCTGCCTTTTGCCTCCCAAAGTTATTTTAAATGGACCCAGTAAAGCTGGATTACGGATTTACAGTGGTGGATGTGCCTGCCGGACTCCCACCGAGGAGGGGTGCGAATCATTGTGTTTCCTTGTAAGGGTATCTGCCCAACCACATAGCGGTGGTGAACGCTGCCAGCCGGCCTGAGCAATAGCAGGCAGGCCTTTGAAAGCAGCAAAGCACATAGAGGCAGATCCTCCCGAAAGAGCAGATACCGAAGCAGATGTTAAGGCCACATCGAGGACCACTGAGCGCAGCGGGGAGGGGGTTGTGGCAGGAGATTGCTTCCAGGATGTGGATGTGAAATTCTTGGGTACGGCTCACAGCGTTTGTGTGCCTCTCTGTTTCAAATCCTAACAGCCCTGCGACAAGCCTCTTTTTAAAAGTTTTGCAGAGTTTTCCTAAGTTATTTTAAAAACAGGTCTTTGAAACAGTTTTTAAAAAGACTTTCAGATCCAAACGAAATGAAGGTAGATGCCCTAATGCATACAGCAAAGAGCATGAGCTTTTTAGCATTGTTCTGCTGTGATGTTACATTCAGTGATGTTTCTGACATATTTTGAGGTCTGCAAGTAGACTGCCAGTTCACTGATTACTTTCTGACCTTGAGGTACAACCCATCTTTCAATTATCCTGTGGCTGCTAATTTGGTTGCATGTTGGGCGCGGGGGGGGGAGGAGCACCCGCAGTGTTAAATTACCTGCACATATGGACATACGGACACATCTGTACATCTGTTGAGTCACACAAACATAACCTCTCTTTGGCAATGCATTGCTGTGGTTTCTCTCCAGGTCTGGCACTCCAGACACAGAGTGCAGGCAGGAAAACACAGTGCTGCCCCATGATTATGTGGGGGTCTGGTACTGCCCCTGCGGGACAAGAGGCAGAGGGGTAAATGATGGAGACAGCGTACGACTGACGGGAATAAGCACTGATCAGCAGAACTCGAAGACAAAGTGTGAGGAACAAAGACCATCCCTTTTAAAACAAAAATCATGCACTGATTTTGCCAGATGCAGTTTTTTAACAGTTGGCATTGGTGGGATTGCCTTTGTAACGGCAGCTACCTGGACAGATCTGGGATCCAGTTGGTATATGGCACAAAAGAAAGTGCTTGTGGCTCACGCAGGCTGGTGCTTTGTGCCCCAGAGTACTTTGTGTTCCTCTCCTATGTGGAGCTTTCCAACCTCTGACCAGTGACAGCTTACCTTGGTATCGCTACAGTAGTCTCCCCTTGCCCTGGTGCCCAGCCTGTTTTCCTCTTGGGGAGCTCCATTTCGCCTGGAGGGATGGCTCAGCTGATGAAGCAGCTGCTGTACTGTGGCAGATTTCAGCCTGGTGCTATTAAAAAAAAAAAATACATCAAAATTGGTTCCAGTTTATTCTAACCATCTAAGCCCTAAACTGAAGCAGTTCAGCAGCTGCTTCACGAACAGCTGAGCCGCCTGTGCAGAGGGACCGGGAACCTCTGGGAGAGGGGCAGCTCAGACTGATAGCTAAGGGCAAGAAGTAACTACTTGTGTCAGACCTCAGTCTCCAGGTGCAGCGGTTGCCTTGCGTGGCAAATCTCAACATAGCAAAGAAAATCAGAGTTGCGGGAGATATCTTTGTGAGTCTGTAACAGAGTGTTTTTATGTCAGTGACAGAAAAGAGAACATGTTGAAATGAAGGGTTCAAATGTTGTAGAAAAACAGCTATATTTAGCTGCTCTAAAAATTGCTTAGTACCAGACATGAAGGAAATGGGTGTGGCAACCTACGCTCCTCCAGCTTCACCTGTTGCGGTGTTTCTTAAGCCTAGAAATATCTATAAAATAAGTAACAAAGCCGTTAAACCTTCCCCAGAAGAGGTGTAAACATACTAAATTCACTTGCCGAAGCAGCTATTGCTGAACTATGGATTGACCTTGAGCTGTGTCGATTTGCTGTAATGCAAACCATCTGCATGCTGAAACAATTAAAGCCTTCAGATCTCCTAGGAGTTTCCTTCCTCCGATTATAACTTATGTGCTGTGGTAGAACATAGAGGTAAACATCTAGTTAGCGTGGACCTCTGTCTCTGTGTAATTTTATGGTGCAGCACATATATACAAAACCATTTTCATTTGAAGTGGCAGTCGGCTTTCAAGTAGAAAATATAGCACATGCTTGGTACCAAATGCTGGAGTCATAGCTCGTGAAACAGCCTGAATTAGACACATCTGCTTCGCCTCCTCTGCTTCCCTTCCCCCCAGCCTCTCCTTTGGATGTACCATTTTCTGCGATTTTGAACCAAGTTTCCATAAAGCACAGGTCATGCTGGAGAGGCAGTGCTGAAATAGGGATCGCCCTTGTGTAAACGCCCCTGTGCGCGTGTCTAACTTAAACCTGCCTGCCTTCTCAAACAGCGGTATGTAAATAGTGCTTCTGTGCAGTGAGTCTGTGGCCAGGTCTGAAGAAAAAGGGTTGGATAACAATTACAAGTGATTTTATAAAAATCTTGCTTACTTTACAGCTAGTTCGGTTTCCAGCAGCTCAGAGTTCACACCTCTTTAAAGCTTTAAAAAAATGAATCTATGGCCATGGCGTCAGAGTTTGGACATTGCTGTGGTGGGAAAATACCAGACATGTTGCTTCTGTAGCACCTCTGTACAATTCGCTATGTCCCGCGATTGGCAAAATTTCATATTGAAAGCTCTGCAGTGTAAAACCTCTTTTCACATGTTCTTCCACCATTTCTCTTCATCCAAATGATAACAGCATGAAAATTTTGGATCATCCCTTTTCAAATCACAGTGAAGAGTAATCACCCAAGCTTAGTAAAATATGAAAAGAATTTTATTTTCTAAGAATAGTGTTTTTTTCTGATTTTAGAAAACAAGCTTAACATTTTAAACAATGTAAACATAAGCAATGACTGTAAAAATAAATTAATTAAATATTTTGCTTTTCAAGTTAAGACTGAAAAATAATGAGTAGATACGGCACAGCTTCTGAGCCAGCCATGACTATTTCTTTCTGCAGCCAAAGGCCTCCATCCCAGGGAGTGACCCCTGGCCTCAGGCGGGGTAGTGCAGAGTGGCCCAGGTCCACATTTCTCAGAGCCGCCCCCTCCTAGAGCAGGCTGTGCCCTACACCCCCGTACCCGTGGACTCAACATATGGCGTGCGTGTTTTATTGGTTCAAATTGCCTGGAAAATGTGAGGGGAGGCTGAGGGGGCGACGCTGGCTGGGATAGCGTAAGAGGATGGTGAAGAGCAGAGGAAGGCTGAGGGGTCCACGCTGCTGAGATGACGTGATTTCTGGTGTTAACTGCCTCTGGAAGCACCTCGGGGGTTTGTTTTGAAGGAAATGCACTGATTTGCTGTAAAAGAGGGCCTACAAATGAACTAACATGTAAAATAAGACTATCACAAGCACCAGACCCTGGGACTGAGCTGGGAAGCTGAATTACTTGGCAGTGTAGGTCCAAGTCCTATAAATTGTAGGTCATATCTCTAACAAATAGGCAAAAGTATATCAAATGCCAGATTTACAGTTTCCTTTCTGACCTGAATACTGGCCTGTGTCTGACATATGCTGGAGGCTAGAGAAGTAAGGAGCGTCTTGGTTATGCCCTGCATTGCAGGGTTGGGCGGGGGGGCACGTGTTAAGCTCAAGGCAGTCAGTCATGAAAGACGCATTTCCCAGCTTACAAGTACTGGTCTTTGAGACCCAAATATATCCTGTTTGTGTTTTATTTTTTATAACATCGGTAGTTTTTTGGTAATGAAACAGATAAGAATAAGTCCTGTCAACTTGCCCTGCATCAGCCCACGGCTCAGGCTGTGACCTCTTCACCCATGGCAGGACCAGACGTGGCAGCAGGCGGAGGCATAAATAGCTTTCTTCCCTCAGGGTGGGATGGTTCTCCTGCTGCATCTAAGTGCAAATGTTGCTTATTTTCCTTCTGGTCATCTCTTTTTTTCCCCCAAAGTGCTGTCACTACATCTGAGTGATAAAATGTAGGTAGAGAAGAGCAAGAGCCATATAGAAGCAGGAAACCTCTGACAAGGCTACGGCCCCGTGTGTTCTGCAGCTCTGCTGGACTTGTCATTGATGTAAGGCATCCAGTCCCTCCCTTCCTTTTACCTCCGTACGTGAAGCCAGGAGGCTGACTTTAAATCTGCTAAATTGAGGATTCAAGGTGCTGTGCACATCATTCCACAGTTTTGAAAGAAAAAAGAAGCACCATATATTCTTTTTTTCCTTTTCTCTTTTCTACTTCTCCAGTATCTTCTCAGCCCTGACACATATGCTTTCTTTAGCTGCCCTTTCATGTAGTGTACTTTTCCCATAATTATCCTTTTTAATTTTTCACTATATTTTTTCTCTAAATCTTCCTCCAAAATTAGAAACATTCATCTCAGCTTTCCTAGACACGTGCTCTTTTTCCACCCAGAAATTTGTCTGGTCGTTTGCTCTGGGATTTTCAGGAATTCTGATAGAAAAATCTGATTCTTATTTCAAAATACTACCTTTTTTGTTTGGTTTTTACTTTGGCCAATTTGCCTATTTCTCACTTCTGTTTTTTTTCCAGTCCCTGCACTCCTGTCTCTTCTTTAAACTGTCCTACTTTCTTGATCCCTGCACTGGTGCTCTCACAGTGGGGGAGGAAGAGCATGACAGCAAAGGTGGGAATTGGGAAGCCTTAGGCTGGTGAATGGGACATGGACCAAATGTGAAAGGAGTTAGTGTTAGCTAAAAGAAAGACTGATTCAGGGCAAAATTTTCAAAGGTGGTCACATCCTACTGAAAATGTGAAAAAAAAGTTAATCTTGTGCAGCACTGCAGAAGTACAGGGTGAAAAAAAAATTGATTACCTTGCATTAGCAGCTGGCAGCTCCTCCGTTGCGTGCTGGGCTTGCAAGCCGGGGAGCAAGTGGGCAGGCATGAGCACGCAAGCAGGGCTGCTCTGCTGCAACCCCCAGCATCTCAGCTGGCAGGGCTGGCTCAGCAGGCATAGGGCACTGCACTTGGAGGCTAATTTTTTCAGATTTTTCCAGCTAAGGGTGGACTGGATGGATTAGACAAGCATTTCAGCAACAAGTTCTCAGATCTGTTGTCCTGTCAAATAGCGCTGTCTTTCTGGGATGCTTGTCTTCATGGGCTGTTGTCAAGATGATTTACTAGAAAGTCCTAAACTTGCAGGGACAGTTTCTAGGGAGTTTCTATCTATCACAATCAGACTTATTAAACAGAGCAAAATGTCATCTCGTACACAGTATGACAGGACAATTTCTTGTTCTTTGTCTAGGAAATGACAATGTGGATGTGATTCTCTGACCAGAAGGCCCCTTCCCCCACCAATTCACTGGTTTGAGGGCAGATGCTGGGAATCAGATTGCAGCTAGAGCGCATTAGGGCTCACATTTTCGTGGTATCCACAAGCATGCTGAGCTTCCACAGTTGTGGTTTCTATACTTAAAACAGAAGGTCCTAGTTAATTTTACTGCCCTGAGTATTTTTACGTACTGTTGGCAATTAGGAAGAGAATCAAAAGTAGGAGAACGTCTGTTTTTTGTACACTTTATTATAGACTGTTTCCTTAAGATTATATTTTCTCTAGTAGCTCTACTGGTTACCCTGGCAAAGCAAGGGTGCTTACAGAGAATTAGATGACAGAGCTCCCAGGCCTCTGAGCCTCCCTTATGCCAACCTTAGCTTGTACTTATGTCTGACTATTCACATCAGTGGGATTGTGCAAGTAAGGATGAATTCTTCTTCAATGTTTATTGGGTCAGGGCTTTGGGGCTACATCTGGGTGCTGACAGACTTGTGATCTGACATTGTTAGGGCTGGCTACAGCATAAGCTAAAAAGGCCATTGCTGCAGGGAACAGATTGCCAGATGCCACATCCACTGATCCGTCTGGGCCACAGAAATCCAGCCTTTGAAACGGGAGTGAGGGGCAGGGCAAGACTCAGTTCAGTACATTTGCACAGCTCTTTGAAACTCTCTGATTAAATGTATGACAGACATACAAAATATTTGTTCATCATTTGTACTGTAAAATCTACCTTTTCATATCTGTGACAAGAAAGTACCTGTTTAATAATGCAGTTTATAGTCAACAACCGGCAAACATCTCTGTTTTGGAGAGCACTGCTGCCTAATTAATAACCTGGAAGAAAAATGCATACGAGTAGAGGATTGCTTTATGAGCTTTATCCAAATCATTTCAAAGGCAATGGGAGTCTCTCAGTTGGTCCAGGTGGGTTTTGGGCCAGGGCAGGATGTGGGGAGTTTGGCACTCGCACCGCAGGATGAGGTCAGACTCCATGGCAGTGTCTTCAAACTGCAAAAGTACTTGGTGAAGGCTGTACTTGTGGTCTTACACTGGCCAATCTTGAGGCATCTTGCTAAGCTGGATCAACGACGCATCTTTTTGGAGATAAAAAAGGGTATTGCCTGAATATTCTGGGAAACTGTTGAACGCTAACCCAAGGGTGATAGTAATTCCAAAACTGTCAGGAAGGGTACAGTTTTATCTCTATAGCTTTAGGTAGGAACCAAGATAAAGTCCACAATCCTCCAAACTATGTGCCTGTTTAAAATAATGAGTAGCTCTATTGATTTCAGTAAGACTGTGCATGTGGGTAGGTGGCCACATGTTTCCAGCATTGTAAAAAAGGAGACAAGCACAATCTTCTCGTTCCATCCCCTTTCTATCCCCCTTCAAAATAATGTAGGTCTGACTGCTCCGAGCACAACCCCCAGATGGGATGGGGGAGGTGAACTTGCTCTGGGTTCTGTTATCTTCTGACCAGTCCAAGTATGGTAGATGAAGACCATGGAATCGGTGTGTGACTGCAAGTATGTGAACATGTGAGTAAGAAAGCGATTACGTGGGTTATTTTTAGTTTCCAGGTATCCCTTTCGTTTTGAGGATTTTGGATGAGAGTCACACCAAGGGGGCTTAAGGGGTTGGGCAGAATTAAGAATTTTAGGAGCTGGAAAAGGATTCCTGACAATGCGGTCTAAGGTTGTATCTGCCGTAGCAAGTACATGTCCCCATGGCATTTCTTCACCAGGAGATGGAGAAGCTGTTTAGCTGGCTCCTGTTTGTTTTCAGTCTGCACTCATGTGCCTGTGTGGCTGGAATGACCTTGTTTGAATTAACAAGTCGCTGAGTATGAATCAAAGGGTAATTGTCATTGCTGCCAGTGGTACTAAACAGACCTGAGCTATTAATTCAAGACAAATGGGAGAAATGAGTAAACAGAAAGTTTACTGGTGTAAGGAAACTACAGGCCTGAGTGGATGTCCTGTGTTGGTTGTATTTCAACTTTATTGCTTTGCTTTGATCGTTTGAAATTACCACTGTTTTCAGCTAGAATGTAGAAAAAACTAAAGCCACACGATTTGTGAATTATTTTTTCTGATTTTAAAGGGACAGTCTGTTACAAACTGTCTTTTCTTCCTCTGCAACTTGTTTTTGGGTAGTCTTTGCTATACAGCCATAATTTGCATAATGAACATGATGAAATAATTATATTTCTCTGTAAATATGTTACAAATAAGCCAAATCCAACGTGTTATTAGGTATGAACCCTTTTGGATTTCAGTCCTAAGCATATCTTAAGATTTAGCATGTCCCACAGGGACTAGTCATGGATAAAACTATGTCCATGGTCAAGCCTTTACAGGATCAGGGCTGGCGCTTTCAAAGACATGTGAAGGTGGAAAATAAGAAGGAGAGAGCAAACTGCAGGACACCAGAAGCGACCAGAAGAGTTCCTGAAGCAGACAGGGGCTGGGGGCATCTTGCAAATTCATAGCAATTATAATTATAAATACTGCTAGGGTCATTAATGAAACTCTTCCTGCCAAACACTGGTGACACCAGGGGATACTCATGCAGGTTTAGCGGAAGGTAAGGAAGTTTAGTCCCTGCACTGACCCTCTCCCTCCCACAGCCCACGTCCTGCTTCCCTTCACTGGTCCCACCCCACCGGAGGCTGCTGCCCACGGCTACAGGGCCATGGCAGGTCCTGCTTGCCGGAGCATGTAAGCACCCTTGCAGGGTTTCACCCAGGGGGGACTGAAGTCATGGGAGGTAGTAAAGGAGGAATCTGTAGGCTCTTCTCGTAAGACCTCCACATTACTGTTTTTATTTTAATAGAAACATAGTCTTAAATGCTGCAGGATTCTCCAAGCCTATACCCCAGCTTGCTTTCAGCTTTCCTGCTCCTTTGACCCAGTGCCTTTTGATGTAGTCTGGCAAAAATCTGGAGAAAAGTCCAAGGTTTGTGTGTAGACCTGAGCATCTTGGTCTCGGGGCTCAAAGCAGCATTACTGGCCAAGTGAATGTTTAGTAGCTTTCCCGTTTTAATGAGTCCTCCCAGTTTCTATGTCAGAGGGCTGAGAGGATGTTTTAGAAACATGTAAACATCATGCAGTTGCTGATTGAGTTAATGTAAACTCTATAGAATGTTTTATCAGTTGTCCCTTTGTTTAGTCTGGGAAGCAGAAGAATGGGGGGAACAAAAAGAGTCCTCAAATCCCCAAAAGGTTGCTATAAAAAAAGCGATGGACTGTTCTCCCTCTCTTTCTTTTGCTAAGAAGCAAATGGGCAAGGTTAAAGATTTAAAATGGGATGTTAAGAAAAACTTTCCAACTCAGTAAATAGCTTAAACACTGGAAGGGATGACCTATGGGGGAGATGTTACACTACCATACTGTCTGTCAAGAATGGGTTAGCTAAAGGTCTGTTAGGGATGGTGTAAAATCCTTGGTTCTTCTTCAGAGCAGGGGACAAATTGATTGAACTACCCCTTGTAATCCTGTTCAACCATACTTTCCTGTGGTATTGTGATCACTTCAATAAAGTGATATTTTAATATAAATAAACAAATGAAGCTGTAGGACCTTGTGAGGCAGTCCACCTGTATGAAATTCGATGTCTGGTTCTAAGGGTTATTTCAGTTATGGTAGTTGAAAGTCCTAATCCTTGCCAGATTCATAAAATTATTCACACCTGTTTTGCCATTTAGGAAGTTCAGCTTTAATTTTCACTTTTCTGGAAGCTATGCCTGATGTTTCATTTCCCTGAACTGACTCTCCAAAACCACAAAGTGATTTAAAGCTGAATTTTGTCCTTGAATGTAACAGTGATTTTAAATATTGTTTTTGCCCCTACACAACAAAAAGCTGTGTATGACACAGGTTATCTTTGCCTGTGATTGCTTTTTATTAATATTTTATTCATGAGACTCTTGCTTTGGCACACAGAGTGCCCATTACTATTTTTGGTTGTTACTTGAGTCATCACTTTTAACTGGCTTGAATGGGCTCTAGTTTAAAAACATTCTGAAATTCTACCTGTGTCATCAAGCTTTAATAAAAACAAAAAAAGTTTCTTCTTCTTTTCTTCACAGGTGCATTTGTAGCACTACTTGCTACTTCAACTTAATTCTTCATTTAAAAAGAAAGCATCTCCTTCTTCTTGCCAGTTGCCTGTGTGATCCTATGAACACTGATTGCCAGCTTAATTTCTCACTGGGTTGAATTATTTCTTGGGAGGACTGATTAAGAGTCTCATAGCGCTTGTTGATGTTTTAAATCTCTCTCCTGTGCCACATTCCTTGGCTTTTAACATCATTATTTTAACCTAGTGCTTCAATAATTCTACTAAAGAACAAGTATGCTTTCAGAAAGCTTATTACTAACTTCATCTTGAGACACGGCTGTCTTTGTTTTCATTATGCAGTGTTATTTTTTTTTGTTGACTGTTTAAGAGGCCTGTCAGAATGAACCAAAAATAACGCAAGGCGGGTAGTGTAGAGGTTTCAGTGCAGCACCTAACAAAGAGCCTTGGATGAATCTTACCTAGGTAAGATCAAGAAGTCAATTTGAGAAGGTGCAAAAGTACTTGTCTGGGGACAGAGACTTTAAAAATACGAACAGAGAGTAGCCTGGGAACAGTGAAATCCACAGGGGTACCGATTCATCTTTAAGCGTCAGCCTTGCAAAATACTTGATAGGATTTGGATATGTTATTTGCAAGCACCAAGCAAATCAAAATTGAAAGGCATCACATCTGTTTGTACCTTCATATGAATTGTTTGATTTAGTGTCACATCTGAAAAAAATTAAAGTAAAAAATCACTGTCAAATTAAAAATTAAAAATCAAAGAAAAAAATCCCTGTCAAAATTAGTAGACTTAAAAACAGAGCTATAGTTGAGGAGTGAACTCATATTGGAAGATATATCACAAAGAACTTAGATGTATTTTCTCCATTGTTCTTTGTTGCAGCAGGAGAAAACGATACTGTAACTCTTTTGGTGTTATCAATAGAAATCATGCTTGACAGACAAGGTGAATGCCATGCCTTGCTGCCAGAGAACATACAAACTCGAGCCTAGGACTTGCAACTGATCTTGCACAGATGGACTCGAGCTCCCTTGCAGCAGCTTATTGTCTAAATGATCCTCTTTGCCAGCTCAATGGTCCACCCACACACTATCAGGTTCGAGGCCGCGGCCAAGCAAACAAGCTATGCACACAGTGCCTTTTGTTGCTGGGGAGTCCGTCAAGTGTGCCAGCGGACAACATTTAAAACCGCCTTTGTAGTTTGAAAACGCAAATCCCCTTTTGTAGCACACCCAAGTCACTTAAAAACCTTCACCTTAATCGTGATCATGGTCAGGGGCGTTATGTCCAAAAGCTTTGTAAACTGAGGTTGCTGGGTCTTGGACAGGTTCAGAGGCATGCCCAGCAGATCTCTGGTGGGACTTCCTTTTGGCATGGGGCTGGTCTTGGCGAGCCAGGTAACACAAAGCTCATTTGTCTGAAGCAAGCATTTTAATGTTTTAGTCGCATTCAAGTAACTTGGCATTCAACTTAAAGCTATCTTGAATACCATGGGGCTTTACAGTGCCAACAAGTAGGCTCAAGATCTGACACATTTGCATCTATGCTGTTAGACTCAATTATTTGTTTTTAAAAGCTATGCGACCTTCTAATCTGTCAGATGCCAAAACTCCATACAAAAATCTGGGAGAATCAGAGTTGATGGGAAAGTAAGGATTTAACACCTCCCAAACTGATTAACTGGTTTTAGTTCTCAGTGTGAGTTGTTTTGCTGGTGTTAAGGTGACTTTATCAATATGTACGGCAACAGCACCTAACTGGCAGAAACAGACCCAGTTCCCACTTGGGTGGGGGGACAGGAATGGCCGCACATAGCACATGAGGAGTTTGTAGATGGGGATGGGGAAGAGGGAAAGGAGACGTCAGCTAGTGGCATCCCAGATACATCTGTGGCCGAGTACTGAGACCACGGAACTGATATATTGGCTTAGGCTGCGGCTTGGTAAACACGCAGCTTCCAGTCTGTTTAATCTAAGGCTGTGCTGTTGCTGAAAGGTGTAGCCTGCCCTCCTTCCTGATCCCCACAGCCCCGTCTCCTGGGGTTTGCTCCGGCGGCGAGTGGCTGACGTGACT
>NW_008825108.1:9071241-9072048 GCF_000699105.1 Pygoscelis adeliae | reverse complement strand
GCCGGGCTGAGGGCGTGCAGGAAAGGCAAGTCTGCTTTTTCGGGCAGCTGTGTAGTCTTAGGAAGCCGTACCTTAAACCCAGTATCCTGTCTGTGACAGTGACCAGCCCTAGATAAATTAAGGGAAGACATGAGAAACTCTGAAGCAGGTAATTACGGAGTGACTTGGCCTTCAGGCATTGTCTGTCATTTCCCTTCTTAATGACGAGTTTGATGTACACCCTGCATCTTATCAGTACTTTTGTGCTTTTAAATATGTTTCCCAGTTGCAGCTCTGGATATTCTTACTATCTGTACACGTATCTAATCTCTGCTGAGTCTTCACAAGCCTCGCTCCTCCTTACGTCCTGGGGCGATGAATTCCAGTGACTTAATAGTCCGTGGGCCTGATCACGGAGGAGAGGCCAGGGCCAGCCACCCACAGCAGCTGCGGGAATTCAAGGTTGTTATTGCTCAGCACGATGGGGTCTGCTACCAGCTGCAAAGCTTAAATTCAAAGATTACTGGAAGAACAACGCAGGAAAGGCTTGCAATGGTTTTGCCATTGGTTATTTTTTATTAACTTTGTTCTTACAGGCGCATAGGAGAGTGAAATCGGGTAATTATTAGGAAAAAGTTTGGGAACTTCTTTCTTTAGCAAGGCCCCCCCTCAACTGCCTCGTTGCTTGTAATTAACGAGGGGGCACGCTGAGGTATCAGCACAGAGGCCGGGAGGAGGGTCAGTAACTCCAGCCCACGCCCGTGCTTTGATCTTCCACCTCCCCCCTCGCCGCCCCGCGGCAGTCGGGACCCGGCACCCGGCTGCTGG
>NW_008825108.1:9048002-9070457 GCF_000699105.1 Pygoscelis adeliae | reverse complement strand
GGGGAGACCGGTGGCAGCTCCGGGAGCCCGCCGGGGTGCCCCGCTCGGAAACCGGTCTGAGGGAGCCGGACTGCAAGTCTGACCCCCCGGAGTCCGGCGGGCTGGGGATGTGATCAAAAATCACATGTTTCTGTGGTGAGTAACCGCGCTATCGGCCCTGCTGTCGGCTCTGCTGGCAGCTCTCCGCTGGGGTACGGCAGGGGCTGCCTCTTCACTCCTCGGAGCTCATTTCGAGATGAATGACAGCCTCTTCAGCTGTTTTGTTGGCAGAGAAAGGCCCTCAGAAGTGTTTAAGTGTCTTGGTTTAAGTATTCAGGCTCAGGAAATCAACTGCAAGTGGGCTTTGAAGTGAAGAACTGATTAAAAACAAAGCAAAAACCCAAACCAACCCCTTTTGTGGTCAGCATTGAAATTTCAGCGGAGGACTGCAGGCAGAGTGAGAAGCGTTGGTGTGCTGAGGAAGCCTTACCGTAACAAAACCAGCCTCTCTCCTAGCAGTAGAACTTGTGTCAGGGATACAAAATGGAACAGTCCCTGTCCGATTCAGAGCAGTCGTTAAACCATATAGGGTAAACGTCACGTTTCTTCAGCTAAGCAGTCCTGCCCCCTCTCATTTTTCTCTTCCCAAAGTGCAGGATCGCTTTCTAGAGGTGGTTTGTATCCTTGGAAACTATAAGCTAGCGAGCCTGTTTTGTTTATGCTACCTCTTCTTCCCCTGCTCCCACCATTGGCTATGGCTTCTCCCTGTTCAGCGCCTGTTTCTTTGTACAAACTTTTGGTGTTTTTTCCTCACTGCACTTTAGTGTCGGTATTACTGCTGCTGTGGAGACCTAGTTATAAACTTGCTTGTCAAAGCCTGGATACCTCAGGTGCCCTCTGGCCCACCTATGGGGCTTGTCAAGACCCATCGTTCGTTGCCCGTGTCCGTTCCTCTAGGCTATGTTGTGCTGCAGAAAGCCAGCCCTTGTTTCTGTCTCTCCAAGGTTCTCCATCTGTTACGCCCCGTTTGTGATTTGCTTGTAACTTAAGCCCTCTAACTGCCCCTCAGGAAACTCCTGCTCCTGTTTGAGGAAGTGCACAGAGCTTTCTTGAGCTTTAGCTTCCTTTGCAAAGTTTGGCAGGGAGCCTGGGCACACCCTCTCCCTACACCTGAGCTTGGGTACCTTGTGCAGATAGGCTGGGACCAGCTTTTTATCAAGTCATGGCTGCTTCCCCAGGGTGCTTCGGCTGTACCCTTCCTCAGGGGTCGTCTTTCTCACCCATCTTGAGTTTCAGCCTCCCACTAACCTGAGGGACTCTGTGGAAGCTGGCAAGTCCTGCTGAGTGTCCTTGAACTTCATCTGCTAACCTATTTGGCCGGTGTTGGCTGCCACCTGGCCGTTACAGAGGAGGATCATGGCGTGACAGTACTGTGTGAACAGATACCTAGCTGCTGTCAGGCTGTGTGTAATTGCTGTGTCATGAGATGTGAGAAGGCCCAGGGCTTGATTCAGATCCTAAAAACATAAAGACACACATGTGGTGTGTCTTTATAACGCTGTTGTATGAGTCGTCTTACTAAATACTAGTTGTATAAGTAGTAAATTGTGCAAACGTGTAGATCACTGTATGTGATGTTAACCTTTCCAAGCAAGGGGGGATGGAAAAAAAACCACCTAGAACTTGATACTGTGCTCGAGTAGTGTTTCCCAAAAGAATACTACAGTGAGGTGCTGCAGGGTACATGCTTAAGTGTGTATTGAGTAGCCTGGAAGAAATTAATCTGTATTGCTGACTCTGCAGCATCAGAAATGCTCAGCTAAATGTTTCTAGTCATGAAGTTATTACCAGTTGCTCTGAGCTGCTGAGTTGTAGAGGAAAGAAAGAAAAAAAAAAATCCCCAAACAATGCTGAATGTAGATTTCAACAGTCATGTGGCCAGTAAGAGTGAGTTTCCCCTTCCAGCAATAACAATCATAATAAGTCTCTTTGTACGGATGAGGATGTTACTTTTGGTTTGTATTTGAGGTTTAGTCAAAAAATGCATACTATGTCCCCTTGAGCGAAGAGAAAAGAGGGGAGCTGTTAGTTATTGTTTCTGTGTCTTTCTCAACTATACAGATACTAAGTTTTGCAATGTGGTTTGGTTTCTTTTTTTCTTGTGGAAGACTGCTAAGTGCTGGCAATTACTCTTATTCCTCTGTCTTAGCTCCCTCTGCCCCCTTTCTCATGGGGAAGAAATGGGTTAGAGCGTTTGGCTTGCAGCTGTGCCTGCAGAAAAACTCAGTAGTAGCGTTTGGACTTGTTTTGTATGGATTTCCAAAGAAAAGAAGGAAAAAAGGAAATTAAGTAGCTGGGTGAATTTTTGCCTTCCATTTAATGGGACAGGGATGGGCTTACTTATGTACCTCAGTTTCTGCAGCTAAGACAGGATTAATGGATTAATACCAATTCTGGTGTAAAAATCTTGTGATAGCACCTTCAGGCTTTGCCTAAGATGGCTCATTTTCTGCAGGGTGGTTAAAGGTTTGTCTCTTCCTCTCTCTCTCTACCACTTCTAAAAAAAAAAATTGAAGCATAAACCCCATTACCATGTATGACAGGCAGCATGGTATTTTGGGGCCAAGCAGTGGCCCCAAAGCAATTTCTTAAGCAAGAAATACTTTAATCTGAGGGCAATGTGCATAAAATGCAGGCTGCTTTATGCTATGGTGGTGTTCATGAAGTTTAGCTTTATTTAAGGTTTCTTATCTTCTGTGGCTGTTGTAAAATTTAAGTATCGGAGGGTAGATTAAGCTCAGTGTGGCCCTGTTCCGTGTTTGCAATGACTCATTTAATAAATGAAAAAGGAGGAACTGTAAATATTTTTGTCCTGCCAGTGTGACTGGTGAGGTAAAGTTATCCATGTGCATAGGCTTTTGCAAGATCAGACCCGTGCTTCTGTATGATCAAGCCTTTGGAAATTGTCCATTCCCTGTAGAGAAAATACCAAAAGAAGATGTTTTGCAAACTTTTGAAAGCTGACCCCTTTCTCTCCTTCTTTCCTCCCGCCCACCCCCATCCTTTCAGGAAAAGTGAAAACAGTCATGCCTGCTCCTGCAAGCCCTGCCATATGTTGGAGGGATACGCATCTTCCTGCACATGTTTTCTACGCTTCCCGTCCTTGTGCCAGTTCCCTGTGTTCTCCCACTTTGAATGGCGTTGATGTAAATCCTCGCAATACTTCTCCTTCCTCAGGTGGCTTGATGGATGGTGGCTTTTCAGGCACTGTGGTTGGCGTGCGGGTTAGTTCCCAGCCTTGTTAAGCTCCTGTCTTCCGTGAGGATCACTGCAAATACCTGGGGACATCCCTGTGCTTGGTCTTGCCTGCGCTGTGTTTCAATGTCCCCTGTCCCTGTAGCTATCGCGGTTAGAGACATGAGATATTTCTCTCTCTGTAAGTGCCCTTACACGTGAAGGGTCTGCGAGAGAGGGCACCACTGTGCTTTGGGAAGCACTGCTTCAGAAGCTGGCAGTGCTGTGAAGATCATGGATCCCAGCTGTTAGAAGAGGGCAAATCCTGCAGCTTGTATTCAGCATCCGACTGCGAATAGTTTGCGTGCAAAATGTGAGAGCGCTCTGTTTGAAGTCTAGTGTAAAATAGCTTGGAGATATGAAGGTTGGCACTTGGATACTGCTCATCTCTTTAAAGGAAAAAGCAACTGTGTGTTTATACTGTTTTTCACCATTTCATACCGGGCGCTGTAAAAGTGCTTGCAAGAAAAATGCAGTTGCTTCTGTTGGCAGTTTCCAGAAGTGCATGCTTTCTTCCTGCACCCGAGAACGTGCTCGTTGCCTTGCTGTCAACACCGGTCCTTCCCCATCTGGAGTCTGATTTCTCCCTCTCTCTTCCCCTTACTGGTCTCGGTCTTCACGGCTTCCAGACCTGCTGTCTTAGTTCCTTCCCCTGCACCCGGTGCCCCCTGCCATGACATTGTTTTTGTGGCTGTCTTTTCTGTGCGTCAGTGGAATTTGCAGGTGTGGTAATGGGGGTGGGAGAGGAAATTCATAAAAAAGCTGGAAATGGAAAGCGGTTATAAAAGAGCAGAGGAGGTGTGAAGGGGAGAGGCAAAAGGCAGAGGGTGAAAGTCTCATCCCTAACTAGTCCTGGCAAGGTAACCAGCTATCTCTCATTCCACTGTCGGAAGAGGATGTTTGCAGGGAAAGGTGTAGGAATTTTTTTTTTTAATGGGTGAGCTGGTACAAGTGTGAAAAAGCAGACAAACTTCTGGGTGCAGAAGCCCCTTTTTAGGTCTGTTCCATGTGAATTTGCACAGTGGCTCGAGGCATTTCATTGAGAGGAGGAGAGACAAAAAAAAAAAAACTTTTTATTTGGGAAGAAAACGGTTTCTAGGGGTAAAATGCAATTTGTAACTGCTCAAGTCTCGTTAGGATAGCTTTGTGTTACCAGTGTCCGTTATTAATAAGTTTCACATTGTTTGGCCATTACAACTCTTCCTGGGTTTCCTTTCAGTAACATTCCCCAGGGAAAATGGCTCTCCTGACTACCAGAACAAATGAGGTTTCTAATTATAGGCTTGCTTTGGAGCCAAAAAGTTTAGGTTTGTTTGACGTGTAGTCATGAAACTTTTTTAAAAAAAAACAACTAAAAATATCCAGTAGTGTTTCATTCTTCTTTTTTTTTTAGTCCATTTGGCAGTCAGTGAATATTATAGGATAAACATTGTCACAGCTAAAATACTTGAAAGTTAAGAGTTGAAGGAACGAGCGGGGTAGAGATTGTGTCTGTTTTAAGCCCATGTTGTTGCTGTCAGAGTAAACTAGTGGTCCTTATTTTGTGTTTCTGCCTCGCTTTTGTCTCGGAGCGCTTAAGTGGTGTGTGTGCGTCAGTAGCTTGGAGGAGCATGGTGGCCGTTTTGGGGTGAACTCTGAGTCCCCTTCTGGTGTCTGACAGCCTCTGGAGGTGAGAAGAGATTTATGCTTTGTGCAGAGGATACTGATTGCTGTACACTGGTTTATCATCGCAGTTGGTTCTTAGAATCATCAGTTGGGGACTTAACTATATGAAGTGGTAACTACTAACACACAAAATATTTAGAAACAAGTTTAGAAGAGATGGATTAACATACTGTCCCAAGAAGAGTTCAAGTCACTAAAACATCTAATGAGTGCTGTTCCATTCAGCAATTTATTTTAAGTGTCATGAGTGCAGCAACAGTGGCAGGTAGTACTCAGAATAGCTGACTAACTCTTATATTTCCACTTTTTTCTTTTGGTCTATTGTATTAATACTATATTAGGTGCATCTCAGGCAGTTGCTTCTCTGTTAGCATAAACTTTTGGAGCACCAGCAATGGGTTACTACCTTTGTTATTGACACTTGCTTGAATATCACCAGATAAACACTGTTGGGTTTTTTTTTTTTTCCTTTTATTCGGAGAGAAAAAAAGACTTTGATTCACCTATCTGAGTGTTGGAGTACAGTAGCTAGGCTTCTCGCTGGTAAGATCAGGTGTGCCTAGTATGTATGGGTGTTTTGTGATTTAAATGATGTAATTGAGTTGGGATAATCCTGTGGCTTTATCTAAGTGCAAAGGCAGAAGGGCAGAACTACTAGAGCTTTGGACTTTCACTGAAGTCGGAAAGTGTTGGGCACCTATAGCCTTATGGTCCAAAACGTTTAGACTTAGGCTGCTTTAGACACATGTGAATAGACATGCAGACGCAAGGAGTTTTGTTTTACCTGAAGAGTCTGGTGAATTTGGGGAAGTGCTCTGCAGAGCAACTGAGCTCAGGATCATCTGAATACACTGAAGAGACTTAAAAAAAAACAACCAACAATACAGAAAGGTACTTAAGGAAGGAGAGAATTTGGTACCCCATTTTCATGATCTCTTACTTCAACTGTAGACCTGTGTGTAAGAACAATGTCAAAATAACCACTTTGGAAGAGGTTCTTGCTGGCTAACATTTAGCCACTGCAAGAGCAAAACTATGAAGAAAAACGGAAGTAAAAACTGATACTGCAGTTTGTCCCTTGTGTAAAAAGTCAGCTGCACCAGTGTTGGATTAACAGTTGCAAATAAACCGATTAACAGAGGATTTTAGATGAAGTGGTAGATCTGTAATGCAGTGTTTGCCTGTGATAGTATAGTTGTGAGCCGAGCCAAGCAACGTAAGCGTCAGGAAGTGGGAATGACAGGTCTCCGTTGTTCAGCTCTCCTCATGGACAGGCAGCTAAGGCCCTGGGGACTTCTGCAGGCAGTGCGCTGGGCCAGGCTGTTCAATACGTACTGCACTTTCCTCCCAGGTAGAAATAGCAGGGCTTTTATGTACGTATGCACATATACACTCACATTAAAAAAAATTATATATTTTGTGTACATGTATTTTGTGTATATATATTGTATACATCTTTTTATATATATATATATAAAAAATAGATATAACACACACACAGATTTGTACCTTTTGAGACCAACATTCAGGAAGGGTCTTAAAACCAGCATGTCCCACAGACTTTAGGGGTGTGCCCCGGTGGGACTGAAGCTAGCACAGTGTGCTGTCATCCCCTCCAGTTTCGGTGCAGCACTTACCTGACTACAATATTGTCAAACTTTTGTATGTGTTTAGGTGCCTGTAACAAAGCCCGCACGTTTCTGTAGGCAGGTATGAATTGACTTGGGATGAGTAATTGCTGCTTTTCTTCTGGGTTTGGTTTTTTTTTTTTTGGCGCACTTGCTCTTTTGTGAGGTTGATGAAATACTGCAGACAGGTTTTGAGGAGAGTGCTTCCTATGCAGACATGTATTTGGCTATGCTAAGTAGCCACATGTGATTTATAGCAATTAAGATCACTTTCTAGTTACTCATCTGTGTGTGCGCTGGAGAGGAATTTGTGTTCCTGTATACGGAGGAATCTGTGCTGTGCTGAAAATAATAGTAAAAGCAGCAGTGGTTCATCTGCCTCAGAGGAAGCATCAGGTGTTAATGTTGGGTATGTAGGAGTACTTGGTGTGCTGGTTGTTGGCTTCTTCATCTCGCTCTTTACCCACTAAGTAATTGTGGAAAATGCTGTTTGCATGTGTGTTTCTTTTAGAAATTATATACAATAATACAGTAGGGGCAAATTACAAAGGCAGTTGTCTGTAATCTTTTATAGTTATCCGTGTTGTCCATAATTAGGGCTGCTTGTCTTGTATTCTGTCTCCTAACCGATCCGAGGTGTGATCAAGTGCATGGATGCACAGTCCAACCATGCTGTACTCTTCCTCATAGTGCACAGTCCTCGTGTCTTGTGTTTGCAGTACCCGATCAATATGGTCTCTCTAAAGCCTGATTAGTAATAATAAAAACTGAACATCAAGTTCTGCTCTGACTGAAGATGATAGTGTGCTGAATAATTAAGTGCTTAATCTTATTTCCACTGAAGCAGGGGATCCCATGATTTGGCTTGTCTCCCCTGAAGAAAAGTTCGGGATAGATCAAATTTGTTAATACTGCAAAACTAGCTTAACACCTTTATTGATGACTAATAAGCTCTATTGTAGAGGACTTCCTCTCAGTGACTTCTGATACATAGCTGTGCCTAGGATCACACTAGCCTGTAAACTTGGAAGGGTTTAGTTCAGATGTTTTATTTAGAGCATTACTTTTCTTTTATTGGGTTGCTCTCTTCTGAAGAATTCTGCTCCTTAGGAACAAAACCTGCTCATCTTGCTGTTCGGTCCACCGGCAGCTTGATTTAGTGTGTTCACTTATAGATACGTAAGCTAAGGTTATGGAATTCTTTTTGTTCAGAGCTACTCATTTCATTGCAAGATGTCTTCATGGTTCATCTGAGAAGCATCTGGTAAAGCTGTATAAACTCTAGCGACTGCACTAGGGATTTCAGCATGACCCATAGTGCTTTGTGTGTACAGAAACTGGCATGTTCTTTGGCGCTGCTTAAAAGATTAAGAATATGGTGGTTGCATGTTGCATAATGGGAGAATTGACCTGCATTGTTTGTCCTAATGTCTGGAATGAGTAAGTTCCAAGGTTCAATGCTGTTGTGAGATAAGCATAAGTCAGTGCAATTTTTTTCACAGTAGGTGTAATTTGAACTACTATATTACGATTTTTTTTATTATGTTATTGATGTGTGCAAAGATTATGTAGTGTAGGTGTAGACAGGCATCTTGTGTTACCCTTTATGGAGAAAAGGGTAAAAAAAATCCTATTTTTTGCAGCTCTGGGTAGCTTGCTGGTAGAAAAGTTGACGTGTGGCAAGTGACCTAGGCTGTGCCTGAAGTGCACAGCAGGTACGTGCTGTAGCCAGCTGCAGGAGCTGATCCCCAACTGTCCAGAGTGGTGACTTAAAGACTGGTCAGCCCCTTTTTTTATTACTATGTTTGTGTGTTTAACTTTGAAAAGCAGTGGGGAGAGCATTTCTGCAGAAGCGTTTCTGGATCCATCAGGCTAAACTGTTTAACCTAAGTGTTGAAGACCAAGGAACAGAAATATGAGCAGGAGGAAAGTTCGTTTTAATCCTGTCAAACATGCAGGCTCCCCATTTCCAGCAGCAGGAGTACCGGTGATCTAAAAGTTAGACTGATGTGATGGCTCTCGTTTGGTGATATAGTACAGGGGTAAATGCCTCAATAGGTGGTGCTCCTGAAAACTGCTGAAATCCTTAACTCTTCATGAGGTGTGGACCTGGCAGTTTTACCCTTGCAGTTGAAGGCTTGAAGTAGGTGTTGCTTTCATGTTTGATAGTTGAGGAATGGAGGACAAGGAGGAGAAGAAGGAAGGAGTCTTTGTGTAGAAGACTTGCTCCATCTGTTGCAGGATGATAAATAGGAACACTTACCTGCTGCTGAGAGTAAATTATCCTGGTTGCATGTGAGGCATGGTAAAGGTCTCACTTGAGATGGGGAATTGATTTGTGACTTGATTGTCTTTCAGGAGGTCTGACTGAAAGAAGGAAGGAAAAAGTATTATATCTGTCCTGCTGTAAGCATAGGCTGAAAAATGGCCTCTTCATATTTCCACACCAGGGAGTGCAGATGTCTTGTCCTGTATAAAAATGGACAGTTGAATCAAAAGTCCATACTTGGAGCAGTTGCTGTGTTGGGTGCCCATGTACAAATGCTGGCATCGGAAGAATACTAGTCACACAGTCAGGGGAACATCGCTTGTGCAGGCAACCTGATGCGAGCAGTAATCAGATTCCCACGTAATCTGCACAAGAGAAGTCTGCTTTATTAAGGAGAACTTGATCTTTCATTAAAGAAATCTTCTTCTGCTCATGATACTCGGAGCTTTCATGGAGCCTAACTTGGCACAGCGTTACTTTTCTTATGCAGTGTCTACATAAACTGTAGCCTTGTAACTCTGAAATTTTGTTTTCTGTATTTAAAAGTGTTTCTAAATCTTTGTGAGCTGTTTTTGGTGTAAAATCTAATGTTAAGGACAGGTTGTAGTTTTTGCCTGAGTTAGTAGGTCTGGTTAAAATAAACCGAATCCTGGGAGTATTTAACTTGATATTCAGGGGCCCTTCAGTTGTTGATTTAAGGGAACACCTTTTTCCCCTTCAAAGAATATGCAATGCGGGGTGATGACTAACGAAAGGAGTCTTAAACAACTCTTTCTGTAATGAAAACCATTTAGCTGCTCTTAGAGAGCCCAGTAAGTGGATCTCAGGATCTAAGTGGATGGATTCACATTAGCTAGATAAGATATTCTCATGGAGTGGGACCATTGTAGAGTTCAAAGACTGGACCATCTTTTTCTATTTGATAATATAATTTAGTTATTTCCCTGGGGAAATTACTCTAAAATATCATTTAATTGCTTTACTTATCTTTTTAATTCATTGTAGTGGTAAGAGACTAGTGCATGTACATATGGCTGTCTGAGGAGACAGCAAGTGCTTCTGGACATCAGTCAGGTAAACCTCTGAATTAGATCATCACATTATTTTCAACTGCATTTTTCTATTCTTATTGAATCTGAAGTTGAATTAATTTACATGAAGAGTTGCCTTTCTTAAGTTTGTTTCTTTGGGCTCCATGACTGACAGTGTGTAAAGAATTATTCCTGTACAGAATGATGGGGTTTTTTTCCCCTTGTTTTTTTTTCTTCAAGGTCCTGGCCAAGCAAGAACCTGTTTTATTCTTTGAGTACAAATTACTTTCCCTTCTCCTTTTAGTCTGAAACTGACTTCCAGTGCTGTGGTTTATAACAGAATTGCTGACAAATCTAAATACCTTCTCTCAACATTCTCTAGATCAGCTGCAAAGTATTGCTTTGGGGTCTGATTTGGACTTCATGGGAACAAGTTTGTTTTCATAGAATTTGAAAAACGGTATTAGTGTTCAGCTGACCATGTGATCCACTTCTCTGAACTTTTGTTGGTCCCTTGCTTGCCTAGGAAGTATTTTTACTGCTTTTTAAAAAGTATAATGTTGGCAGAATAAAATTCAACTTACCTAAAACCACTGTTTTAATTAAAGTATACTAAAGAAAATATCTTCTACAAGGTTTTTAATTCTGTCCTGTAAGTTGCAACTTTTTTCTTGAGAAAATACTTAGACTGTGTTATCAAAGAGTGGCTTTTTGTCACCCTGGTTTGAATTCTTGATCTTTTGTAAAATAAAGCAGACAGCTCACGTGCTTAGTATGGTGAGATTTTTATGTTCTGGATTAGGCTGGGTGCCAATCAGCCAGCACACAGTGTAGACAATTCCTACATCTTAGACCTGATCGCATACATAAGACTATCACAAATAAATGCCAAGTGTTTAGGCGAGGAGGAAAACCAGTGATGTTTCTTAAGTCGATGGATGTCAAATACAAAGTGGCTCTGTTGCTAGTGGAGCATATTCTGTCAGGATTTCCTCTTTGGTTTATTAAACCATAGGGTATTTGTGGTTGCCTTGATACTGTGATGGCAGATTTGTTACAAAATACAGGGAAAACACTTCCTGGTGTACACCTTTCTCGAGTTCTGAATAAGAACGGAACTGTCTGTAAAACAATAACCCTACAGAAGTGCCCAGCTGTCAGAAAATCAAGTAAGTTGGCTTAAAACACAGCAGGTGGTGTAATGCAAATCAGTTTGACTTCTCTTTGGTCACCAAATCACAGTGAGGTTCCTGGGAGGTTAATCCTGTGTTTTGTCACAAAAAAAATGCTTTGTACTCACCTGTGCCTGAGATGAACATGTAAAGTGTGTTTTCAGTCAGTGAAGTTATTGGCCGTACCCTCTTGTTTTGGCTCACTTCTGGTGTCCTTGGTTCTCCAGTTGCCCTTACCCTGTCCCCCAGTGGCAGCAGTGGGCCTGGAAGCTTTTGGGGGGAGTGTTGCACCTGCTGAGCTGAATCCTGGGAAAGACTTAATTTTCTTCTCTTAATATGCTACCCTGGAAAGGGTCGTCCCACTTGCGGGGTCCTCAGGGACTCTTCTAGCGAAGACCTTTGCTATGATAGTCATAGGAAGACTTTTGGTGTTTCAGATATCCAAACTGTTGTTCCATTGCTTCTCCCAGGATTGCAAGGTGGTAAGATGTGCCTTAATACAAATGTCAAAGGATTTAAAAAGTTACAGATTATTCTAATAGAACAGAAGTTACAAAATGCTGTTTTATCTTTCTAAATGTCTTCTGCTTACAGCATGCATTTGCCCAGTTATAACTCTAGTAATAATTTTTGCCCATATCACAGGTTATTTTGTTTTATGGATAGAGTTGATGGGTTTGTTTAAGTTGACAGCTGCTTTTGATTCAGTTACATGTTCATATGATGTGAAGCTTATCTCAAGATGGAGGAACATGATTGTTTATACTGTGCTAAAAGGCTGATATTATGTGAAGTGAGACATCAAAGCAGTTTCTAATGCTCTGAGCTTTAAAACTCACAGCTGATTTAATTAAAAAAATAATTAAAAGGCACGTCTCTCCCCACCCCTAAATACAGACCCCAAATATTCTTCAAAGCATATTTGATTTTAACGATTTGGTGATTTCCTCCCTGAGGCGTTTTTGAAGTTACCACTGGAATATGAAGATGTAGCTTTGAGTTGTGATGATAATAGACCATTAGTGAAGTAGGTGTTCACCTCATAAGACGATAAAATGACATGTTCTGTGAAAATAGCCTCGTATTTGCAAAAAAAAAAAGTCATAAACCTAGTGATTTTTTTTTTTCCTGTAACAGCCAAAGTTGATGGCAGACTTCCTTTTTAGTGATTTATAGCTCAAAACAGCTCCTGAAGCAGCTTGGTAAGGATGTTAGTATGCCACCCTTGCTTGCTTATCTTTTTGTTGTTGTTTCTTCTCCTTGCCACTTGAATTTTAATTGAGGGTCCTGTATTAAAATGAGTTTGGTTTTAGCTAGGCCTTTATGGCCAATGCTGGAAAAACTCTTGTAATACAGCTTTTACCGCACTATCTAGTTGTCAAAACATTATGTGGAGAATTCAAGATAGGAGCTCCATGCTATGTGTCTGGATTTAACCTCTTATACAAATAATAACCTGTATGTTTTCATCTTCAGAGATAGATCTGAAAGATACAGGGAAAAAAAACATCTTTCAGAAGGCATTTCACATTTGGTAGTGATTGTGTCAGAAACAAAAGACAGCAGAGGAGGATTATTATTATTATAATAAGGATTATAGAAGCAGCACTGTTAATACTAGCACTGGTATTTCATTATCTTGTAGGTATGAACATTAGTGTGCTAAGTGCAATCATTAGAAATGTGATGCCATTCCCTGGATGTGGGAAGGAACTGCTTTTTTAGATGCTTCCAGAGGTCCTTTCTCATTCTTCCCTCTCCCCTCAGTATATGCTGCCAAATGAACCTCTATACTACCCTCCCAGAGAAATCCAAACTTTGATCTGACTGTTCCTAACAAAGGCAAGTGGAAAAAGTTTGAAACATGGTGGGGATGCCCTACTGAAACTCTGAGCTGGAATTGGATCCCATTCTCTTTCAGACGTGTACCAGGACATACTTCCTTGGGTAGTGCTTGCTCTGTTCCCTCTTCGTTCTTCTTGCAGTCTCTGTGCGCGTGCTCGTAAAGAAGTCTTCGAACTCTGGTATAAGTTGTTACCCAGATTAGTTATTGGATTGCTGATCCACACAGGTTATCTTTAAGTAGGTAGGTAGTACTTTCTTTCGGGTTCATAACTTCACTATACTCCACTTTTGTTGAAGCATACATATACAGAACATTTTGGTGAAAACATGGTAAACTAAACATTAAACACAAGTTGGTTCGCAGGATGTAACTTAATGTCAAAACACAAGCCTGATGCAACTCGCAGTACTCTCTTTTTTTTTTTAATAATAATAGAGGGTGCCGAGCACAGCCAGGTTTTCCAATCTCCTAGATCTATCCTATGAACCAAGAGGAAGAAGTGATGTCTGTCAAGGTAGAACACGAAGGGATTATCGTGGAGCAGTTCATCCTACTTCCATTGGTTGTGCCCTGTAACATCTCAGACACACACCTACAAGGAGGATGCTGCAGGTCTAAGGCTGTTTTAGAGTGCGGCTGCCATCGCTTGAGCAGAGGGTGTGGTTCCACTGCAGCTTCAGTTTAAACTAGTTAAGTTAGTTTTTTGCCAGATGCCTTCCTTGAACCAGATCTCTGTGTTGGCTGCAAGAGGAGCAGTTCTGGTGCTAGAGTGGATGGAGGAGGGTGCAGGTGGGGAGGCTGACGGGGAGGGTGGGACCTCAAGAAGCCCTACCTGGGCTTGGCTTACCTTGTGGAACTGTGCTTTGGGAGGAAGAGCCTTAGATGGTGCGGCGAAGACGTGCCTTAAAGTGTTTGGACAGATTTCTTAACTGGATACAGATGCTACAGGTAAGCAGAAGGTGGAAAAGTCTGGGCTTTTTGGTTTTGTGCAGTTTTCGTTTGTTTTTTTTTTAATGGATAATCCTTCTGAAAGGAGATAAGTAAGGAGAAAGCAGTAGAACTTGCTGAATGGAAAAAATTATTTGCGCTTTACTATCTGACAGAAAGTAGGGCAGCAAATAGGATTGCAGTGTAAACCTTGGATTTACTTGCAGGTTCCTGAGTTTTAAAATACATGCGTTTGTGTATTTCTAGCTTTTCATATATTCTGTGGCTTTAGAACCCTCTCTTAATTGTTCCTTGTAACAGTTTTTACAGGCCAGTTCATCCATTTAGAGAATAAGGTTGAGGGTACTATTTTAAACATATTGAAATGTATTTTAAATATTATGCCACACCAAAAAGTAACTGAACTCTTTCCTGTGCCTTGACTAACTTCAGTCTCAACAGTTACAAAAATTTTCCACTGCAAATGTGTGCCTGTTAGTGGAAATCAAGTCTTAGTCCTTTGCTTGCTTTTTAAAACTGCAGGTAGGTTTCCTTGCTTGCCGATTTTGGGAGAAGTTTGGAAGGGGTTTATTAATCTGCTTGACAAAAGTATCATCAGTATCTATTTTCGTGCCACTTCATAAAACGTTTCACAGCTTAAACTATCTGCCTGTGGTAATTATTGTAGTAATCAACCTTGTGCCATGATTTTACTTTGGTTTTTTGTGCTTTACTGGTTATGGCATGACAGTTACTGCTGTCTTCACAAGTGTAATAATAGGCAGCTTTTTGGACTGCTTGAGAGGAAGAAAGTGTCTCTTACTGGATGGAAGACACAAGAGAAATGCAGACGGAAAAGAAGCTACAGTAAGAGAAGAGGCATCTCCTCTTGGCAGGAGGTCTTGCTCTGCCATTGGACCGCTGAAAGGAGAGAAGGCTGGGCTGCGCGCTCCTCCTGCCTTTCTCTAATCACAAAATGGGAATATTTGCGTGTCTTGACTCCTGAATGTTTAATAATTTATTTTGCTCATTTCAAAGAGGGAGAGCATCACCCAATAAGCCTCTGGACAAGCTGGAAGGAAACATCACCACTCTCTTTTTTTTTCTTCTTTTTTTCTTTCTTTTCCCCCACAAGACCGACGATGGAAAAATAGGACAGCACTCATCTGAGTAAGGCACTAGTATAGTCAGGACCTTGGTAAATAGCAGAGCTGTGTATGCTATTAATGTAAGAAAAGTACCAAGTTTAAAAAATACATAAAATGATACCTCATTATTTGGCAGATTAGATCTAGTTTTTTACCTTGGTTGTTTTTATTGTATGAGCCATGAGACATTTCCTCCCTTCCTTGTTCTCTTAGATCTTTTTCTTACAAATGTGTGAATCTGCTTCGGGTGCTTTGTTAAAACAAACCGGGAGCAAGTATGGATGGCTACCAGTGGACTGGGTAGCACCAGCAGGAGCTGAAGGACCAAAACCTGACTGATGTTGCCGAGACCTGGAAGGCATTTGGCAGTTTGAAGGCAGTCTGTAATAATCTCTGAACTCAGCCCTTAGGTGAATGCAATGCAGTGGGACACTGAGAAATGAGTATAAATATTTAGATTTACATACAATGAATTTTAGTTCTGCCAATTAGTAATATCCCTTAGGAATTAATTTCAAAGTCCCTTGTTTTATTGAGAGCTGAAAAGCAGAGCAATGACCATCAGCAGCCATCAGACTGGAAGAGCATGTGTGCATCTGGCCCTCTGGGGACACTCGGTGCGTCCTGGTCAGGGCAAGGAGACCAGGGGAAACTGCTTGGCCTCTGCCTCGTCCTTCTTCCCTGTCCTGGCTCAAAGCTTCTCTCTGTGCAGCGACTACGTGAAGAGTTAAAGCATCTACCCTGAGTAAAGGGGATGATGTGAGCAGAGGTAAGAGCCTGGCGTGTGCTCCAGGCCGCCTGTGCAGGTGTAGCTGCCTGGCTGAGCCTCTGCTGACAGGCTCTTCCCCCATGCCCGTCCAGCATGCCAGCGTTAACGGGGGAGAGGCTGGGACAGGGGGGTGCTGCCACGGCCTTGGGGAAAAGGCCGCTCTCCCTGCTCTCCAGAGAGCTCCACCATGAGCTGGGGCGGGGGGGTGAGGCATCCGTGTGACCAAGCCACCTGGAAAGAAGGGGCGAGCCCTGGGTTGACTTCTGTGTGGGCGAGAGATGCTGGGGCTGGGAGGAGGTTGTGAGCCCTGTAGTTCGAGTGTTCAATGCGCTCTGGTTAGCAGTGAGGGGAGCTGGGTGGGCAGCGTGCCGGGCCCTGTCTCCTGGGTGAGAGAAGTCCAGAGAGCTGAACAGCAAGGGGAAGGATGGCTCAGGGAGCTCCCGCTGGGAACTGGAGTGGAGGTTTGCATGGAAACTGGGTGCTGTGGGTAGTTAACCTCAACAGGGCTGGTGGCGGCGTGGAGGTAATGGTGTATGTTGCAGCAGTGCAGGTGGTGGGTTGGTTGGGAGCTCTGAAGATGAACTTCCTCATCTGGAAGGAACCATGAGTCTGTGCTATACAAATAGTGATGCATATGAGAGCAGCTTATGTATGGGGAAAGGGGTGTGGGGTTTTTTTTGTCATCTTTTCCTCCACTGCCTGTTTTGTTTTCTTTGTCTGTCAGGACTGGCTGGACTGGCTTTGAGCTGATACCATCAATCCAACCTTCAGGATTTTGTGTGTTCTCTTAAACCTCTTTCCTCATGTCTGTGATGCCTGAAGAGGTCACAAAACAATACTTGGCTGCATACAAATGCTTTTCAGATCGTTTTTATCAATACTGCTTACCAGACATCTGTTAAGCAAGCCTATTTGTAAACACCTGTAAGTTGGGTAATTATTAACTGTAAATCCCTCCTTTTTGGCTGCTCTTGGAGATTTGAAGATGGTTGCTGATAATTGACAGGTGATTAAAATGGTTGTCCAAGCTGAAGTCTAGCAACCACAGCCCAATGCTAGTCCCTTGAATTCCTTTGCAGGATGAAGGGAATGTATTTTAGAGTTTAGATGTAGTTTCTGACTGAATTTGAAGCTCCTTTTATCAGAGTGTGACTGTGCTGGAAATCCAGCTGACTTTCTCCAGCAGGCTTCAGGATGCTTTGGCTGTTCTCTAGAGAACTTGTTTGACAGTAAAGGTAGGATGGTTTTGTTGGTTTTTTGTTTTGTGGGGTTTTTTTTTACACACCAGAGTAGATGAAGTATATACTAAGTGTAACAGTATTTAAAACTTGGGTGTTGACATACAGTGATATTGTGTGAAAGTGGGTGAGAGACTGAAATTTGTAAAGCTGCTGTGCTTTTGTATTGCGTGTTTGCCAATAAAAAGAAAAAGTGCATCATTTAATTTTTGGCTAGACAGCCAAATGCAGACCAGTTGCATGGAAGTGTTTTCTCTGGCACCCCTCATTGCTTATGAGAGTCTTTGCTTATGACCTGAATTCTGGGAAGGTGTCCAAGCCCTATGCAGGCTGAAGTGCTTATCTCTTGAGTGGGGGTTTTTTATTGCTCTGCATAACAGAATACACAGACCTACTTAGCAAATGCAGACCTGCTTAGCAAATGCCCATGCAATTATAGCTCTGTGTCCCACTTCAAATTCCAGTGCCCGCCCGAGCTGCAAAAGATATGCAATTAAAGCTCTCCTTCCAAGGAGGTCTTGTTCTTCAGTTCCAGCACTTTCTTTTGCCTTGAACCTTGATGATGTCTCTTTTCTTTTAATTTGAAAATGTTCTGTGCTAATGATATGACTTATTTTCAAGGTGACCTGTCATCTTACATTCATCTCTGGAGGAAAAATTAATTGTTTTCTGTTTTTATTTGAATACTTGCACAGTTTACAAAAGTCCATGGGGAATTTTTGCTTTGTGCTTTTGTGTCCACGTTACTGATGGAACAGTAGCCTTTTACAAGAAGCTGCTACAAGAATGGTGTTTCTGAACCTCTTAAACTCCCTTTTCATTGCTATAAGGAAGTCATGTGGCATAACAGATCTGTAGCATTTGTGCAGAGCCCTCGGCTGGTGCCTGGGGAGGCTGAAAGCTGTTTGTGCGTGGAACAAGTAGAAGCATGGGTGGCAGAAATACACGTGGGTTCGTGCTGTCTCTCAATGCAGTGTGTAGCTGTTTCAAAATCAGTCATTGCTCTGGTGGAAGTATAACTGAACACAAAACCTATCCTGACTTGCTGCTGGTGGTAGGACCTCAAGACTATCCTGGCTGCCCACTGTCAGCTCTGTTTCCTGCAGAAGTGAGTCTAGTGCAATTTTTCCCTTCCCTCTCCTAAGCTTAGGTAACATGTTGAACAGATTTCACAAAGGGATGGGGGACTGTAGCTTCTACAGATCTTTAGTTAAGCTGTAAGCAGGTTTTGCAGAGAGACCCTGCTGGTGCTTCAACCATGAGAAGGGCAACAGTGGGAGCAGATGCCATTTGAGGCATCAGGGCATCCACTCAAGAGAGAAGCATTATAATTCATACAAGGGAAAAGAACTTCAATCACAACTTGCCCATTTGTAGCTATCCATGTGAAAGTCTTGTGCAGTTCAGTTTACAAGTAGATCGTATGCAAGACAGTAGCAAACCAGGCTTCATTAGTTCCTTTGCATGCAAACCACTCGGGGTTTTTTGTTGCCCTTTCAGAGGCTACTGGAAGAATTTCCAGTATTAAATGGAGCTGATGCTGTCCCTGACCTTGGGTCATTTGAGTCAGAAAATGTTTTTAGAACAAAGGAGGACCTGGAAGTTTTGAAAAGTTGAGTAAATAAGACCGTGTTTGTATGGCCTGCAGAAGCTTGGACTCTTCATGGCAGGGAGTATAGCAGGAGCATTGTTTTACATTTCTGTTCTGGCTTGCCCCTCCAGCCCCACTTCCTCTGCTTTCCCTCTGGCGTTGGTGGCACCCTGTGAGTTTGCTGTGTGGGGAAGGGAAATGGGTTGCCTCCGTTGCTGCTGACTGAGGCTGTGCTGTTGCCAGTTCTGTGTGTTTATCTAGAGAAGAGTAAGCATCCTGTGTGTGTTTACTCTCTTACACAGTTGTTTGGCATAGTTCAGTTCTTGTCCTAGACAGTCCAGAGTCTGCTTAGCTAGAGAAGACAACTGCTTTTAACTCAAAACAGCGGAGCGCTGTGAATACTCCTGGTGAAGGTGACTTGTCATTACCTTTTCCCTGAACTTTTGTGTATTTATTGCAGTACAGATGTTACCCCTTTCCCCGCCTTTCCCTCTGGAGTGGCAGATACTCAAGCTTCCTTCCCATCCCCCCAGCTGTGCCTCTCAGCGCTTGCTCTTCTGGGATGAAGTGCTGCAGGACTTCCTTCAAAGGGCCTTTTTGGCCCGGAAGCTCCTGGGCTAGCTGTCCTCAGCAGCAGGCCCCTTATGGATTCTGGCAGGATTATGAATGCCTGCTTTCCTCTAACCATTCCTATCACAAGACACAGATAAAAATGGACAGATAAGTCTTTAATGAATTTATAAACCTCAAAGGATTTGGTTTTCTTAAAGCGGGCATCTGGCTTTCCATCCTGTGCTTTGGCTTCCCTTGGTTACTTCAGAATCACTGCATGCTCATTCCTCCGACTCTCACAGCACAAACCTTTTGTATGGTATTGGGGATGATTTCCAATGAGAAGTGGAATTTAGGAATGATTTTTAGAAGCAAGTGGTTTGTTTCTACAGAACTAATTTTCTGCAACAGCTTAATCTGTTAGTCATCAGTACTCTAAAAAACCCACGATACCTTTTGTGAAAAATCTGCACATAGGTCCATTTCGCGGTGTACAGCAGAGACCAAAGGGCTCTTCACCAGACTAGTTACCTCCAGATGAAGCAAACCTTGGAAAATCCTTTGTTAGGAAGAACAGATCAAATCTGTCTTCATCTTAATCACATCAGTCTTTTCTAGAATAAAGCAAAGGGAAGAGCATGTCTTGTTCTTTGCAACTATCTGACTTGAATAAGCTTTATTTTTTTTTTAATCCAGCAATTGATGTAAGAGGGGCAAGATTGAGAACTTTATGGTTTATAAGCAAATATACAAAATGTCCTTCCAATTGATGCAATCTTTTGTATTTCAAAAGGGGGGGAAGTTTTCATTTTGAAGTTTATGTATGACCTTAGGGTTTAGTCATATGTGATAGACGCTACATATCACAGCATGGGATGCTATTTTTTTTCTCCTCTTTGCTGCTTCTACCACTTCCATCTTTGCAAAACAGGATTCCTTTTGAGTTCTTTGTTATTGCAAGTGACTGATTACAAGTTTTAACTGGATCATGCAAATGACTATGTCCTTAGCAGTAAGTTGATAGGAAGCATGTTAAACTCTTACTTTCTAATTGTACTCTGGGGTATCAGTAAACTGAGAGGCTGTTGAGGAAAACTGGAGTTTCAGTAAAAATACCTTAAAGCAAGAAAGTAGTTTTGAATAAAATAACAGAGTATTTAAGTTTGTCACCTGGCTAAATTTCAGTATCTTCTGCATGCCTGCCTTTTATAGCCATGCTTCCTTTCCCATTGAGGATGTGTTGCTTCATTGTCACATCTGATCAACTGCATAAGATGACTTTGATGTTTCAAAGAAAGATGGTTCATCCTGCAAGGTGGATGATAAACAACGTTTTATAGGCAAATCATGGAGCACAGTAGGAAACTTCTTAAACATTAAGTCTGATTAGAAAGATTAATAAAGGAAATACCTCTGAATGTGGAAGGACAGTATGATATTTGCAGTTCTGTAACTTTTCAAATACTTTCTAGATAAGCATTTCCCATGATTTGTTTCCAGTAGCAGTTGTTTTTAGTGTTAATAGTCAACTACTGGACATGCGAGATTGCATTTAAATTCATTAAGTGTATAGCTTTCTAAGTGTGTGAAAGTTTTAGAATGCATGAAACTTATCTCAGTGACCCTGTAATATTGTATAGGGCACATGGTGATTTGCATCATTTCAAGTAGCATTTTCCCATACTAATTCTCTTCACTGCAGGCCCCAAGTCAAAATTTGAATGGTGCTTATCTAATAGACATCACAGCTGTCCCTTGCTGGAGAGCTGACAGTTTGTTCTGGTTGCAGAGGAAATGTATTGTCCGACCACGGAAGTGTTACGGGCTAGAGTGGGCAAAGTCATGCCGGCTTGACTCTGCTCTGGTGCAGAAGTAATCTGTGAGGTTGTCCATTAGCTCCAGGTGGAAAAAAAATTAGGGGGGGAGCTGCCAAGTTTTGAAGGTGCATGTTGAATTTCTAAGGCTGTCAGTTGTCTGCTTAGGCATGCCTAATACCTCTGGCCTCAGTAGTTACAAGTGTTCCTCCCACTGTGCTGGGCTTGCAAGTCTGGATGAGGATTGTCCATGCACAGGGGCTGTTCCAGTTGATGTCTTCCCTTATTGTTTGGGCTCTTGGGCTGTCTCCTGTTGATGAGACAAGCAGCTCCAGTCCTGATGTCTGTTATACTTTCCTACTAGAGCTGCTCTTTGAGGCCTTCAATCTCTCTGAAGTTGAGAAGAATAAAATGAAACTACGAGGGAAAAAATTCGGCATCCATAGTCAATACGATGCACTTTCCCAAATGGCTTCACTGGTGGTGAACAAATCCTCTTTCAAAACCCACATTAGTACGCCTGAAATCTGAATTCCTTTTTGCATCTGATGAGTCCAGATCCTTAGATTTAAACTTGTACATGCAGAGTTACTTACTTACTGATTTGCTCGGATAGCATTTAAAACTCTTCTCCAGGGGAATAGACTCAAGGATTCCAACAAAGACTAGGGCATGTTATCTCCAGTTTTGCATGGAAACGCCTTTAATTTCTTGCTTTTAAGAAGCAACTAACCCAAGCCTAGAAACCTTGATTTAGGACACTTGGCTTGCATGGTGTGAGTGGGTCAGGAAGTAGTTGACTGGGTAGAGCAGCTTGAAGCTGCTGGAAAAAAAAATCTCACATGCACTGCCTCCTGTACTGCTTGGACCTTGTTTTGCTAGCTTAGTGGAAAGCTATACTCATTTTTTCTTTCCTTCCAAAGTTAATTTCCTGACAGGTTAGTGAGCTGAATTTCCCTCACCGAGGGATTGATTAAATGCTGAGAGCCAGGGAGGAGGTGAGACCTCATAGCTATAGAGAAAGAGGGTGAAATATCCCATTTGTCCTTAAGAGTAGCAAGTTGCTGGGTTGTGTCACACCACCTAGGAAAATTTAACACTCATGTTTGACCAAGTCGGAGTGATAATGCTTTAGTGTTTGTTCCCTAGAGCAAATAAGAGCCATTAAGAGTATGGTGTGACATGAATTGATGGCTGTGTTGCCTGGTGTAACACTGGTTACTTCTATACCTTACTTACGCCAATACAGCTTTTGGTGGGGCTGTAGTATGTAAGATCAGGGAACTTCAGTAAGATGACTCATGTAGGAAAAAAGAGGGAGTGGGGCTGCTTGAGAATGCCTGCCAGCAGACGAGTATATATCCATTTGGAGGTTTAACCTTGCCAGTCAAGATGCCTAGGATGTGAGAGGGCTGGTTGGGGTGTGGAGAGCTTTGCAACGCATGAACAAAATCCTGCACTGTAGCTCTTTGCAATGACATGCTTTGCAGGGCTGCCTTGGTGTCTGTGGAGGAGCTGACTTAGGTTCAGCA
>NW_008825108.1:9029355-9047986 GCF_000699105.1 Pygoscelis adeliae | reverse complement strand
CAGCTATGTCAGAACACAGCGACACCTTACGTGGGGTTGTTTTTTGCATCATACTGTTCGCTGCTTGTGCTTTGCCTCTCCCCATGTTCCCCTCCCAGCTTCCCACAGTAGAGGATTGACTATTTCTTTTTTCTTTCTTAATGGTAGTTTAAAGTGATGTACTACACCATGTAGTGCTACCTACTGCTTGTAAGTCTTGAGCATTAAGAAACTAAATGGTAGCTTCAATTCTGAATTACTTTCTGTTGGGAAATCTTAAATTGGATGCACAACTTCAAATCTGAAGGTGTTATCCTTCTTCTGGAGAGATCTAATGGAGAGTGTCTCTTTTCCAGAAATAACTTCTGTTGCTAGTCTGGATTGATACTCTAATACATGCCTAATAGGTCCTTTGAAGCATTTGTCATCTCACAAACAGCTCTTGTAAGTGCTCTCCATCATATCTCTTGGCTAGTCAAAGTGACAGACTGAAGAGGAATCTTCTTTTAGCAAAATTAAACTGGCAATAGATAATGTTGAAAATGGCAGGAAATGTCTCTCTCTCTTTTAAAGCACAAAAAATCGAGGCAAAACTACCATGTAGTCTTTTCCCATGTATTCGTATTTCACTTTTGCCACTGCAAATGGCAGCTGAACAGAAAGAAACCTTATTTCGTTGTTGAAATCTAACCACTCATTGCTCAGTACTTAGAAAATACCTATCAGCAGGTAATCTACACTATGCAGAAGTCATCTGTAAACATACTGAGTCTGTCTGCCAAAGCTAGCTTAAATATGTTTTGAGAAATATGCACTAATATCAAGCTTGCAGCACGATACTAGTGATGAGGGGTGTTTTGTTTTCAATGTTATTGCAGGCATGCCATGGAATTAAATGTAAAGGCAAGACTAAGGATTAATTTTTAAATTCATAGTCCTTTTGAACTTTACTGTGCAAATAAGTTTTGTTGTTACTGGTTTGTCTTCTATGGAAAGGGTTAAAAGATTTTTTTTTCCCCCTTAGTATAACTGACAGCTCTCTCTTGTCCTATGCCTTCAGAAGTTGATGGCAACTCCAAGCATTTGACACCTGTGAAAATAAGCCTTCTAACTCCTGAAGTTCAGAAAAGCCTTTCCGTATTCTGACCTGTTGAATATGATCTTGAAATGAAAGGTAATTTGGAAAAAGCACTTGAGGTCTGTAAGCCTCAAATTTAGCACTACATTTGGCTTATTCTTTTTTTAAACACTTACTAAAATGAAATGGCTTAGCTGTTGTGACAGGTACTTTTAAACAAAATGGACTTGGCAGCAATGCTTTTTTAGAAGCTTGTTTCACACGTAGCAATAGGAGCAACCTTGCTTTTGACTTGTCGTGCTTTAATTTGAAGTTAGTCAGTGACACCCAGCAGCTTCCTCCAAGACACTTAGTAGGTGCAGTATGTGTGTGCTAGAAGTGATGGCTGCCTCTAGGTATTTCAGGACGTTGGGTGAATTAAAGTGCACCTCCATAGGAAAAGAATTGGCTTTCCATTCAGTTTAACGTGCACTTTAAATGCCTTTTAGCTTTTTAACTGTAGAAAAGTGAAGTGCTGCTTTTCTTCCTTGGCTTTCACAGTGAGGAGAGACAAACTCTTCTGCATCTTTATTAGTTAGTGGCAACCAACTTTGCTGTTCTTTCTGGTACCCCTAGGTCACCAAGCTATACTTGCCTCGCGTTTTCTTTTTACTTAGTCTATCGTACGACTGAGCAAACTATATTAATTACCAGTCTGACTAGTTGCAGTCAGCTCTTTTTCTTCATTTTCTTTTTTGCTTGTTATGCAGTGTGGATGGTATCTTTAAAGAAAGGAGAATTGAAGTGATGTTTTTGCAGGCCAGGCTGCTATAGCTTACCTTCTGTGCCCTCTGGAAGGGCAGGAAGACAGCAGCTGCTGCAGGGAGATCAAAGCACATTTGTTATGCTAAATCAGACAGCAGGGTAAGCTGCAAGCCAAGGCAGAGCCTTCCCTGGGATGGGGTTGGCTTCTGGAGAGCTGGAACTCAGAAGTGTAGTGCTCTGTTTCCTGGCCTTCTATAGCAAATCCTTAACCTCAGCTGAGGAGAAGTATCTATATGTCTTGGACCACTGAGCATTTATACTGGGATACAATATAAATGGCTTCCCGACTGCTTCTTTAAAGTGTTTCCTCCCCTGGGAGTGGAGGCTGGGGTGGTGTGACTTTGCTAGAAGACAGTTTTGTTTTGTCATGGTGGACCATTGCCGTGTCCGAAGAGCACACTGGTGCTGAGGCACTTGCGGTGCTGGGAGGTGCTTGCGATTTAGGAACAGGGACTGTGTCTGCCTTCCACTGACACCAGTGGCTCGTATCTTTTCTTCATTCCTCTTCCCCAGCCCTACCTTGGCTGCTTTTTTGCTCCCTGTGATGATTTCTCCTTGCATGTCTCTTGGGTGCAGCAGGACGCCCTTTTCCACCAGGGCTTGAGCTCTCCCTGGTCTTTCCTGTGCTGTTATACTGACTCAGCCTGGGTTGGGTGGGTGTCTGCAGCTCAGCTCTTTAATCTCCTCTCTGCTCTACTTGCTGAATCTTTGATCTCTGGTACCTCCTACAGCCACTCCTTTTCCTTGTCAGATAACAGCTACTTACCCGCTCTCCATACAGGTACTTGTGGCCCTGAGTATTTACTTTCTGTAGCTGCTTCCTTTCCCCAATGCTGGTGTTTCTGTCTTAATCCCTGTGGGATAGGTCAGATGATGATCTGCACTTTCTTTCTAACCCACCCTCTTTTGGGACAACCAGCTAATTTACATTCATGGAGTCTGTGTCTTTCAGAAGCTCTGCGTAGGAGGCCACTGTGTTTTTTCAACCAGATGAATTTGCAGGAGCCTTTGCTCCCTTATTGCATCGGTGCAGCCACATCATAGGGTGAGACACCTGCACTTGGGCTTCCCGGCTTCCCTGTGACTGCTCCAAGGAAGTGGGCACAGAGCCAGTTCCTCTGTGGGTGGCTATGGGATGTCCTTCAGAGCTCTGCTGGTAAAAACAAGATGGGGCAGGAGAAGTCTCTCCTGCAGGGAAGCTGTCAAAGAGACTTCCACTCCCCTTCCTGCTGTGGGAGAGGAGAGGTGTTAGATATTCCCCATCCATCTCTTCCTGTAGCTGCCATTACTGGAGTGGTTTTTCAGTTTACTCTGTCTCCAGGTGGCATACATTGCTTTCTGACCTGCTGGCAGCTGCTTGGAGCAGTGCTATCCTGATGCGTAGCCTCCTTTTTACTTCACTGGAGTTCAGGAAAAGTTAATGTTCCATCGTCTGCCCACGCATACCTCAGCCCAAGGGTTTTCTGTGGGGAAAACAGCAAAATTGGGGCAATAGCAAAACTTGCAAAATACTGAGACACACTCACTGACTTCAGAAGATATGGGAAGACAAGTATCTTCCATTTTATCTAATTCCCTGGGATGTAGCTATGTGTTCCTGCTACTCGATACTCAAGGCAGAATTCTCTGAATCGTACAAGAGGGGCCAGTGAGAGAAGCAGCATGCCTCAGGGGATTGTGTGGTTTAAAATACATCTCTGCTATAAATTGCAACAGATGGTGGTGGGATTCTGAGGTGGATTTTTATTCAAATAGTACTTGCAAACACACACACAGAGCTTCCTTATCAATGCAAGTTTCTGGAAAAAGTGTGAAACAAACAAAGGAAGGTTGACTTGGTTTTTTGGGTTTTTTTTGTTTTGCAGCTTCAAGGGAAAGGCCATAGGACCTTCAGTTTCCTTTTTCTGTGGTGCTAGACATAGCTCTTTGCCTCTACCAATACCACTCTGCTGTATTACCCAGGTTAGGGAAATGTAAGGTGTGCAAGTGGGTTTTTACAGAGTCTGTATGTATTTTTAACATGTACAATGTATGTTGTAGGATCTGCGTTCACTTATCTCATTAGCGTTCCTTTCAGTTAGGAAAAGGTCTGTCTTGCAAGAAGGAATTAACTCTGCTGATTATCTGCAGGCTGTGTTTGAGGAGTTGGCTGAGGGTTACCTTGCAAACCGGGTTTTGGTCTTCCCAATACCTAGAAACACAGCGGCTGTCCTGTTAGTTTCCAGCTGATAACTTTTCTTTTGCTCAGGAAGGGCATCCTGTTATGTTGGCTTCTACGCAGTATCCGATTACCCCATGAAACTTGAATGTGGTCTTGAACTCTTGAGCAGATACCCTATCTGCTCATACTTTTCTTTATTATCCTTTTAAGTGGTTTTTTGGTGGTGTTTTTTTTTTTTAATATCCTTTGCAGCGAGATGGATGGTAGTTCAACCGATTTTTCTTTTAGGTCACTCTTTATTTGGTATCCCTACTTAGATAAGGTCATATATGTTATGGGCTTAACTTCCCACATTTCTCCTTGTTTCTTTCTCTGCCTGTATTCAGGCAGAAATGGTGCCTTTTTATTTGTCCTTTATAGAAGGCTGTTAATGCTTGCTGCAATTGAAAGGCAGATCTTAGGAAATATGAGTCCCTGTCCTCCTTGAAGATTGTAAACAGAGGGGGTAATTCTTGCTTTTCATTTTGCCCTGGCCAGATAGATTCATTCTCATGTGCCATAAGTGTGTAGGATTTGCAGATTTCTTGTGACCTGTCAAAATGAAAGACAGCTGTAACAATTTCATATCTGCCTCTTGGGTTGAAACAAGAGCTGGCTTCTTTGAAGCTTGTCCTGTTATTTGGAGTGCCAGGTTTTCTTTGGGAGAGTGGAGGTCTCTTTGGTAGATAATTTTTTTTCTTCAACAGAAACCTCTGAACAGCTACTCTCTAACATGTCTTCTGTACGTGTGGTGGGTTGACTGCACTTGCTCCAGACAAGGCAACAGAAAACTTGTACTACTGCTTTCTCTGTGGGCTTCAAATAGAGCTCTGAAATAAGCTGAGCGTCTTCTAAAAACACTGACTTCAAGACTTGTGCTTGAAAATTGTTCATGCAGCTCGAACAGGAGAGGGAAGAACGTTACAGTCTTGCTAAACTTGAGGTAGCTCCCTTCTTGTCTGGTGACTGGACAATGCACTAATGCAGTGCTGAGAAGGAACAGAGGAGAGCATTAGTAATGAGAAGAAAGCAATTACTGTAACAGTGTTTCATTGAAAGCAACAATGTAAGTAATAACGAAATAAATCATCTATAGTAAAGCAAGAAAATGTTTTAAAGATAATTCAAGCAAAAAGTTAAACTCTTCCTCCAAGAGAGGAGCTCTTGAAAAAAGTCTGTTTAAAAGTTATGTATGCTGCAGTCTATTTTAATAAGGAGGGAAGCGAGAAAACATGATCACTTCTTGCAGTGTTTTATCTGTTCTTGTGGTTATTTTTTTCATTCAAGCCCAACTCCCACATCTTTTAGTTTATCATAAATCTTTTTTTTTTTAAAGTAGTTGTTTAGCAGAATTCTTTTTGAGGTATGAGATTATATATATGTGTGTGTGTGTGTGTGTCTATATATATCTCTGTATATGTATGCCAGGGCTCAGGCATGTAAAGTTAAATGTAACTGTTCTCATCTGAAAACGTCTCATTGTCCTTAAGTGTCAAGTCTCATCACAGTCTTCATAGGTTTTTTTTGATGAATCCTAGCTCCATGGTACTCTAATTCTGGATTGTGCTTTCTAGGTAATAAAATAATTCTTTTATAAATGACCACATTAAAGTGTGTATGTGTTTTTATTTTTAAAAACACTGGATAACTAAGTCAAGTTGTCTCTAGTTTGGAAAAGCCAGCGTTATTTCTCCTCCTTGTCTCTCTGGGTTAGATTGCAATTTTTAATTACATTATTGCTTGCCAGCATCCCTCCCACAGACTCTTTGCTTCATCCAGTACTCAGAATATATGGTGTTAATCTTGCTGAGTCTTTCCCCTTCTTGTAGAATATGTGGCATAAGGCCACAAATTTCCTGCACGGTACTCAAAGCTTGCTTTAAAAGAATTAATCATTTCAACATGGATTTTTTTTTCTATGATATTTCACAAATGTTTGCGAATGTGCCTTCCAATAATAACATATTAACAACAGCTCCTTCCCATCTGCAAGTGCACCACTACTCATGTTTCTGGCTTTAAGTCGTCCTTTTTGTGTTAGGGTTGAGTTGGGTGATCCCTAGCTGTTCACTTCAGGCTCTGTGCAGGTCTTGTCTGGCTGTCACCTTGGTTAGCCAGGCCTTGGTTTGGGACCTGCTGTTTGTTTCTCTCTCACGCAGCGGTGATATTCCCATTTTATAGCAGATGCTGAAACATAAGGAGTGTGTGAATACTGGTACGAAGTCAAAAGCAAGATCTGGCTAGACCAGTATCCTGTCTGGCAGTTGCTAATGGTAGGTGCCAGGGAAGAGTAGAGAAATAGGACAAATACACAGTGGTGTTTTGCCAGAACATTTTTCTAGCCTCTTGTGATTTGCAATCTAGGTTATTTTCTTCTGTGAGTTATCTAGTTGCTTTTGCACCCATGTAAACTTGTAGCATCGCCAGTGTCCTGTGATGTGGAATTGCACAGATTAACTGTTACTTGCAAAAACCACCCCGTCTTTCTGTGGTTTTGAGTCTACCTCTTGCTGGTATTACTGGGGTAGGATTCAGCTCTGGACTAAAACAGCTACGTGCAGGTGTGTGAATGCAGGTGTCTCACTGGCAATGCTGGCAGTGGAGCAGAGAGCAATTCAGCTCACCACCAAGTCAACGTATAGGTTGGGACTCAGTTGCTTAAACCAGAGGTATCTGGTGTCATTTTGGGTACTGTGGGATGTGTATCCTGTCCAGTCTCCCATCTCCACTTGATGGGTTCAGGCATCCCACTAACCCTCTGATACATCTGCCAGCCCTGTGCAGGCATCTTGGATGCACTACAATTTCTCAAATATGGCACTTGGGTTTATCTGGTGGAATTGGCTCCTCCTGTCTCTGCATCAGCTGGCATGGGAATGAAACTGTTCAGGTGTTTTCATCCAGATAAGTGTCTCGTGTCCCATCCTGTCCCCCTCTTCGCTCCCTCCTCTCTGTAGTATGAAATGCCTTCTACTTCTGATCTGGTCAGATCTACAGCTGCGGCATACTTCTGCATGTACCTCACATTGCAGAGAATGCACAGATCCTGCACATGCTTGCTTTGCTTGCAGATGTGAATGTTCATGACCCAGCAAATCCCAATTACTGTCAGGTCTCAAGTCAGCTCCCCTAAAAGGAGAGAACCTGCCATTAGCGATCATCTGTGGATATTTTTGTACTTAAAAATCCTTTTCAGGGCAGGGGTGGAACCTGTTCCTGCCAAGCCAAATTCACTTGAGAGGTTCTGCCTGCTGTTCCTGCCTCCTTCGCTGGACCCCTTCCAGTTTCTGCAGCAAGGGATCTTGCAGACTCAGCCTCACAGTTACAGTTGCTTGATGAAAATATTGCCACAGAACACCTAAAAATGCTCGTGTTTGCAAGTGTGTGAGGAAAACAGTGCTATGTGGAGTGCGGAGAAATATATACTGATGATAAACCATGAATGGATTAGTTTGTTCTAAGGTTTTATTTGTTGATGAGAACAAGTTATAACAATACCGCACAAAAAGGCGGATGCATTTATTTAAATGGTAGGTGGTCCTTGAATTGAGCAACAATTCTGAAATACAGCTAAATGCATCTCCTTCAGCGCACGGCCCTGACTTGCTGTGCCTGCACTACCTTTCCCCACTGGTTCCCTGTCATCCTCCTGGACTCTGCAGTGCTCCCTTCGCAGTTGCAGCTACTCTAGAGACACTCGGATGAAGTTCTGTCATGGACAAACCCACCATTTCCCTGCAGCTTCTCCCTCTGCGGCAACGGAGCAGTTCTGGCTGAAGTTTTGAGGGCGGGGGGAAATGTGTTCTTGATATGTAGTATTGTGAACCTTGGCTCAGGCTTTTTAACATTTGTCGAAGTTGTGATCGACTAAAAATTGCTGTTGCTGTCTGCCACAATTTCAGTCAATACATACTTGTGTGCCGTAGAGGTAATGGTTTGTGTTCTTTTTAAATAATCTGTTTGCAAATTATCGTTGCAAATTTGACACGTGGATGCATGCTGCATTTGTCTTCTGAAAGCATTTTTAATACCTTGCCATAGCCTTATTTCCAATGAAATGTACTTAAACCCATTACTTAGTGGTCGTGTTCAAGTTCATAGTAAAGATTATAGCCTACGCTTGCTCAGCACTTCACTTCCAAGGCACACAATTAAAGACTCCTACATTAAACCTCATCTCCTTAAAACTACATGTGCATTAATGGCAAAATCTGAACTGGCACTTCATTCCTGGTTTGAGTGCAGGAGTGAAAAATACTGACTTTCCCCATTATCCAGCTGCAGAGACAGTAAATGAGAGGCCTCTTAAGGGGCCAGGTGTCCCTTGCAGCATTTTCTAATAAGCTCTTTCAGCTCTTGTTTCTAATAAGCAAGCTGGATGTTGGGAGTTTCTAGGTCTGGGTGTGGGGAGAGTTGTGTTCTGATATTTATAAGTCTAAATGAGGATTGCTGTGCTCTCTTGGCTCCTTTTTCCTATGTTAATTCTCAGTCTTTAATTTTACTATACTGGGTTTGTTCAGTGCTTTTTGTATTGCAGAGCTACCGGCAACACACAGTCGCTTAAACAGCTTGGATCAAGACAGCAAATATCACTGAGGTTTTGGACGCAGACAGAGGTCACGTTTTGCAAACAGCTGTTGTGGTGGAAGGCGGTGGTAGCCCTTTCAGTGGGAGTACTCTTTCTGAACCGAAGCAGTCAGATCTGGAAGATCTCGTAATGTTAGAAAAGTTAATGCGAAAATCCAGTATCCTATTGCCAGCATTCCTGATGACTTGGTATTTCAAAAAGTCCTGTTAAACAGATATGTGGGACTTACTGTAAACTGAAATGCAAGAATGCTGAGGTTATGGGTGAAGTGATAACATTTCCTTGTAATGTGTAATGTTGTAGAAAGGGTTTGCTAAGCCTACTGTTTACAGCTGATTTTGCAAAATATTCCCAGGAATCTCCAGTTGTGCTGGCAAATTATCCTCTTAACCAGTAGTAGTTTGCAGAGAGACTGGGGAGAGGGTGGGAGTGCAGGTTGTGAGCAGTCCTAATACACAGGAGCGCATTTGATGCTCCCATTTCATGGGCAAGACACCACAAAGGGCTGGTGTTAGTGCCTGCTGGAAGGGAGCCTCTCTCCACCCACCAGATCCGAGTGTATCAACAGTTATAGCAATCAGTTGGTCATCTACCTATCATGTATTACTAATATATAAAAGAATCTACTTCTGTGGTGAAGATTATTGTTACACATTTTATTGGCAACATCTGAACTAAGTGAAACAAGAGCATGACTCCTTGATGTCACTATACCTGCCTGTTAACACACACATTCCCTTCAAAGCATTTTGAAATGAGGTTGGGCGCAGGTGTCCTGCGTGGGCAGGAAAAACAAATAGCAGTGGCTGATGGACTCCTGAGATGTGCCAAGCAGGAAAGGAGTGCAGCTCCATAACTGGCACTCAGTAGGGTTAATTCTGTTGGAAAATGTAAATATTTCTTGCCCAGTGTCATCCCTTGTGGCTTGGGGCATGGAGTTGGGACTCCGGTGGTAGGAGGGGACTGCAATGCAGGGTCTGCACAGTGCCTGCCCCTCCATCGGGTGCAGAGGGTGTTTTGGGAAGCCATGTCCCAGAGCAGGCTCCTCAGCTGTCCTGTGTATGGGCTGTATGACCCAAAACACCATGTGTCTGTGTGTGAGCGTGCTGGAAGCAGGTATGCTTCATTTCTAGTATAATTATGTGGCCATGTAAAACTGCTTAAGAGTACAAAGAGGGGAGAGCGCGCTCTCCTTATGTTACCGGTAACAGCAAGATGTTGCTGGTTTTGATCAGTGCCTTTCCTTAGGATAGGACTAAGCTTCTTATGACTTACTAGAAATGTGGTATTTCCTAGTCTGGTTAAGCCTGTAAGATGTTTGGGGCTCTTGTTAATTTTCCAATAATGTAAATTAAAGATGTACTAGGTTGAGAAATTACAAACAAAATGCAACTTACTGAAGCAAAACTGGCAGGTGTGGTGGCATCTCAAATTGTACACCCCATGGCATTATCTTTTCTTAGGATCACTTGCATCCTTTGTAGTTTGCTTGTTTAGATTGCCTCTGCTTTTTCTGAAATGCTGATTTTGTAATACCATAGCCAGCTGTGGCTGGCTTCTTCCCACTCTGCATCATAAAAAAATATTTGATTAAAAGCATGTAGTAAGCTCCCTTTAAGTCCCTGTATTTCCACACTTTGTTGCCATGTTATTTTTTCTAAAAACGTATCTTTCCTCTGTGTGTGTGTATACATGGGCATTGGTGTGTGTCATCTTGGTATGTTTATAGGGCCTACATAAGTAACTACACTGATTTCATTAAGATTTACTAACTAATTGCCCTAATAAATGGCTGCATTAATAACTCTACTGATTTCATTAGGACTTACTAATGAATGATCCTAATAATCAAGGACCAGGCTCTGCCATCTTGAGGGAACTTTCTTAGGCTCAGGGATGCCTTGGTAGTTTATGTGCAAAGGTGACACTTTTTACTATGTTACTGTAACTTTTGGCATTTGTAATACAAGTCAGTGAGACAGAAGTGATTATTTGGGTGCTAAATGAACGCCTTTTAAAAAAAATAGAAAACTGAATACCTTCTCTGCACTATTCTGTTGTCTGCAGTTTGCAGGTCTGCTCCTTGTGTCTTGCATTGTAATATGGTATTGCCTGGCCAGGACGGTGTGTAGGAAACTGTGTTCCTCTCCCCTCTTCCCCAGGACCTGGGGGTGCTGGTTGACAGCCAGCTGAACATGAGCCGGCAGTGTGCCCAGGCGGCCAAGAAGGCCAATGGCATCCTGGCCTGTATCAGAAATAGTGTGGCCAGCAGGAGCAGGGAAGTGATGGTGCCCCTGTACTCGGCACTGGTGAGGCTGCACAGGCTCGAATCCTGTGTTCAGTTTTGGGCCCCTCACTACAAGAAGGATGTTGAGGTGTTGGAGCGTGTCCAGAGAAGGGCAACGAGGCTGGTGAAGGGTCTGGAGAACAAGTCTAATGAGGAGCGGCTGAGGGAACTGGGGTTGTTTAGCCTGGAGAAGAGGAGCCTCAGGGGAGACCTTATTGCGCTCTACAACTACCTGAAAGGAGGTTGTAGTGAGATGGGTGTCGGTCTCTTCTCCCAAGTAACTGGCGATAGGAGGAGAGGAAATGGCCTCAAGTTGCGCCAGGGGAGGTTTAGATTGGATGTGAGGAAAAATTTCTTTACTGAAAGAGTGGTTAAACATTGGAACAGGCTGCCCAGGGAAGTGGTTGAGTCACCATCCCTGGAGGTATTTAAAAGACATGTAGATGCGGCACTTAGGGACATGGTTTAGTGGACATGGTGGTGTTGGGTTGACGGTTGGACTCGATGATCTTGGAGGTCTTTTCCAACCTTAATGATTCTATGATTCCCTAACCCATGCAACTAGGCATTACAGAAGAGTTTTTTACATGAACCTATGGTGTTTGTTAATTTGAAGTGTTTTTGTAATCAGGTTACACAAAGGAGCTACTGATTAGAAATTTGGTTGAATTTCAACGTTCTGGCTAAATTACCTGTACAGGTTTGGAACAGAAGAAAAAAAACTTTTCAATTCATTACAGGCTTGGTTGAGGTGTGTAAAGCTAAGGTCCTTTACACATAGCAAGTCTGCGGTTAGAGGTGTCTTGTTAGTGGAGCCGTGTTATATATGCTCAATGGAAGAGTGGATGTGAACTGACTGGTCTGTTTTGTGTTTGTCAGAAGTTCCAGATATGTTCTTATTTTTTCCAGCTCTTGAAGAGACTCCGCTTGACTATATAGCTTTAGGTGTGCGTGTGTATATTTGTAAGCGAAGAATGTCTCCCGAGACTGATAAACTTCTAATAAGTTAGTGGTATAATTTAGTAACTTTTAATTTAGTTTAAGTTTATAGGCATAGGTAAACGCTATGTTTCCAGTTGGGTGATGGTTTATTTTTTTAAACTTTCATTTTGATCCCCTGTCAAAATGGAGCTGATATCTGGTTGCTGGCTTTATTTTGCCCCCTAAAAACGTGAATTAAACATCAAGATTCTTAGTATTTTCTGTTAAAGTACAGGAAACGTTAATGAAAATTTCAGGGACTTTTAATAAAAACCACATAATTTGTGGTTTTACTTTGCAGAATTTGTTGTTTATTTGAGGAAACTTTGATTCTACTGTTTTCAGCTTATCCCACGCTTGTCCATAAGGTGACCCTCCTTTTCAATGTGTTCTGTCTTCTGAGAGTGTTTTTTTCAGAGGGTGTGGTGGGTACCGATTCTCCCTATTCTCTTTAACATTAGCAAGGGTGGGGTTTTTATGAAAAACTCTAGTATGCTCTCTTCTCCTTCCACCTGAAATGCATATCAGCTCTAACAGATCTCATGCCTTCGTGAGCTTCATAATTACATTTCCTGAAGCAGAGGCTGGGTGTAAGGAAAGGTGGAGTAGCAGCAGTGTTTCCTTGTGCCTGTAACATCCTGCCCATAAAAGCAGGGAAATAGCTATTTGGAAAGAAAAAAAGAACAACTTTTGAACTTTTTGTTGTAAAATCAACACATTCTCCCCTTTGCTGCTTCAGAACAAAGCATGTAATCTTTTTCCCCCCTTCTCTGGTTTCCTGGTGGCCATTCTCCAGCATGGCAAAATAACTTGTGTTTGGAGTCAGGCCATAACATCAGGTTGTAAGCAAGCCCTTTTCTCCAGTACAGCCTAATTGCTGTTCTCCTGACCTTTTCCTCAGAAGAAAAGTTTGTTTATCCAGCTTTTCCAGTGGGATATTCATTTACCATGTTCTAAAGTCTTCTGTTCACACCTCCCTTGAAAGCCTACCCATTGTGACGTCCTACTCCGTTCTCCTCTCTCCACTGTGTCCTGCCAGCGTTGATCTAAATAGCACTGGTATCACCCCACTCTTTTATGGATGTCATTAAAAAAAAAAAAAAGTCTGACTGTAACAATTGCCATGTAATTCCAAAGTGACTCACTACTACAGAATTGTCTGCTCTGAGACAGAAATTGTGAGTGGATCGGGAGGGAGCGGCGTGCTCACGTCACCATTGGAGATGTTAGCGGTGTAAACTGTCCGCTGATACGTGGCACCAGGCTAGCACAGTGTTTGGGTAAGTTGGGACCTGTGTGGTAAAGTGTTTATTGCACTGTAGTTCTCTTATGCTGCAGACTTGTTCAATGGTTGTTTATATAATCTGTGGCCTTTTTTTTACCTGTACAAAAATAAAACAAAACCCCCACTTTCCTTTGCTAGTTCTCTTGTTTTCAATTTGTTTATCCTGTTCTCTTTCACCTGTAAAAAGAAAAAATACTATGTTCATCCTAACTAAGAAAGGAGCCTCCTGGATTTGTAGAAGTCATCTGCAGCCTGGTAGTGGGTCTGTTGCTGGACAAGGACTGTGACAGCTGACACTGGTTTCTGAGGCAGTGGTAGCATCTAGCAGAGAAGCAGGCATACAGCTAAAAGCAGTGATCTTTTAAATTGTCCCAGCATGGATGTCTACAATTTGAGGCATCTGGATTCATTTGTGAGAAATAAGTGTGTGTGTGTGTTCTGGAAAACAGATTCATACTGAAACTAGGCAGCAAGTGTGTTTTTGCAAAAAGGGTTAAGTCAAATAAGTTGGTGGCAGTTTTCCATGTTCATAATGGTAGTGGTGTTTTGTCTTTCTTTTTAGAGAACATAAGAGTTTTGAAGAAACTTGTCCTTTTGTCAGTCCCACTCTGCTCGCAGCTAAAGTGCTTGGTAGCCTGTTTAAATGTACGTGTGAGTAATAAAAACAGGGTGTAGAAAAACAAGGGATTAAAACTCCTCAGAAAGCAGGTTATCATTACCATGCTGATGAGTTTATTCAAGGCATAATCTTGCTGAATCAGTTGGTCAGTTTCCTCACAATGCAGAGACCTGAGGATCGAGTACCACCTTACCAATGTGAGCTTGAGGTCACTAGGATGTGAACTTTTGTGGGTGGTGGCATGGGGCTGGATGGCCCAGGTCCAGTGGCCCACTGCCTTTGCCCGTTTCTTCTCATCTAAGCCCTTGAACTGCATTCATCCTCTGCAAGATGAGAAGAATAACTTAAACCAGGGAGTTGCAGCAAAGTTGGATCCAAGACTGGTTCAAGCCTTTTCTTCTTTTATTTTCCTTCTTACTAGAACAGCAGTCAAATCTGAGCTCTGAAGCTTTAGTAAATTCAAACTGGAACTCCAGTAAAATTGAATGAAGGTGGGGAAAGGACAAAAAAAATCATGTTTGCTGCAGTCTTGAGGTAGATAACTGACTAAAGGGTTCTGGTATTTATTTGTCAGCATTTGACCTCTTAAGGCTGGGGATATAAAGAAGAGGTAAAATCCTATCATTAAGGTCAATGTAAGTTTACGCTATAGTAGTACATGGTGGTGGTGCTGAGATGGTGGCCTAGTTTGCCCCCTCTCCTTTTTTCTTTCCTGAAATACTGAACTGAATTTTTGCCAGATCAGATCTGGTGGTAGTAGGTAAAGCTGATGATTGTAGTGTGCTGCTTCAGAAATGTCTTTTGGATACTACCCTATTTTTAATAAAACATGCTAACATCAAGGCTGTACATGAGGATGCAATCATTAATGTGCCAGGTGATATAAATTTTCTGGAGTGTAAAAAGAATCCTTCATGCAGGGTAGTCTGCAGGGGTGCCTCCTTTTCTTTGCACTATGTGAAATACCTAATTTGGATGCCTCTTTGAAAAGGCTGGTTCCTTTTTTAATATTTCTGTGGAAGCTGTGTAGAGTGTTAATTACACAAAGTGCAGTGAGAGAGGTAGTGTTGGCGTAAAAATATTTCCTATGGGCTTACTTCATGAAACCTAGCTTGCTCTGTTGAAGGAGGGCTGCAGTCACTGAAAACTTTATTAGGTTTTAGGCGGAGTTAGTTTTTAGCTCTTACCATTTGATGTGTATGTGTGTAAAGCAGCAGTCACATAATAAGTTGACTGTAAATGCATATGACAGTTTTATCGTGATCATATTCGACATACTAAGAAGATAATTTGGCTGCTTTGGCTTAGAGGATATGTACTTTACTAAAGACACCAGTGATTGCTTACAACTTTTAACTTTCACCACCCCACCCACCCCCCATGGTTACTGTTATGGGCTTTTGAGGCCTTTAAAATGCAGATTTTATTTGAAAAATACGTAGTTGTAGTTCCTAAATTTTGTGGGGTTTTGTGATGCATGTGTGGTAGAGGAGGGCTTTTTCCCTTCAGAAAAGCTTCAAATGTGAGGTCAGTGCCAGGTTGACCAGGAGAGAGACAGTAACAGTAACTTCTTGAATTTTTTAGGGAACTATATGTTCCTCAAACAAGGAACTTCCCCCTATGATCAGTATTTGCTTGAGGAGACTGTGCATCTTTTTGCACAACATCGTTTTCGTTGTAGTGTCTGTGACCAGGGAAAAACTGTCTGTCAGGGTTGCGCTATAGCTAAAGAGCCAATGCGCATTACATGATGTTTCCTATATGATGATTTGTTACGGTGCAGTTTTTAAGAGGTTTGTTTTTTCTTTTTCTTTCAAGTAGAACAAATCCAAACAAAAATGACGTGGTTGGTGAGGCTCTGACCGTGTGCAGGCTCACCATTTCTGTCTAACACCAGCCCTGAGGCTGGGCCTGGTTAGGAAGCTGTTGCCTTTTCTCGATACAGGCAGGTTTTGTCAGAAGGCTTAAAAAATAATTGGATGATGCCATCTTTGAACTACTCAGCCGAACCCAGGAAGGGGATGTTGCTCTAAAGATAAAATGGTGTTTGATGCACATGGCAAAGGCTGGCATATCACCCAGCTTCTGCTGAGACAAGGCCCGTGACTGAGCTTGCCTCAAACTTGAGAAGTACCGGTGGTAACCGCAGGGAGAAGACTGCAGTGCCTTGGCCTGGCATGGGGCTTGCTCTTCCCACACTGTGCTTCCCCATGAACGGCTAGTTGATTCCCAATACCAATTTTAATGTAAAATGTAGATAGCTGCATTTGAAGACCTGGGGAGTTGTTGTTGCAAACAATCTCTTCCTGCCTTCTGTTAGATGGAGCATGTTGGATTCTTGCATTGCAGGGTCACATGCAAATACTGTGGTGTAATGACCCAGGGTCCTAACATTACTTAATTGTCTGATGGCTAACTGTATTAATAGCTCAGGTTCCAGACCATACTTAACCTTCTTTTCAAGATACACTAATTAGTTTTCTACACGATATCTTGTATAAGCTTGTTTCCTAATTGTCTGCTTAAAGATAGATTTTGTTCTACAGGTTACAAAGAGGCTGGTAATCCATTTTATTTCATTAACCCCCCCTTATCTGCTTACATAGCCAGCAGTCAAAACTCATTCATTTTCTGTAGAGGAGACCTGAAGAAGGTTATTTACTGTTTGTGATGTTTCTTACATCTAGTTTTACTGAAATATGCAAAATTGAAACAGCTGTGAAATTTTACTTAAACCATTTAATGTATTGCTTTAAAAATGTTACAATGTGGGGGGGGGAAGTACAAATCTGCATAAAACCTGCTGCGTCTTCGGGGACAGAATCTAAGGCCAAGCCTCAAATACTGTTCTTCATACAGTTGGTTTTCACTTTAAACAGATGACTGGCTTTTTAAAAGTGGGTTGCATGCCAGTAGTTGAAGTACAGCCATATAGGGTATGACAGGGTTTGTAACTAGGGGTTTTCAGAGGTGAGGTCATGATAAACTGAAACGAAACATAAGCAGCAATGTTAATGTCACGAACAAATAGATTTATTTTTCTAGCCTTCCTTTCACAATGCTCGAACACTAACTGTGTTTATATTGCCTCTGTTTGAAGGAAAAAAACTTATTAAAAGGAATAATGGGAAGTTAGAGTTCTTGGCTTGTTTCTCTGCTGCTTAAAAATATTCACCATATAAACATATGAGTGTTTACATCAGAGAGGTCAGACAGGAGCCATAATGCTATGCTTTACCCTTTGTCATTCAGTGCTTTCGTTAGCATGCCAAGCCACGTGGTGTGATGGTATTTTGAGGAAAAACTGAAAATTAGTCTGAAAGTAACAAGTACTTACTAACTGGAATGCCTGTACCTTGTAAAAATTATGCTAAAATTATAAGATGTGGTAGTTGCACGGGGATTTCTTTAACCACTGTGGAAGTGCCCTTGAAGAGAGACCACGTTGCATCACAGGTATCTTAGGTAAAGATTTTTCACAGACCTGTAGTGTACAAATTAATAAGCAAAGAGCACCTAAACTTTGATGCAGCTATGTCGCGAGTTCTGCATGCAGCTCTGGTCACCACATCTCGGGAAGGGCATGCTGCAGTTAGTTGCCCTTCTCTAAAATGATTGAGAGGATGGAGCAGCTACCTTAGGAAAGACTAAGGAGTCCAGGGCTCCTCACTTTGGAGAAGGAAAAAGGAGATGTATGATCATGGTTCACAAAATCACAAAGCTGAACATGAAACTCAGATTCACCAGGTCCTGCCATATCAGGATTAAGGGGCACTCAATATATTTAACAGAAGCTACCTTCTGTCTTAATAGAAGATCAGCTTAAAGCAGATGGCAGTACTTCTTCACGCTGCAGTCATGAATTTCTGGAACTTGTTGCCACAGGAGGTGTAGAGACGGGCCGTGTCGGCGGGTTCAAAAAGGGTATGTGTGCATGCATAATCACCAGGTCCGTAAATGGACACTAAACAGACTCGGAAGGGAGGTGCCCTCTAAATTCCTGCTACAACACTTGTGGATGCCAGAGAGAGGCTGCAGAAAAGGCTCACGTGCTCGCTCGAAATAGCCTTTATTTCTGCTGCTGTTGGAGGCAGAATACCAGGCTGGATGCACCATACACCTGACCTGGGAGGGCGCCGCTTCTCTTGCTACCTCAGGAGGCGTGGTGCAGGCTGTTCTTGAACTCTCTCTGACTGTCAGGATAACTATTTAAGACTCGGGTCAGCCAAACCCGCTTAGAAAACCAAAGTCTTTTTCTAAAAAAGAGACTGCTTCCTTGCCCTGTATGCCACTGACAGAGATGGGAACTGGATCGCACTGAGTGCAGAAAGCAAAAGGTACTAAAGAGAATACAGATTATCCTGCCCGCATCCATCCTGTCAGAAAATTCCCCTTTTTCTGACCCAGAGAGCAACCTCACCCCATTCAGCAGGACACAAACATTTCAAGGTGCAGCTATGTGAGAAGGCGCAATGCTTGGAGCTGCTTGGATGCTAACATGCCTCCTCGCGCAGCCCCCATTTGGTCTTCTCATACCTTTCTGGCGACTGGTGTCTCTGACCGTTTGTGGAGGGACGTGACCAGTAGCTCTCCCTGGTGATTCTCAGGCCTTCAAATGAAGGAAGGAGCACATCTTCTGAATGCGGGCTTGCCCCGGGGTGGGAGGAGGAGTTGCTGTTGCTGGCAAAGCTGCTTTGCTCTCAGGAGAGTTAGGATAAGGAAGAAGCAAGATGTTTGTTTCAAAACAATTTAATTGCAAGGTTTCAATTCCTTTCTTTTCTGTGGGAGTGCTGGCAGGCTGTAGGAAAGA
>NW_008825108.1:9016162-9029343 GCF_000699105.1 Pygoscelis adeliae | reverse complement strand
GTAGCAACAACTGAGATCAGAAGTCCCTTTCTCTGTTTTCTTTCTTGTATTCTCTACTAGGCTTTTTTGTTGTGTGATAGCACTGTTAGTTAAATCCTTTCTTTAATGCAAACATGATGTAAATAGGATGCATTAGCTGCAATTTTTATGACAAACAAGACTTAGATTTTTTTTTTCTTAATGTAGATTAGGCTGCATTTCTCATTTGTCAAAGCCTCAGTGCTTTACTTCAAAAATTATTCCTGGCCACAATTTACAGCCAGATCAGGGCATCTTCATTCATCTGACTGAATCAAAGGTCACTATACATGTGGGATTAATATGACATGTGAGGGTAGGGTATAGGGACTGGTATGGCTTAAAAGTTGGCTTGAGCTCCCACAGGTCTTTGGTTGGTTAGATTTCTTACAAAAATACTTTTAATACGTTCCTGGGATAGGTTAACCTTTTGTCCATCCTTTGTCTGTCAAGCTGAAATGTTAAGAGGAGCTTAGTTCTCCATTCCTCAGAGATGTTAATTTCTAGAATTTTTGTGAAAATAGGAGATTAACTAGAAGAAAGAGACTTTCTTGTATTCTTCCATAAATAAAAACCTATAGTAGCAGTTTGGGGAAGCCATCCATCTGTCTTGAGGCAAGGATCCTGAGGAAATGGGCTTCAGGGTTTTGGGGCTTTCTTTGTTTGTGGAACTTTAGCCTCATCCCATAGCAGCTCGTTAGCTGTTGAGCTTAGCACTTCCTTACTGCATGCAGGGCTATGGTTTGGCACTAACCGTGGGACTTGGACTTTATGAAAGTCCCAGATGTGATGCGATTCTTTTTGGGGACCACAACTTGATTTGCAGTTCATTTTAACTGTAATCTGTGCAGTTTTAGTTGTGTTCCTTGAGGATTCATGCTGAACTAGTCTCTGGGGGGCTTTGCACTGGGCATAAATGTTAAAAAGAGAGTGCTGCGTCTCTAAACAGCTGCAATACAATAAATGAGATGTGCATGGGGGGTGTAGGCGATAAAGAAAGAAACATTTTCTGCCCTTTTTGTTGAGAGGAAGCTCAACTGTGAAGAGGCATTGCATCATGAGCTCTAATGAAAGACCAGCTATTCCCCTTGGGGAAATGAAAGCACTTGCCTCATTTCCCTCTCACTGGCAGCTGTTGCTTAGGAATTTCATTTGAGAATGAAATGCTGCTTTGGTTGATGTGAAGAATGGATTTAATACAAATGGCTGCCAATGGTGTGTGCTGTAAGTGTTGGGAAGGGCAGCATGATTTTCACAGAAGTTAATAGCTCAGGGTAGAAGTAGTGTATTGGACCCAGATATATTATCTATATGGGTTCTGATGTATTCAGCTGTCTCCTTGAGGTTAGTTTTTATCTTTCACATCTGTGCTAGGCTGAGGAAGTAGCAGATAATGTGAGAAGCAGGGAATGGAAGGAGACCAGGAGCTCTGATGGCGAAAATGCGCTTAATTGGGCTGGGAGGAGGAAGGGGTGATGACATGGCAGCCATTATTGAGAATATAATTTGGCTAAGTGATGGAGGAGTCAGACCTGACTCAGGTTTGATTATTTTTTTTGGACAAAAATAAGATTGAAATGTTTGTGCATTGTTTTATAGAGCAAATTTATTTTTTGAACACTAGCACCCAAAGTGCCATTGTTAAGCCCAGCAGCATCTAGGTCCTGGCTGACAGAAGAAGACGCAGTGTGAACCAACCGCTCTGCTGACTGTGCCTATACTTCACTCTGCTGCTGTGACGTACGCAAGGCTTTGTGGTTAGGAAACTCATCACCAGGCCTAACTTTTGAAGAAAGGCAGTTTCACAATTCCCAGCATACAGATTTTGTGAGGCGTGCGTCCTGGGCGTTTTGTAGGGAGCTGGAGATGAATCAGCTGTGTCTGAATTGGCCTAGGGATGAATTGGCTGGCTGGAGCATGCTGCCCCTCACGCCTCAGCAGTGCGCTGGCTCTGAGGAGCTGTGCCCAGGGGTTGCAGAGCATGCCTGGGGGGCACGGAAGAGCCAGGGTGGAAAAAGTGGCTTTTGTCCCGGCCTGGGTGAGCCACCAGGTGACACAGACTGGCTTCTTTTGTCACCAGACCAGACAGAACTGTCACAAGAACTGATGATAGATGTACTTGGCTGTAACATCTAAATCTCACCTCTGAAATGCCCTTTCTCCTTTGTCTAAAACAGCTGAGGCTGGTGTAATTGCTTTCCAGTAGTCCTACCCTGAGCGGGTGTGGCTTCGGCCACTTGGTGGCCATTTCAGAGCAATGTGATACAAGCATATTGTAAGGCATGGTAGAGACGAGTTAATTACTGCTGTTACTCTGCTGTTGTATTGGATGACTCAAGGTCTTCTACAGATAATAAATTTACCTGCTAAGATGATAAAGTGCAATTTGATCTGCTGGACCTAAGTAGAGTTAGCAGAGGACTTTCCCTTTAGTGGGTCCTGTCAGGAGGTGACAAGTACAGAAGGAAATAGGAGAATTGTGGGAAGTGAGTTTGCCAAGTCTTCTTCCACCCACATAAGTATGTTGGTCAAAGAAGACTTACTTATTTTAACTTAACTTTTGCCATACAGCTTTGTTTAGCCATGCTTTAAGTGCCACTGTATACTGAGAGCAATTTAGCTCCAGGAAAGTTGGGGAAAAAACCCTGTATACCATTTTGTCAGCTTCTCTTTGTGTGTTGGTTAAGTATAATTAGGAAAATTAAAATACATAGGTGCCTCAAATCTGTGTGCTGCTTAATGATACTCACTGAGAGCAGCTGACCCAGTGAATCATAGTGGGCTGAGGCTTTCTTGTTCATAATAAACTCAGTGAAGTATTCCTTTGTTGGCTTTCTCCTGACAGCAGTCATGTGGGATTTACTGTCTCTGCTGTCACACAGACTGCAATGTGATTTTTCTGTAGGCACTGGTGTCTAGCTAGGGAGGAGCTTTTGTTTGCTTGGTTGAAGTAATGTGCCCTGATATGTGTGCAGTTGGAGTGTTTTGAGCTTTTGTTTGGGAGCGGGAGAGTATCTCCAGATTCATTCATGAAGATCTTGGGCTTAGGTTTCCTTCAGTCATATTTCCTTTCCTGTGATTGATATCTTCCACTGTTCGCTGTCATCTGGTCTTGACGATCAAGGATGGTAGGCTTGAGTGGAAAAGGTGATTGAAGTAAACAGTGTTTCTGTCTATCGTGTATAGCATTTTTCTTGAATGGATTTGGGTCTATTCTTTAATCTTAGTAGTCCTTTTTTGTATTCAATTCATAGTTTTGCATAATCTATATGCTGTTAAAATTAATTGAGGCACAGGCTGTGGTTGTTTAGAAAACGAGTTACAGCTACATTTGTTGGCATTATGCTACAGAAGGAGGTTATCTCAGCTTTTGCATAAACAGGGCTCTAGGTTTTCTGTGTGCTGAATTAAACTTTGCCAAAATTGCCTGGCCTCTAGCGCCCATGCAAGAAGGCGGAAATTCCAGTGGTATGTTCAAGCAGGGAATCATGTCTAACTCAATCAGGGAATGATGACTCCCCTGGCAATGCCTGGTGATCCGCAGCTCTGTAGCAGAGCCTCACCTGAGAAAATTGGCATTACTCTGAACATCAGCTGATTCCCCGTCCCCCTCACCACCAGCCTGATGGAGCTGCTACCTCTGGCTCATCATCCAACACGTGCAGTCACCCCTTTTCTCTCCCGTCGGTCCCATCAGTTCCAGCGCGCTCAAACCCACTCTTGGAAATGCGTTTGGCTCTATCAAGAGCCTTCGTAGTGTTTGGCGCTGTAGCCTCCGATACACGTTACAGACCTGACTCCGAGGCATCACCAGACCAAGTGCAGCAGAAATTATCTTGCTTAGGTGCTATGCTTGGGTTTCGCTTGTCACGCCTGGTTCCATGGCAGTCCACAGGACTAGAGTGATCTCATGGGGTTGTGTCTTTTCTAACGTAACCAAATTTCTATCACTTTGCTAGAAAAATGTGACTTCTTGGGAGAATAGAAATGTATATGAACTCCTTTATATGAAAATAGGAGAAAGTTACTTCTTGCTGTCTGTTTGTACTTATTTTTTACTGAGTTTTTTCTCTTTTTTTTTTTAAATGAAGACAGGTTGTTTTCTAGCCGTCAGCCTTGTGAACTTACCCTATGCAATTAAAGGCAATAGGTTCTCTGTCATTTACGGTTATTAAAAGTCATTTTTGCAAAATTAAATCTCTTGAGGTGCACAGAAGTTAATGTGAAGTTTTGTTGGGCTTTTTTTGTGGGGTTTTTTGGTGGGTTTTTCTTTTTGAAACAAATGTTGAGGGTTAAACATAGGAAAGGTGGTGAGTGTTTTCCTCTTTTCTGGTTAGTGTTTTCTCTTGATAATAATGGATGTTGTGTGTGACTTGAGTAATCATGATGCTGATCAGCTCCAACAGGGTAGATAAGAGGTACCTGCTTGAACCATCAGCAATAGAATAACGATAAAAAATATTGGAACAGGTGTCCATTGTTGGAAGTTCAGTATCAGTAGTGTTAGCAGACTGGGGAGGTATGAACTCCACAACGTGCTCGTGTCAGAGAGATGAGTCTTGGCTGATATCCACATGAAGGGGCTCGTCTGCAGCTGCACAGAGTAGGAACATCCCAAGTTAAAGCTTGGGTTCTTGACATCAGTCATATAGAGGGCAAACGCTCTGTCAGACCTTTATGGCTAGAGGACTGCAGACTGTTCCCTGTCCCTTCAGTATCCACTGCTAAGGCTGTCTCGGCCCACTCCCACAACGTTATTTGAAGTCAACATTTAGAGTGCCCATATTTTCAGACTCTGACTATGGGTCATTGCTTTTGATACTTATTTTAAGCATGAAAACAGCAATAACATCTACTTTGATTTCAGAGAAAAAGTTACTACTTAGATATTTTTTTTTCTGTGCCTGCTTTGTTTTATAACTATTCATTTGCCCCCGAATAGAACACTACAAAGCTGTAAGGGCCTCTGGGGAGATGAAGTGAGACGTTTAGATGAAGCTGTATCTGTCATTATTATGGCAGTCTGGGAGAGGGGGAAGATGAAAAATAGGACGGCAAGAAAGCTTAATTTCTCTAGTGAGAATGGAGACTTGGATTCTGAAAACATTTAGTAATTTGGTATTTTGTAATAGACTAGGTGGGGTCTGGCAACTGTGTGAGATGCTACACAATCTTGGAGTTGTGCTTAAGGAGCTAATAGGAGAGTTGTATTTGGCTGGCGTTCCTTTTTGCCTCAGTTTCCTGATCTGTGAAATAAAGGTATGTTCTCTGTGTTATGCAGGAAATCAGTATCTGATCCCAGATCAGAGTTCAAGGCTTCTGGCTTCCAGTTCTCCATTCAGACCACACCTTTCTTTTTATAGCTATGGGAAAAAAGTCCCCTCCAGCATGTCATTTAGTAAAATACCATATAGGAAGAGCAAAACTAAGCCCCAAAGAGCTAAAACTAGCTGGTTATAAATTAGGAAACAGAAAAAATTCTGCAGATTCTTTCTGGCGAATGGAAACTTACAGTCCCACACTAGATGTGCTCATCTTTGGGGTCGTTTCTGGCAAACTGAACTGCCTGCAGTGGTGTGTGCTGGGTGGTGTCCAAAAGACTGCGATACAGGACTGGCCACTGAAGTTGGGGAAATCCTTTCTTAGGATAAGCTCCGCTGGGATGTGCTTGTGAGGACAGATTGGAACACTGTGACTTGATGGTTTATCTGTACAGTGAATGTATATTCCTGTGTTCAGATGTACCCTGAAAGCAGCAAGTTTCTTCAAAGCTTTCTCCCATTCTAAGTGAAGTCTTAAATCATTAAAGCTGAGAGCTGAAACTCTTTCATACTATATATGGCATTTGTGTGAGTGGTGGAAACCGGAGTGTATTTATAATGCTAGTTTGCTGCAGGAATACGGATTGGGAACAAATGTTTGTTTGGATAAAATCCAACTCCAGGGATTGGTTTTACTGCTGCATGTAAAATCTGTAGCAAGCTTGTAAAAGCAGCAGTTGAAAAATCTGATAGGGCCTTCCCCATGGAAAAACATGAATTTGGTGTAACATTATGTAGCTAGAGTTACTTGTGATGGTTCACGTAGTAGTCAGTGACCCTGTGCGTAACATGCTGTCTGTCACGCTGGAATGCAGGGATGCTCTTACATTGTTGGCACACGCGGAGATTGTTGGTGTTACTTGTTAGTATGTGCTGCTATTTCCATACATATTCTTCATTTGTTTAGAAATACCCATTTGTGCCCTAAGTAATATTTCATGAAAATTGCCACTGTATTCTTAACAATATTGCATAGCATTGACATGAGCAAATCGAGCCATAAAATGAGCTGAGCTGTTTTACATACTGCTGATAAATACTTGAATGAAAACAGTTGGCAAAAAAAGGACACAAGTGTCTTTGGGTGTGTTGATTTAACTGTCTCCATTCAGTCCAAGTGGTCTGTTTGGTTTGCCTAACTCATTAATCCTTTCTATTGCTGTATGGCTAATGACTGTATGTTGAGCCTCTGTGGAATAATCACCATTTGGACTAAGAATGCTCGTATCCAAAGTCATAAAAGGATTGGTTTTTGTTTTGTTTTCTAAAACTGCTATTTCTGTTGTTGTTGAAGGATGTTCAGAAGGAGAGAGAACCTCATGTTTATCTCAGTAAAGAAGAAGTTAAAGAGAAGATACAAAGCTATAATTCATCTGTCACTGATAAATTAAAGATGACCTTGGTAAGTTTTGCATGGGATTCCTGTAATTTTTAATAGGAGCACTTGAACTGTGACTTTGTAGTGCATTGTGAATCATTTTAGTCTCAGCATCTTACATATGAAACTATCTCTGTTTTAATAACTTTGTAAGAGGCTCTTTCTTAGATCTGGAAATTAAATCTGACATCTGAAATGTTTTTAATCCACGTAGCTCCGTTTATATGGATTGAAACAAACTGTAGTAGGACAAAATATGTCGTTTGAAATGTGTTCAAGATACATCTTAGTGTCAACTGAGTTTAAATTTGTCAGATGAAAACCATCAGCTGGTAAACATGAAGATACGTTTATCCTGTTTGTGTAGATAAATTTTTGTCAGGTATCTCTCTGATAAAGATGCTCAACCAACGAGAAAAGTTAAAACATGCAGTATTTATTATGGGAGACTTAATTTGTAGTCATGAAGGTTTTCAGCATGAGGAGACTTCCTTCCCCCCGCCCCCATAACACAGACAATACAGACAATGGAATGCATATATATTTTTCATTTCCAAGGATTGTGGACCAGGTCTAAGTCTCAGTCCAGCCTACTGCAGATCACGCTAATAAAATTCACATCTATCTGCCTAGCAAGCTGTTACTTAGTTGTTGTGTTGTCCCCATTTTTCTGATACATTAGGTATTCCTGTGGGTGTATAGTACATGGAAATTTTGCAATTCCATTATATCCTAAACCATATAAGTACGACTATGTACTAAAAAGATTTTTTAAGTGTGTGCATGTGGGTCGGGACTTACTATGTCTAAAACCAGATTGCCTAAAGTGTTCTAGCTCAGTAAGGTTTGATCAGTTTTACTATTTTGTCTTTCAGAAGCAACTAGAAGAAATAATTTGAAAAGTTGATTAGATTGGCATTTATTCTGGTCCTTTTTGAATTGCAACAGGATTTGAGCATCTAAACGCTTTAGACTAATTTGACAAGCACAGCTAATGTGTGGGAGATAGTTTCATTTGTGCGTAAAAACTGTTGTTAAAGATGCGTGTTAGTGGTCTATTTCACTTCATAATTCTTTCCTAATGTGAAAACTTACAACTAGTTTGCAGTACCTTTTGCTTGATGAGATCCTAATACTCTTAGAATTCAGTAGTTTTAATTAAGAAAAAAATAATATTCAGCAGAAATACCAGAAAGAATGTCTGAATTATTGAAACAACATCTTTCCTATGAGACATCACGTATTACAGCAGCATTTAAATTGTGTTCACTATGACCATTTTAATCTGCCTAATCCACTAATACGTCACAACTGGTCAATACTAATTTTAACTGTTTGATACTTTCCTCCTGATGCAGAATGCAAATGGGATTTACACTGGCTTCATCAAAGTTCAGATGGAACTCTGCAGACCGATCACTGTGCAGTCTTCCCAGAGCCAGGGGAGGTGTGCTCACAGCAATAATGAAACTGCTTTTTACTTGCCGGACGGCTGCGTGAATACCCTTCACATCAGCAGCACCAATACTGTTCGTGAAGTTATTGAGGCCTTGCTTAAAAAGTTTTTCGTGGCTGACAACCCTGCGAAGTTTGCACTTTATAAACGCTGTCACAAAGAAGACCAAGGTACATGTTAGGCTTGTGGCATTTTGGTAGTTACAGGGGTTTGGGGAGGGAGTTGTTCTATAGGAACACTTGAAATAAGCAGGGTGGAAGAACTCAGATAAATGGAGGTGACAATCTTGCGCTCTCTCATCTTTTTTCTTTGTGAAAAGTAGCATGTGTAAGAGAGTAAATGATTTGGGGATATTTCAGGATAATTCGCAAAAGACAGAGAACCCACTAGACCATCTACACATCTCCTGTGCCTTGCACTCCATTATATTTTATTTAAGATGCCCCCTTATCAGGCTCTAAATTTCAGACCACCTGATATACTGCAGATTTGAGAGATTAAATTACAGGACAGATTTTTAAAAAGAGAAACCATGGTGTCTATGATACCTCAAGTCTTTGCATTGGCAGAGAGCTGTTGAGGTGACGAGCGTCATGGGCACGTGCTCTGTGTTTGCGTGTGTTAGTGCACATGGCTCTCCCAGTGCACTGCCTGCTGTGAGAAGTTCGTTGTATATTATGTTTGGAAGTACCAGAAGATGCAGAAGGTACTCTCAGTGAAAAGTGCGTTTTGCCAACGTTGTGCTCTTGCACTTAGAATCCGCCTTCTTCCACGGACATTGTGAGCAGTTTCAGGAGTTCAGACCTTTCTGACTGTCAGTCACACCAACTGTGTTGGGAAGGCAGAGTTGTCTCTTAGACTTTGTGTATGAGTTTTTAAGTGGAAGAGGTATCAGAATGGTGATACCACAGCTCTGATGTCTTAAATGCTTAGTTATAGCAGTAGACCTGTGTTGTATTTTTTGCTTGTGCTTTCTCTCCCTGCATGTATTCAGATGGTGTACTGTGTTGACTAGAGGCCATTTCATTCCTATGTGAATGTAGTTTTGCACTGTTACCATCAGTCATCTGCTCAGCTTCTCCCTAAAACTCATTTGCTCAAAACCAGGGTGCAGACTAATATGTAAACAGTATGTAGAATGTGTTGATTTTTGTGGCTACGCATGCGTATCTCTGAAATTTTCTAATGTTAGCTAGCGTTAATCATTCAAAGCACTTGAAACATCATTAGTAAAGATGATAATTACTGTGATTTCTTCTCCTGCAGTTTATACATGCAAGCTGTCAGACCGAGAACATCCCCTCTACCTGCGTTTGGTGGCAGGCCCCAGAACAGAAATGCTCAGTTTTGTTCTACGTGAACATGAAACTGGAGAAGTTATGGTATGTTACACTTATGCTGGTTTTGTGTGTGTTTAGCTTCATGGATGAGTGGGCTCCTGTTCTGTGCTGACAAGATGATCCTTTCTTTGGAAGCAGGTTTTTTTTTTCTTGTTATATTTACTTTGTGCCCTTTGTAAACATTTCATTTGTGGTTAGACTGACCTGTTGTTACTTGCAGAACAAAAAACAGTTTAAAAGAGTAAAATGTTTTCAGATCCCTAAGATTTGCAAGGAGGGTTCCCGGTACTGTTTCAGTTTGAAATTGTTTTGAGTGTCTGAGGTTTTGTTTAAAAATACTGTATATATAAATTACTTGTGTATTTTCTGTTCATCTCATCCATCCTTTTCTCTTTCTAGTGGGAAGCTTTTAGTATTCCTGAACTGCAAAACTTCTTGCGTATACTGGACAAAGAGGAAAATGAGCAGCTGCAAATCTTAAAGAAGCGTTACGCAGCTTACAGAGACAAACTTGAAGAAGCCCTTGGTGGGGTGTGGAAACCTGGTTAAAAGGGGGCCAAAGGACACTCAGGAAAAATGCACGCTACCGAATGTCAGTATAGCATGCCAAACCCAACGTACAAAGAGCAGCAGAGAGTAGTTTTCTTTATTTGGAAGACTGTTTTGTGATGCCAGGGTACCTGAATTTTGCTATAGACTTAGTTCCATAAGCCAGGTCACTTAGCATCTTGCACCCACAAGTAAGGGATTCTGCATGTTTGTACATCAGTTTGCAACCCTCTGTGTGCCTAGAGAGTTTTCCAAGTTATCTTGGTGCAAGCTGTGAAACTGTAATCAATTTTCTAGGATGCTATGAAATAAGACTTTATTTTTTTTTTCTTCTTTGCTTTAATGGTAGCTTTACAAGTAAGGATGTGCAAATTGATGGGTTAAAAAAAGAATAAAACCGTCTGGACAAGAATTAGTTGGAGCACTATCTTTGAGATGAAATTGATTTGCACTACCTTTCTGTTTTCAAATAGTTACTGTATAATTTGAGAGAACTGTGTTAGATGGAAGACGTACAAGGTCTTGTGGTTTGTTCTGTGAAATTTGTGGAAGGCTTTAAAGTGGTCTTTCTGGAGAAGGTGAAGAGAAAGTTGAAAAGGTAAGAGTTGAGGGAGGAGAACTTTAACAGCTGGCAGAGGAGGACTGGTTTTAAATAGAAATAGTATTTATACAAAGGAAAGTTAAAATACTAATTCTACAAGATTAAAGTTTTAGGATGTTATAATATTGTGAATAAGTTTTATGGTTTTTTTAACTGCATAAATCCACACTGGAAAAGAAATAAAGATAATAGAAATAATGGGAAGGAATGATGGGCAAAAGCTAAGTAAGAATGGAAATGGAGCTGCACATACAAGTCATTATTGGAGAAGCTGGTTCCATAAATGTGTAATGGGGGTTTGAAAAGTGCAGCAAAGCTGAAAGGTGGCTGCTTACTTGAATTCTGAAAAGTGGACAATGTCTCAGATAACTCTGTGAGAAATGCCCATCTAGCGAGTGTTTAGACATAAGCTATAACTACAGATGCATTTGGTCTTTACTGTAATTCAGACCTTTCCTCTGGCTCAGCGATCCGTTTTTAGGCTGGATAATTTTGAATTTTCATATCTGAAAGACAAAAATAGTTTCCTCTGCTTCTTTGTTTGTTGAAGGCTCAGTCAAGCAAAGAAAGTAGAATTTCTTCTTCATGTTTCCAGCTTAGCAGAAAATTAACATTTATTGGCTGTGTTGGTGACTGAGCTTAGTAACTCCTTACTTTTAGTCATTCAGAAGGCTTTTTCCTTATGGTTTTTAAATTCCTAATTGAAAAACTGATTACCAAATCCTGCAGACTGCTGATTTACTTGATTTAAAAGTAGGAAAAATGTAGCAAGAAAACTTTTTACTTTACTGTAAATATAATTGTTGTTCTTTCGGAGTTATTTATCTAAAAAAGCATGTTCAAAAGAAACCAAAGAAGTGGGTGTGCAATAGAAGCATGAGGCAGATTTGAGTAACTGATACTTTAGTCATTATCATGCCAGACAGGAAATGAGTTATATATTGGGGGGAGGGGGGGGGAGTGCTAACGATTTAAGAGCAGCAGAAGTTGGTGGGGTTTTTCCCTCCGCTCTTAGGGTGTTCGTCTTAAATTCCCAAGGAATTGTTAAAACTTTGGTGACATCTAATGGATACGGTGTGAAACTCCAAGATGCTTCTGTTCTTCCCCTTAATTTGATGTAATTGTGCCTTTGTTTCCTTTCCTTAGTAGGACTTTTTTTTTAAACTCTTCACTGTTTTTTTTGGTAAAAGAATTTGCAAACTTAATGGGACAATCATAATGTTTTAAAGTGTTAAGAGAAATTAAGAGTAGGACTAACTATAAAGTATATATAAGGCATATCTTGTTTGTTTTTTAATTTCACATGTAACATTGTAGTGCATGTGTGAGTTAGTAACATTATCCTCAAATGAGACACTTTATAATGGTTCAGGGAATGCTTTTATGTTTTGTTACAATTTGTTTTTCTATGAACGCAGCAGCATGTTGGTGGGTATTCTGTTAACATCTACTTAATTTATGCATCTGCCCGTAACTATGTAACCATTACATAATCGCTGTCAATATTGAACCATTTGTTGCTCAGATTTAAACACTGTTTGAGTCTAAAAGTGGAGTATAAAAACGTGAATTTTGTTTTTACTTGAACTGAACTATCAGTCTTTTAAGTAGGCACATCTGCATTTACTTTAGCCAAAAACCTCGATCAGTGTTGTATGCACTATGAGTCTTGATTTGGGGTGAAGGGGGTGGGGGTGGGGGACCAAAATAAACTTGTATTTTAATTTTGTCTTAGTCCACGGTTAATTACTGTAAGATGTCATGTGTGGGGTTAATTTTGTTGTTGTTCTCTTTACACACTGGCAATTACAACAGCTTTAATTTAAAAGAAATGGTTATGCCTAGCCAGTTTTTCTTTTTTTTTTTTAATTTTAGCATCAAATTGAAATGTCAAAGCTTTTGTTGCAAAACTGTTTTCATTTCATTATGTGATGGTACCAGAATGATTAAATGATATGGGCAGGGGGGGAGGGGGAATGCAGGGAAACATATGAAAATGTATGTCTTTAAAAACAAACATTTAAACTATTTATAATTTTGACAAGCTTAGTTTTATTTTTGTAGGGAAGTTTTTATTCCCCTTAAAGTTATTACTGAAATGGCAAAAAAAAGTGATGGTTCCATTATTAAAGTTGAAGTTGGCAATACTTAGTTGTGTGATGTGTGTTTATTTTTTTTCTGTTACCTGAAGCTGGTGTTGTGATCACTGATGCCAAATGAGACTTCCTTGTAGCACTAAATCATGTAGGGAGGTGCAGCTTGCCTTGAGCATAAATTAAGGTTTCCCTGGAACAACAGATACATTTCAGTGTACGTGTCCCAGTCATACTTATATATATTAAGATGTTTTAATTTTGCTTCCTGATTTTGGTAAAGAATAACACAGGCAAAACTAAACCCAATCGATTTACTCAAATACAACAAGAAAAAAAACCCCGAATACTTTGAAATTGACACACAAACTTTGACATTTACCACTTTCTTTCCCACCTTTACCTCGCACTCGGCCCCGTCGGAG
>NW_008825108.1:8983806-9015938 GCF_000699105.1 Pygoscelis adeliae | reverse complement strand
GTGGGAGGGAGGAGGGCGGTGGCGTCGTCTCGTCCCCCTGAGGGCCAGTGGCGGTGCGTGAGGAGAGGTCTTCCCCGGGCGGGCAGCGGTAGGGGAAGCGGAGACAGCCGAGGGCTGCGGGCCCGCCATGTTTTACCTGACGAAGACGGCGGGCAGGGCCGGAGCGGGGCTCTCCTCTGTCACAGAGGCGCCTCTGCCACGGAGGGAGCGGAGCCACAGGCTTGCAGTGGGTGCTGTCCCGCCTTAGTTGGGTGGGAAAGCTCACGGACGAGTGGTTTCTTGCTATAAAAAAAATTGTTGCAGAAACGAGGTGAGGAAGTGTCCTGGACTGGAGGCAATACCCAGGTCCTCCCTCCTCAGAAAATGCCTTTCACCCCTTTTTATCTCATGGCCTTTAAAGGTTTTTTAGTGGTTTTCTCCAAAAACATGTATGTTTAATTTTCTGGTTGATTATTGCGGGTTTGTTAAAAACAGTTTAATCCTCCCTAATTGAATTGGTAGAATGGAGCTACTTTGCTGTTCGCTTTGGTCTCTCTTGCTCTTCCTTGGGCACTGCGGCCCTGCAGCAGAGAAGATGATAATGGTTTGACCAGTTCCTTGAAGGCTGATTCATGTGAGACCCTATAGCTTCATATGTGCAACAACCACCTTAAGACTATGTATGCATTTGGTAAAACCCATTAGTAGCAAATACTTCAATACTCAGCTGGGGTAAGGTTGGTAAAAGGCCTTAAAGATACCGGAGTCAGCAAAGTTGCTTGCCACGCAAGTAACTGAGCTTGTGTTTCTGCCTACAGCAATTACGTACTACTAGAAATACAACCCAGCAAAAGAAACCTTGTGGTTTTCGGCTGCTTCAGGGGCTGGATCACCCATCCAGAGACCGGAGGAGCCCCGGTGCGGTGTGGAGACAGAGCAGGACGGCAGTACTGCCCGTGGAGCAGCCGGGCTGCTCCTCTCCATGGCAGGGATCGTCAGGTTGTTGCAGTCTGCTTTGTCCTCCTTCAGTCTTAATTTTTAGCACTGAAATTTTTTAACTTTTGAAAAAAAAATTGATTCTTCTTACTCCCCTCCTGCCCTCCTCCTGTGTGTCCATGAGTATACAACTGTTTTTTTTTCCTCCCAGGTTCCCAGCATGGGGGTTTCCAGCTGCAGTCCTTGTGACTTTTGCTAGCATTTACTTTTTACCATCACCCATTGATCCAGAACCGTTCACGTATGTTCCCCTACTTAATTTTGAAGTTCAGTAGCATACTTGTGTTTGTTGGGAAATATTCCAAACTTCTCCTATACTTTTCATCCTGCAGGAGCATGTAAAGCATGCTACTTAAGTTCACATGCAGGAGAAACTGTGTTTCTCATATAAAACTCGAAAATAGAAACAGTTTTTTAAACAAGTGAATTTCAAGCAAAACAATGCTGATCAGTGCGGTATTCATACATACATGTAGAGGCATTGTTAGTAGATCTCAGACTAATGATAGGGAATAACACTTTCTAGGATGATGGCAATTTTGTGTTTGTATTGATTTCATAAAAAAAAAATCTTCTAAAAAGTCTGTATTCCTTTTAGCCTGGGCCTGCAATCTCCACAGAATTGTTAATTTAGTTTGAAGTAATAGTTTTAACAAATTCTTTAAAATAAGAGAATACCTTGTTATTAGTATCTCTGGAATAAAGTCTTATTACTTTCCCTTCAAATAATTTTATAGTCTAATGTTGCCTTGTTTCTTACACCTCATTTATAATACATCTGGTGCAGTTTTGAAAAGCCACCTCCTGCCTTAGTTGGGTCACTGCAAGTGAATAAAAAGCTTCAGAGTGGACAAAGAATCTTCACAGGACAACTGAAAGGCCCCGAGTCTTTTACTGTTGATGATGAAGGCAAGTAGATAACTTCCAAATGGGTAAAGTTATACATCTGCTACATGTTATACATCTGATACATCTGCTTAGTCAAGTTATTAAAAGAGGAGACTTAAGAACTTTAAATCCAAAGAAAGAAAAATAGGAATGTTTGCTCAATGATTGCTCAAAAAATATTAAGATAACTGTATGTTCTTCCATATCTTCACATTTGTAAACATTTCACTGGAAATAATCCAGAACATTTTGTTGCCTGCTGCTTCCAAGGACACAGCAAATGTTCTACTGCTATATTAAAAAAACACAGAACCACAACTTGGCAATATATAGAAGTTGTATTAAAATATAATTTTAAAAAGGTGTAAAATGGCATATTCTTCAAAAGTAGCATGCAAAAACAGCTAAAACTTTTTGTGAGAATTGTTCCAAATGTGAGTCTAAGCTTGGGCTTTTGAGACAGACCTAGTGATAAGCTTGCCCTGTTTTTTTTGTTTCAGGTCTCCAAAAGCAGTGTTAATTTGCTGCTTGAGCTCAGTCACTGCGTTCAACGTGCTCTTATTTCAAAAGCCGTTGTTGAACACGGAACCAAAGAGGGAGGCAAATGAAGTTGTTTTAAGATTTGCATAGTTATCAAAAACATTTTTAGAGCAGCTTGGAATATAGAAGAACTTTTCACTGTAGCATAAAACCTCCTCTTACCTATCACATAATTCATCTCGGTTGTCTGGCAGCTGTGAGGTGGCAAAACGGTAGGTGAAGGAACCTTACAGATAGTGGGAAGCAGAGAGCTGAAGCGGTAACAAGTAGGATGTTTTGCATCTTTCCAACAGCTCTTACCCGGAGCGTGAACAAAGTAGGGACTGCAATGAAAGTTCAAGCCAAATAGAGGACAGACACTGTGATCTTCTGTTTGGGACACAGGTTTAGTGCTGTGGACTCAGGACTTACCTGGTTTGGAGGAATTATTTTCCTCTTGATGTGTAAGTGGATAAAATAGATTCCTGCAGTAGCCAGTACAGAGAAGTAGGCAACTCCCAGTCCAGAGCAGTTTGAGCTAGGCAGTTCAGACACCCTCCCTTACTGCTGGTACTAGTTTTATGGTATTTTTCAAGGAAACATTGAATAGCCCAGGACATGTTTGTCTGAAAGATACCGTCTTGTGTGCTACAGAGGTGAGAGGTAATCGTCTGGAATGGTCTTGTTTGCCATTGTGCAAGCTGAAATTAGAAGCGTTTTCAGTCGTAGCAGCATAGGCCTGGAAGGGACCTAGCGCAACACCTTGCACTGAGGCACCCATTCCTTGCAATGTCTTCTCAAAGCTGTTTCCTTCCTGCTTTCCTCAAAGGTGCTATTTTAAATTGTCTTTTTATCGCACTTTTTGTTCTCCACCTCTTCCTCTACAACTTTCAGAAAGGGTAGCATTCACAACTGGAGTTTTGCAGAGTATATTTTAAATCTGAGGACTAATCCTGCAAATGCTCTGTGTTGCCAAATCTAACCTCTTTTCATGAGGCTGCATAAAATACCGGTTTGGTTCTATTTTTCTTGAGTGTGTTAATTCTACCATGGATCTTCCCTGAATTTAAGGATGTTTTAGGAGACTGGGTTCAGTCAGTTGAAATCATACAATATGACCAAGGTTGTAGTAAGTGTTGTGGTGATGTTGCCTGATTTAGGTAAATGCTGTTTTCCATATGAATAAGACAGGATATTATGGGTAACTAGAGTAGTTCTGTTTTGCCTTCACTTCACTACAAATACCCATGAGAGAAGTCTAGTGCAAAACCCACTTGCACTAGCTACATAAATCTAAATATAGCATCATAGCCTAGTGCATAGCATGATAGAAAATAGCATTACAAGCCTAAGATTTCTCTCTTTAAATACAGAATCTGGTATGTGATCAGAAATTTCAGCTGTTTCCAACATGCCTCGAGAGGCATTAGAATGCCAGTATATTTTATGACAGCAAAATTCAGCCTCTGTTTTTTCCCAGGCAAAGTTGTTGTATTGAACAGTGGCTCTGAAGTTCTCCCTTCGGATAAACAGGTGCCTTCTGTATGCCAGTAATCCTAGACAATTCTTTTAATCTAGATCTGACAGCTGATACTTTGAGAATCTGTCCTATTTGCTCATAACATTTTTCCATAGATGTGAGTGAGCAGATGCTAGACATTTTTATATCTGTTTCTCTGCTCTGGTGTAAATGCTCATTACACCAAGTCAGAATCTGTGTTTTTCAGTAATGTTGGCACAGAAAGGTAGCATAACTTTTATGGAGTATCTTTTAACACCTGTTACCAAGTGGCAGTGCACATTTTTAAATGTAAACAAGGCTAGGGTGAAAATGCAAAGAGTGTAAAGAGAATAATGTCTACTTTAGTTCAATCTATGTAAATAAAAGACAAATCAGAGGAATGTTCCCAGGTAACAGACTTCACACTAGAAGTGTATTTTATAGGACTGGTCATGTGCATTGTACTATTTCAGAGCCTGGACTAGTCAAAAGGTAGGAGGATGCTATTTTTCAAAGGTGGAGCTTAATCACTGCTAGTGTTTTTCCTTTGATACTCTACACAGAAGTTCGTGGAGTTACGATACAGCGTCAAAAGATTTGAAGACTTCCTGTGAGCTTTCTGCCTTGTTAATCTAAACACTTTAAAGGCACAGGAGAAAGCAACTGCTAAGCAGGTATCCGATAAAAAAAGTGCTTAAGTCCTTCAATGCAAACTTACACATTTTTGGTATTATTCTGGTGGTTCAAAACCAAAGGAAAACATCACTGCTTAAAAAACCCCCAAAACCCACACTTGTTTTTTTTGCTTAGGATTTTAATGTCCTAGGAGAAGGGTTACTTTCACGTTTTGGATCAGTCATTGTAATGTTTTCCTTTCGTCTGCTGAACATTTTAGCTAACTGGTAACGTGGCAGAAGCCTCAGGACAAGAAGGTGGATCGTGTGAGCTCTGCTAATGCTTTCACTGATTCTCACTGACAGTATGAGGATATCACTATGAATCTTTAGTCCTGTCCTTGATGCCTGCCTTTGCTGCTAACCCAGAGGAGTCTTAAGATGGCTTTCAATTTACTATGTTTATTTAAAATAAACATATGAACAATTCATATTTTTTCTAATCTCCAATTTATTATGGCTCTTTCTGCTTTATGAAAATATATTTAAAGTAAGCTGTAAGGTTTCCTGTCCGTTTCGTTGCTTTGTGTGTGCACAGAATATATAAATTCGGAGCAAGAAGGAAGGGCTCACAATAATGAGGAATCTCCTTTTTTTAGAGTAAGTTTTATTTGCCTTGGTCCCTTTTAAAGTGGTCTTCAAATATACTTATTTTAAGGTAATATCTACACTGGTACTGTGGATGGGAAACTGTGGATGATCAGCGGTGACCAGCTGCATTTCATTACTCAAATGGGGCAGGATATGCCTGAATGTGGTGAGCGATGGTTTTGATGTGAAAATGACAACAAACTTGTTCATATAAAAGTCACTGAATGAGAAATTGAAGTGCTATTTTAGCTATTGTTAACATTTTCTGATTCTTGTAGTTTTTCATATAGTCTGCTATCATGTAGTTTTTCCTAATGTAGACAGGATTAAGTCATAATGGCACACTTCTCTAGCCATGGATTGCCATTTAAATAAAGAACAACATTTTATGTAAGTCCTTCTATATAAAGCTTTTTGAGGGTGGTCTAAAGACACAATTTATCCAGTTATTTTCCTGCCTCGAGGTCAAAATTTATTTTAGAAACATTTCAAATCTTACAAAGGAATCAGAGACTTAGAGTAGTGTGTCCTGGTACCACCACCAGTAACTGGACTGCAAGGTTGCATTTTCTTTCCTTACTTATAAAGGAGAAAGACAAACACTGAAATGTTCATGTTTTTATCCTGTTGCTTTTTGATGAATCAAGCAGGCCTGAAAGGCCATTAAAATTCCCGATTGGCTTTAGCCTGGTTTCCTAAAAATGTGAGTTTTGTAGGTGCTTTCCTGATCCCCAAAGTCCCTGTGCTGTGGGCTGGTCTCAACTGAATTTGAAAGAATTCTCAAAGATTACTGAACTTTTTTGTCTTATGTAAATAATTGACTATGTGGAAGTTAAGAAACCAAAAATGAGACCAAATTGATTGTTTCATTCAGAGTGAGACCAGAACTCAGCCATTAACTTTTTGGCAGCTGTCAGTCAGTCAGCTTGCGTTACTGATGTGTTACAGCTCTAGTGAGCTGTAATGCATGTTGTCCCTTGCTTACTGGAGTAGTGGGGGAAAATATGTATTTCGGAGTCGAAGGCATTAGGTCACAAAACTGTAAGGTGTCAAGCTTTACTAATGTCAGTGCTCTCAGGAAAATTATTCACTATAAAAATACTGGTAGATCTGTGGTAGATCTGTTTGTTGTAGTTTTACCTGAGGATTACTTGTAGGATTCTCATGTGACCTGTGGAACTTAGGGCCCTCAGCTGAAGGGAAGTAGTTAGTTAAATCCTTCCTAAAAGCCATTTTTCCTCCCATCTTTTACTTGGGGGCTATAAATTAAACAGCAGCTGATCCATTTTGCTTTACTGATTTTGTAATCCTACCAGTTCTTCAGCCATCTTTAAAGTTGTCTGCGAAAACAGAGTAGAGCTGAATTTCTCTGTGGGTTGGGAGCAATTTTTTTCTTAAGTAACAACGAACAGAGATGCCTAGATTGACATTATACTGTCACTGCCTTTGCATGTTACAAGTTACTTTTAGAGAGAGTTGAAGGAAGCTTTTAAAGATCTTGTTTATTCAAGGATGATAGTCTAGCGCTTTTCAGCCTTTGCATTTTGGGATCTTCATTTTGTCCACCTCCTGGTCTTACACTTCTTCCGATTTGTATCTCAGGAACTCCAGACTATGAACCAATATGTGGCCGGCCCCATGGTGTCCGAATGGATCAGGATGGTAACTTGGTTGTGGTGGATTCTTATTTAGGCCTGTACAAAGTCAATCCAAGGACGGGAGAGAAAACCCTCCTGCTATCGAGTGAAAAAGGTGATACTACAGTTAGTGGGGAAGTAGACTGAGCTTGGGTTTGGTCCTCGTGCTTATATATAAACTGGAAGATCAAGGCACTTAAACCAGTTGAGATCACTACTAGTAAGCATGGGGCTGGGACTGATTGAAAGCCCATTGGCTTTATATTTTTAAGATTTGTTTGAAAAACAGAAGAAAACAAAAGCAACGATGTTTGTCAGAGGCTTTTGGTTTGGCATGTGTTACGCTGGGCTGCAACCTGAACGTTTTTCCCTGCAAATGAAAGTAACTTGGAGTTGGACTTTAGCTTGGGACAACTTAAGGATGGCATTAACTATGACATTTGGAATTGAAATGTCTGAAATTTTAAGCTTGTGTGGATCTGAATCATTTTGAACACTTGGTGGTTTTGTACTTATTTTAATTAGTAGTCATTTTTATTAAGTAGGTTTGGATGGACTTCCTTTCAAATTTCTAAATGGATTAGAAATATCAAAGAAAAATTTGATTTATTTTACGGATTCAAGTAGCAAATGGGAAAGACGACATCACAAATACGAGGTGAGATGAGGTAATTTGTGGCCATTTGTTCAGGCAGCTTAAATGTTAGTTTTTGTGCTGGCAGCACTGTGTACCAGGCTGCAGAAGAGACAAGCTTTTTCGCTCGTGCTTGTGTGTTTTAGCCAAGCATGCTACGAATGCAGCATGTTCAAGCCCTGAGGCAGAGGATGGGCTGCGCTGTTCTGTAGCTGCTCTTCTAAAAAAACAAAACCCCTCCCAGTACGACTACCCAAAGAAACTGTCATGTGATACATGCTGTAAAAATCCAGACTGTAGTGTTAGTTTCTCTCCAGTATTTGTCTACAGGCATGCTCTTATACTGCAGTAAACGCAAGGTAGCAAATTGCTGGTGTAATGGAAGGTATCTTTTCTGTGTAGTCACAGCCTTTGAGTAAAACTTTATCTAGAACAAACTGTCTGTTTGTAAAACTGAAATTCAGCGAGGTCACAGGCACAAAGTTCACGCTGCGTCTCGTCTTTACTACCAGAATTGTGGATAAAATTAAGCAAGAAGAAAAATCACATGAAGGGAAATACATTTAATTTAAGGGGAGGGAATCCAGATCCAAGTTATTAAAGGGGAAAAAAAAAAAAATAGTTGAAATCTCTTATGTGTCGCTTGCTGTTTCTTAAAGCTATCAGAATTATTGTTTGGTAGTATATCATCTTTGCTGTTTAGTATTTCAGACTTGACAAGGGTTTGCCAGTACTAATGACAAACGCAAAGGCAGTTTCCTCTTCACAGGGCTTATATTTATAAAATTCAAAGCTGCCCTGCAGATTTTTAGCAGAAGAAACTTATTCAAATTATTTCATATCAGAAGTAAAATGTCAGCTATTTACTTGCTTTAGCAAAACACTCGTGAGCGCTTTCCGGTTTGATTTGAAGAGGTTGTAGTTGTTCACAGAAGCGCGACAGGCCTCGATGTTTTGCTAAAGCAGGAACTGCAGAAAAACATATTTTGAACTCTGGGCTTTATAACCTCCACATTCCTCTGTTTCTGCAAGAATGCTGTGATCAGCCTGGGAAACGACTGCTGTAAAACACGAACAAAATCCTTTGCTCCGTTAGTGGTGCGAGCTTGTTGTTTTTATAAAGATACCATCTGCCATTCTGTAAAGTCTGCTTTTATGTAATTTACATTAATACAACTTCTGAATATTTTCTGTTCTAATTGAAACCAGGTATTTTGATAGCCTAGTTTTTCATTAGATGTATTGATTAAGGTAATCGAAACAAACCATCTTGGTCGCCTCTTGGCCTATGACCCTGTAACACGAACAGGAAGAACGGTGCTCAGTGGCTTGTACATGGCAAATGGGATTGCACTGTCTCCCGATGAAGATTACATATTAATAGCAGAAACCAGCATATGTAGAATCATACGGTATGTTAAACATGATTCTCCTCTTAAATATAAAATATTATGTTAGTTTCTATTACATGTTTTTAATCAATTTGTAGATGTGATTTTCATGTTCTTATTTTTCTGGTTTTCCTTTTCTAAAAATGTAAACTGAAGATGCGCAGTTAATGGGGTTGCTATCATAAACTTAGTCTAAATTACTTTTTTCTATTGCAAGAATCACAGGTTTTAATTAATTCTAGGTAGAGATTAACAGTTGCCCTTTCCGCTGCCAAATGTTTTTTTTATACCTGCTTACTGATTTATTGGGCCCTAATTCCCTCAGACTCAATTACAATTACCCCGATGACTCCGTTATCACAGTTACAACAGACCTCAGAGGACAAGTGTCACTACATGATTATGATGATTAGCATAACACCCCATTTTTCCCATTTTAAAGGGGGTCAGTGTTTTAACAGTTTTTTACTTCATGGAAGTTCTAAAGCCAAATTTAATATTAGTTTTCATTTAACAGGCATATTTTGTATGAATCCATTTTTTTAATAGAATGGGGGGGGGGTTACTGTTTATGTTACATGTAGGAAGATGAGGTTTTTGACCGACCAATCATTGTTACTCAAGTTCAGTCCCTCTTTGCATTTACTACTTCCTGCAGCGTCCTTTTATGTATTTTGAAAAATTCCTTGCATGGATCAAAAAAATGATGGATCTTCTATGCTGTTAGGCTTGCTGTATTTTGCAGCAGCCGCTATAACTCATATACAAAATTCTCTTTTTGCAGCTATTGGGTGAGTGGAGCTAATGCAGGAAAAAAAGAAGTTTTTGTGGACAACCTGCCTGGGTATCCAGACAACATCAGATTATCAAACACAGGCTTATACAGAGTTGGAATATCTACCACTCGCTTTCCTAGTTTCTTTTCTCCTTTTCTGGATGCTTTAGGACCATATCCATTCCTGAAGAGATTTATTGCAAAGGTAACTTTGACACTGTGTAGTATTAACTATCGGTATCACAAAAATGTTAATTTTTTAAGTATGAAAGGACTTATTATTCTTCATTAGGAAATGCAAGAGACAACTGCTTCATCTTTACCAGCCAGCATCCCAACACATACTAACTTTGATTTTTCTGGAACATTTAAGGATTGGTTTCTTTTTTACATATTAAAACACAGCAGTTGTACTGACGTGGTAATACCGAGAACCCATTTATAAAGTAGAAAAATCAATACTGACAAAAGTAGCCCATAGTTGCAAGCTCTCAGCCCGTTGTTTATAGCCACGTGATAGTGTCAAGGCAGGTGAAGAACCCTTTACACAACATACGAGGATTTTGCTATAGGAATCAAACTCTGCAAAGTCATTCTTATCAAGCAAGAGTCAGGGAGCTAGTTATGATTAACCATGTTACTTTTTCTAGGAACCATGCTGCCTTTTCCCTGGGACTTGCGCAGGAAAAACACTGAAGCGGGTGATTCAGTCGTGTTCCATCAAGTTCCTCTTATTCCTGTTTTTAGAAAATGGGTGGCTTTTGGCAGCTGGAATAAGTTCAAACAACGTCCACACCTTCTTGAGCAAGCAGGCACTGACTGTACATTAAGATTAGTGAGCGATTACTGGACTGTCAGCTTTAGACACAGTCCAGTGGGTATTATCAAAAGATTAAGTGACAGCTGAATCCAACTAGAGCAATGTCTGGAAAGCAATATATTAGCACTGCCCTTTCTTTCTAGTCATACAAGTCCTGGCGTCGTGTCCCCCGTTAACACTGTGTATTTCTTTTTCTAAACCAGGTGACTCCTTTATCATTCTACAGCATTTTTCTTCACAAACATGGCTTGTTCTTAGAAATTAACGACAAAGGAGATATTGTGGCGAGCTTCCATGATCCTGATGGTAGCATCACTTGGGCTGTGAGTGATGTCTTTGAGCACAATGGGAAGGTGTATCTAGGTAATACAGAGCTGCCTTTTCTTGTGGTGCTACAGTAAACCTTACAGTTTTCATAAGCTGGAGCAGCAAAAGAAAAATAGCAGCGTTGTTTCAAGCAGCTGTTAAATATTTTTCTCTACTTAATGGAAGACTGCTATGTCACTGAAGGAGAAATGAAACTGATACCACATGGTTAAGCAGAAATACTTGGTTTAGAAGCTTGTGAAAGCCTCAGACCTAAATGGGTTACAGGTATCAAATCACCTTGCTCTATAGTTCAGAAAATAGTTATGTATATATTTTTAAACAGTTGCACAGAATCATCCAAGGAATTCTGTTACAGAGTTAACAGGGATTGAGGTGAGCGAGTAGCACATCTTACTGTTGCTCACAGTTCCCACTTTGGAAAAAGCCTGATGTAGGATTTTATTCTTCCTCTTTCCCAGAGGCAGAACATACTGCTTTTAATTATGAACAGCAGTTCCTCCATTGGCTCTTTTGTTAAAAGTTTTCCATCTATTCAACTACATCGGTTTCCAAGGAAATATGAGCAAGTACCGCTTGCATTTAAATTTGTTCTCTCACCTCAGTGTTTCTTCCTGGGGCAAAGTAGTCACACGTTGCCTTGCTAGATGCCGTACATAAGGTTCCCTGTGACCACAGAAAAGCTCACTAGTGGCCATTGTTAGGCAGCAGGGCAGTAAGCAGAGAACAGGCTTATAAAGTAGGAATGCAATCTTTAGAAATGTGACACAGCTTGATCCTTTAACTGAAGTTCAGTAACAGAAAGATAGGAAGTTTGATAGGCAGTTTATTTTTTTTTTTCTTTCCCAAAAGTGCAGCAGTGAACAGGGTTCTCTGGAAGGGCACTTTCTAAACAAACGTTCAAAACAGCAGAAGTTAAGTATGCTCACATACAGAGAGAGTAGTACAAACAAAATTCATTTTAATTGAATCACAAGAAGTGACAGCTGTTTCATTATGACAAAATATTGTATTATTTAGCTTGTAGAATCAGTCTTAAATTGAACTTGATTGAAAAGGTATCATACCTGCTTTGGGGGTGTGTTTGCATTTATGTGTCCCTGCTACAGCTTTATTCCTCAGAATGAAGCCGCCCACTTTACTGGGGCTCTGCTGGGTAAGCATGTATGAGCTGCATTCACTTATGTTGATGTGATGATACTGAATGGTTTTTGGTTTAGGATGATGTAATAAAGTTATTAACTGTATTTCTCCCTGTATAGTATCTACTTTACCAGATCAGATCATTAAAATTCACAGCTCTGCTTTTGATAATTAAGATTTAAAAAAAAAAAAAAATCACATTTTACCTAAACCCAACTCTCTACCAGTAAGGCCTTTTCATTTAGCCTTTAGTAAAAAGGTACGGATACAGCCATGGTCAAATAGCATATGAAACGGGACATCCAGGAAGACCATTTAGTTTTAAAATCACTTAGTTGGGAATTAGATCTGGATAAGAATCAAAGTTTCTTCATAGTATTCTTTTAATCATCAAGGATAAGAATTAACACTGTTCATTCAAGGCTGTAAAAATACTCAGAATTAACTGCGTCATGGAAACAGACACCAGACAAGTGACAACAGACTCCTCAAAGCAAAGGCAGGCAGGCAGCTGTTGGTTCCTGTTCTTCCTACAGCTACGTGCTTTTGCTGAACAGTTCTTAAGTCTTTATCAAAACGTGGGAGTGAAGCAGAGTTTCCGGAACCTCTATTCTCTTTTTGGTTAAGTAAGGACCGACTAATTTCATTCTCAATTTCAATTTAATACAACATTTACTACCTATGACAGATTTCAGGTATAGTGTGGTTCTCTGACGGTGAGTGTGTTAAGTTATTGAGCCTAGTTACAGACAAAATGCTTTATACGTGTGTGTAGTTAGCAAGAGTGTTAATTTGGGTAAAACACCTGAATAACCTATATCAGTTCTGTCAACTTGCATATTATAGTTATTAGGCAAAAAGTAAACTGTTAAAAATTTCGTTGTTATGGCTTAAGATCACTTTAACACTAACTTTTCTTAAAGTTACACATCTGTACCCATAACTTTTTTTTTTCTATTAGGAAGCATCACAACATGCACTACTTGCACCAAAATTTAACTCAAGTAGAAAATTGACATATGACCTAGATTTGATAGAACTGTTGAGGGTTTAATGTGCAGCAATCCATGTATTTCACTCTAGCCTCCACACAGCTACGAAAATAAAGTTTAAACAAAGAACAAGTCTAAGTTGCTACAGTTATCTGAGCGAAACACTACATAAATGAACTTCAGGTTTAGTGTGCAAGAAAACACTTGAGAGCATGAAAACAACTTTGGTTTTGTTTTTAAAGACAAAACAGAGTCTGAAGGATATTGATGGGCAATACGAAGGCTTGAGAAACAAAGAACAGGATAAAGCTACAGTTGTAGTGGAGGAAAAAAAAGTCCCGAGTATTTGAAAGCGTGTAAGTAGTCTGAGTATCCAAAAACCTCTGCATTTATACAGATGCTCCAGCTGAAAAGTTACCTTTCAAGCAATTTTTTTGCCTCCAAATATTTGGTCACTCCAGAGATTTGCAACAACGAGTTAGATTTCAGACAAAAGCTCTACAAATCTAACCTGTAGACCATCACGGAAGTTTGCAACTCTAAGCTACGGGAAGGACAGCTTCTGTGCTTCAGAATTAAGAGCAAAGAAAGTTCAACTTATTGTAGCATTGCTTGTGTCTGGTTTGTGGATCTGTGCACCGGGGTATGCACCTTCACAGTTTTGAAAGAGTCATACTTTGATGCCTACTTAATGATTATTTAGTAGCAGGCTTTATGTGACAGAAGTTGAAATCATCGTGCTCTCTATTTGGGTAGAAGATCTGAAATAACTAACTAAAAACTAAATAGTTGTGCCACAGTTTGTTTGACAAGGGAAAGATTATCTTGCCTGATAACACAGTTGATTTGCCTGCAAGCAACATGAACTTGTCTTGCAAAAGACGATATATAATGTGGTGTTTCTGGAAGGTGTTTTGCCAGTGAATCTATACAGAAGTTACACGCTAACACCAGTTTGGGTGTTTTTCAAGATTTAGAAAGATACTCGGGTTTGGGCGCAAGCGATGGCTGCATTTCAGATAAGCCGAATCATAGAAGGTTGAAAAGACAGTATCACCCTTCCAAAGGGAAACCAAGTGATAACGTACTGCAGTCAGACATCTGACGCCAGTCCTTTGGTGTGAAGGCCACTTACTGCAGATTCTGAGTAGTTATGTCTCAACCAAAAAGCAACACTCTATGAAGCACTTAAACTGCCTAAAATAGCCCTCTTAGCCTAACTTCTAGTGAGCAATGATTTATTTATTTTTGGCTAGTTTGCTCTCAAAATAATTTACCTTCAAGAATCTAATCAACGTAAGATGTTAGACAATTCAAGACAGTTGGAGGTTAGAGACAGATCAACTCTACTGTGGTGCCCTGGGTTGGTGGTTTTTCGTGGATTTTTTTTTTTAGTATTACTTCTGTTCATGAATTAAAACAGACTTAAGAGTTAGCTCAAAACACAGGCACACTTAATTGAATATTTGTTAGTCTCAACACTTTTGTTTAACTCACTAGGAAGCCTATATTAAACCCTAAGGGTTTTTTCAGTAGTACACAGTAACCCATTCCAGCATTTCAAACTAGAAGGAGGTTGAAATTACATTCCTGTTTGCAAGCTACCAAAGCCATCCGACAAAATTCATTGGTCTCATTTGAAGTGGTCTCACTGAAAGAGTATTTAGCATACAGATTTTCCTTCTGCACAAGACACTTGCTAGTCAGATCCTACAGTTTTGACTAATGCCTTCCTACGCTATTTTGGGCTAGTTTGCTATTGTCATTAACAGCTTTGAGCTCTGTAATTGAACATAGCTTTTAAGAAAGTCTATGACACTGAATATGGGTGAGCATTACTGTGCAATAGCGCCTGCCTATCTGACCCGACTCAAATACGTATTTATTGATTTTTCGAACAAAATAAACTGTTCAGATTCATAGGCATAGGTTCACCTCTATGCCCGTGATATGAAAAGGTACTTGAAAGACAAAGGTGGTAATCAACTATCTGAGCAAGACAGATTCGCTGTGTCTAACGATTTAGAGCTACAGTTCAGCTGTAAAATATACATATTGCACAAGGCAACCAGCTAAAGACAAGGGTTTTTCTTCCCAACAAGGTTGGAGTAGCCCATTGAAAGTCTTCCAGCTGCGATCAGCGAGAGTTACCGAGACAGACCTGCTGCAGTCACTGGAGAAACTCGTCAGTGGGAGCTGATTGCAAGAGGCTCTTCAATGCCTTATAAGGACTGTGCAGAAAACCTCCGAGCCCGAACACCGTGATTGCTGAACATGAGCCGTGGGTCAAACCTGTACCTATAGAAAGGAACAGAGTCTGCGTGAGCTACGGTTAGCCCACAGTGACAACGCTTCTAGAAATAGCTTGTTTCTATAATAGCTCTGGCACAGGGCTACATGTACTGCTTTCTTGACAGTATGCAGTAGGGACACTCTCTCTACATATTACAGCAGATGAATTGTAACGATGCGCAACTAAGGAGCTGACGGTCTCCAAAGAAATAACTACTAGCTGCAACAACCCAACAGCATATTGGCAGGTGTAACATTAAGCATTCAGGAGTTGCATTCTGACAGAAAGCTTTGCTGCCTCAAATTACAAACTTAAAATGTCCTTAAAGTTGAGCTACGTAAGTAGTGCTTAAAAAAAGCTTTCATCCAAACAATTTCATCCAGCTATTTACTCACATCAGCTGACTAATACATACAGCTTAGGTCCTGCAGGAAACATTCTTTGCCAACAGCATCTCCAGGAACAATCATAGCAAGTGTTTGCCTACAGAAACCTGCAGAGCTTTTCCTTGTTTGCAGGCAAACCTGAGGTCCCTTGTCTCTGACTACTCAGCACAGCTGTAAGCTTCAGCTATTCCAAGTTAACAATGGCTGACAAGATTAAAGTAGTAGTATTAATACCGTCAAGTTATATTTCGTAGGTTAAGTTAAAATAGAGATTAAACATTAAAAAATAGAAGCATCAAGAAAGCATGTCTATTAAAGAACAGCATGTATGTCAGTAATATTATATTCCACCATAAATACCCTCTATAAAAGCTTAGTTTTAAAAATATATAGTTATATTTAAAAGTATTATCATAATTAATTGAAGCAGTGTTTACCCGGGATCGAAGACACCTGGTGTACGGCAAGTTGCTCCTGAACAGGACTGCAGCATCATTAATCGATAGTTCATCTTTTCTAGAATTTCTTGATCAATTGTTTTAGCAATGTTATTGATCTGGTGTGGATCTGCAGTCAGGTTATACACTTCCACAAACACCTGTAGAAGACAGTTCCTGCACTGTATTAAGTCCTAAATGCTAGTTAACATTTAATTATATTATTCGGGAAGAACACTGTAACAGCCTATAGTCTCAAGTGTTTTTTTCAACTACGTTGCAGCATCCCCACACATAAGCCATGTTTAGCCACGTGGCTAAGTGGTCAAAGACAGGACAGCGTGCAGGTAAAGCTGAAGTTTTGTGATAGTGCAGTACTGTTGGAGAAGTTCTTACTTCCACCTAAAGTACCCATCTGCTACACGGCAGATTTTTTTCTACCACATAAACGGAACCTGTGTAATGACTGGAAGACCACAGCAGGAAGCCACAGCTAAGCTGGCTGTCGTTTCATTAATGGATCTCAGCATACACAGTTTCATGACCATCACAGCACCGTTATATGCTCATTAGGTACTTCCAGCTCTCAAACTCAGACAGGCGTCTTAACTACACGTACGAGATATGCTGAATACAAGTATGCTGTAACCCTAATACAAGAAAGCTTTTTCTGTGTGCGCACGCTTTGAGAAGGTTTGTGTCCTTTGAGAAGGTTTGTCTGGAGGATTTTAGGGCAGATTTGTTTTTTGGTACACGAAATCTCTAAACCAGCCTGTGGGACAAACACTAGTCAAACATCTCAAGAATTCAGCTGAGGTTTTGTCTGTGCTGGATAGAGTAGGAGGCGTGAGCACAGATGATGTTGAATAAAACTGGCTGGGTTGTGTCTAACTTAGATAAAGATGCATCCGGACAGACTTTGTTTGCAAGCTTGCTTGTAAGGTTCACTGCAAGGTTTCAAGAGCCGCATTGCTGCATCTTCCCCAATACCATTAGTTTTAATTTAGCTGACCCAGGTAAGCTAAGTGACCCAGAAATGCCACAGCCATACCTTCTTACTGGAAAAAAATGTGACATGAAGTGTAGTATCAGATCAACTTTAGAGTCTACTTTCACGAAGAAAGCTGCAACGCTCATTTAACTTCATCATAAATTGTCAGAAAATGGAAAAATGAAGGGCAGGGTCTGCTAATCAGCATCTTGGTCTCCTTTACAGTCTGTCTTGCTATCCTACTACAAAAACCACCTTGTGGGATCTACTTCCCCTGCTTTAAGTTGTTCATTGTAGGCTACCAGAAAGTGTTCTGTGGTGGCATGATAACTGGGGATACCCGCTGTTTATGCATTTATTGCACATCTGCTGACAATCCAGTTTATTAGATTTGTGACCCAGCTGCCTCACACCCAATATGCTCTCTGGAGCAGCTGTGTGCAAATGGGCACAAGTAAAGATCAGCCCTGTAACACACCAAGTTTTGTGCATACAGCGGGTGCTCCCCGAGAGAGATTTGAACAGTTTCTGAAGCAGGGACGTTATGTCCCTTATACCCGAACAACTAACTTAAGATAAGGTTAGAGACTACTCACAGTTGTAACTAAATACTTGTTTTGCCAGGCAAACGAGTGATAGAAGACAAATGATCAGCCTGGGATTTCAGTTCCTCCCAAGGAAAAGAGTTGCAGCTGAACGTAAGAACAGCAGAGGTACAGAAGATATTTGTTGTACAGAAGACTCTGCCACATGGAATTAGGGTAGGACAGAGAACTGAACCCAGCCCCAGCACAGCTCCCCATGGGGCTGTTAGGCGATACCAGAAGGCAATAATCATAGTTTAGGCTATGGGTCCCTTCCCCACTCCCCTCCCACCCCCTTTTTTTCTTTCCAGAACCCCACCAGAGCTTTGGTCAAACGTTCTCACCAGTAGATAAATACTTCACTGTTTATCCTGCAAGCAATGCTAGTCTGCTTTTCAGGGTACTTTATGGAAACCTTAAGAGCAGGTAAGAGTGCAGACAGTCGCTAGCACAGTTGTGAACAGTTAACACCCGCTACTCAGAGAGATACTTACCTCCCGGTCATCAAATTCGCAGTACTGCAGATCCCAGGAAGTTGACAGTGTCCTTACACAAGCATACGTGTTGTTGTAGGAATCTTCACAGACACAGTCTGGGAAGCAGTGCTGTGAAGTGAGCAGTGAACAGAAACTTCAGAGCTGGAAAAAACTGAACTAGCAATCCTTTTCAAGTCTATACCAGCTCAAGCCAACTGCAGTTAACTGAAATAAAAACCAGAATCTTAGTCCTACACACCCAAGTCTCCACTGGGGATTTTAAGCAAAAACTCAGCTCTTCTAAATCTGAGAAAGTGGTGTTAATGAACTCACCATGATCCAGTGCATTTTGTCGGGGAAGCTAATGTACATACACTGAAAAGAACAGCACAACACACACTACTAAAGACAACACCAATGGGATGCTTTACTTAAAGCAAACCACCTTTGATTCAGCTAGTGATAATAATTAAATAATAGTTACATATAAGAATTGCGCAATGAGGTCACTGGAAGTTCAGAAAGAACACGATGTCACTACTACCCGCTTTGCCAAGCCCACACCTTCCTGCATATTTCTCCAACCCTGAGGCCCTACAGATTCCCACTGAAAGGGTGACTGTGTTCTGTACGGTCATAGGGACACATCAGTTCTGCATGGCTGGATGTCTCCCTCCAATTCCTAAATGCTGCACAGGACCTACAGAGCTAGCTCCTACTTACCAAGACACTGTGCGCTTACTTATCGAACCAGGTTAGTCCACACAGCAAACAGGTTTAATTCAGCAGCTATTTTCTAATATTAACAGATCTTGTCCTGCTTACTGTGACACCAGGTCCTAGGCCAGGACAGGTAGGATCACTGCCGTTGAATCCTTCTCCTTGGTACTCCACCAAGAAGTCTGATCTCCACGTCACATTTTTGTCTCCTCTCTAGGACGAGAAGTTAACATGACTTGGTATTCACTGCACTGTGAAACAGAAGAAATTCTCCATGCCTGGTATAACACTAACACTGCTCACTGCTTACAAGGCACTCTGAGTCATGGTCCCGAGTTTGAGTCAGTCTTAAAATAATATTCAGCTAGAGTAGACCTTCGGTTAGAAGGTCTTGTGTAGCTGGAAGACAAGGATCTGACCCAAACAGTACAAAACCCTCACAAGAAGGCGTACTAAAGTACTATCTTGAATTTATAAAGAATCATGAAGTAATACAAAACAGGAGCCACATGGCCAGATACTACTATGTGTCAGACAAGATCCCTGTAACAAGGCTGCTTCTCTTTGGTTTATATCAGACTACCGCAATAGATGGAAAAAGATACCCGTGGCGTAAGGAAAGAAACAGCTTTAAGAAGCAACTAAGTTTGAAGCTGCTCTATTTGTAGCTGCATTTTAAAAGACAGAGGGAGAGGGAAGTTTAAAGTTAATATACAGCACCATCACAGGCATATACAGCAAAACAATGAGTTTCGCAGTTTTGATGCCGTCAGAGTTTAAACTAGATGCCTTTTACCTGCTTGTGTCTAAAGAACAGCTTAAGGTTTGGACACAAGGTTTTAACAGCAAAGCGCTGTTCTAGTCTGGATGATCTCCTGTGTTTCCAAGTAAGCCGCCTTCAATTTATAGACCAAATTTAATTAAAACTAAAAGGATCAGCTGCAAGCAGCTTTATTTAAATAGGCTTCTGCTCACTTATTGGAAAGGTCAGGTTTACTTTATAAAACCACATACATTTTTCCAGAGTTTAGAGGGAAACACTAGTTCTACTGAAAACTGAGGCAAACCAAAGACTTAGGTAAGAGCAGTCTGCTTTTCTCCTACGTCTATGCTGAGAAATCCTAAGGAAAAGGGGAGGGAGAATGCAAGGCAGAAACAACATACAGCCTTCTAAAAACAAATTATTACGAATGGCAGGATTAGCCAAAGGGTGACACAACTTTCTATCACAAAATGACCCCACACAGTTGTAGGGTTTATCAAAATACATCTGCATTTAAACAGCATGCCTACTTTTTTCACTAAGCCACAAACATCCCATGTGAAAATGCCATCAAGGGAAAAATCTGGGTTACGAGTCGACCTAGTCTATCAAAGGAAGTAGGATTCACTTTGAAGAATAACCCCTGCGAGAATTACTGGTTACTATCTCTGTCCGTCTACTTACCAACAGCGGCAATAGTGACATCCCATCCATCTGGGTCTTATTCAAGTCATACCCCGCGATATCCAGAATAGTGGGACCCAAATCAATATTTGCAACAAGCATCTGCACGGTGATGAAAACGTACTTCAGAAGACCAGAACCTAACAGTTGTAATGAGACTCCTGTATTTTAAGTACTTGTAATTTTAGGTACACCTAAACACTACTTAATTTCATCTTTATAGGCTAATGGACCCTGTAACATTCACAAGCAATGGTAGGGTCTTCGGAAAGTCAGCTTCACGCCTCGTTTATTTCTGTAGCCTGCAATTACTTAAATGTACTGATTCAAGCAAGAGCACGCAGCTTTTTAGAATGAGGTCTCTGCACTTCCTACCACTCCATATATTTCATTTCATTGATACACGTATATGCAGGAGAATGAATTATTACCTAAAGTTGGTAACTGTGAAACAATATTAGAAGTAAATCTGTAGTCTGATTTAACTTCTTTCTCACCTTGTTTGTCTGGTTTGGTTTTATCCCTGGTCCTCGAACTAGCAATGGAACTTTGATATCAAACTCATACAGCTGCCGTTTGTCTATTGGCAAAGAAAACTGGCCTATACAACAGAAAATGGAAAAAGTTAAACGGCTTCCTGTTTTATGTTTTAAGAGTCTTGTGTTACATAATGTCCAGCAACCAATCTTTTAAGAAAGTCAGAAGAGGTTCTTAACCTGAACTACATTAACAAAGTGGACGACAGGAACAAACAACTTCAAAGCATAAGCCGTATCTTAAAGTTTAACAGCTTAGACACTGCATTTTTAGTTGTACATGATACAGACAGGTCTTTGACAGATTTTTACTGGTTAACTCTTTCACAGCAACTTTTTCTACAGAACAGAGACCCTTCCTCCATTTCTGTCCTAATTTTTATGTATACCAGGATACAGCGGAAGAGATGAATGCCAAAAACTGCAACCAAAGACCAACCAAACAATAAAATCCCCAAACGCTCCACACTGCAACTCCAGATTGTTTTGCAACTCAAATCAGTACTTCTCATGTCTACAGTTTTCCACAGCTGCTGTTCCCATTTTCTGGAGTGGTCACGAGGGTGAAACATTACGCGATTTCCTGGATCTGCTACAAATGCTCAGTAAGCAGTGAAAATTTTTACCAGTGTGGAAGCCATTGTCTGATGTGTAAAAGATGTACGTGTTGTCTAATTCTCCATTCAATTCCAGTTTCTTCACTAGTTTCTCTATCAGGTCATCTACTGACAGCAGAGTTTGCCACCTATACAGAAACAAAGTAATTCATATTGGAGTATGAAAAATTTAGAGTAATTCTGACTGCAAGTGGGGCATTCGTATTCTGCTTCAAGTCAGTGTATGCACGGTAAGTAAATATTGTGCCTGCAAATTCTGAAAACAAACTTCATAGATCACTACACTGTACTATTTGAGGCTGCAATTTAAGATAGAAATACACTGTTTGTCTTCAGTTCTTGTTGATTTTATTGTGTAGTGTCTGAGAAAGACGCCAAAATGCCGATTACTTCTTATCTGGAGACAGTCAAGACCAACTTTGAAGCAACACAGCGGCAAAGAGTCAGAGTTATCTCCTGCAAGGTCACTTGTTATTAGTTTTTCATATCTAGTTTTTAATATTAAAATACAAGAATGCCATGAATTTTATTGTCTATACGGGATCCTTTCTGCTTGAAAACTACATCAGCTCTTTTGTATTACCCATGCAATAGCAGGGTCCATTATTCCAGTGTGTCTAAAGCCTTGAACAGCTCTACAAGTTAGTCTTTCCTTTGTCATGGGGTCTGCCATTGAGACAAGTGACTGCTTCTGATAAGTCAATAACAAGCCTCCACAGACTAGTATTATGCTGAGTTAACTAGTTATTCAATTCTTGGATCCTGTTGTCTCCAGGCTTCATTTAAGATTTTGTTGCCTAATTTTACCTTCGTGTTTTATAAAGCAACAGCCTGAAAGAAACTTGCTTCTCCATCTCCAAAGTGACAAGCAAATGCCTGATAACCGCTCAAAATGGAGTTTAACACTTAAAGTTAAGCTAATGTTTGTTTCAGAGCTTTTAAAGAAAACACACCCACAGTGTAAACAAATACCTTTCCTTTCCATTAAAAAGAGGGAACAAGCTGTATCTTCACATTACTCCCCACATCCCTTTTTATAAAAAGGAATCAAGCACCCGCCTTGGCCAGTCAGGTATTCCCACGTGAAAATACCACAGACTGAGAGCCAAGGTTAACAAATCAGATTAGCTGGCAGATAAATCGATCACATTTGCTGTACATCATGTAAGAATCTGGAATTCAAGTGAAATAGAAGGTAAGGTCATTTTTTTTATGAAAACCTGTCGTGCACTGGAAGAGAAGCAGTAGAGACACCAAGCATGACTGGTCTTTATGATAAGTGATGGCAGCATTTGGGGCCAAAATATTTCTGAAGTCAATGACAAGTTTCTTTGCACGAAGTAAACCAGAAGTCAGGTTTGCTGAGACAGATGCCAGAGAACTATTACAGGTAATTTGACATCTATTGTCAGACTTACTGCAACCCTTTTAAAAAATACCTTTTCTTTTTTTAAAAACAATAGAAGTTCTGAGTCAAAATCTTAAGCAATAAAAATTCTTACCGCTTTCTATAAGCATCATCAAGAAACTGTATTGAAGAGTTAGTCATTGGAGTCTTTGCTTGTCGAATTAACCAGTGCTTGTTCTAAAGAAAAAAGACAAATATTAGCGTAGGGAGAAGTACCAGCTTTTATACCTTTCTTAGGCCAATTACAACAGAAATGTTGTTTAGGGTAAAACATCCACATGATTCCTGTGACATAGCCAGGCAATGCTATTGAACTGACCTGACTCCAGTTTTCCCTCTTGGTTCATGTAAAATCTACATTGCAAGAGTAGAATATGTTACAGCTCCATTATGCACAGCCCTTGGTGAGAAGAAAACAGCTGTGGATCTTTTCAAAGCAGCTCGGGGAAGAAATTTGTAAAAGGAGCTAGCGAAGGCCCTCCCAGAGATAAAAGTCTGATAGCCCGAGACAGGTCTGATGGGAAAAAAAAAAAATCTGACAGGTTGAGCAGCATTGTAAGATTGGACTCGGTTGTCAAAGTGAGGTTCTTTTGGGACTCAGATTTGTGAGCATTCTAACATAGGTAGAGAGGTGGGGAGAAACTCCTGCATCAAAAGCAATTAGGACTACCGAATTTATGGACAGGTGAGGACAAAGATCTGCAATGGTGCCACTGTCAGATTCTTGGTAGCCTATGAACTCAGGGCTGGAGACTACTGAGGGGAGCAGAAACATTACCATTTTATCTGGATTTTTTGACTCCAGAACAAGAGCATTTCCTTTGCTGAAGCGTTAATAATCTTCTAGCCGCATCCCCAACTTTCAGAAACAGCCCCTCCCTTCCTCCCCTCACCCATCCCCCCCCAAAGTAACAGAGATGATCTAACTCGTATGAGAAACGATACTCCCCCATCCTGAAGCAGCAGTCTGAACTGGGTCAGCTGCCGTACAAATACATGGGGAGGTTTGTTGTGAACAACCTGAAGGTTAGTACTAGTGGGGAGCAGAATAAAGGAGAAAGTCATGTCAATGCAGCTTTACACCTTTCCATTTAGTAGGTCAGAGACGACCCTCTCATCACCCTCAGCTTGAGCCTATATTTAGTTGGTCCCTCCTCTCCGCAGAACCTCTCGTTTATGCAATTTCCCTCCTGTCACAAGCAAATGACTCTGAACAGGCTCAGGCTTAAGGGACTCACAACGAGATGACTCATATCTCCTGCAATTATTCAGTTCTCCTGTTTTCTGTTCCTGTAGACTGAAGGGAAGATTTTTCGGCATGGAGACTTAATACCATGTCCAGTTTATTTTAATTCAGTTGTATCCAGATCTCTCTTATGGAAGTTGTGAAACAATTCTCTGGAGAGACTAAGTCTATCTCAGCAAGAAAACTCGCAGCATAATCAAGACCAAACATCTAGGACTTATGTGTTGGTTGAGAGAGGAAAAAGCAATGGAAAACATAACAGACCCCATCCCCAGCTCAGCAGAAGCTCTTCAGAGAAAGAAGGAGCTGGCAGTGTCACCTGTGCACCAGCCACCTTTCACAGGAGATGGGCTCAGGAGAGGCCCTCCATAAGGCACGACCACGCTGGGTAACTCGGGCGGATAAGTCACCTAGTGCAGCAGAATCTTCCTTTTCTCTGGAGTATTTTGTTCTTCTTTCTCTAAAGTTTCAGGAACTTCACACATCTTTGTGGATTGGTTTCACCTAAACATCTTTGTGGATTTCAGTAAACTTCACGCTGACTCAGAGTCCTCAAATCTGCTTCCCTGTCAGTCCCTGTCAAGAGTCTTTCACCGGTTACATACAAAACTGTCCACCAGTCCTGCTGCCACCCTAAGTCCCGTTCTCAAAACAAGTTTAGGAGACCTTGAGACAGCATACCATACCTCGCCAGCGGAATCGGAACACAGCTGTGCTCTGATTTTGCAGGAAAAACACTGCATGCAAGAGAGATACCCAACACATCTTAACCAGCTTCTCTCAGAATGGCTCAGATAAACCACTCATGTCGGCTATCAATAGTCCTGCTTGGGATACTGGACAGCTACCTATCACTTGATATAGTGCATAGCTGAGGATCCTAAACAGAAATTAAAGTGTGCATCACCAGCCAGAGTCTGACAACAACTTAACTCCTGTTTTTCATGCAGAGATTCTGCCTAAACGGCTCCTTTTAGTACCCCTTGCCCACATACTATATAAGGAAGCTGGGCAACATTAATTTAGGAATCAAGACTGTATTTTTTGGCTAGCTGCTGACTTTGCTGGTCAAGTTATTTCTGGCTTGCTATTTTAAAAAGGATTCAGTTATCACAGTAGTGGAGTCCAAGACAAAGTTAGGGATCCTTTTACGGAGGAGAAAAAAGTCTGATTCCTACTCCCCTAGTCTGCAGCTTAAGAGGTTGGGCTAAAGTATTTGTTACTGCTTGCAGCCCTTTTCTCCCCTTTTGTGTTTTTATATCATGCTGATAAGCACATGGTCATTTTGCAAGCTACAATCCTCAGCTAAAAAACAAGTTTCATCCTGTACTACATGAGTCACAGTGACCTTAGAAGAGGTGTCACTGGGCTCCAGAGGGGCATTTAGGCGATGGTATCTCTTAAGATCAGGAGCAAATCTTGAAGTGAATCAGTTGAACACTGAACAGTAGTGAGTTCTATTTTAAACTAATTGAATCAAACCCACAAAACCTCCGTAAATTAAATATCTCACCAGATTAACTGTTTGTGACTTTCACTTTCACTTATTGGCAGAGTAAGTAGCAGCGGATTAGTCTAAGCTAGACCATATTTGGCCAAGTTTACTGGCAGTGGAAGGTACTGCCCTGTCACAAGGACGTCTGCGAGTTTGTAACATTAGGCTGAGCAATGCTGGTTACAGGTTATTTCAACAAACGATAGGCAAGTTGTCAAAGTCCTTAGTGACCCTGGGCCCTGGTTCATGATGTTATGAAGTCGTCTGGTTCGCCTGATACACTCGTCAGCTAGGGGCAGCTTTGCCACAAGCTCAAGTAATGGACCACCCACCCACATGAGCAGATGTGCGTAGGAAGAGGGGGCTCTCATCATTCACACCTGAGCCTTTGTGTAGCACACTACCTACATGTTCTCCTGAACATACCGAGAGCGATGAAAGAACATTTTAAGAACTTCAGAACAGTCTGGAAATTGGGCAAAAGAATTAACTTTTTTCCATTTACCAATCATAACTCCATTGTACTGCCACTTGTCATTTTTGCCACTACATTTTTTTATTTACAAGATATTGATATGCAAAAACCTCAAAGTCACAATAAACATCTTACCCTGAAAGGCTGATTAACATAACTAAATAACCAGTAGTCATGATATTAGCCTTTTCTTCTCACTGTTTAAAACTTAATATGCAAGTCAGGGTCATTGCCTACTGCTCTCATAAGCTAGTAGAATAATCTATGCAGATTCTTGCCAGTTAGCTTACCTTTCCATGAATATTAAAATTGCTGTTTCTTGGTGCACTGACATTCTGAAAGCTCTTCGTATACTGTGGAGCAGCTGTCCAAGGGGAGTGCGGTGCTGGGGTTGAGATCATCATAAAGAAAGGTTCAAAATTAGATTTATACTCCAAGAAGTCCAATGACATGTTGGCCTGTGAACAGTTTTGTTGGAGAAGAAAAGTCATACCTCCAAAGGAAAACAGCAGGTATTTGAACAATTCCAAACTAGACATTCATAACTTATTTAGAGCTCAGTAGTACTGAGAACATTTAAACTATTTCAGAAACTTATTGCTTGCTCGTCTCAAGTGTCCAGAACAGCAGCTCATGATAAAAAAAAGTCCTAAGTGTTCATGTTAAACACATCATTTGTCCCACATCTCTGAACGGCTTTCTACTTCAGGCCTTTGCATTATTTAGACCTCGAAAGCTCATCAAAAGTTTGTGCTTATTCCAAGTATCAACATAATCCACCTAAACTCTGCTTTCATAAGTAAAACGTGAGCTTTCTTTAACACAGCCTGAGTCTGTCAGAGGCTCTCAGATGCCATCTCCTGACTGATAAATCCCAGTTTAGCAGTTTCAATTGTCTTCAGAAATAGCAATAGTTCTGAAAAAGTTTTTCAGCCCGACTGTTTACAGCGTACGCTCATTCTGTAGCAAGTTCCTAGTTTCTAAGGAGTGCCACATTTCTGCTCGTGAAGCCGGAAGCTCTGGTGAAGGAGAGTGCCAGACTCCACTCACTCAGGCCACTTCACTGCACTTTCATTTTCATTCCAGCCTATGCACAATTTCAAGTAGCAAGTTAGAAGAGATTGCAAGTTCCATTTTGGCCTTCCCTTGGTCAGCCTTTGAAATTAAAGCTTCAGAGGTATTACTCACAGATGACTTCTCCACTATTCAAATCTTGCAACATTTTCCTTTCCTGTCTGATTAGTATACCCCATTTTGGATATTCTTTTCTTTCTCTAGAAGAAACAACATAGTAGGAATTCCCTCCTCTTCCTTCCTCCTAACTTCTACATCTAAGCAAGTGGGGCTGGACTTCAGTTACATGACAACAGAATTAAGGGAGGATAAGAACTGTGTGAAGTTCAAAAACCTGGTTCAGAAACCAGTATGATGTAGGTAAACTCATAGAGGCAGTCAGCTTAGATTTTGTTAGGAGCTTAAGCTGCAACACGTCAGGACTGCAGTAGACAGATCCAGGTGTTCAGATTCTTAATACCAGACTTAAGTACCCAGATGTCCTTAGTCAGGACAAGAAAGCTTGTGCATCACATCAAGCAACACAGGAATTTTGCATAGGCAATTTACTCCTGTGCACTGCCCATCGAGTGAATTAAACTCAAACACTAGGTCTGGAATGCTGAATACACATTTGGTAACTACAGGCAGAAGGTAGAATGCAACACACTGAAAATCGTAATACACTGCTATATCAATAGGTAACACACCACAAGAGGTTTATGCAGCAATGACCTGTTGGTCAAAACGCTTATGAGCTGCTGAAGGACCAAAAAAGACCAGTACAATGCCAGTAATAGGATAGGCTCACTTCTGGCTTATGAGTTCCAATCTAGCTTTAGACAGTGTAAATCTAAATTTAATCAGACAGCTGTTCAGTACCCTAAGAAACATCAATCAGTTCTGCTCCTAGTAAGCAGCTGTCTGTGCTCAAGAACCCACTGGAATGAAAGTCATTAGGGTCTCAATGGAAGACTACAAGTTGTCTGCACCAGGGGACTTCTCGGAGAACTTTCCTGAGTGCTGCATGTGAGCTCCTAGCTCATAGACTGTAACAGCATGCCAAATTAAGGCTCCAGCTTGGCGGGCAGGGGGAACACTTCCCCCCCCAAAATCCTCCAAGCTAATACTACGTGCTAAACAGGGCCTCAAGAGAGCTACAATACCTCACTTTCCTTTAAGTATTTGATATCTTTGTTACCTCTTTTTACCTTAAGAGGATAAAGAGGCTAAAGACTCCCCTGGTCAGCTACACATTTTGGCATAGTCCATACATTGCCCTCGCACACTATGACGGACCGATTAGCCTTTGATATTTCCAAGTTATCGGTTTGACTAGTTAGAAATTACAAGATACTGACAGATCATACCATCTATCAAAACATGCTGTAAAGTTATTTTTACATGCTTATCTTCCCACCGAAATCTTGGCCCAGTTAATCTGTTACAGAAGTTGTGTATTGTAACGAAACACATCCTTCTATGAAGTAATTTAAGACATTGCCTACATGCATCATGTTCCTCATGCACCGTAGCAGTCAGTACTAACCGCTCAGCGAGGGTACTGGCTAGCAAATGGGCAGCTGGAATCCCTTTGCTCTCCACAGCTCGTACACACAAGCTTGTCATTTCTAAATATACCCAGAATCTTGCTCTGCTGATTAATGCCCACCCACCATCACGACAGCACAATCATGTATTTATGAACTAATGCAGCCTAATGAATTGTCATCCCCACTCCTCCCCAAGCCCCAGCATGAGGCGTTATCTGGTCATAAGCAGCTTCTGTAACACAAGTGTTGCAAAATTTCTTACCAGTACATCTGTCAGATAATCTACACTGTAATTCTCACCATGCCTTCGTGCTTTGCCATTTACTGAAAGAGTATAGTTGTAGTACTTTGAATTTTTCTCCTGTGAAAAAGAAGAGTCGGGTGCATATTTATACAAAGTGACACGTACATTGATTACCTGAAACAATCAAAACGAGCTGCCAACAAGCATTGTCAAATAGGTTATAAGCACTTGTCACAAGGACACCGCAAGAATTCTCAGAACTGGTCTCCAACAACAAAACTTGTTTTATGGCTTTACAAGTCGGGGTTCTTCCCCGGGCACCTTAGTAGGAGTAGCCTTTGTGAAAGCCAAGGATCTGACATGCAACAGAGGGAAAAAAAGGGAAGAAAATTTGCACTAAGTTGTTAGATGCTCTTTGCCTGCTCTTTCGTGACCAGCAAAGTTAGAACACGAGTTGGATTACAAAGCAACCAAAATTAAGTGTTTATAAAAAAAGTCACATACCAAAGCATACCAAAAACTCCATCCAGGAGGAACATGACCTACTCCCCCTGCATCCTCTGCTCCGTACTGAAAAAAAGACAGACCATGACTCACAGTTTCGATTATGATGAATAAAAGCTAGAAATTACATTTCGTATTCATGTGCTTTATTCAACGCTAGTCAGAAACCTCATTAAGCCAAATTCCATTTCAGAATGAAAAAAACCATATATGCATACAAAAACATATGTACAGCCTGTTAAAGAGACCAGGGTTAAATAATTAGAAAGACAGTAACTGAAAGTGTGGCATTCACCAATAAAATTTACATTTTATTCCCTGTTCTACTTTGCACACGAAAATACGCAGAGATCCTGGAGAACATACGGTACCCCATCAGGTAATGAGAGGTGATCAAAACACGCATGCGACAACATTCTAGGGCTTTGTGACAACAGTTCACAAGATACTAAAGAAAATTTCGCACAGACCAACAGCTTCCATCATCCTCCTCCAAAAGGGGGCGCGAACTTTAAGCAATGCTAGCCTCTTGCCACCTCAGTGCCAAATAATCTACAGCAACTAGCCTTTAAGCCAGCAAAAAAAAGGAAAGTAGCTGCTGAATCCGTGCCAAACTCAAAACAGAGGGTGCCTCAGAACAACACAATGGGTTTTCTCAGGGCTGCCCTCTCCCATCTACGTGGCTCGCCTAACTGCAGGGACAGGAGACTATGCTGAGTCAAGGGATGCTCAGAGAAAGCCAGATTAGTTTCCCTTCCCCTAGGTGCCTCGGTAACATCAGCAGAAACAAATTTCTGCCTGCTATGAAAATTCATGCTCCATTATTCTATTATACCACCACCATTTTCCACCAAGAGATGCAAGGAAAATAACGCCGTTAAGAACCCTGTAACTCATCTAGCTCCAAATACAATTCCATCGCACGAGGAACACCTGATTTTAGAACTTTCAGCACTGAATTTTACAGCTTACCATAAACTACAACAAACCACAGCTTAGTTAAAAACAGAAAAAACAAAAGCACACACATACGAGTGCTTGAATAATGAAGTGTTGGGTAACCTCCGTAAAGAGCTCCGATAATATCTGTTCTCCCAGTGAATTTGCCTCAGTGGACATTTACTATTTAAAATACCATATTAACTGCTAAAAAGAAAATAGTCCTCTGATAAGGGGATATACCAGTAAGGAATATTGAGACAAACCAATTTTTTTTCTGTAACGTTATTCTAACCGTGCCTGGTCTGGCATTGGCTTGATGGTGTTCTTCAATACCACATGCCAATCATCTGTCCTCTTCCCCTGTCATCATCTCTAACAATTAACACATCTGAACATACTAAAGAAGCCCTTGGATTCCATCATCCTCTCAAAATTAACTTTTAAAAACATTCAGGCACCTACAGAACCTGATTTTAACCAAGTTAAAGATTTGAACTTTGCATCGTATCTATCCCATCTCAGCCAAGAGAACTGTTCATCCAAGTAACACCATTTTTAACATTTTGGGGACCCACCATCAGCTACAAATACAGAAATCACTGAATGTTTTAGAAAGGTGGATAAATGCAAATGAACTGTGTCACAGTAAAAAAAAAAGGCACAAAATACCTCATTCAAATACTTTCCAGCAAAGAACGTTTGATAACCACACATAGTTTTGAGCAGCGCTGGGAAGGTGTATGGTTCTTGAATCTTCTGCCATAACTTGCTGCTACAGTTTCCTTCCAGAGTGTTATTGACAACGTGATGATTATGTGGATATTTTCCTGTTAAAATGCTAGCTCGGCTGGGACAGCAAAGTGCACTGGGAACATACTGGAAAGACAGGATAAAGAGATACAAGATTGACATCGTAAAACAATTTTTCCTCATAATTTATAGTTTTGAAATATCAGCTAGTAGGTTGATTAAAGAGTTGAGCAACACAAAGAATTACATCCCAAGTACTTTCACTGGTGGAAAGCTGCACATGAAACTGGTTTTAGGTTTCTGCATCACATGCCCTTCAACCCCATCCCCCCATTACAGATTAGATGTAGTTCTTACACAGCAGCAAGTATCCATTAAAATACTGTTTGCCAGTTGATTCACTCAATTATTTTAGCCATGGCAATACATTAGAATATGAGAAGAGTGAAGTGGGTTTTCAGCATGCATGAAGCTGAAAGTTTTACGTAGCCTCTTCTAAGGCTTCTCAGTTTGTAATAAAAATATTCAGATTGCTCAGTTTTACTTTAGTGCTTAAGGAAGTTAGCACAAGCACTTTTAGGAAGCGAAACTTTCCCTCTCAGATTCTGAATGCGACCTTGAGCTATATTCATTTTGTGACCTAAAAGTAGTTAGAGATTGAATTTAAAAACACCACACACATACGTACAGACTTCACAAAACCGTTACCAGATTTTAAATTACTTAAGATACAAACCACACAAATGCACATACCTCAGAAGTTCAAAGAGCTAATGCAAACACTTACTGCATTTAGGAAGGTTATTCCCATCTGCGCAATGAGAGCATTAGTCTTCTTTAGGGGTGTCTGGAAGAAAGGTACCAAACTGAAATCAGCTAAAGACATAAGGACGCTAGGTGAAGTAGCGGAGTTGAAGCAGTTGCGTGGCTAGCTGAAAGAAGGCCCACCGCCACAGCTTTTAGGCATGGCCCAAGCAAGCCCCCCAGAGCACCTTCTCGCTAGGGCCTCGTGCGACCACAGCGGTTACGCAAGTCGGCCCCAGGGAGCAGAAGCACGGGGAGTTTTCAGGGACCACCTGCAGCTGCAGAGGCTGCGCTCGAGAAGCCC
>NW_008825108.1:8956457-8981461 GCF_000699105.1 Pygoscelis adeliae | reverse complement strand
CCAGGTCAAGTACCTGCGGCTGAAAGGTACAGCCTGTCCCCACCTGCCCTGCTGTGCCCGCTGCCGCCGCTCCGCCTGGGCTAGGAGCTGCCCCTGTCGCCTCTCTTTCCTCCTCTGTGCCCGCAAGGCAGTCCGGCTTAAAAGTTATAGTCCCCTCTCTCCTGCTTCCGTGCCTATGCGCACCTACACGCACATGTATATGTATGTATGTATGTATGTATCCCCCTGCGTTTGTTCTAACAGCCTTTATGCATGGCGATCTCTCCCAGAAGCTTCCCGCGCACAGTTGGCTGATGCCTCCTTCAAACCAAGGCCTCGTGCGCTGTTCCCTCCCTTTGGCTTTAGGTGCAGTGGGAGCAAAAAGGGGGTCACCTGCTACTAGGGTTTCTGTGGCAGATTGCACAAGCTTTTGTGCTTTTCTGTAAGTTCAGTGCTTTTCTTCATTCACACTAATGAATCAATGACCGGATTTCTTTTTTTTTTTCCTTTTTTTAAGCTAAGTCCCTTTTTTCTTAAGCCAGAAGAGACGCTACACATACTGTCTCATAAGAGGTAGTTGGTCTTTTTCAGGTCCTCTTTAGTTCTAGTGGACTTAAACTAAACCTGACAATTGTAAAGCTTATTTGCAGGTAAGCATGTCTGCCGGGGGAAAAAAAAAAGCTGTAGTAAAAAAATGTAAATGCAATAGTCAACTAACCAAAATCTAAATGAAACTATCAAAGAATTCCTATGAAAGCTAAGTAGCCATGACACTGCATGTTTGTGAAAGAATGAGACTTGCAACTCCAAGTTGACCTGATGAGGAGGGCTGTACAAAGGCCTCTTGTCTCCTGATGTTAAATCATTCTTGTTTTTGATGAGGATAAAAAGCAAGAGGTGAATAAACGTGCCTGTTTTTCAGACCTGTGCAAACAGCTTTCTGCTTCCGTGTTTGGCTTCTAAATGAGGTGATATGCTATCTGATGTCACAGGATGTAGCTCAAGTTCTTCTGTGTGTCCTGTGGCAATCTGGGACTCAACAAGATATTTGCTTGTTCGGGAATATATTTTGTAGAATTTAAACTCGTTAGTTTTGCTGCAAAGTTAATTGTTTCTACAAGGACAGCTAACTGGCATGAGCAGGAAAGAATAAAATTCAGCTCACTACTTTTGTGGTGACTGTACAAGTCAGTAGGAATACAACTTAATTTTTTTGCCCTCAAAATCCATAGATGCGGTTTTAAATCCCCTTGCCTGGTACCAGTGATTGGGAGTGCCAACTGAGCAGCAGGTGCTGAAACAGGGTAGAAACCACAAAATACAGGACTGTTTTACCAATGGCTCCCCTCCCTCGCAGTCATTCCTTGCTCTTTATTACCCCATGATTGATTGTCATTTCAGCCTAATTTGTCCTTTTCTTTAAGCTCTCCAGAATTATTGAAGAAGTTTTGCCGTATGAGCTGAGCTGTTTGCCATCCCACTAATAGTAGCTTTTCCTGGATGCATAAGTATTTTTCTCATTGGATCAGGTTACCGAAGTATGGATTTTTTTGATTGATTTTTCTTCCAGCATCAGGGAGGCATGGTTGGATTGAAAGTGATAGGATTTGAAAACTTAGCCGCAGGGAAGTTCAGATGCTGGTGGCAAGTTGTACCAGGCTATTACAGGGAAGGGCTGAAGAGGTCGGTGTCTAATAGGCAAGACCCTAGCTTTCACTGGTGGGGTGCGCCTCTGAGAACAGAGCAGAGGACAAAAAAAATTTCATGGACTTAAGACATCTGCGGTGACATTTTGGTGAGCTAAGGGGATCTGGTGGCAGTGTGGCTGACCGGTGGAAATAGTTGAGGCCATGACTGAAGCCACCTTGTTTGCATCTTAGTGGAAAGAGTTTCCCACTTAGAGCTCATCCTGTAGTTGCGTTTCTAGCTTTGCAGACAGCTTCCTGAACATGTTCCTTTGTCTGTTATCATTTGATTATTCCCCATGCACATTTTCCCCAGGCAGCTTCCAGAGGAAGCTACTGTATTTAAAACACACCCCCTGGTTGCACTATTATAGGTATATTCTAGCTACAGCTGTCATGATGTTTCCAATTTATAACAGTATAATTATTAAGATTCACACACTGTGCAATAAGTAGTTTAGTTTAAAAGAAAATTGAAGACTTTGGCTCAGATCCTGAAAATGTTTATAATTGGGAATTGTGCCAGTCAATAGAACTTGTAATTTATAGAAAGTTTGTATATGTACATGCCTGTGGGGCAAGTCACTTTGCATGACAACTACAGTAAGCTGTTTATGATTGTTTTGACCTGGACTGAAGTTATTTTCTCTGCTCATTGGCAGATGTCGATGAATTAACAACTATAAAACGAGAACTGAATTACAGAATTTCTGTTCAATCAGCAAAGTTGCTTCGTCTTCTGAAGCAGAAGGACGGGCTTGCACATAAAGTCCAGAGGAACTGCGATATTATCACAGCTTGTTTACAGGCGGTTTCCCAGAAGCGATGTAAGTACTTTCTGTGTATGTGTGTACTAGTGTAAGTAGTTTATTTCGTTAATGTGGGCAGTATTTCAGTTAAGCCCTGGCACTTCATTTAAAGTCAAGAGGCCGGGCTGTGTTATTCCTTAGATATGACTGGCTTCCAGTGATGTCAGTGGCATCTGGGAACAGGCAAAATTCAACTAGCTCAACTAGGTATGCTGCCGTAGCCTCAGCTTTGTGTAGTGGTACAGCACCCTTACTGTAGATTGCCAGGCTTTTTCAGCTTTGATTCACAGAAAGCCCGAGTTGAATTTTTTGGTGTGCATGCTGTGTTTAACTGTGTGCTTTCATATGGGAGATGCTAGAAGTGGAAATTCTTCTCACTGGAAACTATAGACAGTATATGCAATTATCGTCCCAGAGCATTGTTAGTAGCACGTAACTCCTTTCTATCGAGTTGATTTAAGATGAGGAGTATTAGTAAAAACAAACCCACTTCCCCTCAAGCCTCTTTATCAACACCTGTGTTTTGGGGGTTTCAGAGGGAATGCATGGGAAAGAGGAGAAATATTGCTCTTCCACTGTGCTGGAGGAAAAGGCTAACCAATTAAACCTTTTTATTTGACTTGGCAAAGTTGTCACCTAAAGATAGGCTGAAGTGCTTTTGTTAGTTCTGCTAAAGTGAAACTGCATGTAATGTCATCTGTAAAAATAAATAGAAATTATACCTTTAGAAAGGGCATGTGAAAATAACCTAATGTTCCCTGTCTTATTTTTTCATTAACATGCAGCGTGACAGGTACAGAAATGTTCAGGTACAGTAAAAAAAGCATGGTCTTTTCACGAAAATGCCTGTAGGAGCTTTGAGGTGCATGTAAAAATTTTATTAAAAGAATCTTACTGTAGTGGCATGTGCTAATGTAGTTTAGTTAAGGGTTTGTCTATTACTGTGAAACTTAAATTTTTAAGCATTTGAAAGTGTTCCTTTGTTTTACTTAAACCTAGCATGAAAGTTCTTGGCTGTCATGCGCTGTGTGGGCATATTTCTTCTTCTCACCTACTCTTTTTCTTTCTCAACATCAGCTTGATAATTAAGTCCTCGGTGCCATTAACACTTAAGCATATGCTGTAGTCTCCTTTTAAATGAGACTACTTGAATTTTGCATGTGTTTAAGTGTTTAGAGGATTTGACTATAAATTCTGAAGGTTTGGCAAAAACCTATTCGTTAGGTAAAAACCTATTGACTGAAAGGGATACAGGATTTCATCCTAAGTATGAATGTTTTTACAAATTTCAGGTACCATTTTACACTTAAATTAATGGGGCATTATGTTTAAAATGTGCTAGGAACAACTGAGATAGCTGAAGTTTTAAAGTAATGCAATTTATTACCTAATATCCATGCATGTGCGTGCAGGTTTTTGAAGACTATGTGTAGGTTTGTATATTACATCTCTTTAAGTGAGATGTTTTTATTGTTAATGTAGCATATTTACCTACTGTTAATTTTCAGCTTATATCTCTGAAAATCCAGATGTATGTATTCCAGGGCACCTAAAACTTAGTTATTTCTTGCTTTAAGATCTAATCCAAAGCCACTGGGATTTGTTGAATGACTCCTGATAACTTCAGTTGCTTTGGAATAGATTGAGACTGTGTTTTTATTGCTCAATATAAATGTACTAGCACTATACAGAGAACGCAGGAATAAGCTTTTGCTGTAGGATGTACAACTTTAAATTTCCTGGTAATCGTGCCTTTGAGGCAATATGTGATCAACAACTGTCCAAAGGCAGGCAGAACTGGTCTTCTTCCCTCCAACCGTTTATTCTTGCCTTTGTACTATTTCCTGTGTAGTAGTAGTAGGAAGCCCTGTGTGGGATATAATGAATCGAATGGGAGAGGTGATCCAGTAAGGTAATTCCTTTTTTCCCTGTTTCCAGTTTCTGCAGAGGGTGGTAGAACTGGGTGCACAGGAGAAGGTGATTGCTTAGAGTAGCTTGAGAAGTGCAGCTGCTGAGGATGTAGTTAAGTCCTAAAGTCTCAGCGAAACTATTATGTTAACAGTGGAAAGATCTATTTTGTCCTTTTTTAACTTTAAAAAAAGAACAGTTAATGTGATGGAACGTTAACAAACGCACACCTCCCCCTCTGCCCCAAAATGTAAGAGAGTGTTTCTGCTCCCTAAAGCCCGTGGAAACTAGATTTTCTGTAGACTACCCTCTTATTTTTAAATATTCAAAACATTATTATTAATTTGTAGAAGTTTTCCTTGTTCCAGGTTTTTCCGATGGAAGTATATACTTGCAATATAACATTATGTGCCATAAAGCTTTATAATGTGCTTTCATGTACAGCATTAACATTATGATATCCTGTAGTCCTAAAACCTTTATCAAGTAAATATGGAGAAGTTGTTAAAATATTTTTCCTTTTAAAGTATGTTTTTTAGTGGCAAATTAAAATATCTTGGAGTTGTGTTATCATTAATTCTAACATTTCAAAATGAAAGTGATTCTTCAACTGATTTATAAAGTTTCATGGTATGTTTATACTGTTGTCACGCTGGGAACTTTTTCCCCCACATATAGTGAAATCTCTATGTAGAGGTAGAACTCTAGTTTTAAATTAACCTTGAGTTCACATTCAGATGTTCGAATGCTACCTTTAAGCAATCTGTACAGACCAATTGCAAACAAATACTGTTTCAGGAAAAGATGGAAATTCTGTCTTGATGCTTAATTCTGGCTTTGTCAGACCCTTTTTGAATACCATCTGACAAATTCACTCCTAGTGGTAACTTCAGTTAGTGAGGAAATTACAGGGCTGACAGATTTGGTCCCTTATTTTCTGATGAAATGTCTATCATGCTTCAGTCTGCTTCTACAGAGGAAAAACAGGTGCTGTTTACAAAACTGTATGCTTAAAACTGTGTGTGTTCAGCACCTGCAAGTTTTGCAGACCACACAGGGAGCCATCCATGGATCAGTTTTTGGCCTGTGCTGGCTCTTGGTCTCCGCGCAGTGCACAGGAGAGGCACGGCCCTCTGGCAGCTTTGGAAGCCCACGTCTGGCTTGTGTGTGCTTCAATACCCAGCACAGTGCCTGCAGCCTTTGAACTGCTGAATGGATAGAGTAAATGTAGAGGGACAGACACCAGGGGCGACTTCATAACTTACTGTGTTTTTCATGATGCTCTTGACCCTTATCCCTGGTAGGTGATGTATGTTTTGCATACAAATAGGTATTACTGTAGAAAACAAAATTCGCTGCTGAGTGAAATGCATTTTGGTCAGAAGCATGAGTGGCTATGGCTCTGTTGAGGGAGGATAAATTGTTCTCTTGGATACATGCTAAAAGCAGTCCACTGTGCTGTACTTGTAGTTTGTAAGATATATGACTGACCAGTTTCATTTTAATAACACTTCTTTACCCAAATTTAGATACAATATTCCAGTGAAGAAAAGCAGTAAAAGAGAAATCACCGTGATGGCCTGATGGCAAACATGGCTTCTAGGCACACATTTCTCTTACTTTTGTGATTTTGACTTATTTGGAGTAACAAGATAGAAGTTTGGTCCGTAGCATTGTGAACTATTTTAAATCCATCTTAGAAAGCAGAGTTATGCGCTTAATTATATCATTTGAGAAAAGCAGAATTCAGTAAAAAATAAATCAAGGTTTTGCAGTTATCATCTAAAGAACACGCAAAAGACATCTCATTCTTTTCTCTCTTCCTGTATTTTGCATAGTGACAGCTTGCTCATATTACTAAATATATTTTGACTGATCAAATTGCAAACCAGAAGTTCCTTGAATCACAAATTTTGATTGCCTGTGATTTTAATTTAAAAAAAATGCGCGTATTATCTCTAAATTATTTATAAGTAAAATCATCAAGCTCGATTGTAGCTCAGTCTGGCTGGAAGCAAGCGGGAATGCTTAAATCTGATTCAATATAAAATAAGCTGAAGTTATATTAACAGCAAGTTCATTAATCTTCTCTTGTATTTTTAATGGAGAAATAATTTTAGTAGAAAATTTCACAAAGAGATCATTAATTTGGTACTATGTAGTTATGGTACTATGTACCTATAATAACTTTAAATGGGTCTCATGCTGTGTTCAGAAAGACCCTTAGTATTCTCTGTTGTGATACTTGTTTAGAGACTAAGATTAAAGATAAGTATTATTCTTCTATTATTTCAGCATTGACTCCTGTATAGAATTCTCTAGGCTAACAATAAACATTAGCTTTCTAGTTTTTCCTTTTCTCCTCCTGGTTTGATTTAATGCAGAGCCAGTAGAGGGAGACAAAATATTTTATTTCGTGCAGAGATGGAGGTGTATCTCTGGTTTTCATAGGTTGGTGGCTTTCATATCCTTTCCTTAAATGTGAAGGGAAGTGCTTTACAAATGTGGTCAGGCAATAATTGGATTAAAAGATTTAAAGTCAGGCACAGGCTGTCAAATAAACGTTGTTCACAAAGGAAGTATTAGGTTCCATATGTGAAGCAGTTGACGAATGGCTTCTTAATTATAACTGAGATCATTTATTCCCACGTGGCTGTGGAGGTTTTTCAGAAGCTCCTGGCTGAGTGAGCTGAATGTTTTGGAATCTACCTACAGAAATTCAGAGGTTTATGTACATACTTGTTAGCAATACTTGTGATCTTTCTGAGTGCATCGTAACTGGATAGAAAGCCAACACAAACTGGCATCATCTGGGCACAGAGAGGTACCGTGCGTTTTCCCAGGGGATGGACAGAGTTTCCTGGTAGAAGACTGGGCTATGAAGTCTCCTCAACTTCCGAGAACGTGTTACTGTCTCTGTAGCATCAGCTCTCCTCACAGGGTACGGAACTCACTCAGAGGAAACTAGGAAAGCCCTGCCTGATGTTGTAGTTGCATGAGTTGGTTAGGAGAGGACTGGGCAAGATCACCATCATCAGGTATCTCTGGATAAGTGCAACTTAGATATGCAAAAGTACTCACACATCTAGATTAAACTTCTGTTTTCTCTCTCCTCACTCCCTCCCTCCGAAGTTTCTCTTTAGCTTCAGTCATGCCGCATCTGTGTGTCCTGTCCCATCTTCGACTTTTTTTTCCCCTTCCTAACTCTCTGGTAGCTTTTCTCACTTGATCCCTGTCTTTAAATATTGGACTTCTCAGCCCTGTTCCATTTTTTTCCCCTCCCTACATCTTGTCTACCCTGCAGTGTCTGCTACTGGCTCTCAGTCAGACTACTCAGTCTTTGAGTTTTCCTCGCATTGTTCCTTGGTCTCTTTCATATGTTCCTCCTTGCCTTTTTCCTGCATGCACTAATTATCTGCTCACCTGTTTCCTTCATTCCTCCTCTTCCCTCAACATTTGTTATAAATCCAGGGCAGACATTCACAAATTTTAGTTCCTAGGATGAAAGTTTGATTAAAGGTGTAAGAACAGCTTTAATACAATATACTGTGGACTGTTAACACAGCTAATATTGATTTGATTGTCACTCTGGATCAGATGTCTCGTAGCATGGGGCAAACACTTGTGTACATGTGGAATAATTCATGCAGGTCAAATTATGCATGTAGCTTATCTGTCTCTTCCCACTCACTTCCCAGTAGTTTGATGTACTCTTGCAGTTGTATAAATACGCTTTAACCTGGAACACCTCAATTGCTCTGGTGTAATTTTTTTTCTTTCTCTATGAAGAATTGAGTTACTCAGTGAACGCTGCTACTGTGGCAATTTTGTCCTACCCCGCCCCTGCCCAGATCTCCATTGTTATAAATTAAGGGCCAAATTTTAAGCTTGTCTTTGCTTTTCATGTTCTTCACTTTAAGGTCTGAAATATATGTTGTAGAGGAGGATGTTCTGTATTAAAAATTTAAAATATTAATGTCTGTGCAATTTCCAGCATTGCATTTGCAGTTAAAAGAGAGACTATCATGTACGCTGTGTTCATCTCCAACTCTGATTTAGATTTCCAAGTGGATGTGAAACAGGTCATTCATTTAGAAAACCACGTCTCATTTTCAAGGTGTTGGTCTAATACATTTTAAATTTAACTCAGTAGTTCTGATGTTTGAAGCTAGATGAATCTGCTTCTGTAACTTTTTATAGCAATAACTATTTAATTGATCTATCAAAAGAACATTCCTCCTTTGATGCGGTTAAAATAGGAGGTTTACTTCTTTTGGAGTCTGATTTCATATGAGTCATCCTCAAATGACTCAATTGGCTGCATGTTTCAGTTCAGTAGCTTTCCTATTAACTAACCTCATCTGTATTTGTGTGCTTGGTTACATTACTAGTCTCTACCCTTCGTGGGTGCTAATGAATTTGATCCTTTAAATTGATGCTGTGGCTTTTTGAAATGCATACTTAAGAAACGTTGCTTGTGGCTACTTCTTGTTTTGCCTAATGAGTTGTTCTTAATTTAGTTCTACCTGATCTTTTGTCCTTTGAAGCCTTTTGGTGGGGAAAGGGTAATGGAACAAAACAGAACCATGAGCTTGAAAATGCGATAGTCATCTTAAGTTGTCTGTTTAAACTGTTGCCAAAGGTAGGCTGAATTTTCTTTACAGTCAGTTGCCTACTTGTAGCAATATATGTGTAAATAAATAAATATTGCTATTGATTTTTAATTATTGCTATTTTCATCAAACTGTTAGTTATGCTGCATAGTGTGAAGGCTTTCTCTGTTACTTATGACTCAAGAATCGGAGGTGGGCTGAGGATTGGTTAGCAAGGATTTTGTAATCCATTCTATGTCCTGTGCTGGTTTGCAGGGAGTGAAGTAATGGGACAGTTAGAAGAGGACAGAACCTGTTTTTAGGGATGCCAGAGCTTGGCTCAGTGAGGATGGTAGCTGTGCGCTTGGTCCGTAAGCTGCACTTGGCCACTGGGCAGCAGTTCTTTTGATCTGGATGGTGAAGTTCACCTGCCAGTCCCTTGCTATGAGCTGTGCACGAGGAAAAATGACTGTGGATGTAAGTGTATTCTTAACTGACTTGTTCATTGTTATCCAGCATTATTAATAAATTGTGTGATGCTTAAAAATATTACTGGAGAACCCTTTGAAAGAGCCACCTGTAGTGGTGAATACAAAATCAAATGCCATTTGATTATCATATTTCACTCAGCTTCAGCCAGCCAAAATTCTGGGAAATCTGAACACTTATTCCATTGCAATGGGAGCATGGACTGAGAAGGATTACTTGCCTTTTAACACTAGGCTCAGAGGAGAAGGACTGCAAACAGCATCACTCATTGCTGTGCACCAGGTCATGGAGAAATGTTTCAATGAGTAGGTATGTGTCACGTTTAGTATTTGCTAATGTGAATTAGATTGTGTATTCTGGATATCTGTTAGTGAGTCTGGGAGAAAAAAGAGAAAAATGAATGTTATCAGGCATAATACCAGCAGTGTGGAACGCTGATCAAGATGGTGATGCTTTGCAAGGGCAACAATTTTTGTTTTTAAATGCCATTGGGAGTTTGCTATCATAGTATTTTATGCAGTTTTGGAAGTTACCCACATGAAAAGTGTCATCTCTGTGTTAAAGGCTAACAACTAAGCACTAACTGAATAATCCTGGGGAGTTTTCAGGTAGTGAATTCCATGGTTACTTTCTTTTGATGAGAATGTGATCTTGGAACGGGTCTTAGAGCGGTGCAGCCAGGATGCTGAGACTCAGGGAAGCAGTGTGAGGGGAAGTAGTTTAACAGATCCGCAAGTCAGTAAAATTCTGGTGCAGCACTGTGCTGCTCCATTGCCTCTCACGGGATATTCTTCTAGAGAACTATCAAGCAAGTTCCCAGACTTGAAGTGTAATTGTGCTGCTGATGGGATGTGCACACAGAGTATGGATCTTGTAGGTGATGAGTTTTGACATCTTTGATGACTTGATGAGCAGTAGCATTGGTAAGCCCTACAGGGAGAGACCACGCCACTTCATTGTGTCCAGCCAGGTCTTCAGGATGATCTGTGCTAGCCCCAGAAAACTGACTGGTGAGTGAGTCCATAGAAGACCTTGGCTGGCTAATTCAAAATACTTCAGCTGACTGCCATCTTCTCTTACTGATATTCTCCACTGTGAAAACAAAGCTGGACAGTTTGCCAATTTAGAATTTATATTACAATCAGTTTCTTTACAGACTTGGCAAATTGTGTGATTGTGCAGATTTGGTCTGGCCACTCAGAGGCCACTTTGGGGCTAATTTCAGTTTCTTCACTCCCAAGATGAAGTAAAATTTCTTTCCTTTTCTGGTGTTAAAGAGGAGATAATATATTTTTTTCTTCTTTTCCTAGAAAGAAAGAGGCTGGATTTGCTGTCTGATTTGGTCATATCTCAACTGAAAAGTTCTTGTGGTCTGTGCCATTGCAGAATATCAAATAAGTAAGATGGCAAGAACTAGTGCTTAGAGCAGTACAGAACCTGGAATCCTCACTTTGAGGGAAGTTCTGCTTTAAGAATACAGCAACAAAAATATCTTGTTCCAGCATGAAATAAAACACCCACTCACAAAAGTCAAGGGCTTATGAAGCAAAATTCTGAAAGCTTACATTTTGAACTAAAATGCTTTGTTCAGATTTTGACACCTCACCCTTTTTCATTTCATGTTATGTAACGCGCCATTTTCAAGTGAGGTGTTAAAATGTTTAATCCTAAAAAGAATCAAAATTGTGCTTTTAGCATTTGGAAATATGTTTTCATCAAAGATAACATTCTGCTGTGAAGGCCTTTGCTCTCTGCAAGCTGGTATTTTATGACAAGAGCTTTCCATTAAAGTGGTTCCAGCTAACTTTGTTACTGGAGATCTTCCTGGGAACATGCAGCCAGCCGTCTCCGCAGCTCACTCCCTGGCTGCTCAATGCTGGGATTGCCAGGCTGATTTAGGGAGCTGAGGAGCCAGCATGCGTTCCTGAGCCATATGTTTTCCTTCTGCCTCTTCAGGGATTATATGAATCCTTACTTTTCCATGTCACATACTTCATACTATGCTGCTTTGTTCCTAACTCTCACTGCTGAAGTGTCTTACCTCCATTGAAAATACCTCCCTGCCCCATCCGAACAAATGCCATCTCATGTTCATGATTGGCTAAAACTTGCACAGTTCTCGAAAATGGCTTTTATCATGGACTCCTTCAGCTACATTCTTCAGGATTTAACTAAGCAAATGGTCTTGGCGGCTGCTTTGACTAGTGGCAGGATCCAGAGGTAGGACTGGTTTTGTTACAAACCTGGGAGTCTGATCAGGATCTAGGTACACTGGGCAGCACTCAATACCAGCAGGTGGTGTAAGAATATACCCAACTGCCACGTTTTTCCACTGCTACACATATCATTCCACTGCTACTTTTGGAAATTGGCTGCATTCAGAGTTGAGACCTCTGCTGCTGGTAAATTCCTGAGGACAGTGTGGTGCCTGCTGTCTAAAAGATCATTACGTCCTTGAGGGAGGTACTACCTCCTGGCTCACTGCTGCTGCTCATTTCCCAGTTCAGTGAGCTGCTGTCTCTGGAGGGGTGGGATTTTCCTGGGAAAGGGAGATGCCAGGGGTTCAGAGCCAGGTGGGAGCGGAGCAAAATGATCAGCTGAACTCAAGCACTTGCCTTTGAGAGGAGAGCGCCTTCTGCTGCCTGTTGTCTTCTGCCCATTGAGCCCCAAATGTGCCTCATGCAGAAGTAAGGAGCCATGGATCAGCTGATTGATGGCATGTTATGCCAGGCAGGTGGCTGCCAAGTGCAGCAACTTACTGTTTGGGACATACCAAGCCTTCACCCAAAGGAGTGTGGTGAGACCTGGGAGACCCTGGTCAACCAGCCATGGTGTCCAACTTCTATAAACTGTGGGCCCTGCGAAATTCAGAGCCATACCCCTACATCCTTCCTTCTCCCCCTACTTTGATTACTTGTCCTGGAAAATGGTAGACATCTGGGGTGAGGGTGAAGTGGTGCTAAATCGACCTTTCTAAAGTGTCACGTAGGCATGTTCTGTAGTTGGGCTCTGCTGCTGAGGTGAAAGGGGCACTCTGTAATGGTCACCTGAGATGGTGAGAGCATCAGCCACTGCTTGTCTAACTACAACTAGTTTACTCCCCCCCCAATAGTTCTACAGTATTTTTTGTGTTACATAGAAACGTGATGGGACAGTAACAGCTGAATGTAGTTACAGTATAAAAAGTTACTCTCCCAGAATAAATACTTCGTTGCTTATCATGGATCTGAACAGTAAATTCAGTAAATCCTTCTGTAAGTGATAATCTGGCTGCTGATTCTAGGCCCAGTTTGCAACAAAACCCACAGAGGTTGTTCAGTATATGAATGTATATGTTGCAGAATCACTACCAAATTCTCATCCTGCAACATTTGGTATAGGATGTTGTAAATATTGTTTGTCAGTGGGCTAGCAGCTGTGACAACAGTGAAGTGGTTCAGTTAGTGCTGCAGCTGAGATTGTGTTTATTTTGGGCATGCATACAATTCAGAGGTTGACTGCTTGCCTTCTTTTCCATATTATTCTGTGTAACTGTGATCCTGTTGCTGTTGCAAAGTGGTAGCTGACCTCGCAGGATTAGTTTTGTGATGTATGTAGAGTTTTGAGTGCACTGAATTACACTTTTCACAACAGCTGTGCCATGAAAAGTTGATGTATGGATAGTACTTGTTACATAAAATACTTCCTGAGTATTAGAAATAGGGATTAATGTGACAGATTATTGTGTGTGGGGTTTTTTTGATTACTTATCAAGTAATACTTGTAGTACTTACATACTAATTTACCTGAGCAAAGTGGTTCTCAAACAGTGGTATCTTATTTCTCTAGTATTGCAGTAACTTTGGAAGGTGGGATTCGATCAGCTCAAACGGAGGAGGCATGCAGTCACCTGAAGGAAGGATGCTGCTGTTTGCGGACAACAACAGCAATCAAAACAGCCTGTTCTCCATCTACAGTCCCTGTCAGTCAGTCACGACATCAGAAATAACTGTCAGACACCACTGTTCCTTCCCTCTGCTCATTTGCAGCCATTCAGATGGATACCTGTTCAGCAGTAAAGTTTGATTAGTCTAATAGATTCCTGAAAAACTGGAAAAGCGAGGCTTTTATTTAGTCACCCTGGGATTATTGTGGTTAAATGAGGCGAGGTGCTGATTTCCACATAGGTTCAGGAAGAGTGTGAAACTGAGCTCATCCTGCTCCAGCCCAGCGCATCTGCCTGGGGCAGGGCAAGTGTCAGTTGGGAAGGGAGGAGTGGGGTGCACGGCCCAGCAGAGCAAAGGGCTCAGCCCGCAGGTCTGTGTGCGAAAGTAGTCATGTGCTTTGCTGTGAGGTGTTGCCAGCATCCAGGCTGTAACCTAGAAGTTCATTGCGTTAAGTGGGAATTTGTGAGGAAGCTGGTTGTACAGCCGGTGCTGCCAAAGGCCACGTGTGAAGGAGTGATGTGTGAGGAGTGCATGTGAGTGCATTTGTATTTCACAAATCCTTTAGACGCTTCTGAAACAGTGACAGATCATGCTCCGAATCCTGCACGTAGTGAAAAGCCATGGCATCTATGGTAAATGTTGGACAATCAAGTTGTAAGGGTTTATTTGTGTGTATGAGCTCACAGCAGGGGTCGCTGTGTGAGCTGCATAACTATACAACCACGTCATTGCAATCTTGAATCTTTCTCTGACAAGCTCTTGGATGTGGAAACAGCCTGAGAGAAAAAGTTGTGCTATTAGATTGTATGCATAGTCTTTCACACTTGTCTAGCTTAGTGCTACCTCCTCTTTTATTCTTCTGGGGATTACACTTCAGTACAAGTAACTGTGCTGTTCTTTTCTTCTAATGAAATGCCTTTTTTTTTTTCTCTTTTTACATCATTATGAACTTGTAGGAGGGTTAATGGGGCTTCACTGAAAATACCCAACAGGGTGCATGGCCTTTAAGTAACACAGATGCATTTTATCTCCGAATATGGCACATGCTAAACATTCCTTGGTTGAGTTGGTCTTTGAAGAAAAGATTTCCTGGATACTGAAGATCAAATGGAAGATAACAGCTGCTTGGGATAATTAGTGCTAGGAATAGACTGATTTATGGAGCATCAGGCAGCACTAGCAGCTATGTTTCTGCAGCTTTGTGAGATAAGCTTGACATTTAAAAACAAGATGCTAGAAAAGTGGGCCGTGGACTTAGTCTGTTTGGATCCTGCTTATAATTCTATGCTGGAGCAGCTCTGGAGTTAAACGAGAACCTCAGATTTTAAAATGCTTTTCTTCTTGAAGCTGTTAATAACCTGATTTGGCTTACTGAGCAATAAATAAGTGCCCCTCACATACCCTTGAAATTTGCCAAGGAAGTCAAGTCCATGTTCCATCTCCATGTTACATCATCTTACTAGAACACTTTCTAAAAAGAAAGTGACACAAACCTATCATTTATCTCTCTTTCTTAGTAAAAATTGGAAACCTCTTGCTATGTTTTGCCAGCAGTGAAACGGCTTCTAAATTTAGTTCCCTATAATTATAGTTATCTCCCTAAAACCACAGCAACCTGGTACTGATCAATATGTTTTCCCTGCCATCCATACAATACATATGGCCAAAATACAGAGCATGAACAGTTTTTGGTTCTTAGGTTGGATTAGTCATCATTGATGGCTAACAGTTTAATGTGGGGTTTGGTTTTTTTTTTCAATACGTTGCTGCTAGTTTCTTATCTCATCCAGTGGTCATTGACAGCAATAGCTATTGGGCCTTAAATCCTGAAGGAAAAATAATTATCCACAGAGACCAAAGGAAGTCAGAATGGGGAGGTAATCAATGTACATAGCTGATCTTTTTTAAAAAAGAATACTAATCTGAGGAATTAAATATTACTAATATTTATGGTAATGCCTAGAGAGACCCAGTGAAATCAAGGAACCTAATGAGCTGGTCACTGGACAAACACATGGTACAAGGCTCTCTGAAAAACAAACTTTTAATGAGACAAGGTCACTTGAAGGCTGGTAGAAGAAGCACGTGTTCAGTGGAGTGAAGTGAGTTGTCCCAAGCTACGCAGTATTAAATAAACAATCAGAACTTTGCTGTTACCAAAACTCATGCTTGTGTGGTGTTGTACATGTTCAAAATTGATTTTAACGGTTCAGGGCTTCAGTACTAAATGAGCCTTTGATTAATCCTAAACACATTCAGTTCAATAAACTTGTCCTGTGAGAGTGGGTTATGAACTGAAATTTTGTCATTTAACTGTTGAGTAAAAGAGCTTGGAATGGTAATGTTGTCGTGACTGATAATATTTTCTCCTCTTCATCTTACTCACGAACTTCAGCAAAAAAACCTGTCTCTGTGTCAAACTTGCTTAAGTGACTAACGTACGTACTTTTTTTCAGGAAGGGGAGGCGGTAGTTTGAGGTTCATTTGCTTTGTTAGCTGCTTCCTTTTCCAACACTTGCAGAATGTGCTCTGTGAAGCTATGGCCAACATGGGAGATGAAGGGAATTATGTGATCTGGAGGACTTGGGGTTGCAATAGCTTCACGTACAAGCAAAACTTCATGGGAAAGTTTCCATTTCTTTACAGAACTAGTGGCATCTGCAAATGGGAACCAATGTATATGTGATCAAAGAACTTGAGTGGTGGTGGAGGACTTCCGTACTGACTGATCAAGATTTGTGGTTCCAAGAGCTCTATGGGGCTTATATTAGCTCCTCTTGGAGTGAACCCCATTCCCCTCCCCAACCCCAGAAAGGGTGTTGTTTCTGTTCCTGAGGCCATGTATACTGGAAGAGGGAAGATCCGTGCTGGAAGCAGGACTCTCATCCTTGGGCAGTGCAGGAACAACCTGTCTCTTTGTTATGTGTCTAATGAAAGCCTTGCACAGCCTGAGCCTAGTCTTTGATGGATGTCCTTAGCATTACTGCAGATAAGTACTAAACAACATATAAAAACTTTTACATATAAACATGGTCCCATTCCCGTAGTGCTTCCTGGCCCAAAGCAAAGGCATTCTGTGGTTAGTAATTTTTCTAACTTTGGCAATTACTTTTTAATCTAAGATATTTGAAAGTGTTCTGTCTGGGGATAAATCTTGTCTTGGGGACATAGGGTGGTTTTTGTTTCGTTAATTATGTTGGGGGGATTAAAATCTTGCTGTTTCTGAAATAGCAGTTCAGACCAATGAAGCTGGTGATCCACACTGTAAAATTCAATTTCTATGCTAGGTGCGAAGTAAATAATCAGATTCTGATAAAGGAAGAGCAGCTCAGTTTTAGTGCTGGGAGCCTGCTATGACCTCCATTCTTCTGCAGATATTATCTTAAGCACGCCTACAAATCATACCTGTCAGAATTATTTTTTCATATATTGCATTAGTTTTTCTGCTGAGTTGGTGATTTCTTTTTTAAAACGACCATGTAGCATTTAAGCAGGATTCTGTAGTGTGAATACTAGCTGAGATATGCATTTACTTCATATTGTTTAGCAAGGTTAGGGAACATATCTTAATTTTTATAATGATGCTTTTCAGCAATATTTTTATGTAGGCCTCTTCAACGATTTTTCTTCTTAATATGTTCCTTACCAAAATAATATTTTTAATTCTATGCTTCAGTAGAGACAGTTAATTTCTCTGACAAAAAAAAAGGGCATTTGCTCTCTGAGACCTCACTTCAATTCATTACTTTGTATTTAATTTAAAAGGTCCTCACTATATATTTTAGCAAACATGTAAGCATTGCTATGACTTTTATTCCAGTTGTTAACTCTAGACTTTATGCTACTTGTTACTACAGCAGTTAAAATATATTGTTATCTTAGCAGTGCTTGCATGATGTGTCTTTTTCCTTGCTCATGAGATGCAACTATCTGCTTAATGTATTATCTGCTTTACTGTTATAGTTGGCACACGAAGGCGATAAGTAAAACAAATTGACTCCCTGCCCCCCTAATTCTTTTATTTTCTTCATCAGAACAACACAGATCACTGTGGTCCTCAAATGGCAATCATAACTTCAGAGTTTATTTATACAGTTGAACCAAATTAGAAAAACACAGTAAGAAACCTGGATGCTGTTGTTGAATTCCACCTGCCGTCCCCAATTTCACAACATGAGAAGATCCATCCTCTTACTTATCTATCATTTTTCTCTGACTAAGAGCTTGTTGGAAGCATTTGGGACATAGAAAGCTTCTGCAAACTCTTTTTTTGTTGGATGTACTATTGTCCTTTTGGAAGACAACATATATATGTACAAAGAATTAAATGTAGCAGTGGACTTCAGCTTGCAATTAACATACGTACATTTCAGTGTTTGTACCTAGGTGTTCACGTGAGTGCTAGGTGCCTATGCTTCCCTTATGATCGTTGTAAATCTAGTCAATGTCTAGTTCTCGTTGCTTTAATATCCAAAGCTCTTCACAACCTACTCTTCTCTGTTGTCACATCCTTGTCACTTCTTACTCAGTATTCAAGGTTAGCTCATGCCTCCTACCTCCATCCCACACTTATTTTAAAACAAGCACCTTGTCAATTTCCCTCCATGTTGATATTTCCTTGTAGATGTTTAGCCATGTTGAACTTGAGTTGATAATTAAAACCTAATCCCTCAGTCCTCTTACTGACCTTATGCCTTCATGTGTGTCCCTTTACTCATCTTTGCCATGAAGCCTACAGAAACACACTAGCAGCTCTTCTATTAAGACTACTGTCCACCATGCTTTCCGATATCATCTCACTGTCTCCCTGTACTTGTCCATATGCTAATGTGTTTTCTTTTCTCTTATTTCTTTCTTTTAAAGCAAGCAGTCTGTTTTTTGCTGTGCTTATACAGCACCTACTCCAATAATGCTGCAGCCCACAACTAGGATTTATGGGCACTGCAGTGAATACAAATAGCTTTAATAGAATATCAGGCGTACTCAGTTGTGCAAGTTTGTTGTCCTCTATTACTGGCATAATAAGGGGAACTAACTTACTTCAGTCTTGTGATCAAGCAATATTATATTTAAGCCCCTTTTTGTTTCCCACATGGATAGTTCCAAGTTAAATCTCTGCCTTGTCCCTTAAGTACAGCCATGGAACCCTATGCTAAGATAAAGGTTTCCACATTGCATCTATTTTGTAATGTCAGGGTAGATTTATTTTTTTTCTTCGGAAATATTTGCAGTGCCTCTGATCTGTGGTGCATGAAGTTTAAAAAACATGAGTTGGTTTCTACTTTTCAGGAATTCTTTCAATTCTCTCCTGTTAAGCTCTGGGAACAGTCAAGTCCCAGTGATGGGCCTGGAGTGAAATAGGCCACCCTTTGTACCCAGCCCGTTGGCAGTGGTTGCTGTCACTTGTGTGCTCAGGGTTGATGAATTATCAACAAATTTAATTCTTCTATCCTCAAAACCAGTTTGAACTAGGAACTCCAGATGCTGCAGAATACCAGCTTTTTAATGGTGTGATGGTGAGAGTTGGTGACACAGCATAGTTAATAATTTGTGATGTAAAGCATTTGAATATTAACATGTTCCTAGCTTTCAATGTGATTGTGTTGTAGAGACAGGTTTAAGAAAAGCTTACTGCTGAGTGGTTTCCTAAAGAACTCAGGAAAATAGGGGCTTCATGCTCTACTGGATTGGGCGTAGGTCTGGGAGACAGATCCGTGCAGTTCTGCTGTTGCTGGCCTTAGCCCTGGTATTGTACAGATGTCAGGTCTTTCTGTACCTCCCTCATTCATGGAAATAGCTATGTATTTACAAATGGAGAGGGGTTATAGGCAGGTTCAAGGGGGTTACAGGCACGTCTGTACTTCTGTTTTAGCAACCTGTGATGCTTTTGAGGGCTTTCATATTCTCACCTATGTGACCTGTTTGCATGAGCATCTTGTGCCACTCTAAGAACAACCTAAGAGACTGCAGTCAGCCTTACCTGCACTGATTCACTGCCTACGAATGTGGTGCCTCCCTAGATGGGAAACTGGTCACCACAGCTCCACTCCATTGTGTTGTAAACTGCTAGAAACTGCTTTCACAACTGATTTAGAGATACCTTCATTACAGATGTATGATATTTCAAGTGTTTTCATTGATGCTGGGAAAGCTTGGCATACTTCTCAAAGTGTATTGTATCTGCCAAAAATTTCAAGAAGCAATATGATTATGAATATTATTCAAATTATAAATACACTTACTAGGTGTAACTGTCCATCACTTCCAAAAGATAAATTACAACACACATTTGTGGGTAGGTGATGTTGGGGTCAAGGAGACCTGGCTCTACTGAAGGGACCTTCTCTTTTCTCATCAATCCTGTCCTCATGTATACACATCTGTAGTACAGAAGGCAGGAGTGGATAGTGTGTGTGGGAGGGAAGGGGGAGAAACTAAAGATCATAATGAAGAATCTTGAGTCTGAAATTCCCTCTTGGCTGAATCCTGATTGTGATAAACTGAAGGATCATGTAGTGTATATACAGTTGTGAGCTTCTTACAGGAGTAATAGTCTTGTAGATTAATTTCCTGTTGAAAGATATACAGTACGCTAAGCAGTGCTATTTTAATGAAGTTCTCTAGATCATCCCTCAATAGATATGGCTAAACAATGTGCAGGCAATATTCTCTTGCAGACATTTTAGCTGTAAACAAAGCCCCATGTCCAGAGAGTGCTCTCTAGTAAGAGAATTCCCCAGATCCTCTGTTTGTCTTAAACCCTCCAAAAACAAGTGGGCTGTTTTAGGGCTTCCTTCAAGAGAAGGTTCTGTTAAAGAGTACTTACTGTGTTGTCAGTTTTTGAAGGGGGAAGTAAGTAAGAAGGCGATGTGCCTGAAGTCTAAAGGAAGAGGAAGCATTGGACTAGAATTGAGCTTGTTTGGATTTGTTTCTCAGCTCTGCTGCACGCTTCCTGAGACTAATCATTTAAATCTTGGTTCACTGTTTCTGAAATCATAGATGTTATTTCCTGTCCATTGTGTAGTTTATATTTGCACTGAATACCTTTGTAGGCAAGGATTGGCTCTGTTCTTTTTGTCTGTGATATCTAATATAGGACACAGTGAGGTCCTGACCTCTTTTGTGACATTTATGTGCAAAGTGATACAAATGATGACTAATGCAATGGGCAAGTTTAAAATATTCATGCCGTGTTGATGAGACTGTGGTGTCAACACACTGCACCATTTTCCTGAGCCCCACTTGTTGAAAGTGCATCAAATGAACCTTCTCTAGGCACAAGTACAGTAGCAAAACTTCATTTTTGTATTGGTTCTGGAACCATCCCTTGTCCAGTAAAGACAACCCTGGATTACTTGTCTGAGAGCAGAGACCAACTTGGTGGCAGAACTGAATCTGTTAGTCCAAATTCATGTTTCTCCTTCTGTATAACACAGATCTGTCCACTCTTACCTGTAGACTCCCTCCTCATGGGCTCAAGCAACTGTGGATATGCGAAACAGTGCTACAGGCTCTGTGCTTGGTGGTCTACACAATAGTTACAGCTAGCTGGTAGATCAGGGCATCTGCTTGCCTGCAGTGTCTGAGGTAACAAGTCATTAACAGAGCCTGTAGAGCAGTACTGGCAATGCAGGAGGTGCTGCTCTACTTGCAGGCTGCGGTGGGAGGAGTGCTGGGCTGTGCCATCTTGCGGGCTTTTGTGTTCAAGGACATGCACTGTAGCATCGCTGTAGCACCTGTGCCCTTTCAGTGTCAAAGACCCAACAATCCCGAGGCCTCTTTTCAAGCTGTCAGAGGTGGCTCCATCTTGTGCATTGGAGGAGTGTGAAACTCCAGGTGGGACATGCTTGCTTTCAGGCTTTTAGGATCAAGCAGAAGGAAGTGGGGCTGTTTTTGGCAGAGGGGATGTTTAATAATAGAACACATATAGAACTGGGTAGGATAGGAATTTTGTGCTCCAGTGGTGAAGATGGTTTAATGGGCTAAATGTATTTAAAATAGTTTTGCCTCTTGGGAGAATCTCAAACTGCCTTATCCTTTCTTCCTTCCAAGGTGGACATACTTCATTCTGTGTGTTTTCTCTTATACCCTACAAATTGAAAGTGAAATCTTTTCTCTTTTGAAGTTCATGATGAACTAGAATGCACATCAGAACATGTGTTGGTACAGATTTAAAATTTCTTGATTTGCTAACTTCTGTGGAGCTGTTTGAAGCCAAGTGGTAATGGGGTTACATTTTCTGGTTACGTTTTCTGGGCTCTTAAAGGTAGTATATGGAACTCTGGGGCTTAGCAGGCAATGGCTCTATGATGTGGTCAATACAATAGGTTTTGCCTTGTGGTTGCAATACATTTTTTTCCCCTCATCCTATTGATATATATATTACTTTCTGATATTTGCTGTATCAGCAGCTGGTGTAGTGATGCTGCCTAAACGTAATTTCTAAAATGCTTTGGGATGAAACATTTTACAATATTATCATACAATATATTTATTACAATATATTTTTTTCATGGGTACGTGTTGCTTTAAGTATTTTTGCTAACACAGGTGTCCAGAAGCATGGCAAACAAGCTTTCTCCCCAAATTTTCACCATTTTACTGGGATGTTGTGATGCGAATCAGAATTACAGAAGGTCTGTACACTTTTCTGTGAAATAAAGGGGAGGATGTGGAGTTCATGAAATAGAGTGACCCAGCTGAAGATGTCTTACCATTTTTAGTCTTTTGATTACATTCGGTCTTCTTTGCGCACATCAGAAGAGAACCAGTGAACCGTGCCTTCCAGTAGTCCTGGGTTTGGGTAGTTAAAGCTCCATGCAAACAGACGTGTCCTCTTCTTTAAAAGTGAGATCAGTCTGTGGCCCCGTTTCTGCTGCTGTTTCTGTCACTGCCCCATCTGCTTGTGCTCATTCTCCCTTTCTAGCTGCCTGTCTTTTACCTCGTTGTCCCAGTGCAGGCAGAAGAGAAGTGCACTGATGAGCAAGGAGGTTTAAGGTAAATGGAGTTTTTTTTCTCTAGGTCAAAACCTGGCAGTGATCATAGGACTGATCACCATAAGGCTGATTGTAACAATCGAGCAAGTTATACGTGTGAACTAGTATTTCTTACGAAGTATGCTCTGGCCTTAAAAAGGCACTGTTAGCAGGTTGGTGGTAAGACTGCAGAGAGATAGCAAATGTGGAGGTAAGGTTTTTCAGAAAGTGACTCTGTTGTGTGGGAGGGAATAAATGAACTACAGGGGGAAAAAGGCAAAGTCTCAGGTTGATTATTACAATGTATCTGGAGCTGAAATATCTGGGCTAGCCAAAACGCTTTGATCCCCTCCCCCGCCCCAATCCTTTCTGAGTGCCATCTGTCTTGTCAGTAATTGCAGGTGAGGACTTGTGGACATGGCCAGACCTCTCTGTATTGGTGGATCAAACTAGGTTCATGATGGCTGGTGACATCTTTGAGTTCAAATTTGTTGCATTTTCACCAACTTGGAACTATGGTGATTTGTCTGAAATTTCCTTGTCGTTGAAGACTATTTACAGCTTAACAGTGGTGAATGCGGCAAATTTATACAAGCTGTTGACATGCAGTGTCATGCTTAGATGTCTGCAAGGCCAGGGAGTGGTGCAGAACACGTCTTGCCACAGGCAAATTAGAGGGTTTGCCTGATCAGTGGTTAAAACCCAATGCTATCCACTTTTCTAGAAGCTAGGCTCTTGCCCTTAAGATACGTGTATGTATACTTAATGGGATGCTTACCTGTGTCTCTAAAATCCATTTGTGCTAATGATCCAGTGAGTCATCAAACCCATTAGTATGGCTTGGCTTCTTCATTTTGTCCCCTGAAGTTAATTTTTGCATTTTTTTCTTAAAAGTAATGTTGCATTAATTGGCTGGCATGCGGGAAAGCTCCTTAATGGCATGCTGGTCCTTAGAAGTAGCCGTGTCCCAAGTCACAGAATGATTGTCCTGATTGTTTCCAGTTTTCTTACAGAGTGACAAGATGACAAGTAGGAGAAATAGCAGTAATGAGGACACAGAATTCTCACTTCGACAGCTGGTTATCCTCATCAGTTAAATATCGATATCTTTCTTAAAGCTGATTTGTAATTGTTTAAAAATTGGAAGAAACATGATTTATGTTCAGTTTAGTGGGATGACTGATTCTCACTGTATGGATAATGAGTGGTTCCTGAAACTTTGGCTATGGCTCCTGAGACTTTGGGCAAGGGCATGTGGTGTTGGGTTAGCCAGTCTTGAAACAATCCAAGAACAATGTAGTGCTGTTTGGGTATGGTGCTCAAGGAAGAGGAGAATAATATTAGAGAGATTACACGGTTATTTCTGTATTTAAATGTTTCTGTTACGATCCCATTGGTACAATCTGTACACCTAGGGAGATTAATTCATTTCAAATTTGATGCTTTAACCATTAAATCATCATCTCCAGCTGGCGCTGAAATAAAGTGATTTGCATCATCTACATCAGCAGGGAAGCGCCACCTTTGTTAAAAAAAGAACCACCAACACACAGACTTAATTATCTATTCAGAGTGCAAGCTAGCAGCTCAAACGTAGTGACTTTTCGCCAAAACCCAACCAGATATTTAAAGAGGTATGATCAAAATCACGCTTCTCTGAAACGTGTAACTTCTAAAGATAGCTATAACTGATCTTAAAAAAAGGCTTGCTTCTGTGTTTTATATTGTGTGTCTTTTATATAATTGGCTTCGCTGCTTATCTCCAGTTTTCTCCTATCTTTGTAATGTGGCTGAGAAAAACATCTTTTTAATAAAGGGGCAAATAGTTGTTTCAAAGCTACAGATGTTGGCAGGTAGACTCAGACTTCTGGTAGCTTGGTCTTTGAGCCCGACTAATGTGGTGTGATAAGTCTGCTCTCCTTCCACAGAAACGCTGAGTGGTTTAGATGGTAAAAGCTATCATTATTTCAAATACTTTTCCTTCTTGTCAATCAAGCCACTAGTTTGAAATTCTGTATCAAACCCTTTTAAGATGCTGTTAGGTCAAATAGCACTGGCAAATGCGTCTAATAAAATGCTGTTGAATAGCTTCTTTTAACTATTTAGTGTGTGGCATGTCATTAGTAATAAGTGCAGTTGCAGTTTAGATTCATAGGAAAGGCTGTTATTTTAGTTGAGGATGTTCAAAGCCTCTGTGCTGGAGAGTCAGAAACACAGAAACTGTGCAGACCACTTGCTCTTGCTGCTGCTGGGGCTGTCCCTGAGCAGCCCTGGCCGCAGGACCTGACCCCAGCCCACCCTGGCATTGAGATGCTGTTACATCCATCGCTGTCCCCTTGCTCCGTGGTCTGGTAGCGCTTGTGGGACTCCTTCCCAGGACAGTTTTTTGAAAGGGGCAGCAGGACTATCTATACGTGTCCCACTGTAGGCCAGAATCCCGTGTGAGAAGTCTCTTTGCTGAATGTTTAGCCCATTTCATTCTCGGCAGAAATTTCAATATTGCCCCCTGTTAACAGGCGTCAAGCGAGACGTGTCAGGATGGCATGTGTTGGGTGACCTGTGTGCAGCCTGGGGGCTGTGCGGCTGTCCCGGAGCCCTTTGCCACCGCTGAGCCCCACCGCTGCCGCCTGGGCTCCCTTTA